>NC_068569.1:25000000-25625000 GCF_025698545.1 Gossypium raimondii
GACAGATGATATAAAATGATGATATTAGATATTTATTTTATTTATCATCTTTTATTTATTTACTTTCCAATTTAGTCATTTTCTTTTCTTAAATTTCCATAGATGAATCATCATACTTATATACTAACTCCTCTTAATGGTCTATTTACCATATAAGGACCTCAAATTTTGAATTCCATAGCTATTTGATCCCTTTAGCTACTAGAATTCAACTTTGGCATTTTATGCAATTTGGTCCTTTCCATCTAATTGAACATGAAATCAGTAAAATTTTCTTAACAAAATTTTTATACGATGTTCTTATCATACGGTAAACCATAAAATAATCTTAAAATAATTTTTTTTACGGACTCGAGTTTGTGGTCCCGAAACCATTGTTCCAGTTTCATTGAAAACATGCTGTTACAATAGTTGGCCTGGTCACATTTATTAAAACATATTACACAGAGAGTTTTCACACAGAACTAATGAAAACAACAAGCATAGGTCAAAATGACAGTACACGGACTCCACCAAGGTTATATGAAGTTAAATGTAATCTTGACGCGATTTTTGACAAGTGCGTACTTAGTTCAATGACTGGAATAATTTTTAGAGATAACGAGGGGTATATCCTGGCATCTTGTACTTACGCGAACAATTATGTGGCCAACGCAACTACCGCTGAGGCGAGAGCCTGCTTACAATCGATGGCAGTGGCTGAACAACTAGGGTTCCAAAGATTGGTGGTGAAGTTGAAAGTTATTAAAAAAGCTCGGTCAATAGGGGAGGATAGATCGAGCATAGATGTGATTGTAAAATAAGTAAAAGAAAGGGCACAAAGATTTAAACGATTTACCTATTGTTTTGTGGGTCGATCGGTGAACCATGCAGCCCATACGATGGCTGATGAGGGAAAATAATGGTCATCGCTGAGGATTTGGGTTGAGGAGGTGTCTTCAATAGTAGTAGTGGCGGCTGAGGAAGACAGAAAGTCTTGAAGATGAGGAGGAAATGGGTTTTAATGACTCCAACGGTTTCAGTTTCTTCAAAGTTCCATCGTGAATACTAAGGGTAATGAATCATTGGGGATGGACGATGGCAGTAGAGAAGCTATTGAGGGATGACAGAGAGATTGAACTATTTTTTTCTTTTAAATTTGTGTTTTGGTTTTCTATTTTGCTTTATTTTTTTCTAGTGGATTTTTTGGGGGTTATTGAATGACTGTTGATTTTGCTTTAATTGTCAGTTAAAGTCTTTTTAGGTTTTCGGTAAGATTTTACTTTTCTTTAATTAGGGGACAGTCACAATCTATTTTGGTTATAGCATTCGTGTGACACGTGTAACGCATGCAGTCATGCAATTATTTTACTTGGTAATGGCATCCTTTCATTTTTCAGTCAAAAAAAGTGATGGTTAAAATGGTACAAGAACTTTTTGAGTGGGAATGTTTTTCTTTTCCTTTTGGAGCTTTAATCTTCGGTTGAAAATTGAGGTGAGAGTGTGGTGAGATGTTGCAAATGCATCTCACCATTAATGATCCAAATAAAAAAAAAAAGAGTAAAAAAACATATGCTCATCATCTTCACTAATGATAATTAACAATTCAAAGAAGTACTAAGTGTATCATCAAGTTTGCTTTTTTCTTTTTCAATTAGTAAAAAGTATTTTCTTTGATTTTTTCAACAACTTTTGATTATTTTCTTTAAGCATGAAATTCTCCTCAACTACCTTTATGTTAATGTTACATTGTTGATCCCACTTGTCAAGCATGTTTTTGCAATTTTTTTCTTATGTGCTCATCATTTTCATCATTCTCACTCGACAAGTATTCATCTCTTCAAGTCATATTAGAAAACTTAATTTTCATAGTGTTTGTACACTCAACTTGTATGTTCCCAAATCCCTCACAGTAGTAACATTGAATACCTTTCTTCTATTCTCTAAACTCATCATCTATGGCAATGGATTTCTCTATAACTTTTATTGGCAACACATCCTCTTTCACTACTCCTATTCCTTCTAATAAATTTCTTGATTGCTTGATTGAAATTTTTGGTAAGAAGGGCTAGTTGCTCTAGAAAGTTCTCAACAGTAATTTCAGCATCAATTTAAAGTAAAGATACAATGTTTGAAGTTAGGTTTTTTCTCTAAGTTGACTTTATCCTTTCTGATTTCCTCCAAATTACCTTTGAAGGTTAGAGGTGATCTAATCAACTAATCGGTTCTCATAGAGTTGTTGTCTTTTGCCTCCTCAATGATTGCCATTTTGATGGAAATTCTTTCTAGAAGAGGTCTAAGATCCTTGAGCGCACTTTGCATTTGAATATTTCACACTAAATGTAAAAACTGAAATAGTGATATTATATAGCTTAGCATAAAAAAAAGAGAGTATTATCCTCATAAATTCTTACATTTCGAACATAGTAGTTAACATTTAGATATTTGACTACTCCCTATTGTCCAACCTTCATAAGAAGAAACACACTTGGAAATACGCCTGAACTTCATGAGGACCTATCACATTAAAGATTACATTTAAGGCCTTTGAGTTGTAGCTAGTTGTTCTGTCTTCTTCAAGTGAACATATTCTTTCAGGCTTAGGAGAGCAAACTCTATTGGCTTTAGTAATGAAGAGTTTCTTGTTAGAAAATAATTTAGAAATTATGTCAGATTTGCACACAACAATTTTTAAAAAAAATCTAAAACAAACTTTTGTTGTGAAATCTAAAATAATAAATCTGATCAAATAATCACTTGTGTATTGAGGCCTTTAAGAGATGTCCTTGTTGTAATACTCCTTTGTGAAGGTACTCTAACTTTTTGATCAACCCAAAGTAAAATTTGAACTCTTTAGACTTTCAACAAATTGATATTTTCTACTATTCTCAAACTTACGTTTGCTTAGAGAGTAAACTCTAACTTAAATAACTAAATACATCACAAAATCGAGACTTTCCCTTCAAAAAGCCCTTTACGCAAACCTTTATAATTGAATCCAAAAATTTCAACTCTCTAAATACAAATTATAATTACTCCTAATCTAAAATCAAAAAGAATTTATTTGAGTATAAGAAAATTACTCAAATAAAATACTCCTTAATTTTGTGGAGTTTTCCTTTAATAGTTGATAGTTAAATTTTAACTAAACATGTGTATTTATAAAAGAATTTATATAAGAACTTAATTTCCTTTCAAAGTTCTAAATTAATTTAGGGGTGAGCAAAACTCGATTTGATTTAATTTTTTTTTGAATTCTAAGTTAATCAAATCGAGTTATTCAAGCAACTCGAATTACTTCGAGTTTGAATCGAGTTGAATTTTATAGTTTGAATAACTTGAATAATTCAGTTATTCAAATAACATATTGGTTTATTGTAACCTTCCTAACTTGGTCTGGACGTTATGACCAGATTGAGAAGGCTACATTAGCCACCAGAATGGCTAAGAAGACTAACTAACCTTTAAAAAAAAAAAACTACCCCGTCTAAATTTAAGAAAATCGTGGTTTTTACTTTGAGTTGGGTTAAAACCTTCAAGTCATCTATACTTTAGGATTCATTTTATTGTTAATAGTGATGTTTTAGTAAAACCATTGCGTAATGAATTTATTTTGTAAAACTCATGGTAATATAATGCAGTGGAAAATCAACAATTATGTTAGATTTTACTTAAACAAAATAACATGCAATTACCGATTATTAAATTCAAACTACTACTCGAATGAATAATACATGCATAAAAATCCCAAACCAAAAACTACCAAGCCACAATCCAAATAACAAAATTACAACCCTAACCAGTGAAAAACTTTATTGGAAATTATTTTAAAAATAAAGTAGTTTGAAGCCAGAAGGTTCGTCTACATGTTGGGTCCAATCCTAATCTCGAGCATTACTTGAGAAGTTTAAAACTAGAGAGGTAAGCTTAAGGAAGCTCAGTGTGAGTCAAAATTACAGAACATCATATAATCATTCATATCGAATATAACAGTCAACGTTACCCATCTATACCGTTGCATAGCAATATTAAATTAGTGTATGAGCATGTTATGTTGCACAATGCAAAGGAAAAGGTTCCTACCTAACCATTTGCCACACACCATGAGTTCTCCAAAACTCGTCTACCGAACTCCAAACAGTGCTAGACGAAACTCGATGTGGATAAACCACAAATAATAGTAAAGTAAGTAAACTGCCGGTAAAAATGCAGTCAAGTTGCCAGTAATGTGGACTAGCCACCAGTATTGCAAACAAGATGCTAGTAATGCGATTAAATTGCCCAATCTCCTCGGTACCCCGATGCGGTGCACTAAGAACAATATTGCAGACTTTAAATACCATTAGTACTCCACGGAACTCCTTTGTCAACCATAAAAACCTATCCCATGCAAATGCAATATGTCATGCAATCAGTAAACACATCATGTTTCCAATAATAATTTCGGTACAATGAAATGCTTAACATGCATATCAATAAACAATATTGGTGTATGCCTTGCTTACCTTTCATTTAATAGTAACAATGGCATGCGCACATGCTTTCCATATAGTCAATATCACATATGGTATGTAATTTAAATACATATAAGCTCAATGTCAATCATGGCATACTACATACATATCAATCAATGGTTCAAAAATTCAATATGTTATACATGAATTCAACACACAATTTTCACCACAAATTATAACACAAAATAATACATTACATACAACTCGTACACAATTCAATCAGTCCCAACAAAGCCTTCTACAATTGGGCTTCCTATTTAAATATGTATTGATGGTTGTCGAGGCCACCAAATATAAATTTCTATGCTCTAACTAAACTAAACAATAGTTTAGAGAAGTAAGGTCAATCCCACAGGGATTAGGATTCCTAATTTCATTTTTTACGTAACCAGATTCTGTGGTCGTGGCAATTGTCGTGCCCACGACTTGTAACATGTTATGCTGAAAAATAAAACAGACATGTTTTAGTTGATTAGGGTTTAAAATATGGGAATAAATAGAACAAAATAATAGTTGAATTATAAATTCAAAATAAAATTAAATAATTGAAATTAAATTACATAATCAAATATGTGAATTTTTAGCCTTAGACTTGATATATTCTAGACTCGATTTGATCCTTGAAAGTGAATTTTTCTTTTCAAACGGTAAGTTGGTTATAGTGATTAAAAACTCATTAACCACCAACTCTTCCTTGTGTAGTTGATTTCAGGATGTCCTACAAACTAACCATTACTGATTAGGTCGTTTAAATCTGATCATTATGTCCCTTGACGAAATCCAACTGGCATTTTCCCACCTGGAAATGCCAATTTGTTTGTGGGAACCCAAATGCGGCAGACAACTCTAATCTAATCACGCTTTTTGAGTTGAAACTGAATTAACTTTAAGGGACGATTGTAACTATCCCATATTCTAGAGAGATAATGAATATCGTGTTGTAAGGTTTTAGTACGGGTTCATTTCTCACAATTCTTGACAAGAATAATAACTGACCTAAAGTTAAATGTAGATTAGTTGAGCATGAAATTAATCATACTTAATTGGATTATGAGAGTGGACTTCAATGAAAGATAATATGTAAAGAAGGGAGATGACTAAAAGAGCAATTGCACCAAAGTATAAAAAGCGGAAAGAAATGGTAGAATGCTTGACGCAAGAATATGCTAATCGTCTTTTTAAATTCAAGTGTGTTCTAATGCCAAAATTGCAAGCCTTTATGTACACCCCTCAAAGAGCCAATTTTACATGATTTATGCCTAAAATTATGCTTAACAACCAACCGCTAAATCAGAATTTTCTAAATATAAAATTTGTCTAAGTCAAAAAGTCTAATATTTTTATCAGCCCAAAAATAATTCAAAAAATTTCAATTCAACCCCCAACTTGCTTTTTGTTCCAATTTATCCCGATTTTTGCTTGTTTTTGAACTTTGACACTCCAATTGCATCCTTGATAAAATTTAAGCAAGAAAACACAAGCTTAGTAGTATTCTATTAAAAAATTGACCAAAATTAGGTACATTAAACAGACAAAATTAGCTTGCTATTAGTACCTTACTTGACACTCCATTTATTAGTAATTAGGCTATTTGGTCATGCCAAAACCATTAAGGATAACTACCATTTTAAAACATATTTTAAAATTTTAAGACTAACTTAGCAAAAAGAAAGACCCACACCTTAATTCGCAATCCACAGCACAAACCCAAAAATTCGCAACTCCAAAATATAGATCTAGACTATTAATTTGCCATAATTTGATATGTCAAATTAGCCTTCCCCGTACACCTAATAAGCTTGTTTCCAAGCAAATTAGTATCTTTTTCGTGGTTTTAGGATTTCAACTTAATAAGTGGAAATATCTCATTTTACTAGTTTTTGAGACCTAAAATTGGCCAATTGTGCCATTGGAGGCCCTAAGATTCTTTTGAGTGTTATAGGTGCTTATCGAAGTCCCAAAACTATGCAAAACTATCACCAAAGGAAGGGGTATTGTGACATCGAAGCACGAGAGTCACGATACCCACTCAAAGACCTTGATGAAGACCACCTACAGTGGTATCACGATATCCACTTGCCTTGGAAGGCCCTATTTGAAGACTGTCGACGGTGTTGTGACATCCACACTTGGGTATAGCAATACCCTTTCGTGAGGGGACAAAAAATCACGCAAAGGGTAGTCTTTGTCCAATTGAAGCACCAATAATTGAAGGCTCGTTCTAGGGCATTTTGAGCACAAGAATTGGGTCAGAATAGCTGCTATATTAGCCAAAATTTGGTTGAAAGAGAATAGAGCCCCAATAAAGCCACATTAGGGTAGTTTTAACTTAGGTTTCTCTTTAGTTTTCTTTGTAGTTTTCTTTTTTTTTTCCTAAGGTTTTTAGTTTTATCTTCTTCCTAAGTTTAGATTTAGTTTTTCCTTTACTTTCTTGTTGTTCGTCTTGTTCTTGTAGTAGTTAAGTTAGGTAACATTGTTGGTAGGGTTTATTTATATCTTCTTCCTAAGTTTAGATTTAGTTTTTCCTTTACTTTCTTGATATTGCTTAAAATATTTCTGAATTAACTCAATTAAAACTAGATTGAATATCACTTTTTCACCGTTAGGTTATAATTAAAATTTGAGAAATAAATATGTAAGTTAGAAATTAACTGAGTTTTAAAAAGATAATCACCGTTACAAGAAAAATGTTAAATTTAATCAGATTAGCTAACTCATGAGTTTTTTTCTTTCTAAAAATAGGCTACTTTTTCTTCTTAAATAAACAAATGTTTTAAAATGACTATTTTACAGACTCTGATAGCTTACTGGACCATTTTGGTGGCTAATGTAAGCTTTCGATTTCAGGCCTAGCGTCTAGGTTGGGTTGGGAGGTTACAGAAAATCTCTTGCCCCCAAAGCTTACCCCATCCCTACCCCATTTAACAAAATCATATCATAATTAAGATTCATAGGTTGCTTTAGATATAACTTTTTTTAACATATAAATTTCTATTTAGTACATATTTATATAAAAAAAAGTAAATATGAAAACTTAGTTCATGATAAAGTTAATTGTTTGGTTTAATATTGTAGACTTAATTTAAGAAGTAAATTTTTTGTCAAGATTTAACTCACTAACTAAACTGGAGTGTTGTTAAAATCGGATCAGATTGATTGAATCGAAAATTAGTTGATATATCAATTCGAACAAAGGGATTGAACTAGCTTCTGAGCAAATTGCTCGAGCTTGATAAAGAATTGGAAATTGGGATAGATTGTCAATGATGGAATTGATCAGTGGTAGATCTTGAGACTAAGTTTTGCGGGAACCTAATTAAAATTTTCAAAATCTCTAAGAGTTTAATGAGAATTCTTTTAAAAAAATTTTGGGGGGACTAATTTAAATTTTTTGTCAGATTAATGAGAATTTCAAAAAACTTTAAGAGAACTTAATTAAAATTTTCAAAAAGAAAAATAGGTATAATGAGAAGTTTTAAAAATTTTGGTGGGACTAATTAAAATTTTCTAAAAGTTTTGAGGGAGAAATGTAATATTTTCAATAATTTAGGCCTTAATTATTTTTTAATGGAGAAATGAAATTTTTTCAAAATTTTGGGGGGCCAAGGTTGCCCTGTCCATCATTATGATCCGCATCTGGAACCAATTAAATTAGTTTAATTTTTAAATAATTTTTAATTAATTAATTATTTATGATTGAATTGACTTTGGGACCTCTTTGCTTGGATTGGCATATTAACGAATTCTTGATCCAATCCGACTAGTTAATACGATCAAGTTACAAAAACATTATAATTTATTGAGTTGAATTTTTAAAAAAACTACCTCTTAAAGTAAATCTACAGTATTAAACCAAATAATTAGCTAGTTTGTTTAAGTTCCAAAAACATTATAATTTATTGAGTTGAATTTTAACAGAAAAAAATTGACTCTTAAATTAAATCTACAATATTAATTTTATCAAGATTAAGTTTTTATATTTATTTTGAATTAGTATCTAGTACACAATCCACAAGTAATCTTCAAAAATAGACATATATTTATTTTAAAATATTTATTTATTTTTAATATTTTATTATTCCCTTAATCTGAATTTGTTTATTTTTATTATATATAATTATATGATGAATGTAAGATTTATATATTAGAAAAGTTAAATCTAAATCAAATTGCAACTTATGGATCTCTTTTTCCTTCTAAATTCATTTTAAAATTTAATATGTATTTCTCAAAAACAAAGAACTAGTTGATGAAAATATCATGTTAATTCAATAAAACTCAACCTATTAGACTAGTTTAATCCTCCTCGATATTCAATTTTCTATTCTATATGTGTGGAATTGTTATATAAGTTGCAACTAAGAAAATACGTGGTATGATTTTGCTAAGTGGGCGGTTCCTATTAGAGATGCAACATTTTTGGATAAACACCATGAGTTTTAATCCCATCTTTACCTTATCAAACTATAAATTTTCAAATATTTTCATTATATCTTAAATTATCGATAATATCTCAATTATGTCATTTTATTATTAAAGCCTTTAATTTAACTGTTGTTGCATTAAGTAAAAATTAAAAATAAAGAGAGTAAGCAATAGAGCTTTTGTAAAATCTTGAAAACCTTAAAATTAAGATTTTAAAACATCCATTTTACGATATTTATTTTTAAAAATTTTCATTTTAAATTACATCACATAAGGTTTGACATGTCATTTAACAATTGAATTAATGATTTTAGTAACGTAAGAACTCAAAATGATATAACTACAATAGTTTGGGGATGTACTTAAAAGTTTTTGAAATTTAGAACCAATTTAAAATGAAGGTCATAATTTAGGGGTGTTCAATGGAATTAACTCTTATCTTATTAGCTACTATCTTTTGTAGCGTTTTGGAGTGTTGCTAATTAAGGGTGAACAAAACTCGATTAAAAAAATTCAAATATCAAGTTAATTGAATCAAGTTGTTTGAGTTATTCGAGTTTCGAGTTTGGGTCGAGTTGAATTTTACAATTCGACTAATTCAAATAATATGTTAGTGTAAATACCTCTTTGGTGCCTGTCAATTTTGAAAATGAGCAAATTGGTTTCTCTCTCAACAAAAATTACAAAAAAGAAAATTCAAAATAATTTTAAAAATTCAAAATATTCATAAAAATCTAAAATTTGTATTTTTAAAAATATAAAAAATCTAAAGAATATATATAAAGAGAGTTATATTTTAAAATTTTTCTAAAACAATAAATCTAGAGACCTAAATAAGTTAATTAATGTTTCAAGTTTATCATACTAAAATAAATTATTTCTTATTATTTCGCTTTGAAAAGGTTTTCAAATATATATGATTTCAAATGTATGTGCTCTAACATGGTATTAGTTATAATGTAACAAGATTTTAATTTGACATGTTTAATTTTTTAATTTAACTCGAACAATTTCACTTGATTCGATTTGAATTTCATTTCACTCTTTCACTCAACTCGATTCGAAAAAAATTTCAAATCAAGTTAGGATGATAAAATAAGACTCATCAACTTAATTAACTCGAAATTTTTTTACTCGATTCGATCTAACGCGCACCCCTATTGCTAATTTCTAAAATAAACTCTATTGCATATACTTCTAAAACATAAGCAATTTTTAATATCATTATGCTTCTTTTATAATTACCATTTATCTCATTCACTTTTAATAACTTTACAAAATAAAAGTTGAAACAAAATAATTACAAATACTACAATTTTGGTGTATTAGAAAAAGAAATTAATATTTGAAAATTTAATTTCCTTCCAAATGTAACAATGAGATCCAGTATTAAAATGACTCTAAACAAAATGCTAACTATAACATAAATAAAATCAATAAATATATTGAAATTTCAGTAAAATTGGCAAATAATCTCTTAATTTAATAGTAAAATATTTGTGTTGTATGATACAAGAGTTTAAATTCACTCCAAAATCTTTTACCTCTTCACTCACACTTATCAAACAATAAAATTAACATTTATACTTTAATTCCAACTCGAATAATTTAAATTCACACCTAAGGTGAAATTTGTTAATTCTTTTCATTTTTATGATTTGAGGACGTTGGTTTGAATATGGAGATTAATCACCTTTTCTTTAATAAAATTATTGAGAATAGTTTTAAACGATAAATTTGGATTCAGATGAGATATCAAGATTAAAAAGAATATACTTAAAAAATCAAATTTTATATTTTTAGAGCTGAAATTTTAATGAGGGAAAAGAACAGTTGAAATAGAATTCCATGGTGAAACATGATAAGAGAAAAAATCCAATTACTTGGGCAATTATTGTTTTGAAAAGCAAAGCTTAAAGCTTGATTTGTAATTAATTGACAAATGAGAAAGACAGTTAGAGATGAAGCAAGTGGCAAGATTCCTTTTTAATTGCCATTTCCTTTTATCGTAGAAATGGACAACGAATGGAAACCCCAATCCAACAAAGTAGTGCGAAAAGATATATAAAACCTAATCCTTTGATATCAAGACATGTGGTTCACATTGAGCAGCATACACCAAGCCTGCCCTACTTCCCCTTCTTTCCTTCACAGCTCTCCTACTTTCTTTGAGAGAATAATTCTTTCATAATCTTCTTCTTCTTCTTCTCTTTCCTCTCTCTTCCCAGTTCACTAAATGATACATCCTAAATACCTTTTTTACCCTTTCAATATAAAAATATAAATTTAATTGTTACATTAAGTTATTTTTTTAATTTAAAATATCATGTTAGACAGGATCGATTGAGTGAGGTAGCCCACCCAGCCTACTGCCTACTACGGTATTTATAATGAATATGTACCATAATAAGCTGTATAAATTATGTTAGAAGTAGGGTAGAAAAGAAATGTTAGATGAAAGATACAGTTGATTGGGTGTCGGGTGAAGTAGAAAGGAGTTTATTTTATTTTAAGCATAATACTGAAAAGCTTATACGCCTATCAGATAAGAGAAATGAGAGAAGAAAGAGGATGTAGCTAGATTGCCAAAAATAGATTAATAAAGGAGAAAAGAAATTATTTGCACCAAAAAGTAAGGTTGGCATGAAAATATTCTTTATTTTGTTATAATCGTTTTCTTCTCCATATTTTCACACTTCTAATAGTTGGGAAATGGAAATGATGGGATGTGCTAGTTTAATGGGCAATCTTTGACACCCAACTGCACATCAATTACAACAGTTCAGCATCCTACTAGAGGATCAAAGCTAATAGCTAGCAATCAACAATCCAAAAATAGCAACAAAACACGTGCATTTACAAAAAGGTAAAAATTAAAAAAAAAAAAGTAGAGAATTGTATCATTGGGAATCTGTAGCTGGATTTTCATCTCCACTGTCACTGCCTTGAGTTTGATTTTCATGATGATGCTGCTGTTCCAAATTCATTTTTAAACCCACTCTATTATTGTTGCTGTAAACATTCATTCCACTGCCAAGTAACCCCATGTTAGTCTCCGTCACTCCTAAACCAAGCTGTTGACCCCCGGCCTGCTGTTGTTGCAATATCATTGAGCCCAGCTGAACCGGATTCCCTCTACCCCCACCTGAATAATGAGCCGGGAATGTCCACATCTGGGCTTCTGGCACTGTAGCTGAAGCTGCTGTGGCGCCACCGCCTACCGGCAGCATCCAAAAGGCATTACCTCCATTGGTGGTGGCCGGTGCAACGGCCCACATAGCTGGAGCTGGCATGACGTTGGCTGTTTGAAACAAACCGGGTTCTTGTTCTGGCATTCCGGTTCTCTCCGGTTTAGGAGAATTCGCGTCTATGGCACCCGTTTCAGCATTGTGCTGAGATGTTTCTTTGAAAAGGTCATCTCTGAATGGCTTTGTAGCGTAGTTGTCGTTAGGGTTACTGCCACTTCTCATGTGAGTTTCGGGGTGAAGGAGCTGAGGGTAAAGTTGATGATGAAACCCTAGCATGGCGGTACTGTTGCCGATCCTTCTGGCCTCATCTCCATTACTGTTGTAAAAACCTAAAGCGCTGTGGAAAGAGAGAGGTGCGGATTTTGATGAAGGAGCTGAAATGGTTGATCCACTGCTGCGAAGTGAAACGTTGAGAGTGGAGAAATTGGCTGGAATAGTGCCGGTTCCCGTTGCAGCTATGATGGCAGGTTCCGCTTGTTGAAGCAGCCACTCGATGGTCTCACCATCTGATTTATGACCCAATTCTCGGGTGAGTTGGAAGACCCTGGCGGCGCAAACGGCGGGCATTCGGATGCGACGGCCGCGGCCATCGACCTTGGTGTGACGGTCTTTGGTGGGTCTTTTGGCAGCAGGAGGCTTAGCGAGGGAAGAAGTGGAAGTAGGGGAGGAAGAGGGAACCCCAATTTGGTTGGAAATGGAGCCCATGAATGAGACATGATGACCTGGGGCCTGAGGCTGTGCCTGAGTCTGAGCCTGAGCCTGATGGGAGGAGGTCCCATGTGCGGCACCAGCAGCAGCTTGTGGTTGACCATCACGGGAGACTAGTTGCAGTGAAGCTTCTTGTTTTTGGCCATGGTGATGATGATGATGCTCACTGCTATTGCTGCTTTTATTGCTCTGTGACTCCATTATCAGCATATGGGGTTTCCAAGGATTTCTTTGTCTGCCAAATTAAACCATCTCAAAAAATGAAGGCCCTATATTATTTATTTTACTTTATTTATTTGTCATTTATATAAATATTTATTTTATGTGTAAAGGGAGGGTTATGAGTTGTGATCCTAACAACACCACCGATGTTAGTGCGTGAGGATCTTCTTTTCTTCCTTGTGATTGACTGCTGCTACGCTATGCTATCCACTGAGAGGAGTAGGTGAGAGAAGCAGCAACTAGAGCCAATCCAAATTAAAGCTTAAAAAAGAAACAGTAAATTTTTTAGCACTACCCCACTCGTGGGGGCCCCTGCCTTCAATCATAATATCACATCTGGTAAAACCCCTTTTATCTTTCTACTGCTAAATATTGGGTAATTTACAAATAAATTTTTTTTTTTTTTTTAATTATCGAAATGGGTCTATTTTTTAATTATTTATCGGAATGATTTTTTTTCGGGAAATCGCGTCCACGTCAGCACGATGTCAGGATACGCGTCAGGAAATTGCGTCCACATCAGCATCTCGCGCTGACGTGGACGCTATTTCGGTCCGCGTGTGAACAGTACCCAACGGTCAAAAAAATAAAATACCGGGCCTATTTCGATAAATTTTAAAAATATAGGGCTTTTTTGGTATTTTGAAAAAATAAATTTTGAATTTTTTTGTACTTGTATTTATTTTTTTAATCAATTAACTCTTCAATATTACATCAATAGCAACAAGTACAAAAAAGATTCAAGATTGTTACCAACAAAATTTGAACCAAAATACTAAGAGAAAAGAGCAAGCATCTTAACCAACTAAGCCAAACTAATTAATTGACATATTATAGAAATACAGTTATTATTTTAATTATATTACTACGTTCTAACGATTTATCGGACCTATTCCATACACGTGTCAAATCAGAAAAAATAATACAACAATTCTGTAAAAAAATCCGGTGTTTACTTCAAATAAATAAGGAAAATAATGATTTGAATGTTTCAAAATTCAATTTTAAACCGAAAAAATCAAAATTTAGGGGCAAAAAAGGATCTTTTTCGACGAAAACTGCGGCAAACCGCCTTCAGCTGTTTGCCAGCGCGTAGATCTCGCAAAGTTTTTAGAAATAAAAAAAATCGTCTCAATCGGACAACCGAACGAAAAGTTATGGCTTTTCAAAGTTTTCCAAGCTAAAAAACATAAACTGTTCATCCACGTTAGCAAATCGCGTCCTCGTAGGCGCGATTTGTGTCCACGTAAGCAAAGCGCGCTGACGTGGACGCGATGTTCTGACACGTCCCCTGACATCGCGCTGACATGGACGCGATTTCGGAGAAAATGGCCCATTTCGATAAATTTTTAAAAAATAGGGATTTTTTTAGTAATTTGCCCCTAAATATTATTATTTTTATATTTATTGTTCCGACAAACTTTAAAACTTGGATAATTCATTACCCCCCAATCACTTTCAATTTAACCTATGCCTTCTGTGGATGAAATTATTTCAATAAATTTGAATTGCTGTCAAATGTCTTTTAGTATGTTATGCTCCTTTTACAAAAATAATTGCCCTATTTAATTTCCATTTTAAAAAATAATTTTATTAGTTTAATGATAAAATCAAAATTTTAAAAATTTTGAGATCCTAATTAATTCAAATTTTATCTCTGATTATGGTGGTTAAAAAAAATTAAAACAATCATTTAGATTTGAACTGCCCAACCCCAATGAAACAAGAAAAAGTAAAGATTGGAATCCATGCTCACCTTGACTAGGAACGACGACTTTGAGGTGTGAAATGTTGAAAATGTAAACAGAGAAAGACACAAGACTAATATATCTTTTAAAGCAGGATTTGTTTTTTTTCCCCCTTACAGCTCACTGATTGAGTTATTGCTGATAATGACAACGATGATTTATCATTATTTCTTTAATCAAGTAATCACAATATATAAAATTACATACAACACTTGTTTGTGGTTTTATCATTATTTCTTTAATCAAGTAATTTCGAGATTTTTTTTAAATTATCGTTACGCTTAATAGTATCGAGGTCTTTAAATTACATTATGTATTAAAGTATTCATCGTCTTATAGGAATCAGAGTAATGACTTTAAGATTTCTTTTAATTAAAATTAATCTTTTCACTGTAGGTGCTCTTCAAAGAGATAAATGGTTCACATGATTAAGAGATGAGGTGAGCAACCACCATGCCAACCATGTGATTAATATATCTATAATTGATTTTTATTGATAAAGAGTTAAACCCTAACAAATACAAAATGAGCTCAACTTTTGTAACCTTCCCAACCCGGCCTAGACGTTAGACTCGAATTCAGAAGAATACATTAGCCACCGAAGTGACTCGGTGAGCTATTGCAGTTTTGAAAACAATCTTTTTAAAAATCTTTGTTTAATTTAGTAGGAATCTTAATTACATATCAATTAATTCTTCAAAACCTTAATTAAGATATAGCAGCAGAAAAATGATAGGTGGATGCTTTTAAATAAAAACTGGGGTTTCATGCATACCTTATAAATAATAATCTCTTATTATCCTAAAATAAAATTAAGTGTCATGCAAAATAAAATCCATAATCTCAAATCCCATGACATGGTTCAAAATAAGATAATATGGTTTAATAATTGGAATAATAACTCTAAAATATTTTAGTAAAAGCAAAGTTGAGACCCTCCAGATGTCGCGTCTACATCCTAACCTAGCGGGTTATCTGTCAGGATGAAAATTAAAGGGGGAGTGAGCTATGAAGCTCAACGTGAGTTCCATCACAAATAAATCCGTGCCAAATAGTAATCCAAGCATAAATAATAACAGTTTTCAATACATTAGTATTCATATAGCATAGCAGAAATTGGCAGTCCATTCAAGCATGTTAATGCGTGATGATGCAGTACATTTAGCAATTTCAGTTTAATAGTATAATTAAATCCTACCCCACCGCTACACTCCATAGTAAGAATTCCCTATAATTCTTATATCCCGAACACTCCAGTTTGTGGATAAACCACCAGCGTTACAAGTTATAGCAATTTCAGTTTAACAGTATAATTAAATCCTACCCCACCGCTACACTCCATAGTAAGAATTCCCTATAATTCTTATATCCCAAACACTCCAGTCTGTGGATAAACCACCAGCGTTACAAGTTAGTAAGCGTCAGTAATTGTGAGTATGCAACGGGTCAGAAAAATGCTAAAAGAGGTTAAATTGTCTAAGTGATACACACTTCACGTTAGCTAGTTTTACTTTTTTCTCTTCATCTTTTAGGGTTTAGTTCTTCTTCTCTATAGCTTAGGGTTTATCTTCTTGTTCATTTTCTGGTTTTTCTTATTTCCTTAGCTGCTAGTTAAACTAGTTATTATTGTAGCTAGGATTTATTTACTTGTTAAGCTCTTCAAACTTTCTTGTATTTGCACTTTAATCCATTAGTTTAATACCACTCAGGTTTGTTATATTTCATTTGTTAAAAAATATTATCTTAGGTGTTTTTATTTATCTTCTTTGCTGCCATTATTGTGTTCCTCAAGCTTTTGCAAGAAAGCTTGAGTTTTTATCAACTTTCTTTTAGGTTAAGTTAATGGCGTTTCTCTTTAATTTCTTATTGTTAATGGGTTCAAATATGAGCATGAGTAGATAAAACCTAAGTGGTTGGTTGATGAAAGTGATGGCTAATTGATTTTTGGGTTCAGGGACTAAATCATAAAAATTGGACTAAATCAAATAGACTTAAAAACATACAATTGATGACCCTAAAGGAAAATTAAAATAAGTGAGACTGAGAGGAGATCTTATCGAACATCTGTAACAACCCAATTTTTAGTAGTGTAGGAAACAGTGATTTGGGATCACTAAATCCGACAAGTAAGCTTAAAAATTTAATAAATTAATAATTATGGGTCAAGTGTGAATTTAGAAGAATTTTTGAATTAGTGAATTTTGTGATTTAAAAAGAATTTATTAGGTAAATTAGGTCTAAAACGAGATATCGAGACCTCAAATTCATAAGCCGAGCCATAAATATTTTTATAAATATTTATGGAGTGTCATTGAGTTAGTATTAAAGTTTTGTTGAAAAATTTAACGTTGGGATAGTCAATTAATTAAAAAGGACTAAATTGAAAATAGTGCAAAATTTGTTAAATTATGATTAAATAGCTTAAGTGACTAATAAGGAGGGATTTAAAAGGCAATTAGGCCCAAATTATATGGGCTGGACAGTTTGGGCAAGAAAATCAACAAGAAAATAAGGAGAACAAGGGCAAAATTGGAAATTTTGCAAATTAAACATATAAAACAAAGACAAAATTGAAAATCTAGAGATTTCATCATTTGACTTCAGCCAAAACGCCATAGGAGAGAGTTTTCAAGCTTTTTTTTTTTCATATTTTTCATCATATAAGTTCAGTTTTTACTTTTTCTTCGTAATTTTCATGTTTTGTGACTTTTACAATTAAGTCCAACTATTGAATTCATTTGTTTTGATTCTATGAATGATTTTCAAAGTTACCATGAGTGAGTACTGGAATTTTTGATGGATTATCATATATTTTAAGCTTTAATTTCATTATATTATGATTTTATTAAGTGATTTTAGTAGAAAATGATTTTAGGACCTAATTGTGAAAAAGCTAGGAATTGGGGTTTTGTATTGAATTTATGAATATCAAAGGCTTTATAATAGCCTAAAATGATTAGATAAAGTGTTATTTGAGGAAAATTTAGTTCAATTAAAGTGTTAATTGAGTAGGGACTAAATTGTAAAATTGTAAATTTTGGGGTAAAAGTGTAATTTCAAAATTAAAGGGCATAAATTGTGAAGTGAATTATTATTGAATTAGATGCTAATGAGTGGAAAATTTTATATTATAGATCAAGAATTCAAGATAAACGCGAAAAAGAGAAAATATCAAACTAGTCTCTAAATTTTTACAAATTCTACTGATTGGCCCAGGTAAGTTCATATGACTAAATTTAATGAATTGTTATGAAAATTTCATGAATTCTATGGTATGTTATTGTATATGAATGTTATTAAACTGAGATAATTGTGAAAATATGAATGTTTGAATAAAAGTTCTAATTTAGTGGAACATTGGATTGAGTACTTTCGTTCAGTGACTCATACGCATTGACGAAAAAGACCATGATTGGACCATGGCAATATGTGATATGTGGTTTCCATATAAGACCATAGCTGGGCTATGGCATCGGTGTGATATGTGCTTCCGTGTAAGACCATGGTTGGGTTATGGCTTTGGTGTGTGATATGCGATTAGTACAAGACCATAGTTATACTATGGCATTGTGAAAATGAAGTACTCAATTCCGTAACCATTCCCTAAATTGATTAAGAAAAGTAAGCGATAAATGGACCCAAGAAATTGAAATTGATTATTATTTGATATTGAGCTTAATTAAGTAAATATTGAGGTAAGTAATTTTATTGAATTGAATGAGAAATATATTTTAGTATTGAATTATGTTCTATGTGTTATTAAAAGTAAAATATATTGATACATGAAATTTTGTGCTAAGGACTAAATTACAAAATATATAAAAGTGATATGTGAAATACATGATAAGGATTATTAGTGAATTATGGATGAATAATGAATTTAGAAATATATTACATGTATTAAAGATATTGAAGATATAAGTATACGGATTATCGGTGCAAGGATTAAATTGTAAAGTATATAGAAGCATTATGTGAAAAGTGTAAAAGTGATATATGTGCATAATATAATTTGCCCAAGTAGACGAGATTAGAACTACTAGGATATTAGTGGCATGCCATCAAGGAACCTTAGCGTGCTCTCTGATTATTAGCACATCAGTACTCTCTGATTATTAGCATGTTAGTGCTCTCCGATTAGCACATCTGTGCTCTCTGTATAGCACTTTAGGGTTCTCAGTTCATTAGTGCATAATAATGCACCTCTGTATTTGTTCCGTATATCTGGTGTGTTCTATAAAATCTACTTTGGGCTAAGAATATGAAATAGTAAATTGAAAATAGAATGTGAAATATGTTGCAAATATATGGAATATATGAGTTATATACTCATGAAATGACTATGGAATGGATATTGCAATTATATAATGAAATGTGAAATAATTTGTGAAAAGCTATTTATATAGCAAGCATGAGAATTGATATATTTGTGAAACAAATGAAATATGATATGGTTGTTGTAATAAACTCAAGTTTGACATGTCGAGAAAATAAGTTTATCAAAGTTGAATTTATATATAATATGTGCAAGTACGCTAACTAGTGTGGTTGCTTGATGCATAGGCAAGTGTCAAGCCATTGGCAGAATGGTAATATGATTATTTATATAATGCATTGAATTGGTAAGTATTTAAGTGAAAATATGCTAGTGCTCATGAAAAAGTAGTAAGGTTTAAATTATGCAATTTTTTTATGAAATGACTTATCATGCGATCAATTTGAAAAAAAAAAAACTTTGGTTAAATGCACTAGCTTGTGACCATGGTTGAATGATATGATTATGACTTGTGTGTTAGGCATATGGGATAAATGTGGAAAGAATAATGATGACTTTAAAGAATAAACTGTACTTATTGGTTAAACCATAAATTTTAAAAATTTTATGGTAAGAAGATATGTGAGTCTAGTTTCAAAGAAATTTAGCGAATCTTAATTCAGAGTTCCGTAGCCTAAAATATAGATAATTTAATGGCAATGGCTTGAGTGGACAACTCCGGTAACATTCTGTAACCCTGTTCCGGCAAAGGATGTGGGTTAGGGGTGTTAGAACATCAATTTTTAGTATCTATTTTTTATAAATTTTTTAATTTTAAATATTTTTGTATAATTTTATGATTTTTAAATGAAATACCAATTTTTGTCATGTGATATAACCTTGACAGGCCAAATGACGAAATTGTTACAAAAAAATCGCAATAGCTACTCTTAAAAAAAAATATATATATATATATATATATAAATGGAGGCTTTTGAAGTTTTAGGTCATAATAAAAAAAAAAAAGAAAAAATCATGGTAGTTGGTTCTATATTGGATCTCGTTGTATTGGTCGGTGCTCATCATTCTAGTGCTAAAGCGGGACAAGTAGTAAATTTTTCGCATCGGTAAAAATTTTAGTTTATACTGGTTACACCGATTAGTTCCAGTCAATTTTGATTACAGTGGTCGAAATATGATACATGAATAATAGTAAAAATTATAAAATTTTTAACTATTTATCTAACAACCAATTTTTAGTGGTGACGGAATAGTAGTTTTGAGACCACAAATTTTCCTCGTATCAACTCATAAATATTATTTTAGAATATTTATAGAGTCATTATAGTCGTATTAAAATTTGGTTAAGAAATATTAATGTTTAGTTAGTTAATTAAAGAAAAGGACTAAATTGAAAAAGGCGCACAATTTGCTAATTATAGCAATTAGGTGATGAAATAGTGTAATTATTAATTGAGGAAGGACTTAAGTGATAATTAAGCCCTAAATAATATATTGGGATGACAAATTGATGGATAAGGACAAAATAATGAAATTATAATGGCAAACTTATAATTTAGTTGAAATTAAAACAAAATTAAGTAAGAAGAAATAGGTTTTCTTCTTCATTTTCTTCTTTTTTCACTGTCGAAACACCATAGAAATAGCTTGGAGAATCGGTTGAGCATGGGAGCTTCCATGTGAGTTCAATTCTTACCCGTTTCTTGTAATTTTTATGTTTTTGAGATCGTTGTAATTAGGTCCAACTAACCTGTACCTTCGTTTCTGATTCTGTTTAAAATTTTGGAAGTTTCCATTGATAAATATTAGATTTTTTTTCTATAAATAACATGGATTTTGATCTTTGATTGTGTTGTGTGATGATTTTGTAAAGTGATTTTTGTTAAATATTGATTTTAGGATTAAATTGTGAAAATGTCAAAATATTAGGGTTTGATAGTGAATTTTAAGTTTATTAGGGCTGTATGAGGGCCTAGAATATTTGGATATATTATTTATTTGAGAAAATTAGTTAATTTGATAGATTAACTAATTAAGGGATTAAATTACAAAATTGTAAAAGTTTGGGGTAATTATGTAAATTTGAAAAATAAAAGGGTATTAATAGTAAAATAGATTGGAAATGAAATATATGCTAATAAATGAGTAAATTTTAGATCAAGATCCCGTAGATACTCGTGAAAAAAGAAAAATAGCAGAATAGTCCCTGAACTTCTACAATTACTACAATTCAGTCCAAGTAAGTTCGTACGGTTAAAATTTAACATTTGTATAAATTTATGATTGGTATTATGCATATATTCTATTGTTGGAATGAATATTGTTTGAATTATAATATTAAATTGGATATTCGGTTTGAATTGAATGCGAGATTTGAGTACATTCGTGATTTGGTGTATGACAGGGGTTTGGATTGGAGATGGTATTGGAGGGAGATATCGACATTTTACCCAAGTAAATCGGGGTTCAACATTTGTTGTGAACTCTCGTGTTTTACTTTTTGTTTGTCATGATTGGGTGGATCAACTCTTACGAGCTTTTGTTTAGCTTTTGAGCTTCTGCTGGCGTATTCGGGAGGACCAGCTCTTATGAGCTTCTGTTGATGATGTACTCTTACCCGTAAGTCATTTTTCAAATGGAAAAATCTCGGTTGATTTATTTAATGAATTTGAAAGACATGTAATTTAATTTTGTATTGATTTGAATACGGATGCATTTATCGATTGAAGTTGTGAATGACAGGGAGTTTTCTTGGATGATTTTTATTATTTGATTTATTATAGTTAGTTCGGTAAGCTTTTTGTTTATCTCGTCGAACTTACTAAGCTTCATTAAGCTTACTTTTGTTGTTTAATGTGATTGTATATTTTCGGAAGGTTGGACGATCGGATCGGCACTCAAGTCACACTATTCAGTTTATCTTGGTAGTTTTTGAAACGTTAAATTCGGATTATATGGCATGCATAGGCTCTTGTGCTATTTTGGTTAATGTTTGGCTTATGTAAATGTTATGTGTTGACACCATTTTTTTGCTAAAACGGGGTTGACTTGGGTTTTAAAAACAAAAACGAAAATGGGAGTCGCCACCAATCTTTTTGATAAGGTGTGATCGGGCCACCTTGAAAAATGGTTGTTTTTAATAAACGATTTAATTTTTATTAAAACAACGATTTTGGTCTATGAAATTAAGAAAAACGGGTTCGGGAGTCGGTTACGTCATTTAGGAAGGATTAGCACCTCGTAACGCCCAAAATTGGTACCTAGTTGATTATTTAATGTCTTGATGTCGAAAATTGAAATTTGAAGAATTTTTAAAAATACGATCCTTGTATTAAAATGTTGAAAATGTTTGAGTAAAAGGGGCATATTTCACGTTAATCGGGGAATAGAATCATATCCAGTAAGTTAGGACACAATGTCTCAAATTCCCGATATGCGAATGAATGCCAAAATTTTACTTATTTAAAAGATTATTTTATTATCTCGGGTTTGGAAAAACGAATCATGCCCAGTAAGTTAGGACACGATCTTTTCTTAATTCCCTAGATCGTTTTAAAATTTGAGTTTGAAAAGATTCGTGTATTTAGATTTATTATAAAAATCGAAACCCAGTAAGTTAGGGTACAATTTTTTCGAATCTAAACACGAAACGCCATTTTTTAAACAAATGTTGTTGTCGAATGAAATGAAATACGAAAACCACAGTAAAAATGCGAAAGCTGATAAAATCATAATGCACGCAGAAGTATGAAAATGATGCGGGCAATAGCAGCAATACAAAATAAATAGAAGTCATACTTACAATTATAGAAAAACATTACATATACAAATAAATTAAAATATTTATTCAAAATAATATAGAAAATGAAATAAATGAGCAATAAATACAAAATAAAACAATAGTAAGGAATAGAAATATAATGCATATATATATACGTATATTGAAATTATAAAGTACAAAAAATACATATAAGCAGGTATTAATGTGTTTATGAAAATGAAAATATGGATATATACATATATATATATATATATAAATAATTTAAAATGTATGAAAATATGTAAGTGCATATAAGTTATAAAAATAGGTACGTATGTATATGTATATATAGATTATAAAAGGGTGGGTACATATATAGGTATGCGTGTACATACAAATATAAAAGGTTATGGGAACATATATGTACATAGAGCATAAAGTATCAAATATAAATAATATATAAGTACATATATACAAAAACAAATAAAGATATGTACGGATACATTGTAAAACAAATAAAAATATGTGTAAACATATGTAATACAAAAGCCTGTATATTATAAAAGACATATGTACATATATATATAAATAGCAACACCTAAAGTTTTAAAAAGGGGTACGAGTAAATGAATAATAGTTATTAGTAATAATAACGTTAATAATAATAATAATAATAATAATAATAATAATAATAATAAATGATAATATATTAAAGAAAATGATGAAAATGTTAAAAAGGGGACTAAATCGGAGTAAAGTCTAAAATATGGGTCGGAATCGAAATAAAAACAAAAAGGGACTAAGTTATGTAACGCACCGAAATACAGGGGACCAAAATGATAAATACCCCGAAGCTGCAAAACGCTACGCTTAGACGTGGACTAAAATGAACCAAGAATAAAAATTTGTGGCTGAATCGAAAATATGCGGAAAACTTCCATGGAAGCGCTATAAAATCAAAAGGACTAATTGCGAAAATATTCCATTTTAAGAAAGCACGCGGATCCTACCCTGGGTCGGGTCACACGCGCGGGTTGAGGGCCTTTAAACGGCGCCGTTTCGTTTAGGGTATTTAAAACCAATTTTCCTTAAAAAAATTCATTTCTAGGGTTTCCTTTTTTAAAAAACTGCAGAAGAAAGAAAAAAGATCATTCTTCTCTCAACTCCCCCCATCGTCGGTCAAATGGGCCACCGTCGACCCCGCCGTGAGCGGTGGTCAGAAGCCCAAACGTCGGTCTTTTAAACCCTGCTTCAAGGACCAACTGAAGACCAAGTCTTCATGGCCTTGGGGTCGCGAGAGAAAAATCAAATCGCTGCCTTCCCCGCCCAATTTCGGTGACCCGAAGTAGGACTCCGGCGACGACGCTTGCGAGGCGATTCAGGTAAGGTTCTTTCTCCCCTTTTTTTTTTAAAAAATAAATAAGTAAATAAATAAACCCTAAATAAATGGTGACCTTTCGGCCTCAACGCCCCTTCAATCACGGTCCAAGCGAAACCTTAAAGGCTTTCGTGACCCCGACGAACGGAGAAGATCTCCGACGGTGGTCTATGGCCGATCCTCAGGTACGTTTCAAAACCTCTTTTCTATATTTATTTTGGTTATTATTCTTATCTATAACAGTGTAAAAAAGCATAATAAAAAAAGAAGCAGAGGCGCGAAGTAAAAAAATCAACCTTGATACTTTGATTGCTTTCGTTCTCTGTTTTTATTCCTTTTTTTTCAGATTACATTTTTCTTCAGGCTTTATAGCCGATTACAAAGGTTCTCTCTTTTTCTCTGTGTTTTTGTCCTCTTTTGGCTTTGTTTTGCAGGGTTAGGCAAGGTCAACGGAGGTGACCTTGCCATTTCGGTGCAAAGGGGAGGCAGACCTCGGGACGAAGCACCTCGGGTGGCCCGAAAAGGGGGGAACGGCGCGAGAGGGGAGGGAACCCTAGGGTTCTCTGGTGTTTGCTTGATTTTGGGCTCCAATGAGCCTTCTATGTTTTTTAGAATTTGGGCCGTTTTAGGTCTGTTGTAAATGGGTTATTTAATTTTGGGCCCGGGCTTAAATTGAGTCCTACATTATGAATGATATTTTGTGCAAATAACCAATTTGCAAAGGGTATGAGAATGAGGTATAGTTGTTATGCTTGTATGTGTGGCTTACATATATTTGATGTATTGTGGTTGTGGTAACTTTGTTAGTTATTTTGATTTGGTATTGCTTGAATGAGTTGATGAATTACATAAATGTGTATTTTGAGATTAAATTGTATATAATTGTGGTACCAATGAAGGTACATCGGTTAGGCACATATTAGGTTGGTTTTGATGTGTTTTTGACCCGATTAATGTCAATTTTGATTTTGTATTTTAGTTAGTATTTGAGTTTCTTAAGGTCCAAGCAATTTGATTATGTTTGTATTAATGTTTGATTTGAATGATTTACTATTCCGTCGTCCTGTAATACTCCATAACCTTATTTTGACAACGAATACGGGTTAGGGATGTTACAATTTACTATTGTCAGACTGAGGAGGCCTCAAAATTTAGAGGAAATCTCATTTTTCCTTAGAAATTTTTTAAAAATTTAATTAGGCCTTCTCAACATTTTTGAAAATTTTCAATTCTTCCTTAAATTTTTTTTAATTTTAATTAAACTCTCTTAATTTTTTTTAAAAAAATTCTCATTAAACTTATAAAATTTTTGAAAATTTTATTAGGCCCCAAAATTTAGTCCCAAGATCTACCATTGACTATTATTATTATAAAATTAATTAGAATGTATTGACCAATCAAAAACCTTTTAAACTTTGAATTTTTGGGACATACTTTCACATTTAAAATATAAAACTAAAATATAATAATAATAAAATTCACTCACTCAATTATCAAAGAAAAAAATCCCCACTCAACCTTCAGTTTCTTTTTTCTTGTTAATTTTGGTTTTATTGAATGATGTATTTTATTTGTGGAGTTTATTAATGAGTATTTTATATAATTGATGAATATTTTATATTTAAATTTTATTCAGGATAATTTATTTGATATTTCTAAATATTTTCATATACAACAAGACATCGAAACGAATCGGTACCAAAACTTATCAGTTCTAGTAGAAAAATAATGCGATCACCGCATGCAAAGATCTTGATTATTTTAGGCAAAAGAGAAAATATGAGAAGGTAGAAAATTAAAACAAATAAAATAAATTGAATTTATTTTGTTTTTTAATTTATTAATATTATATAATTTTCTTATAAGTAATTTTCAAATATAATATATTAATTATATAAATATAAAATGAAAATATTTTATACTTTAAAGAATATTATTTTAACACACTTACAAATAATATTTTGTTTAACTTTTAATTATATTTAATATAGTAAATTATAAGAAAAATTAATACAATATTTATATATTTTAGTTTTATCCAATGTTATTTATAAATTTTGTATTAATTTATTTTATATTTTATTATTAAATATAATTAATTTACATTTATATAAAATATATTTTTTTATAATTATACGGTAAAAATGTTTTTTTTTTCTAGTTACTCCTTGCGTATTCCCTATCAGTATTTTATCCAACCAAATATTGTAATTGTTGAAGGTAGTGTTTAGCTATCCATGGTTCTCTTTTATCTATGGTCCTTCCTTTTGTTTGCTTAAAGATGGAAAATTATGTTATAACAGCACCATCAGAGGAATTAGAAGTTGTTTTTAAAGTTTTCTTTCATCTTTTGGAAATTTGAAGAACATTGAGATGGTTTTAAGTCGAATGTTTGATAATACAATCATTGCCATGGATATTGGGTTGCCCTGCTGGAATGTAATAACATTGTACTTTGCATCTTTAGTTTTGCTGTAGCTAAATGTTTCATTAACAAGATTGAGAATTTTCCAGTTTTCGTTTTCCTTTTTGGACATCTACTTTTCATCCTTTATTACAGGGAAATAGAGAGTGAAGCCTCTGAAAGTGGATAAATATAAAATAATTGCAGTAGTGGACATTTCGAGTAGCAATGGCTCTTGGAGGCAGTGCTTGCAAAGAAGTCGTTGAGGCTCATTCCCCTGTTGCAGATAATGACATAGCTTCAACAACATTTGTGAGTAATACTACTAGTACTACTACAACAACGAAAAGTGCTGTTAGTATGGTTGGAAAACATGGAGCACGGGGGTGTCTTAAGGCGGAGGCCTCCAAGGGAGAATGTGCAATCGAAGAAATCTAAGCCCTCCAATGCATGAGTGCAAAGAAAGGAGTGAATTAAGTGTCCACATCGTGGAAGTAAAGGAACCGAGAGTGAAGGTTATGAGAGTTGCGATGGTTGAGAGAAGCCGAGGGTAGAAGTTGTGGCATAGTGACCCCAAAGAAGTCACTCACGTAGAAGGCATCGATACATATAATCAACAACGAGGGCATTGCTAGAACGAGTGGGGAGAATATCACGAACTACCCATGAATAAAGCTATCCAAAGAACTAGATCAAGTCTGAAATGATGCAAGCACAAGAAAACCGAGTCAAAAGATTCTTGGATTATCCCGAAAGACTTTAGAACTCTAGAGAAGGGACTAAATCTTTGTAGAACTAATTAGAATTAAGCTAGTTGTCATTGGAACCAAGCCTAAAGCTGCACGTGGCCTGTTATACATATAATCAGTTATTTACTCAGGATTGAGATAAGTCGCACAAAAACCCAAACCCAATAGATTGAAGTCGAATGTTTTAGATAATGTCCTTGAGAAAGAGGTGTTAGATCGAATTTGTCAAAATTAACTTATAAATTTTTAGGAGAGCCAAATTGCATTTTTCTTTTTTAAAAAGTTTAAATCATAATTTTATCATTTTAGGAGGGATAAAATATAATTCTATAATATATTAATATATTAATTTATAAATTTATAATTTTTCTGATTTTAGAAAGGCTTAAGTGCAATTTTTCATTTTAAGAAAGGTAGGTTGGCCTGTGTGTCACGACTTTTCGTCGTGCAATCCGTGCAATTTGAGGCAATTTCTTCGATTCCAATGAACCTAAATCAGCCTAATTTTCAAAATTGAGAAGACACTG
Source organism: Gossypium raimondii (assembly GCF_025698545.1). Classification (NCBI taxonomy): domain Eukaryota; kingdom Viridiplantae; phylum Streptophyta; class Magnoliopsida; order Malvales; family Malvaceae; genus Gossypium; species Gossypium raimondii. The sequence continues at coordinate 25,027,939 of NC_068569.1, forward strand.
AAATAAATCGAAAGCAAACTCAGAAAAAGAAGAAACTACGAACAAAGAAAACCACAAAAAATGAGTGCACACTAAGTGTTTGATTAAATACTATCAATATATATTTCTTTTAACTTAGAAAGGATGAGGTGGTTGCAAATGAAGGAAGACATCTATTTATAGTTAAACTCTTCAAATTCAACGGTACAGATTAATTTACATCAACAGCTAAAATTAGTTTTCATCTATACAATAAGAGAGTCTTACGGAATTTAAATTCTATACATGTTTATCCTTTAAGATTTACAAGAATTATCATGATAAAATACAATTTACTGGAGTCTTTCAATTCAACCAAGATTCAAGTGATGGGTTTTTGCTTATATTCCACGAATCGGGTCAATTTAAGTAAATCAAATGAGTCCCAATTCATTTGTTGATGTCTACGGAACTTTCTATGCGAATTGGTTACGAGTTTTGATCCTCCGCCTGTGATATTGACCCGTGAAGGAGGATGTTATTTAATTTAAAGGGAGTCATTCGGGTAAATTTTTTGTTGGCCGACACTTATCTGCAATTTCGGATGGCTGCTGGGATGCTCAATTTCATTTGGAGTTTAGAGATCTGCCGTGGTAAACTATGTTATAGTAACCTGGAAAATATGAAAATAAAGGTGTGTAAGGCTAATTGAGCAAAAAACCTGTAACAGCTTTGATTTTGTCCTAAGTTTTAATGACTTTTTGAGATATGTAAGGGGAAGCAGAGGACATAGCAAGGGGTTGGGATGGTGTTTACCACCGAGAGGGGAGGACTAAATGAAACAAGAATGCTGCTGTTGATAATAATTCAGGTGTAGCAGCAACGGGTGGTCTACTTCAATGGGTATAATCAGGGTCTTGGTTTTGGTCGAAATGTTGGGCCTGGACCCGTGCTAAAAGTAGAGCTTCTGTCAGTAATGGATGGCTTGGCAAATGGATTTAGGAAGATCATTTTAGAGAGTGATAGCTTTACAGGCTGTGCAGTTGGTTATTTCTGTGTCAGCTTGGATAATACCTACAACATGATGTGCTGCGATGGCGGTGGGAGATGGGAGTGAGACGAGAATAATCAACCTGCTGCCAAGTTTTCTATGAAGGTGATTGCAGCGTTGATGGTCTATGAATGGAGATGGTCCTTGCTGTCAAATGATACTGTTGGTTATGTTGTTCAATCATTTTGTTCCGCTGAGTATATTTGAGTATGCACAAGTGAATTGAAGAGTACAAGATGTCACTTCGTAGCATTTATTTGGCAAGGAGGACAAATCCAAGCCTGGGAACGGAATCTATTTTCTCTTAAATCATTTTGGCTTTAACATTCAATATTTAGTCAATACTATTCGAAGCTCTGACCCATTTTAAAACAACAATTTTGGTTTTAAAAATTGCTTTCTGAATCTAATATTTTTGTCATCACTCCCAAATTTCGGATTTTGAACAGAATAGGATATTACTATTATGATCTTCAACACAAAAAAGAAAAATGGTAATACTATTGTATAATATATAGGTCTAGAAGTAAATAAGAAATTACAGAGCTAGGTGCAAAGAAACCAGTGTTTTTATTTTATAATATGGAGGACAAAACCTCATAAAAATCCTCCATTCTTATGGCAATACCAATATTAAAGAAAATAAACAAAAAAATGTGGATCAAGTAATATAAATGATATATTATATCCCAACCCCCATGGCCGTAGTTATAAACTCTAAAGTCTAAGCCTAAAGCTGCAACTACTGCTGGAAATTCTGATGGCATTGTTAGCAGATAAAGCATTCACCACAAGGCGGCACCTAATCCTGAACTTCATTTTCATGAGCTTTAAGCTCCCAAGCTTAACCCTCACAGTCTGTTTAGCCCTCAGCCTCAAAGGTATGTTCCCCGTCATCTGCTGCTGCTGTTGCAGTGCCGTCAGCAACACTGTACCGTTCTGGACTTGCCCTGTCATCGGCAATACCAGCACGGTCGTGTTCCGATGACCTTGGTAGAATTTGGGTAACGCCCCTTCACATAGTTGGGTTTCATTGTACCATACGGTTATATGACTACCTCCGTCATAATATATTCCGATTCTTTTATTGGGGTTTCTGGCGGTGATGTTAACATCGAAGCTAGCAGATAAGCTGGAATTCACTGAGCTGAGATCGAACTGCGTAACCCGCAGGCCGTCGATAGAATACTTGGGTAGCTTTGGTCGGAAAACAAGGAATAAGATGCCGACGATAATCCCCAGAATGACGATCAGAAGCAAGAGAAGAGACAGCGTCCAACACATGCACCTGCAACAACAGCTTCTTCTTTTCTTGGGAGCTGTCGAATGCTTAACAGGAGATGGGCCATGGGACTGGGAGTTGAGTGGATGTTGCTCGACAGGGTCACCGGTATCGGATTTAGAAGTGGCTAGAGGAACCAAGGGAGCACTGGGGGAGGCTTCTGGCGGCGCTTCCACGTCTGGGACGGGATGGATTTTCTGTTGGTCCGCCATTGATGATGTACTCAATTCAATTCAATTCAATTCAAGCCTCTAAGGGAAGGTAACCATATAAATTATTTTTGTAAAATGAACCTTGAGAAAAATAGAATTAATATAGAGCAGGGGAAGGAAGCTATTGATTAAGTCATACGATAGAAGCTTCCTTTATTTGACTTTTTTCCAAATGACGAAGTTTTGATCCAAATATTCACCTAATGGTCCGCATTCATATTACAATCCTTTTGTAATTAAAATATATATTATATTTAATAATTTCTTTGGATGAAATATTTACAATTATTTATATTTCCTTTTAATTATTAAATAAGAAAATATTGTGTTTTAGCTTGTTCAATTCATATCCTCTCATATTGATAACAATACCGTATCAATTCATTATTTTATTAAAATTTTTAATACAACATAAATTACCATCTCACATAAAAAATTTGTGAGTTAGAAACAGATTGGGAATTCAGAATTGTTATAAAATTGACTGTAGACCAAGTTGAACCACGTGGATGGTAAATCAGCACTAATTTTATTTTTATATTTTTGAATTTGGGAAATCAGCACATAGACTTCGGATTTGTTAAAGGTTGGACATCAGGTTTTTCATATGATAATAATCATAATTCTAATGGTCAAAATTTTCTATTAATCCTTGTCTTATAAAAATGTTTTAAATTTAGTCCTCGTACTTTAATTTGATCAATTTTAGTCCTGTACTTTTCAAATTTTGAAATTTTAATTTTGGCTGTTTGTTTAAATTCAATTACTAGTTATGCAATACACATACTGTTGTAGATTGTTAATCCATTAATTAATTTTTTAGTGAGAAATATGTGGAAATAATAAGCATATGATAATATGTTTAACACATCGATTTAGAAATAAAATAAAATTAATTCAATGAATTTAACAGTTATCATATGGTGATAACTAAAATTTAAAAAGCACATGGCATAAAAATAACCAAATTAAATTGTAGTAATTCACAATTTTTACAAAGTATAAGGACTAATAGCAGAATTTAACAAATTATAATAGTCAAATTGGACAAAATAGAAGCCTGTACTTGAACTAATGACACATATCGAACTTAATGTTGAAAAAAGGAATAAAAAGTAGAGAAAATTACAAAATATTTGTTGAGGATGGCATCAACTACTTGGAAGGGGGAGCCATAACTCAAAGGAGCCGCCTTCAAAATTGAATATTTAGGACAATCTTTGATGAATAGCTTTCTTTTGGGGATTTTCTTCTGTGGTTCCATTTTATGTTATTATTTATTTAACATCTTTAGCTTTTATTTAAGTGGAAAACGAAGACCATGATGTCATGACTCTTAATAAAAGCTTGCTTCCATTTTCAACTTTGAATATTTTTCATTATAAGGTTTAGTACTTTTCAGAAGGATAGCATGACATTTCATAATTCAAGTTTAAAATAATGAGTCGAATATAAATAGAATTGCAAGCTTAATGTTTAACTTTAAGGAATAAAATTTCTTAAGCTTCAAGTAACTTTTAATAATTTCGGTTTAAACCCAAATTAATAAATAATTATAGACATGATTTAATATTCGTGATGAATAATGTGGATTCGAATATTTACAAATATTTAACTTATTTCAGTATTTGTACAGTTTTTTATCAAGTTCAGACATTCAACAAATAATTTCATTAATTCAAATTTGGACTATAAACGAAATCTAGTTTTAAAGTAAATTGGAATTTGGAGAAGTGTATGTTGGAGATAGGTCACTTGGCATGGTAAAAAGCAAAATGTTGTTTAAAGTAGTGCAGAGGCTGATATTTAGATCAGTTGCTCATGGAGTTTGTGAAGTGTTGGGGATTACAAGGTGTATTGGGACAGCAAAGTAGCAATCTCCATTGTTCGTAATCAAAATTTTCATGATAGAACTAAAAACATTAAAAGTTGATACATCCAGTGTTGTATTCATTTTTCTTTCTTAGATAGACAAAATTTTCTTTGCCGTTTCGGCCTTAAAAATCTGACCCTGAAACAGCAAAATGTATCATTTTATTATAAATGTAAAGAAAAACCAGCTACTATACACAAATAATCCAACTTTTGATCATACCCTAAATAGGCAAATGCCAAAGAATAGTGTTATAATGAAATTTGAAGGTCCTCTTACCTTCCGTCTGTTTTGTCCCCTCTACTCATCCACGTTTTGTTTTGTTAGTTTAGAGTGTTTAGCAATTCCAGGAAGATGATCTCTTTATCATTGGCTTCCTCTGTTTGTCCTCTTCCAAAGCGATCATCCCCAAGTGTGATGGATCCTCTAGCATCATTTTCGCCACTAAATATCCAGCTATTGACCATGTCTGGTACTTCCTTGCTTGTTTGCCGATAAATCTCCCGAGTTTTCCGTCATAATATTCTGGCCAGCCATCTTTCAACAAACGTGTCTCCGCAAGATCAATTGCCTGCCTTGCAATTTGTGGCCTTCCCGTTTTGATGCAAGCAGCTGTTAGCAACCACAAAAGCACTGCGTATACGAAATAGTGGAAAATTGCAAACGGTCACATTCTAACATCCAATAATTCTAATAAGAAAGGTGATAATAAACTCAGCAATATCTTCAGTTGGAAAAATGCAGATGAAAATGTTAATACATCAGTAGCCTCATGATTCCTAGTTCATGACTGTTGAATGTCAAATACAGATACTTCAAGAAAAAAGAAGAGTTGAAACAACATAAATCCCACTCATCTAAATGGCAACAACTACTTTCTACCAGCTTCATAGTTTAACAAAATACCAACAATAAATTTCTAGTTAATAACAAACAATAATAAATTGTTTTGTCAATAAGACAACATGAGTTACCCATAAAACAAATAACTTCGGTTCTTATAAGATCAAAAGCACTATAATGGTGAAGATAGATAATAGATTAGAGAATGATGGTAATACCTGGCCAAGATCCTCCATTGTGATAACTCCATCTTGTGTTCTTAGGGTCACAACCGGTGACAATTCGCCATTCATGTTTTTCTATTGCAGGATAAGCTATTTTTAAAGGCATTTCTCCAACAAGTTCATCCCAACGGGCTTCAATAAGATCCATAATAGCCACTGATTGCTCTGGTGTTGCAAGAGAAGATAAAATTGCTATACAGTTACCTAAACAAAACCATCGGAAATCCATCCTAGCAGGACTAACATTCCCAATAAAGTAGCCACCACGTGTTGGCATAAAATCAAATATCCAGTCAGGGATAGAATCGGGAATAACATTAAACTTATTTACTGCAGTGTGAGAGTACTCCTCAGTCTTATATCTGTAAATATCATTTAGTTGTTGAAAGTCAAGCCAAAAGTAACTACGCATGTGATAGCTCAAGGCATGTAAACGCTTCTCAATTCTTTCAATGCAATCTTTTCCTTCGGCATCTTGCTTCAGCATTGATAATGCACACCTCAGAGCCATATAGAAAAGCGCTTGAATTTCAATAGGATAACCATAAACATCCTGTAAAATAAGTTCACATCATAATTGGAACAAGCAATTAAGACTCCTTGGTCCCATAAAGGGAAGGACTGGTGACGATAAATACAAAAATATCAATCTCCATCACCTCTGTTTGATTTTCTATTCAGAAAAGAAAGAAAATAAGGAGTTCATAAAGCACTAATGCAAATTAACTTCTTAAGTATTTTTCATCAGCATAAGTCATCAAGTAAGAGGAAAATTTGAAGAATTCATTTAAGATCCATTTACCAATAAAAAAAAAGGGGAAGACAATAGCTAAAAAGATTTCTAGGGAAACATGAATGCAACAATTAGTACTAAAGTACAAGCATAACTTGGTGATCAATCTTCAATAGGCAAATACAATTTAGAATCCAGATACAAATTGTTTCCTTGATGAATATTTAACACCCCAAAATCCCATATTGGAAATTTGTAATGAATTAAGGAATATAAATAGAGACCTAAGTGTAACAATAAGACAAAAACTGTAACACCCAATTGGCCAAAACATACCATACCTCAAAGGTTGGGTCATCACTATAGAAGAACATAAAGAACATTGTTCCTTAATAGTTAATCAAAGCCAAAAGAGCATTTGAGACAAACAATGTATTATTGGTAAACTATGACTATTTTACACATATATTCATATCATATATATGATATTAAATAATGCCAAATTCACTTGCTTGATTGGCTTACCAAGCCTCTACAAGATTGGTTATCAATTAAGAGTATGTTTCTTTATGTCATACTGCTCTATTCTATCTGCTATTCAGCAGTAGCAATAAATAATAATTGGATGTACATTATTTTTTGCATTAATTATCCATATCTATCCAAATTCCAATTTTCATAATGTTAGACACTTTTTATTTCTCAACTTCCTAGCATATCTCACATAAAATAACTACAAGACTGGTAAGGAAACTTAAGAAAAGGAAAGCACACAAAGATGCACAAAATAGAGGGAAAGATTAAGAAGTGAAGGCTGGGTTACCATTCTTCGATCGATCATAGAGCATCCATCAGCACAAAGCAGTGTTGGAAATGTATCAAATCCTTCTGCTAAACACAGAGTAAGTATAAGCCTCATCCCTTTTTGACACTCAGGCCTCTCAGCTAGTGATAAATCCCCAGTAGATTTTGTGTATGCACGGAGCAGAATGATCCACCAGAATCCAGAGTCAACTGGAGCAACTCTTCCAATGGCACTCTCTCCAAAATCAGCAATAATCGTGTCCAATTTACGTACAGGGTCATGTAGAACTTTGAAGCTAGCTGGCATTGCTCCTTCTCCTAGCTTGAACCTATCTACTTTTTTCTCCCACCCTTGAAGTTGTAGAGTCTTCAAGAGAAAGTTCTTGACTATTTCAGGCTCTCCATTCATCAGAAAAGCCAAAGCACTAGGTACAAAATCTCTAACAAAAACCTGAACAAATCAACAATTTATTAAAACATGAACAGTCCAAGAAATTTTCAATATCATAACTCACCAGATGGTAATAGATTTTCGGCATTAAACATAATTGCAGATATTTTGAATTTTCCTCAATCTTTAACTTAAATAAAAATATTTTAAAAACAAAAATGTCAGTGATCATTTAACTTAATCTTCCCATTTTCCCTACCAAACCTCATTTTAACAATCAGGATTCCTAATTCATTTTAAAGTTCAATTATTGTTCATGTTTGGCGTTAAGTTTCACGTAGTCAAATTTATTCAACTTGGACCAAGGTTTGTACCATTAAATGATCTAGTCTCACATTCAATTAAGGCCTGAGTTTGTTATAACCTTATATCCAGGAAAGCTTTCCATTTATGGCCGATTAATTTTAGGATGGATGCTTAACAAATGATCATATTCAATAATAGATGTCATAATTTATAATTTCATAAATACGCAACAAGAATTTCAATACTCCTAAAAAGGATGCCCACTATCTGATGAGAACTTTACCTGATCATAGTTCAAAACTTCCTCGGAAGCATGATCATACGCAGCAATGGTACCAACTGGTTGGCCTCTGAAATACACCAAAGTCCTCCTGAGAGCCTCCCACGCTTCAGCCACAATGGGGTGCGGATCAAAGGAATTTCTATCCCAAGAAGCCGGAGTATCAATACCTGACCTCCCGCAGGGCGAGTGCATGCCCTCATAATTGTCATAACTCCCTCTTGTGAGAATAATAGGGAGCTCACTGAGTGACCTTTCATCAAATGATCTTTGCCTCTCTATGTTAAGCCTCGGCTTATCAAGGAGGCGTGAGAGATCATGATCATCCATTTCAGAGAGGGAACAAATAGAGCTCACATTTCTAAGTCCCATCACTTTAGTCCCATCCATTTTCTTTGTCTAAATTGCACAAAAAATACAACTCTCAAGTTTCAGAAGAAGAGATTTATGCTCAAAAAAGAGAAGATAAAAGGATTAGATCCCAAAATATTTTAGATAACAGCAATACAAGAGTAGCAAAGAAACATTCTTATATAGAAACTGAAATGCTAAGACTATATCTAAAAGTTGATGAAATAAAAGCCTTGCTTTGTTATCCATTCAACAATCATTTGCGCCAATCACGGAAATGGCTTAGTGGCAAACTTGTGTAGGTTTCAAGTTGATTGGCATGAGATCAGGATCCTTGCGTTTTGGAAACCCTTTTCCCCTTCCCATTGAAATGTTATAAAGATGAAACAATCATTTGCCTTTTTGTCACAGTGCAGAGAACAAAATCAAATTTAATCAACAAAATCATCATTTATATGGATATGAGGATAATGGACATTAAATGAATATGTTTTGAGTAATTTACAGCATTATACTTTACTAAAGGAAAACAAATTAATCAAGACTAAGAAAAATTGAAGGAAACAGATTAAGCTGCAGAAAAACCAACAAAGAGTATGAAAAACAAATAAACAAAAGAAATAGTACAGATGAAGTCACCTGAAAAGTAAAACCAGATCTGATAGTCAGCCAAAACATCAAAGAAACAAATCAAAACACCGAAACACCTCCCAAAAAAGGAAAAAGAAAGTAAAGATTCATATAATAATAAGGACAGGAAAAGCAAACCTTTAAGAAAGCAAAGATGTCGGAGAAGTGAAATCTCAGGCAAGCCCAACAGAGATAAAATTACTGAATATTTGGCCGGGAAATGGTCGGAGAAAGGAAAAAACAAAAACAAAAAGGAGAGAAAAGAAAGGAAAATGAAAAAAAGAGAAGAAAAAACAAACATGCCGTGAAGATATGATATTTATAGAGTGAGGGAAAGAAAAGACTTTTGAGAAAGAAAAACAATTGTAGTAATAATTACAACCGTACGACTACCGTGTCTTTCTCTGCCCTTTGAACAACATAAAAAGGAAATGATGGGATGGGACTAAGTTTACCGGTAATAGCCGGTGAAAGCAAGTGTAAAATGTCCCACGCGTTACCCGACAACATTGTTTGGAAATAAAGCAGAAGTTTTATTTTCACCTCTATTTATTTAATACATTTGATTTTCCAATTTTACAAAAAATATATTTTAACTTTTATTTAATTTTTATAATAATTATTAATAATTTTAAATAATTTTTTTTAATTTTTAAAAATTTAATTAATTGTTGACGTAGTATACGTGAATGTCATGTCAACAGAGTTAAGGATATTTATTTTAAATGAATTATTAAAATAATTTTTTTGTAAAGTTAAAAGTTATTTGCATAGGTTGGGTTTGTTTTTCAACTCTTATTGTATTCGTTAAGGTATCTTTCTTATTGATATTGATATGCATGGATGTTGATATATTTTGATATATTGTTTTGGATTAATTGATGTTTATAAATGTTTTTCACACATATATTTATAGTTTAATATTTAGTCATTTAATAAGTTATATGTATTATAGATACATGTAAATATATTTTAATTACATGTAAAAATATTATATGTGTAGTCTAATTTTTAGTTTCTTAATATCAAAATTGTGTACCAACTAATATGAATTGGTACCCACCAATATAAGTCAGTATTGGCTAAAACGGGTTGAAACACATTGAAACAGTTGAAATGCATCAAAATTGAACCTAGACTACTTGGTACCTATTGAAAATAGAAACAGTATGTACTAGTGTCACAAAACTAGAACTTTAGTTTGGCAAACAATGCAGTCTTAGGTAAAAAGTTAGCTTCAAATCTGCCTCAGTTAGCTTAACTCTCGGAAGATGAGAATTCTCACAGAAATTTTCTAATGCACCAAAATAAAACAGAAGCAAACTCAAAATGAAAGAACTAAAAAAGCCACAAAATAATGCACATAACGCGTTTGAATAAATGCTATCAAATTCTCTCAAATATATTTTTAACTCAAGGATGAAGTGATTACAAATGAAGTGCGAAGGCTCTATTTATAGTTAAGGTCCCTCAGATCCAACAGTATAGATGGGATTATACCAATGGCTGGGATTAGTGCCTATCACAAGAGCATTAAAGGATTTAAACTCTCTATATTTTTATCCTTTAAGATAATTATCCTGGTAAAAAAAAGTTACGGAAGTGTTTATAATTCAACTAGAATTCAAGTAGACGGGCCTTAAGTCTCTTTCAAACAATGGGTTAATCATGTCGGGCATGATCCCAAGTGAAAATGAAGAGTTTGAAATATGCGTCTCAATTACGGGTTCCTTTACGCGGCCCGTGACACTAGTCGATATGATTGGTATCGGTATAGTACCGACTACCTCGCTCTTAATTGATTTTGGTTCCTAAATCTAATTTTGGGTTAATCTACTTGGATTCAATGTCTAATTTGTTTCCCTAATTTCTTTTGTTTCACTTTTCTAACGTTCAATTTGGTACCAAAGATTTTTGAATTTAATACTTTGAGTTTTCTTTTTGTGTGTCTTAATTAAGTATTTAAGTTTAGCTTCAATATTCAATTTAGTATTTAAATTTTTTTGTCCCAATTAAGTACTTATGTCTTTTTACTAGAGCATACGAGTCAAATATTCATTAGATCACATAATATCCTTTAGCCTAGATAATGATTAAACATCGAAGCCAAGCTCATATACCAAATTGAGACAAAAAAATCAGGTACCAAATTAATCATTGACATCAAACACATGTAACAAATGGTATATTATTCAAGCCTAAAATAATTAAAAGTTAATTGAAATTTTCTAATTTATTTAGATAATTTTTACATTTTAAATATTTAAAATAAATCTTTAACTTTTAATTTATAGTAAAATAAGCTTCACTTTAATTTATATTTAAATAAATTATTAATAAAAATATTTATTTTAAAATAAATCAGATGAAAATATTATTTTATTTACATGAATTAATTTATTTTTAATATCTTAGTTTTAAGCCTTTTGTAGTCAATTATAATTTCATTTAATTTTGAGTACTTGTCTTTTTAGGTTTGAGTACTTTTGTTAATTCTTTTATTTGCTTTTAAATTTAGATTTATACTTAATCTTTATTCTTATTTACTTAACGCAAAAAAAAATTAATTTTTATCGTCAATAAAATTTTACATTTTAATATATTTAAACAAAGCAAGCCTTTTGGGTTGATGTCCCATTACAAGTTTGGCATAAGAGGATTTCTTTTTCTTTTTCTTTTTTCTACTAAAAGATGGATACATTTAGCTTTACAAGCACCGCTAGCTTTGTCGTGATGTAAGGACGTCATCAAACACATGTAGACTTGTCTTCCAGCTTAAAGTCAATTTAGTCAAGCAATTAACAACTTGATTATTTTCTCTAGGAATATAACACCCCATACCCGGCCTAGACGACAAGGCCAAGTCTAAAGAGTTACATCTAAAATCACACAAAACATAACTTCTGAATCTTAGTTAAAAGTCTTTTCAAAGCAAACCAGAGTTTAACAAACATAACTCGTAGTACAAAAACTAGTATCTTAACCATCATATGTCTTGAAGCTACTGAAAATAAGCCAATGGTAATAATAATAATAATAATAATAATAATAATAATAATAATAATAATAATAATAATAATAATAATAAAGCAGATAAATAGTATGACCGAGCTCCCGATCCGCTGACTCGATTAAGCCTATGGGTTACTTGTAATTCAGTCAACAGAAGAAATGAATTAATGATCTTATAAAGAAATAACTATATGTTCAAATAGATTTAGGTTAGAATCAGTAAAGTCCCAAATTCGAGTTCAGAATAGAAATAGATCCAGTAGGTAAATCATTTAGTTTAACAGAACAAAACAGTTCAGACAGATAGTAAGCTAGATTATTCTCAGATACAGAGTAGATAAGAATAGATGCAGTTTTCATATTCCCCACCGTTACACACCATCTTTGACCAACCCAACACACCAAATAAGGTATTGAATACTCATCCAACCCTACACACCACACAGTGTTGGTATGACACATTCCGATAATTGCATACTAGTTACCGGATCAGAATACAGATACCAGTGATTTAGCCACTATCTCAGAACAGAACACTTCCTCATTTGCTCAATTCCCACCCAATGCAGATGCAAATTTCAAATATTAGCTAATACATAGGCCTACTCGACCGTTCAGATACACTTCATGTTTGTACAGAATAATTAATATCATTAACAGGCATTACACGTAGTACACACACACACACACACACAGATTTCCAGTACTTAGTCTCAGATCACAAAATGACAATTTATATAGTTTAAGTTAGATCGTACGGGCCCCACATAAGGCCTACATTCATTTCAAACAACGCTTGTAGCCCAAGAGAAAAAATTCACATTTTTGGTCCACACGCCTGTGTGATTTCACACGGCCTGGATAGCTGGCTTGTGTGGCTCCACAAGGCCTAACACACGCCCGTGTCACCTGCCCGTGTGGTACTAATTCGCAAACAGTGAGTTACACAGCCTAGGCACACGATCGTGTCTTTAACCCGTGTAAACCCTGCGCTAAAAATCCCCACACACGGTCTAGACACACGTCCGTGTCCTTAGCCTGTGTGTCTCCAATTTATGAACAGTGAGTTACACGGCCTACCATAAAGCCATGTGGCTCACACGGTTTGGCACACGACCGTGTGGCGTTAACAGTTTCATTTTCTGACAACTAAAACTCGAAGAAGAAGGGGTTTTCAGTACCCACCTGATGTAATGTCGGCGCAAGGGCAATCCTGAGACTCCCACAACCTAAAAACAATATTCAATCACTCAATTAACTCAAAAAACACTCGATTAGAGCACAAAACCAAAACTCGTCGAAGATTTTGACACAAACTTCCAATTAAACAACAACAATTCCTTTGCACAGGACAACCAAATCGCGAGAGGCGGATGTTGGGGAAACGTTATCCACGAGACCTCCTAACGGACCACAATCGAACATATAGATAAAGAATTCGGGCGAAATAATCAGAAAATCCACGTTTGACAGAAACAAATAATAGCGAGAGTTAACGAAAATTCAACAATAGAACTTACAAATTTACCTCTCGATCGATGCAACGACAACCTAGAATTCTTAATTTGGCCTGATACAGTTACAAAAACAAGCAAAAAGAAAAAGAACAAGGAAAGAAAAGAAAAGAAAGGAAGAAGGAAAAGAAAAGAGGAAGAAGAAAAGAACTAACATGAAACTAATTTTAAAATTTAAATCAAAACTGACAAACTTCACTAGGCAGCAAAATATTTCCTTAACGCAGAGACTCGAACATAAGTCCAAAAGATATACAAAAGTTTAACCATTGAACCAATATGCTCATTCTTAATATAAAATTGCGCAGAATTAAACTCAAGTTAATAGTTCAAGAGTAGTTTCTAAATGCACAACTTGAACCCCTAACCTCAAACACATACGTAAAGTACATAGTCACAAATACATAAATTTAATTACAATAGAACCCAGCAGTCAAATATTTAAAATTTAGGACATTACAAGGTACATATCTAACCAACCATTGTGCTTCAATTCACAAAACCTATTGAACATGTCTAAGCACCATATATAGTACCTAAATCCAACTGATAGAATAGATCTCAACCTGCTACAAATTTTAGAGCACATAAAAATCATAATACTAAAGAACATAATAAAGAACTTCACTATGAAAACAGTGAATATCAGAGAATTGTAAAGCTGATTTACAAAAATTTAAAAGCTTACTTGTAATATATTATTTGATATTCAAGTTTAACGTGTTATTTGTATTATTTTTTGTCTAATTTAATATATGTATTTTTTTCATTTTGATATTTATGTTCAACAAAATTTATATATTTTAATATTCAAAGGTAACATATTTAACATTTTAGTCTTTAATTTGAATTTTAGGGTTGATTTGATGAAAGGTTTCTAATATTATTAGGTTTGAATTTTTAATTATTTTATTAAGAGAATGAATTTAGTGTTAATTGTGAATTTTTTAATTTTATGTTTAATTTATCAAATACATTCCGATGAATGTTTTTAATTTGAGTTTTAGGATTGATTTGATGAAAGTTAATGGCTAATATTATTAGCTAATTATAAATTTTCAGCAAATCAACTCTAAAACACGAATTAAACACTAAAAATTAATAATGTTTACTTTCATAAATCGAACGCATAAATTTTGTCAAATACAAGTACCACATTAGAAAAAATGTCAAACTCAAGTATCAAATTATGTATTAAGCCTATACAAGTCTATTCAATATATAAGTAATTGAGACTTGCTAACATACTATTTCAATTACAATCAATCTTCCCTTGAAAGCATAAAGAATATCTTCAAATAATTTAAGATGTACCAAACGTTAACTTTTCATCAATTTTGAGGTGATTTGACCAAAAAATGCAAATTTAATGACTAAAAAGGCGAAAAATTAAATAGAGAGCTAAAATGATATTTTCTATAAAGTTGAAGGACCAAAAAATCATTATGCATTTCATTTATAATAACTATATATTATAATTTAGTTTGTACTTCTTTGTATTTGTGGATGAATAGGATTTTTTTGTAAATCAATGGTGTTTTTTCTATAAAAAAGGAATTCCATTTCATTTATAATAAATCATTGGATTATATATAAAAAATCTTTAAACATATAAAAAATTAATTAAGCCCTTGTATTAAATTTGCATCTGATTAAGTCCTTTCCATTAATTAAAATAATCAATTAAGTCCTCGGTTTACGTCATTGACCACGTTGATCATTAAAATAAATTGAGTGACCAATCATATGATGATATGTGTCAACTTCTACTTTAATCTAATATTTTCCTTAAAATAATAAAAAAGAAAAGTATAAAAATTATTAATTATTAATTATTAAAAAATGAAAATTGATATAAACTTATAAAATTTATAAGAATTGTAAAAGATATAAAAATCTAACAAATTATAAAAATAACCAAAATATTTAAGATATTATAAAAACATATTAGAATTCTATAAAAATCATAAAAATAAAAAAATTAAAATTGATATAAATTATAAAATTATAAAAAATCATAAAAACTTAAGTTAAATTAGAATAGTTGATTGGACCGATTAGATCGAAACCAACAAGGGTGTCGTTCTGGAAAAAAACCATTAAACTAATTAACTTGAAAACCGAATAATTGAACCAATTTTTTAATTTTTATTCAATTGATCTAAATGGATCAATTAAATTAATAATCCAATAACTTAACCAATTCAACCACATGTTTAATTCTGAGTGGGGTAGAATTAGAAGCAAACCAAACAATCACTGCAAGAGCATATGGAAATATGCTACAGCTCACACTATCTAGACTTACCTTGTATGCCCACTCATCCATCATTTTTTCTCTATCTTACCCACACTAGCATTCTAATATTTCCTTCTCTTTTTCTTTTCTCCAACAAGTTGTGCATCCTAAATAAGTTCGTAATAACCATGAATCACTATAAGATTATTCTTCAATGTCATAATCAAAGAGATGTTTTTAGCATTTTTTCCCTTCATTTTACTAGGGTCAAATCGTTCTCCACATTGAAAAACCTGTACAACAACGTGACATGCCCACGTATCATTAATCTAATCCACAATACCCTTTCCATATGAATATAATCCCCCTTAATCTGTTTTCTTTTTATAGATGCACAAAAATTTTATCATACTTGCTTCTATTTTCAAATCTCACACGTGTTTATATTATATCGTATTAAATTGTCAAGGTTAGGTAACTCTACCAAATCCTTTAATAAACTAAATTTATTTTTTCTACAGTTCCTAAGACTTATATAGGAAATACGTCTGATTAAAACAAAAACAATATAGCATGTAAAACCCCAAAAAGATGAATAAGAACTCAACTACCTTCCTATGAGCCATCACAAAACAAATTTCTATCATCAAAATTCTAAGTAGTGGTGGTATGCAAAAACGTAAAGAACTGGCAAAACCCATAGTTAATACCACAGTCGATGGTGCATGATAAAAGATAAGCGGCGTGACATAACTGTAGTATTTGAACGGCGCTTGAAATGCATTGTTACATTGTTCTTTTTCTTTTAATTTCTCTTCCTCCATTTATTTGATTGAGTAGATTTGAGCAGGATAAAAAACAGATTCAACAGCTAAAGCTTGTTCGAAAGTTTTGATCTTATTGAGTGCAACCATAGGTAGGAGCTATCAAAATTTTATGATTAATTTAAGAGAGAAAATTAACAAATCAAATCATTTATTTTTTACAATTACAAACATTTTAAAAAATATATTTTTTATAATTTGTATACTTTTTAATACTTTTTACTATTATTTTGAATTTTAAATTTTAAAAATTAATTAATTGTTAGCATTGCATCCATGTGTAATTTATATACATGTCATGTTAACAAAAGTAATAAATATTAACTTTTCATTTATTTTAAGTGATTTCACAAACGGTCTAAACCTAAGAACTAAAAGAATAAAAAATTAAATATAAGACTAAAATAACTTAGTTATATCATCTCTTTATACTGCAAGAGAGTAATGTATAAAGCAAGAGTGGACTTGTTCATTGTCCATTGAATATCAATATAGAAATAAGGCTTTTAGGGCTAAATTTAGAACATAGAGGCGTGTTTGAAAATAACATATAATAAATATTAAAATGTATGGTTTAAAACTAATTAATATAACACATAAAATATGTACGATATTAAAATGGAAAAAATAAAATTCAATCGTGAGTAAAATGTAGTTTAAACACGTAAATACATCATATTAAGAATACCAATAAGTGAACCCAAGTTGTGGTCTATTTGCCAAGTGTTTATCTTCATCAGAAATAGCCTAGGTTTGAACCATCACTTAACAAAAAAAAAAATACTATTAATGAGTACAATTGTTTATCATGGTGTTGTCACAATTTTGAGTCGATATCGAGTTAACTTTTGGCACCAACTCAATCAACATTATTAATACTAAAAATTCTATCACATACGTATGTATGTGAAAATTACCTACTTAGAAAATAGAGGGTGTTTAAAATAATATAAATAAATAATAACATATGAAATATGTATAATATTAAAATGAAAAAATAGATTAAATTGTGAGTGAAATAAAATTTAAACACGTAAATACATTACTAAAAATTCTATCACACACGTATATATGCATGTGGAAACCATTTATTTAGAACATAAATTTATGTTTAAAAATAACATATAGTGAATATATAATGAAATGATCAATATATACAATTAATTGAGGTAATAAAATATGCATAATACAATTAAAATGAAAATATTATATTAAATAAAGCTTTGATTCAATGGTAAAGATTATATTTTATTGATAAAGATGGTAGAAGTTCAAATTCAATCACATTCAAAATTTTTATTGATTTTTAAAAAAATAAAAGATTAACATAACCTTGAATAATATGACTTATTTTATTACGAAGGACATTTTATAATTTTCATAACCGAGTCCCAACTCAGTTATTAAATTATCAAAATGCCCTTATTTTAACAAAGTAATAAATGTTAATTTAAGGATATTTTTTCTTTTAAATAAATATAAAAAATTTAAGTTTGCGATGAGATCTGAACCCAAAACACCAAAAATGCACTCTCCCAACTTTGCCATTTCAACTAAATTAAATAAGATTTAGTTTATAAGTGAATTCTTAATAAATATATGTTACATAATTATTTTCAGTTGGTATGCAATAATTATTTTCAATAAAAATACATAACATTTTATAAAAAATACATACAAAATTATCAAAATATATTTACTTTCTCATTTCCTAATATGATATTTATTTATTAAAATAATACTTTTATAAATAAAATAATTTAAAGAAAAAAATATGAAAACTTAAGCAGATTCAACAACCGTCATGTTCTAGTTGAGTCAAAGATTTACATCCTATGACTGAAAAGAGTAAAAATAAATATCTTTAAGTTATTTTCTAGAACAAATTTACTTCGTTTGAAGTTGAGCTTGCGTTTGAGATTTGTGGTTGGGTCAAAGACTACAATTTTTTTTCCTTTTTCCCAATATAAACATTGTCGATTTGTTTTTTTTAATTTCTCTTCCTCCTTTTATTTTATTGAGTAGATTTGAGGAGGATAAAAAATAGATTCAATAGCTAAAGCTTGTTCGAAAGTTTTGATCTCATTGATGGCAACCATAAATTTTACGATTAATTTAGGAGAGAATGTAAAAAATAGAATGTCGGTAATGATAATATATTACAAAAAAAAGAGAAATAAAAATAAAGAACACAGATTTTTATGTGGAAACTTTTTTGGGAAAAAACCACAGAGGAGAAGAAACTTTACTATGTCGAATTCGAATGATTACAAGAGAAATAGACTATGTCTATTTATAGGCTTGTAAAACCATATTCTAATAGGAGTGTAGTAAGATTGAAACACCTTATTCTAATCAATATCAAATAGATGAAGTTTAATAAGGTTTAAAAACCTTATTCTAAAATAAAATAAAAGAAGTATAATGCTATAAGGATTTTATTTTTATTTTATTTTACCACCGTATTTTATTTAAATAAGGATTCGGTCACTTAGTTCTAACATAGAAAATTAACAAATCAAATCATTTAAAATTTTTATTTTCTCTTTAGAGCTTAAATTGGATTTGATATAATATTTTTTATATTTATAGTATTTTATATTTAAAGTTTTAAAAGTTTGACTTTATTTAAAATCACATAAAATGTTTAAAAATAAATTTGTCTTTATCAAACAATCCAATAATTTTCAGTAATAAATTTTAAGTAATATATCAAATATATTTTATAACTTAAATTTAACAATTAAATTTTTCGTATTTAAATTTTCAATACTTAAAATTTTAATTTACCAAACAAAACATTAATTCAATATTTAAACTTTGGGTACAACTTTAGAGCTTATCAAACAGCACTTGAGTTTATATTTTTTTTAAAAATAATTTAATAAAAATAATTCTTATAAAATAAAATAAAATAAAATAAATATTTATTTTAAATTATAACTTGTAAATTGTAATTGTGGTATTGAATTATATGGGATGCAGGCGGGCTCTGTGAATCTCAGAACTCTCCCCATTGATTCTAAAAAGGTTCAGTTTCAAGGCGAAGGCAAGACCCATTTGATATTCCTAACTTGCATTTTAGACGCATCACAAATCAAAATGAGGTCATTCAATACGATATCATTAAATTATTTCCACCAGTTTTGACCCCATTTTTTAAAATTTTATATTCACCTCCAAATAATAAACTATGGCTTCACCCCTTAAATTTTAAAATATTAATATCCCTCCTATAGTCATCAATGAACCAAGTAGCCTCTACGACAGGGATGAGCGTCATCAGGATGGATCCAGGGGTATGCGGGGCGGTATCTTGAAATTTTTAGATTTTTAAATTATATATATAAATTTTCATGTTCATATTGTATAATATTTGTCTCTTTTAGTCAAATTAATTCGAATTTTTACCAAATAAAAATGTCTCATTCTAGTATGTTGAAAGAAAATGTAAATTTTCTCAGCATATTATATCTTTTAGGAGGTTGATTACAAAAACAAAAGCTAAAAAAGCCATAAAACGTCACCAAAAATGATAATATAATTTTGTATATATAATGCAGAAACCGACAACCATTAGCATGTATATGACAAATTAAATTTCCATAGTCCGCTTTCAGTTCCATCACTTCCATGTACTATCATATGACAAAGGATTCATTCTTTCTTTTATCGATACCATGTCATGTGTACTGTATCAGAAAAAAGTGTTTTCAGATGGATGAATGAATTGATTACCAACTTGCTGAGCCTAAAACCAAAAGCTAGTTACAGCTAGTGCTCAATTCCACGTCGGCCTCATCTGCATGGTCCGTGCCTTCATGGCTGATGCCTTTTGGATTGATTTCGAAGTAACAATTGTTTGAAGTTGACGTGTACATATAGACATGTATGCTAAAATAAATAGGATGGCCGATGTGTCAGTTAAGTTGGAGCCCAAATAACCGACATGAACTTCAATAATTTAAAGTGGGGTTGTAGTTCGTTTTCAAGCCCTCTAAGACCTTATGGCAAGTTTTTGTCATTGGTAAATCATAAATGTGGTTTTTGAGTTGGAGGAATGGAGGGTATGCCAATACCAGACTGCAAGTGAAAAGAGCTCGACTCGCTTTCTTTCTCTCAATGTATAATATTCTCCATATTTCTTTCAGACCTTATCTTAATTTCATGAGATATGGGAGGCACGTGGCTTATATGAACTCTGCAGCATGCATGAACGCATAAATCTGTTCATATGATTAATGTATTTAATTTATATTTATCTTATCAAATCATTAGTGCAAATTACATTAGTAGTCATTTAACTATAATTTTTTATCACTCAACTATGGAAAGTTAGAAAATAGTCATCCAATTATTCAAATTTTTTCACTATCCGACTAACGTAAAAATGAAAATGCCAAAAATCTAAGATAATTGAGTAACTAAAAAAGATGAAGCTATAGTTGAGTGATCATTTTTCATAATTGAGTGATGAAAAAAACATAATTGGATGACTAATAATATAAATACGAATAAATATGAATGCATTTCGTATACCAATAATCTACCACGTGGCCTACACATCACGTATAAGTATAACAAGTCTATTTTGCATGGAAGAAACAATTAGCAGGACATAATTCATGGAAGAAACACGACATCACGTGTTTTGAAACTATGTTAAATGATGAGTTGAAAATGGTTTTTAAGGAAGTGCTCAATGTATAAATTTATTTATATTTTGATAATGTATAAAAATAGAAATCCATTAAACTTAAATGTAATCCATTTAAATACCAAATAACAAAAAACAAAATAACTCTTCATGTCTAAAAACTACCCTCAGTTTAACTTGCATGGGATACTTTTCTAAATCACAGCTTCAATACATTAGCAACAGTTGTCCCGGGGATTTAATTGTAGCTAGAGAGAAGAACAGTATAATCAAAATCAATCCTTACTTGTCTGCCTGACCCTCCATCAATCTCTGTCTCTCTTTCTCTCTCTCTTAACACCAAAGCTTTTACATCCTTATCTTCCATTATAATGAAGGCAAGCCACACCTCCCAACTTCTCTATATATATACTGTAGAGCATTCCCTTTTAATTAATCCAAACATCTTTCATTTTTTTTTCTATTGAATACATATATGTATCTATAATTCATTCCCACACTTTTCAGTTTTCTTTTTCTCGAGTGATGATGCGAAAGAAGGTAGAGGTTGATAAAAGGAGTAGAGCTCCGAAGGGCCATTTTGTGGTATATGTAGGCACTGAAATGACAAGGTTTGTAATTCCCACATCGTTCCTCAACAACCCTATCTTCCAGCAATTGCTCGATAAAGCTGCAGAAGAGTACGGATTCAATAACCAGAACAGGATTCTACTGCCTTGTGATGAGTTTACTTTTCAAAGCCTTACCAAGTATTTGGCCAAGCAATGTCCTTAGACATCTTTGGTCCATTTTCAGCTCTTGACAATAGCTTAATCATGGTGATGACAAAGTTTGTATTTGTCAAAACCTTGTGTAATCTGTTAATAAAAATGCTCAACTCTTAATTTTCAATGGTTAAAATTCAATTCATGCATAAAAATAAAACATCAACTTTATCTGGTTTGCTATTAGACCGGATCAGGCGTATCAATTATGATTACTTTCCTATATTTCAATAAATGAATTAGCTATAAAAATAATTACAAATATTTATCATTTAATATAATAAATAATTTTAAATAATTATATAATTAATTAGAATATTTATAAAAAGTATTATGATACATCTTATTATTTTATTCAATAAAATTACAAATTCATATTTGTTTAATAATTTCATAAAAATAAAATATTTTTTCTATTCTCACATCACCGCTACAATTTCCCTTTAATCCAAACACATAACTCCACCGTGGTTTTAATCTCACTAGTACACTGAAGAGCGTTATACTTGTCAGTGTAAAAGGATATGGGTTCGAGCACACTGAAGAGCATTTAAATAGAAGGATAATATATTTCAGCGCACTCGAACTCACGCCTACATTAACAATAATGTTGATGCCAATAGAGTTAAGACTCAACTAGCATAAGTAGTTATTGACATTTGTATAAAAAAAAGAATTATAGTATATTTTATTTTTTTAGTTTATTTAAATATGTTAAATAATTAACTAATTTATAAATTTATCTTAATTAAATAATTTAAAAGGTTTTAAATAAAAAAATTAAAATAAATTAACTAAATGAACGATATATTTAAAATAAGGAAATAAATAAAAATAAAATAATTAAAAGTAAAAAATCAAAATGAATCTAAACAATGGTAATATTGGAACAAGGTGAAACTGACGTGAAGGATCCAACCTGTTATAGGGTCAAAGTGGTAAAAGAAAATTTCCTCCATGGAGGAGGGTTATACCAGCCGAAGCTTAATGCTCCAGTGGAAAAGAAAAAGGGGTGGTGAGGTGAAGCAATCTCACCCTTGTAATCCAAAGGCCTTGTTAGTGTGTAAAAAATACTTTTTACCTATAATTATTGGAGGAGTGGAAATGCACAATTCACTCTTAGAGAGAATAAGATTTAAATTTTGAAGACAATATTATTAAAATAATAACTCCAAACCCTACTCATAAATCATAAAACGGACATAAAAAGTATATATAAAAAATATACTCTTTAAAAGCTATGAACTGCTTTCTTTTTCATCCAAAGAAAACATTAATTTATCGTGATTTGATAGTAAAAATAATCTAAATCTATACAATCCAAAAATAAATTAACTCGAAACAATTAAAATTGAAAATAAGGTATACATTAAAAATTTATCAATAAAGTATAATTTTATTTTTAAAAATGATTTAATAAAATAAATCAAAGCATTACTAAAATGTTTGGGTGAAATGTTTGCTCTGATAATAAAAACGCAGGAATAAATTGTAAAACTAAAAAAGAGGACACGCAAGAATTATTTTGCAATTCAATAAAGAATCATTAATGGCTATGAAGCCACACAAAATAATAATAATAATAATAATAATAATAATAATAATAATCCATTAAGTACTAAAAAGTAGAAGCATTAATATAGATTTAGAAAACCTCGAATTTCCTGGGATTTTTACAATCATAATGCTAACTTTATGTGGATCCAGTGTCTTGTTTGGAAGAGTCTGTGGGCTATCAAGTATCAACTACACCTCTCTCAAATTTTCTTGATTAATAGCTTTATTTGCTCCGATCAAGTTCATACTGTGAGAAGAATCATTCCACCAATTTATCTGTTAGTGTCGGTGAACTTTCTAAAATTGTCCTCTCAATAAAAAGTGTGAGAGTTGCTAAGAATTATCTGGCTAATCTAGAAACTTAATAGCAGCAATTCGCAAGATGCATTAGACTTTTATTGATAAGCAGAGGGTTCAAAATTATATTTCTATCGCACATTACATAGTTTCCTTTCCCCAAGAGACTCCCACCAAGATTACAAAATCTTTTTTATGTGCTCAAACATCCATATTCTCAAGTGATCTTTTTATTTCTATCAAATCTGCAAATAGTGAACAGTTAAGGGCGACCTATTCCAACTTAATAGCTTCATTGTAAACTATACTCGTCTCACCATTCTATCTGGTGTCCTCCAAGGCCTAACTGGCCCTTCTAACGTTACCATCATTTTTCTAGCGTTGCTCATGTTTCCTATTGCTACTAGAGCTGTTGTTTTGTTGTTGACTTGCAACTACCTCTAGAGGATCAACTTTGTAACAACTCGATTTTCAGTAGTATTGAAAAATGTGGTTTCAAAACTCCATTTTCGTAAATCGGGTTCATAAATATTAAATATGAATATTTACAGAGTTGGTGTAAAGGTATAGTAGAGTTTGGTCTGGTAATTTTGTTGATTTAATAGTTAATTTAGATGTAGGGACAAAATTGTAAAATTCTAATCACTATATGTTTTTAATTAGCCAAAGGTTCAAAATGGTAAATAAAACATTTTGTTACATCAAATAGTGGATGATGATGTTAACTTCCACTAGTTTTTTATTAATGGTGATTAAGGTTTAAATAATTAATTTAGGTTAATGAAGATTTAATTCAAGTATAAAAAATCAATTTGTGCAAAATTGTCCTCTTTCTTTCTTCTTCTCCACCGCCTAATCATAAAAACCTAAGGGAAAAACCATTTTTGAAGCTCAAAGCATTCGACCCTTGATTGGTAGGTAAATTCATGTCATTTTCTTGAAATTTTTATGTTTTTTTATGTCAAGTGAGCTTGATTGAGCTAGCTCATGTACCAATTTGTAAAACTATTAAAGTTTTTAAAAATTTTCATTGTTGATTTCTTGAATAAATTGGTATGAAATTGATAGATTTTAATTTTAGATTATGAAAAGGACTAGATTGTAACGTTTAATTGTTAGTTTTATACATAGGGACTAAAGTGAATAAATGTGAAATTACTGTGAAATTTTGGTATAAATAGAAAACAGAGGGTCCCTAGTGAATGTAATTGAAGTTGGTTTTTAAATCAAGGCTTAAAATTAGAAGTTATGACTATTTTGAATTTAAGGACTAAATTGAATAAAATGTAAAATTGAAGGGTACTAAAAAATAAGATTATATAGGTTCACGCATGTCATGGAATAATGTATAAGTGTTCGGTATTGATGGATTGTATGGAATAATTGTATAGATCAAGAATTGGATCAAATCAGAGGTAATCAAGGAAAATATAAAATTGTTGATTAGTTCTTGAAGGATCAACTTGTTGGTGTTTTGATCAGGTAAATTTATATGGTATTTATTTATTTAGGTTGTTATGTACTTGAATTGTGCATATAAATGTGTTTGGTTGCAAATTGATATGATCAGGCTAGAATTGGACTAAATTGAAAAATGATGTTAATATGTGTAAAAGATATCCGTGTGAACTTAGTAAAGGTTAGGATACAATGGCAATTGAGTCTTGTGCGTACTTGTATGGGATTGATTACAAATGTTACAAAGGTCTAGCACTTGTTGCGAATTCTTAAATACATGTGACACAGGTTTAGCTTGGACGAGTAACCTGATGTGTTGTTATAAAGGTTTAGTCCTGACGGGTAACCTGACATGTATATATTCAGCTTAGACAAACAACTAGTGTGGTGTAGATACATGTGTATCTGAGTCTGTTTACTAGGGTCCATCAAGCAAATCAATTTATATGAAATTGAGAAATTAAAATGGGATGAAATGAACTTGATATTCAAATGATAAGTTATTGAATGAATTATGTAAGAAAAATCGATTAAAGTGTTGCCTTTGATATATAAGTGAATGTAACATCCCTTGATTAAATATGAATTTGAGATTGTTACCTAATATGACATGAATTAGCATGTTAAGTACTTGTGATGTTATATGGTTTGATTATAAGATAATACTTATCTTGTTGATGTTTAGATATGTTATGTCTAGCCAAACTATGCTAAGTTATGGTAGCTTATTGTATTTAGATAAAAGATAAGATAAGTTTTCTTTAATATCTATGGACTTACTAAGCATCTTATATGCTTACCTAGTTTGTTTTCCCTTTTCTTTATAGATTGCCACATTGTGGAACACGTCAAGTTGAATCGTCTCGAAGCTCACACTATCACTGAATCGGTAGTTATATGATCATTTTGAGTCTAAGAGTTGTGGCATGTATATAACTGTCATGGTGTGTATCTTAGTATGAGAATGTGTTTACTTTTTGTCAAGCTTGTCTTAAATATTATCTACTATGTTGATTTGGTGTTTTGGATTACATATGGTGTTGGACATATGAGTGCTTCTATGCTAAAAGATGTGATGATCTATAATTATATGTATAGCATATGAAATGACATAATTGAGGTAGAAAATTGAATTGGTAGCTTGGTTAATATATGAATGAATTGAATAGATATTTGGAGAATAGTACTCTAAAATGTGCTCGTGATATGGAACTTATATGTTTATTAAGTGCAAAGTTGAATGTATTGAAGTTGAAAGACATGTTTTTGATAGTTTTGGCATAGGTGAAGTTGTAATGGAATGTATAAAATGTCATGATTTGGTTTTGAATTGATTTACGTCATGGTAGATTTGGATCTAGTTAAAATTGGTTTAGAAACTTGTTGGCATGAAATGACATGAATTTCTCTTGATGATGATTGTATAATATGGCTTGTTTCAAATAGGTAAAGTGTATGACTTGAATTGGGATCAAATGATTCATTTTTGCCAAAAATAGGGGTCACGTCTTGATGACCAACCTACTTCGTCGCGATTTCGCGTCGCAACGTCGGCCAATAGTAAGCGACGTCGCGACGTTGAGTGGCCTGAGATCATAACGTGACCTACTATTTTGGCGACGTCACGACGTGGAAGAGATGACATTGTAATGTCGGCCTTGAACTTCTAAAATTTTACAATTTGGTCCTAATTCGTACTCGGGCTGACAAAACAGCTTTCGTAAACTCGATTAAGACTCATAATTGATTGTTTAACATTAATTGAATGTGATTGACACTTAATTGCATGTGTGAATGATTTTTTTTAATGCGTATTCGACTATAATTACTCCGAAAACAAAAGTGACACTCCATAACTCGGACCTGACGATCAGGTCGGGTGAAGGGTGTTACAAGCCTCCTCCTGCACTGGATTTCCACTGCCTTAACCTCAGCCATATCCACGATTGGTTTGCTTAAAAGCATCATCTTTTTTCTTTATTATATGAAACTTGATCTGTCTATATTAACTTTGATAAAATTATATATTTAATTCATATACTTTAAAAATTAAATGTTTTTTTCTCTTTTTTTATTTAAATCATTAGAATTAATAATATTTTACTCAAAATTTTCTAAGTTCAAATATTTATTTTTTGTCAATCACATACCTTATTATATATGAAAATAGCCTAATTAACATACTAAGTTAAAAAAAAAATTTAACAATAGATACGACTAGAGGTGATCATGGGTTGGGCTAACCGATCTGGTCCGATGGCCAGCCCGAAAAATGGGAGGTTCGAGTAAAAATATAGGCCTGAAATATGGATTTGGGTAAAAATATGAGGCCCGTTTCGGGCCTTGGGTAAATTTTTTTTGGCCCAGGCCCGGCTCGAATTATATATTAAATATATATATATTTTTATTTTTAATCAAATATATATATTTTATATATATTTAATATGGGTCGGGTCGGGCCAGACTCGGGCTTAACAATTTTCTTTCGGGTCGGGCCTAAAATTTTGTCTGGACTCGGCCCGGCCCATGATCACCTCTAGATACGACTGATGTTCATGATTGAACGAGAAATTTTGAATTGAAAAAAAAAGAGTATCTAAATTTTAATTTTTTAAATATAAAAACTAAATTTCAAATTCTATCAGAGTGCAAGGACTGATAGAAAATTTTAACCAATTCATAACACCGAACCCATACACCTAAGGGTGAGCAAAATTCGATTCAATTCGAAAAAATAAAAAAAATTCAAATTTCGAGTTAATCGAATCAAGTTATTCGAGTTATTCGAGTAAACTCGAATAAGAAATTTCGGATTTCGAGTTCGAGTCGATTTGAATTTTTACAATTCGAATAACTCGAATCATTCGAATAATAGATTAGTATAAATACCGTTTTGGTCTCTGTCAATTTTGAAAATAAGCAAATTCGTCTCTCTTAACAAAATTACAAAAAAAATCAAAGTAATTTTCAAATTTTGAAAATAATTTTGAAAATTCAAAATATTTATAGAAATTCTAATATTTATATTTTTAAAAATTATAAATTTAAAAAAACTAAAAATATAAAAAATTAATAAAATAATAATTTTGGAATTTAAATAAGTGATTAATGATTCAAATTTATCATACTAAAATATCTTATTTTTATTATTTTGCTTAAAAAATTCAAATATATTTTGTTTCAAATTTTTGTGTTCTAATCTGAAAATAGTTATATTGTACAATATTTTAATTTAACATTATTAATTTTTCTAATTTAACTCAAATGGTTTCACTCAATTCAATCTAGCGCTCACCCCTAATTCGAGTTATCTAAAATTCAAATAAAAAAAGACAAAATTATGTCGTTTTGATAAATATTTATTTTTTTCTAAAGTTAAAAGTCAAAACTATTAAGTTAAAAGGCAAAATTACGTTGTTTTGATAAATGTTTACTCATTAGTTTTACTTCCCTTCCGGAATCGCCTCATTCTTCTTCTTTTTTTCTTTTACTCAAAATTAATCTAAAAGCTTGTACTTTGTCTACTTATAAAATAATCGATCTATGTAAATGGAACATTGAGTATAAATAATAATATTCGTTAATTCGACTCGACTAGAAATTATTTGAATTGATTCGAAAAAAATTCAAATTGAATTCAATTAGAAAATAGGATTTGACTCTAGTGTAATATCCACCACTTTAAATATGTACCTATAGTAACCATATTTCCATTGATCTAGAAACGGAAACATGGAAAAGTCCCGCAAATGGTGTTTCTGGAGGAAACCGAAAATAAAAGCAACCCCTCCAATGCCCATAATCTTATTGCTGCTCTTAAGCATATTTGAAACAGGAATTAGTTCGACAGCTGATCATTTTAAGGTAGATGGGAAAGTGTTGGAGTTAGACGAATCCAACTTTGACTTAGCTATTTCATCTCTCAATTACATCCTCGTTGACTTCTACGCCCCTTGGTGTCGCCACTGCAAGCTCCTTTCCCCCCAGGTTTCATATTCTTCATCCAATTCTTGTATGGTTTTTTAGATATCATTTCGTTTTTGTTTTTTAAAGTTCAATTGAATTGGTTTGATTCTAATCATATTTGGTAGCTTTATTTCCTTTTCTTTTTGGTTTTTAATGTCCCATAATTGTTGTACCAATAAACTAAAATTGCTTATTTGCCTTTTCTGCATCGCAGTTAGATGAAGCTGCTCCTGTTCTTGCAGGATTGAAGGAGCCAATAGTGATAGCCAAAGTTAATGCTGACAAATTTACCCGTCTTGCTAGTAAACATGATGTTGAGTAAGCGTCTATGACACTTTTGTTTTATAAGGTGGATTAGAAATAAAATTTCCAAAATTTGTTATGCATTTGGTTTGCAGAAATGTCTTTATGTAGTGTTGGCAATCGAAATGAAAACTGAGAAACTGTTTCAGCAATTCTTTGCTTTGGGAATAATAGACTTTTAAGTAAAAACCCTTTGTTAACTGTAATAAATTATTTATTTTTATGCATTTCTTTCTATTTTTTGCAATGCATGTCCGTTGATGCCTTTAATACATAATCACAGAACATGAATGATCTGTTTGTATAAAGAAAGCATAAACCTCAGGCTAGGCCATTATTGTCTTCACTTTTAAGATTTATAGTAAAAATTGGAATTTGCAGTGCCTACCCCACCCTCAAGCTGTTTATGCATGGTGTTTCTATGGAGTATTATGGACCAAGGAAAGCGGATTCACTTGTTCAATATCTGAAGAAATTTGTTTCTACCGATGTGTCTATTCTTATCTCAGACTCTGCCATTAGTGATTTTGTTGAAGAAGCCGGTACTTTCTTTCCTATATTCATAGGGTTTGACTTGAATGAGACAGTGCTTTCTAACTTAGCTGTTAAGTACAAGAAAAGGGCATGGTTTTCTGTGGCAAAGGATTTCTCTGATGAAGCCAAGGTATTGTATGACATGGAAAAGTTTCCTGCTTTGGTAGCTATTCATCCGAATTATAAGCAACAAAGCATTTTCTACGGCCCTTTTGAAGGTTAGTTTATTATCAAGTGTCTTTTATCTAGGTTAGCATTCAACAATGCATTTCAAGTGCCTTTCAAATATTACAGTCATGTCACATCGCTTATCTTTTATCATGCACAATCGACTGTGGTATTAACTATGGGTGTTGCCATTTCTTTATGTTTTTGCATACGAGTACTTATAAATTTGATGATAGAAATTTGTTTTGTGGTGGATCATAGGAAGGTAGTTGAGTTCTTATTCATCTTTTTGGGGTTTTACATAATATTCTTTACCTTCTATATTTTTTTTGTTTTAATCAGACAACTTGATCTGGTATTTCCCATGTAAGGCTTAGGAACTGTGGAAAAAATAAATTTTGTTTATTAAAGGATTTGGTGGAGTTACCTGACCTATTGTAATTTTAAAATTTTTGGGTAGATTTTACTTGAACCTGGAAGGCAACTTGATAGGATAACTGTAACACGAGCCAATTGTGATATTTATGGTGTGAAATGTGGAAATAGAAGAAAGTATGACAAAAATTTTGTACAGTTGAGTGTTTTTCATATAAAAGAAAGTAGATTAAAGGGAAATTATAGTCATATGGAAAGGGTATTGTGGATTAGATTAATGATACATGGGGTTTGTTGATGGCATGTCACATTGTTGTATAGGTTTGTCGATGTGGAGAAGGATCTGACCCTAGTAAAATGAAGGGAAAAAAATGCTAAAAACATCTCTTTGATTATAACATTGAAGAATAATCTTATAGTGATTTATTGTTATTATGAACTTATGAGCTTTAGGATGCGCAACTTGTAGGAGAAAAGAAAAAGAGAAGGAACTATTAGAATGCTACTGAAAATGATGGATGAGTGGGCATACAAGGTAAGTCTAGATAGTGTTGAGCTGTAGCATATTTCCATGTTCTTGCAGCGATTGTTTGGTTTGTGTTTATTGGCATTATCCATAGGATTTCTACTACCCACTAGAAGTAAGGCTCCTGTTTCATCTGCTTTGCATGCTCAGATAGTGGCATTTAGTTATTTCAGTTTGTCTGGGACTCAGAAGGTTTAATTTATTGTATTCTTGACAAGGCTTTCATTTAAAGGCATATATTTTTCTGTGTCTTTTCTTTTTTACATTGGTTACTAAATGCATGGTAGTCAAACTCAAGCATTCTGAATCAAATAAATCATAAATGAGGATATAGCAGAGAGATGGCTAATTTGCTTTTCAATCTGTAAATTTTCTGTCTGCAAAAGAAAAAGAAATCTAACCTTTCAGCTTCAATCATGCAGGTGAATTTTTGGAGGATTTTATAAAACAGAATTTTCTCCCTCCAGTGGTGCCCTTGAACCATGAGACATTGAAGCTATTGAAAGATGAAAAGAGAAAAATTGTCTTAACCATCACTGCGGATGAGAATGAAGACCAAACACAGAACTTGATCAAGTTATTGAAGGCTGCTGCATCTACAAATCGTGATTTAGTGTTTGGTTATTTTGGGCTTAAGCAATGGGAAGACTTTGCTGATAAATTTGAAGCTAATGAGAAGATGAAGTTACCAAAAATTATTGTCTGGGATGGAGATGAGGACTACTTTTCTGTAAGTATTAATTCTTCACATATTATAGTTCAACTCTAAATCCAAGATTTAGTGCCTCTAATGGTAGTGATTAGCTTGTTTTCTTCTTATCTTAGCATAATTTATCATCAGGGCAATGATTCTTATATGGTCATCTTGATTTTGATCATTGAGCATGGCCATCTTAATCATAATTAGCTACTGGATATTGTGAATACATTTTGATGTTTATGATTATATACAAGGGAAAAAGCTAAAATTGATCCTTCAGCTAAGTGTATTATTTTCAAATCTAGTCCCATAACCCTGAGCTTTTACAATCAAAGTATTCGAACTCTTGATAAGGGACCAATTTACTCCATTTTCTGTCACAATTATTTGAGTGCTATTTGGGTGTCTGAAACAAATGTTAAATAATTCAATTGCAACTGTAGTCAACCTAAAGCCTAAATCTTGATCCAAGTCTAACCTAAAGATTATAAGCTCAAATCTTATGTTCTTGAGAAAAGAAAATCTTGAGTGCCAATCTCTATTGCTACATTTTCCTTGTACTGCCTTTTTTCTCTCAATGTGGTCTAATTTTCCATCCTCAAGATTAGTGACTGTTCACCTGCTCTGATGCTGAAATTGAGTTTAATTGTTATATTTGTTGAGAAACTGAAACATTTTCAGAGCAGCAGTGACTGAGGTTAAGTAGAGGGTAGAAATTAAGGGAAGTGCGCTGAGGAGAGAAGGACCATAAACATAAGTTTGAAAGGAGGAAAATAAAGTAAAAAAGAAGAAGTGCCGTTATCACTTGAGAAGTGATATATGTTGGTGCCAAAAAAGAGGAAATGAAAAGACTGAGGTGAAATAATGGACTATTATCATGCTAGAGCTTAATGCGTTATGGTTTTGGGTAGCAATGTAAGTGAACTGATGCATTTTCTTGACAGGTCATAAATAGTCTTAGTTTTGGGTTTTTCTTGTTTATTTATTCAACTAAACAAATGAGTTCAAATATATCTTTTCAGAATGAGTTTTTAGTTGAGTTGGAGCTTCAAACATGGGTGAGCTTCACTGGTATACATTCTTGAATAGACATGTTCTTAACATGTTTAGCTGCTAGTTTTTTAGTGTTTAATCATTCAAATTAATATTGTTGAGCCTTGTTGAGAACTTATTTAAAAAGATTACAGTATACATGACAGTATTAGGTTTTTCTTTTTTGGCTATCGATTCCCCTGCTTTTCAGACTTGGTAATTGGGTATGAGTGTCAGACATGGATGTGTCCTTCATGGTTACAATCAATTTTTTTCCCCTAAGTTTATTCATGTATAGGGAGGGTTATATCTCCATACCCGTGTTCGAATATTTGTTGAAAACGTGTTTTGGACACAAGTACTTCAAGAAAAGGATGAGGCCTAACAACATAGGATGCTCTAGTTCCCACTCTTAGGGTGGTGTTGAATTTGGAAAATCATAGAATTGACTGTTATATGCCAGATTATTCATGGATATATGTCAAATGCAACCTAGTACTTAAACTTGGAATTTTTATAAACTGTTTACCGTTATCAATCAAGCATACTTCATTATTTGATGACAAAGGTAATTTTATTGATCTTAGAACTTTACATGGTAAAATTAGATTGTCTTCAAACAAATCTATTTAAAGTTTACCACTTTATCTAGTTATTGAAGAACACCTAATGCTTTTGGTACTGAAACATCAAAAGCAATTTAACCCTATTATCTTTTCCTGATAGAAAAAAAGAAGCAATCCTATAAGTCAGTATAGATCTTATCATGCATCTTTCTAATTCTTTAAAGTGTATTAACCCTTTCTTTAACTCTTATTCTATACCGGATCTGTCACTAAGTGTCAGAAAATGGAACTGAGCTCGATAATTAAAGAAAGAGCAGGAAAGTGTTTGCATGCAAACTTTAATCACTCTTTCTTGAATTCACTATCCCTACATCTTTTGATCCCATACAATTGTTTCTAAAAGCGATACAATTATTCATCCAGGAAGAAATATAATTGTTGCATTTTGGTGGTTATTCCTTTATGTCTCAACATGGTTATTTCTTGCATTTTAAAAGCAAAATTGCAGATTAGCTGACGTGCTACATTTTGTTGATATGCTAGGTTATTGGTATTGAAAGCCTTAATAATGAGGATCAGGGGTCTCAAATCTCACAATTCCTTGAAGGGTATAGACAAGGAAGGACAGAAAAGAAAACAGTCAAAGCTCCATTATTTATGGGCTTCTTCAACTCAGTAGTTGGCATTGTAGCTTTCTTTATAATTTTCATTGTCGTTGCGATGATGATATTGATGGTTGTACTACTAATCATTATTAGTAAAGACAATGAACCTGTCAGGGTTGGCAGTCGTGAAGAGGTTGATCGTGCTGACAACTCCGAGGCCGAAAGCAGTCAGCATGGACCTGGGAAGAAAGAAGATTAAATCAAGGTATAGTAAGAAAAGGATTTTAAAAATGACGTAGGCAATAGAGTTGCAGAGAGGGAGACAAATATGTTACCAATGCTCTGTTAAAATCAATGATATGCTCACTGCAAGGCGCCTTGTTTCAAGAAATCAAGCATTCAAGGGCAAGTAATATAGATAGTTTGGTTCATCATGATTCCTTTTTCTTTCCTTTAAACACTTTTTTCCCTTGATTTTCATTGCTCTGCAATTTTTATTCAGTATTTTTTTTTGGGGGGGGGGGTGAGGGATAAGTTCTTAGCGTTTTCATTATCAAAGAAAGCAGTTAGACTGCTAAAATCAAGTAGTTTCAGAAGAATATGTATAGAGTCTGCCATTCTCATTCTTTAATCCTTGATAAATGAATGCACAAAAACCATTGCTTTAGGATAATCAAATAGTATATCGGTGGATATGTTAATTTTGTCTTGGTATTGGTATATGGTGCTAATAATATGTTTTTGCATTATCATTTTGATTTTTTTTCCCCAAATTTTCATGTATATAGGTTATTTTCAATTTCTCTGGTAATATATATGGTATACACATACAAATATATTTTTCTTTACTGTAAACATTAGTATTCCATTATCGGGAAAAAAAACATAAGCATTCAAATTTTATATCTAGGATAAGCAAAATAAACATAAAATATTATATATATATATGTATAGTTTTATGTAACCATTTAACATAAAACAAGTTGACAGTAGTAAGTTACAAAGATCTAAGGGCACATCTGGGGGATATAAGGGCCGACCACAGCCTCCAACAGATTCACGAGCCATGACATTATTGTCAGTTAACAGTGAAAGCATTTTGAGTTTGTATTATTTCTTGAGTCCATAATTTTAGTGATGTATTTATAGATTACGGACCAATATGTAAGGGTTTAATCTTTAACCCTTGTGGTATTTTTACTAACGCTAAAATAGAAGAGTTTAAACCATTAGTTTATTTGGATAAAATAAATAAATAATAGCTTCAACCATTTCCCATTCGAAAATAAATTAAAGATTACTATATGGTTTATTGTTAATATAATTTTCAAACTTCATAAAAGACTGGCATCTACCTCTAAATCTTGATGTTAAACTAAAATGACTTAGAACTCAATTAAGTGCTAAATCCAACTAGCCCCACCCCAAATTGCTCAAAAATGTCTACTTAAAATAAACTAAACTTGGAAGTGTTGAATATGAAATAATTCAAACTCTGCGAGATATAAAAAGTAATATGATGTTTTTTTTCACTAACTACCCTATATGAGCTCTTAATAGTTAATCCTTTCTCTAATTTTTTTTTCTAAAAATCATTCTTTTTTATTTTTAGCACATGCATAGTTGCAAACATCCCAAATACCCCACTTTTTCCTCTAAATTTTTCGCAGGTATCAATAATTCACATTAAAGTTAAGATGATCTTGCAGGTTAACATTTAACAACAATCTCTCCTTTTCTATTCTCATTTTCTTCTTCACCAACAAAGCAAGGCATGCAGCGATTTCCAAGTGTAAAAAATGATGCTAATATAAAGACTAAAATTAGAGAAGCTTAAATGCGATACACACATGAAAAAGAAATATATATATATATATATATATATATATAAAGCTAATATAAACATGACTAACCATAAGCATCTACTTAAGTAATACATAACTATATTCACAAGACTGATAAAACAATGTTCACAATCCTCTTCTCAAATCACTCACATTCTCGAAATCTCAAGTTTGAGTACCTCAATTATGTAAAGCAAAATATCATTCGGGGAAATAAAAATCAATTTCATAAATCTTATGTTACAATGTACAAATTCAGCAAGTTAAAATCTGGATATTGAATAACAACACAACCAATCGTATCACGAAGGATTGAATAATAATTTGCTGTAGGTCATTCCATTCTACCAAATGCAGCTCATAACTACTTTACCTCATTAACATTCTGGAAGGGATTGAGCAGATGCAAAAGGTGAAAAACTAGCAGCTGACTTGCTACAATGCAATGGATACAGCTGGCGACTGGAAGATCGGACTAAACTTGGTGACGCGTTGCTTGGGCTTGGAAAATATTGGGACATGTATCTTGCATTAAGTGGAGAAATGGATGGGTAATTCAATGAGGCAGGTGAAGCCAAATGAGAAGAAACATTTCTGAGGTCTACTGAGCTTCGGCTATAGCTCATGGAAGGAGAATGACGGTAGGACCTAACTGATGGCTGAATAGATGGAACACTGGCAAGAGAATGAGCGTGAGAAGCCGGTGGAGATGTCCATGCCGCTGTGTCAATTTGTATGGATGATGATGATGCTATCCGAGATCTAGCACATGATAGCACAGAGGACACTGAGCTTGGGCTGGTTGAAAGCAATGGTGTACTTTCTGAAGCTGGTAAATCACCTACGGTGGTTCTTGCATCTCGCTTGCAAACAGGGCAAAATGTTCTCCATGTTGTAAGCCAAGAATCAATGCAGAAGGCATGAAACTCTGTGAAAATGCCAGGAAATATTAAGACATACATGCATATTAAAAAATAATAATAAATCAAAATAAGGTAAACAAATCAAATAACTAGTTGAAGAAGCTGTACAGAAGTCATTGTGAAGGCAAGAATGATAGTAAGAGTCTACATTCACAACTCATGTTTTGGTGTCCCAAATAAAACTGGTGAGTAATAAACAAAAAAACCATTTTAAAATTGATATTTCCTTTAAATTTTACTAAAGAAACATTAAATTGGGGGAGGGAACAATAAGGATATAATTTAAGTACTTGTAACCTCAATACAGTTTGTTTCATAAAGCAGCCCATAAAGAAATGGACATACACTACAGCATTTTCATTAACCTTCTTAGAGAAGCAACGTTTCATATTCCTAGAAATCATAATATAAAACCAAACAACAAAAAAGTAATGCAGGATACAGAAGGGTTGGTTTTAAACCTAAAGCAGAGTGGGAAACTGAAAGGTAAGAAGAAAGAAGTCTGAGCTTGACATGAAGATTTCATTAGAAGTCATGACCTGGCAACTGAAGGATTAATACCTAAACCCGGGGTTAGTTAAATTCAATCCGATGAAAGCATAACAGCTGCTCGAGCTTTCATGAACTTGATACTATTAATTGGAAGAAGTTAAGACTTCTGGATATCCTGAACCCAAAGGACTTTCCGTCATAGGATAACAGGATATTCACTACTTCCAAGCACAAGGATCTAAAACTTAGCACAGTGATGCAAGAGTTGTTTAATGTTCTTTATTTATTCTGTTTTGTGCTTGTTTTTAATTTGTTTCTAAGTAGTCAAATGACTACAATTGAGGCTTAGACTTGAGATTAGTGGAGCCTTGAAAGATTGGGCTAAGCTTTAGTAATATGCTAATGACCCTAGTATGGATAACCCTAGGGATTTATATTCAATATTTGGTATTTTTTTCAGCCGTAATATTATATTTTCTGTGTTGAGAGATTTCTAAACCTTAGAGTACTTCTTTTATCATTCCACTACTATCTCTACCTACTTCTCAACTCTGGCTATCATCTAATACTGCACCATATAGCTCTGCGAGCTAGGTGTGATTCTATATTAATTTGATAGCAGGTAAAGATCAAGAACCCCAGATCTCTTCGGCATTGGTATTACTTCTTCTTCTTGCCCTAATAAAAAATCACATCAAAATTTTAAGATCTTCCTGACAATTCAAACAATTTTTTTATTCAAGATAACTAGAGTAGAAGTTAGTGTAGGAATTAGGATTAGTCCAACAATAAAAACAGACCGGGACTATATATTCTCAGCATTTGATCTTGCATCTTATTCTTACGAAGATTACCAAGCACTTCCTAATTTGAAAGTTGTCCTTACAATTCAAATAAATTATCTTCAAGGAAAAGACAACAGCCAAAGAAGTCATAGACATGCTTTTGAAAATGACAGACGAATTCGAATCTCAGACCAACAGATTTCCTAGACTAATACTAGTACCTTGAACATGATGCCACATAGTCATTCAGCAAGAAAGATCAATTAGACTAAGATGGGAAAAGAACATCTAGCAAATAGAATATTTTTAGCATAATCATCAAATAGCATATTCCCGTCTTTAAACAGAATGGAATGTGCAAGTATCTGAGGACAGCAAACATGTATTATAAGCAGGTGAGTGCATGTATGCATGTGATCTGTCATCAATGGGTAATTTAGATTTCTTTATCTGAGATTATATTTAAGACAAGCAAGTACCAATTGATAATCAGGTTTAAACACTTGGTGGGATAACTATATATAAGAATCCATTTTCCCGTCCAGCTCTAACTTGTGTATTTTGAGACTTTTTTTAATGCAATAAAAAAAAGTATAAAGAATCCACTAGCCACATCATCTTTAATTAATTGAGAAATATTCTTTTATATGAACAAGGGACAATCCATGATAAGAGAGTTAGATGAAATAAATCCTTCAAGTTTAGGAGTTTATGATGAGGAAAGCTATTCCAAATTCACAAAGGAGTTCTCTGGCCAATTTGAAATGGCTCGGAAGTAATGTCCATTCCCCCCCCCCCCCAATTTCCCTTTGAGTTTTAATTTGAAAGAAATGGATAAACAAGAATTGTTAGCATCTGACACTTCTAACTTAATCAAAATAAGCACCATCCATCTCCATTTAAATTTAATATTGCCCTATAGTAAACATCAAAAAATCATTTAGCTAGAACAGAAATAAAATAGCCACCAAAAAATGTCTCATGGAATGGTGGCCTAATCACCATGCAACATACATGCAAAAAGACTACCACATTAAAACAAATATAATTAACACAGAAAAATAGCAAGAAATGTCATCCTCGGTATTGTAAGAAGCTTACTGTGATGACATGGAAGAATCCTGAGCTTCTCTCCAATGGTATAATCTTCAAGACATACTGCACACGTTCTTGAAGTAGAATTATCATCTAAGACAGCAGTGAATATCAAGCTAGGCATTGCTTTTACTAAACGCCTACTCATTCCATGAAATTCACGAACTCGAGAAGATCGAGAACGTTCACGCCTAACGTGATATCTGCGTACAAAGAAACAAGTCGCGAGCACAGCTGACATGGCAAGTAGAGAAATAAAGGAGATGGCCATGATTGACCATGCTGAGTTTTCAAAAGTTGGGCTTAGCCATAGCTCGATATCAGGAGACCCAGTATACTTTTTGAGTATTTCACCAGAAGCTTTGGAAACAAAGACAGCGTGTATCTTTATGCCAGCAGCATTCCCTGCCACTGTAAATATATATATTACGAGGAAAAGTTAGAGGCACCATATAGAAAAGCATAAATGTTGTTCAAGGACAATAATAATGACTCATAGAAATAAATATATGCCACAAAGGAATTACTAAAAGATAATAATAAATTTGGAACAGAAAAAAGATATGCATAAATGAACAATGGAAGCATGTTTATAGATGTGGATGAAATAAATCTTGGTAAAGGTTTGGTCCTAATTCTCACCCTTCTTGAAAGCCTTCCATTATCCAGCAAGAAGATGCCACTATACTATATAACATATCTTTAATGTCAGCACTCAGTTTATTTTCAATATGCTTAAGCAAACAGTATCTCCCAGACAGCTTATTCCAACATCCAAAAAGCTATTTGTTGAAGATGATTGAGCAATTACAGGTGTGACTAATTAAAGCAATTATAATTTGATTGGTGTAAGATTTTACTCAGCCAGAAGTAAATCTAAAGAAGAAAAGATATCAGCATGATGAGTTTTCATAGTAAGCTGTTTAAGGGTAATATGCACACTGCTTTAAACAATCACATAATACACAATTGAGTTTTACATGAATTAAAATGAAAATTCAAAGTTTTTCACACAAGTAATGCCTCAGAAACAAAACCAAGAGTGGAATGTTATCGTGGAGACCAGATAAATTGCAGAGTGCCAGAAGAG
This sequence comes from Gossypium raimondii, assembly GCF_025698545.1. Lineage (NCBI taxonomy): Eukaryota > Viridiplantae > Streptophyta > Magnoliopsida > Malvales > Malvaceae > Gossypium > Gossypium raimondii. The sequence continues at coordinate 25,068,203 of NC_068569.1, forward strand.
AAGATTTCTATCTATAATTTATGAGATAACAAAAATATGGTGTACTACTACCGACCACCAATTACACCAAACTATCATCCAACAAATACATCAAATACGAACTTAGGAGAATGCTTATGGTCAAAATGTCTGCAAGGGTTAAACAAATGGTGAGCACTTGAACTGATGCAATCAAGACTTAGTAGAAGATAACGTCATAAGGCAATTCAACAGGTTTCAAGAAGCCAACAGGTTACATACAATTTACAATTTATTTCTACCAGCATATTCTGTTAAAGATCTTCTAGAATCTATTGACAACAAAAAAAAGGGTCTATTATATGCATTTAAATAGTGCTCCAATAATGATTACTGGCAGTAAATTGCTTGAATGGCCCAAGTTTCATTATAGAAAACCAAGTATACCAAAAGTAAAATATGCAATTTCAATCATTGAAAATAAAAAAGGTGATTTTAAAGAAATAGGACATTACTTGCAACCAAGAAACCATCATCATTGTCATAGACGATAGCGGCTTCAAATCCTGCCTTTTGCACTCTCCTTACTTTATCATCAAAACTGCACCCTCCTCTAATAACCAGCGCAAAGGGGGAAGTAATATTGGAACCTTTTTCAACTTTATTACTCAAATCCGAACAGGCATCAAGAGGATTTGCCAAATATAATATCCCACATTTTCCTGTCCCTTCAATTGCCGGAGCTGAAAAGTACCAACCAACAACAAACATCAAACAAGAAATCAATTATATTGTCAATTAAAATATGTTAATCAGACATAAATTGCTTCAATTTGTCATTAATGTACAGTTTACATTAATAATAAATTAAATCACATATTTCTTCAAATTAAATAAGTTAAGCACAATGAACAAAAAATATATATATTCAACTTGGAGCTCTCATAACACCTAAAGATCCAATCTTTTTCTTGAATTTCCAACACTTCGTCAGGATCCAAACAGGAAAAGCTGAAAACATATCTGTAAAGAAAAAAAAAACAAAATGAGCTTACCGAAATTAGCCTCAACATCGTCGAAAGAGAGAGTAGTGTTGTTCCCAATCAGCACCACACTAGCTGATGTCATCCAACAAACACCCAGTAAACAGAGAAACCATAACAATAATACCACAACACCATTCATCTTCATCCAAAAATTATTTTTTTTAAATCCAAAAATAATCCTAAATCTCAGTCGAAAGAAAGAGATATGTTTCTGTTGGGGTTTGAGAAGGAAATGGATACATCAGCTTCCATTAGCGAAATACAATGGATAGAGAAACAGAGCAACAAAAATAGAAACCCTAATTCTGCTTCCAAAGTTTGATGATTTACAGCAATTTCCTATTGCAATAGAATTTTGTTTGTTTTTCCTTTTAGCTATTAATTCAAACAAAATCGCAGAAACGAAATGATTTTTTATTTTTTCCTTCCGTTCCAATTTACAATCATCCGATTACATGACAGAAAAATGAGAAAGCGAGAGAGAGAGAGAGTTTTTTTTTTTGGGTACATAAAGATATTATATTTTACATTTGTTAAGAAAAGCTGGGTTTTTTTTTTTTTTTGGAGAGTAAAGCTGTGGCTGTTCAGTTTAATCAGGGAAGTTTTAGCGTCTTTGCCCGGGAATTTAATAAAGTTTTGACCTGTTACACAGGTAAACGGTAGACATTATTATATTTAAAATAAAAACTATATAAAATTGTCATGGTTAAAGATATATTTATTATTGGCTTAATACCTCTCTTGGCCCCTCTATATGCTAAATCATCACTTGAGTACTTATACTATTTTTTATCAGTTTTGCCCATGTACTTTACTTTCATTTGTATAGCTTGTTACCTCAATCCAATTTTCCATTAAAAATTCTTAAATCAACTAATGACACGCTGCCATATGTCAAAAAAGAAAAAATATTTAAAATTTTAAAAAATCATTAAAATTAGAAAATTAAAAAATCATAATTTATTTGAAAATAATAAAATATTTTAGGATTTATAAGTATGTGAAACTTCAAAACAATTTAAAATTTTCATAAAATTTTTAAAAAATTTGTTTGTTTGGAATTTAAAGGTTTTGGAAAATTTTAGAACTTTATGGTAGTTTCTGAAATTTTTAGGTTTTTCATTTTTATGAAATTTTTATATTTCTTAAAGAACTTTGAATTTTTTACTAAAAGATACCATAAAATTCTTTAATTTTGTATAAATTTCTAAAATATTCTAAAAGCTAAAATTGTAAACAAACAAGATTTTTAAAATTTTTGAAGCTTTGCATACTAATATAATTGTCTGAGTTTTAAAATTTTATAATTGTCTGGGTTTTAAAATTTTTGGGGTTTTATTTTTTATGATTTTGAGTTAGGGTAACTGGATTACAGAACTAAAATACGGGGCCAAACTGCTAATAAAAAAAGTACAAGAGCCAAACTGATAAATAAAATAGTATAAGTACTAAAGTGATAATTTAACTATAGTACAAAAGCCAAAAGAGATATTAAGCCATTATTATTATTATTTTTAAAAGGATAATTATTATAATAGTTTAATCTTTCCTTTCAGAAAATTTGGGTTCCTATAAAAAGATTAAATTTAATAAATTTTAAATATTCAAAAAGGATTCATCTTCCAACATCAGCATCGTCTGTGGGATGGTATTGTTGTGCTCCTCTCACCCTCTCTGCACCATGTTTTATTTGTTTCTGTCCATGCTTTCAGCTCTCAAATTTTAGATTTTATATGAGTTTTAACATGATATTTTATTTATCGTAATCTCTTTACACTTCAGGTAATTTCATTAACCAAAACCCTTTGTATTTTTAAATTTTCATCCAATTAAGATGGCAGTTTAAAGGAGATGATGGTGTGCCTAATCCTATTGGATAGATTTATAAAATTAAACATGCACTGAACATCTTCAACCTCCGATATCAGGTGATGCAAAAATCCAAGAATTTAGCACAAATAAACCACAAGTCAGAATTTGATAAATGGGGATAAATTTAATACGTAAATAAAGATGTTAGATTTAAATAAAACGATTGAGTAATAATAAATAAATAATAATATGATAGGATCAATCTTATAAAATCCTTGAATAATTTGTATAAAAGAAGGCCAATGATTGAGCTTGAACCCTTGGGAGAACAACTCCTAGAAACATTGATTATCAAGCTTGATCAGGTTTGAAGCGGAAGACTTGAAAGTGTGAACAAATACTCAAAACAAAAATCACTCTTATTCTTATAATATGTTTAACGTGTACAATAAAAAAAAGAAAAACTTTCAAAATTATTCAATGATTAATAATAGTAGTATTCATTTATTCAAAATTTTCATGTCCTTCCAAGGGCAGCAGCGGATACTACAAAGTCTATTTCAAATAGACACAAAAATGGGAAGGTTTTTTCTGGACGAAGGTGGAGGCAGCCACGGTAGTGGTGGTGGGAGAAGAGGAAGAGGAAGGTAAATTTTGAGGATCAAATTGAGATTATTTGTAAAATTTAAGGGTTATTATTTTAAAATTATGACTAAATCGATATAATATGTAAAAGTTAAGGGCTAAATTTGTTATTATATTGATTTTTTTAATTGTCACATTACCCTCCCATCACATATTTAACGGCACTTAAAGGACTAGACTAAAAGAACAATCACAATTAGTTGGGTGACCAAATTAAAAAATTTTAATAGCTAAGTGACCAAAAGAAAAGGACAATAATTAGGTGAACTATGGTGTAATTTATCCTAATATCATCATAGCGAGTCCCACAGTACCCTCGTTCAACGCCTGGTAAAAATATGAGCAGACAAGTCTTGTGGAACTGGGAAGTGTTAGATATTTATGGAAAGGTGAGAGATGTTTCATTTCTTTCAAGCATCTCAACCACGTAAAATCTGAGGACATGACAAAACGGAGATGTTTAAGGATAACTGTACTATTATTTAGGAATAATTATTTTTTGTCTTCTAATTTTATAAATAAAAATATTTTTTTATTTTTTTAACTTTGAACTTATATTACTTATTAAATCACTCTAAAATAAATAAATAAAGTTAAATTTTTGTTAATTTTACTAAAGTGGCCATTTACATGGATTATCATGTGTATGCCACATAAATAATTAACTAAATTTTAAAAATAAAATATTAAAAAACATTTTTTATAATTTTCATACTTTTATCTTTTAAAACCAGTTAGATTTTTTTTTGAAATTTTAAAATTTTACCTTTTGTATATGGGTTTTAAATATGATTTTTATTTCTCGTAACCTCTTTTACACTTAGGGTCTGTTTGATTGCCAGTAAAATATTTTCCGTAAAATGATTTTTGGAAAATGTTTTACTTTTCTCAAAAATGATTTCTTGGAAAATATTTTACGGTGTTTGATTGAATCTGTGAAAAAATTTTCTCTGCTTGGCGATTTTTGAAAATATTTTTCGAAAAGTTGTTTTACATATATTAATATATATTAATAAATTTTATATTTTAAATTATTTTTACATATATTGCAATGATTTATTTATAATAATACTCAATTATTAAGCTACAATATTAATCGTTATAAATTGAAAAAACTAATTAAAAACAAGTATTGAATAATTAAAAAACAAGTTATTGGAAAATCGATAAACAAAAGCGCTTTTCTACAGAAATGAAGGAAGGAATGAAGGAGGCGATAGAGAGGAGAGCACGGAAAATGTCTTACGGAAATTGAAAGGGTAAGACATTTTCCCTAAAATGTAACCCATTTTCTCTTGTTTTGGAGTTCATTTTCCAAATGGAAAATGTTTTCCGCCAATCAAACGCTGGAAAAGTTGGAAATGATTTTCCGGAAAATCAATTCCGTCAATCAAACAGACCCTTAATCTTTTACATATATAGGATAATTTCACTAACTAAAATTCTTACCATATTAAATTTTTATTGAATCAAGATACAATTTTAAAAGAGATAATGGTCTACCTCGCTCTATTTGACATCAATTTACCAAACTTTATGACACATATAAAGATAACTCAAAATCAAATCTAAACTAATTCCTATAAATTAAACCTGGATTACCAACAGTAAAATGCAAGTTTTACTATTTTATCATCCCAGAATCTTACATGGGATTAAAAAGAAAACAAGTTTATGAAACAAGCACCCTGCCTTGGCCGTGGTGCTGCCCCTGGTTGGTGACATAAAGTTTAGGAACAATGCTTATGGGCCCAAAATTCTTTGGGATTAAGGATGGTGAGGAGTTTTATAGACAATCTTTTGTGGGTTAACCCTTTGGCCTGTCGTATCCCGGTTAAAGCAAAATCTATGAGGAACACTGTTTCATGTAGGAAGCCTGATGAGGGTAAAATGAAGTTCAAAGGTGATGGCCAAGTTAGGAAGAGCAGTGGAGCTGCTTACTATAGATATCAACATAGTTGAGTTGATGAGATTTAAAACGGCTTTGGAAATGTGATGTTTCCGATGCTTGTGGCTTGATTTCACTCCATCATCGCTTTGAACTACATCAGCAAAACCAAAGGTTAGACCATTGAGGCTGTGCCAAACTTGAAGGAGATGGATTTCTAGCATCAAAGATGCCTTGTTTCATCAAAATGGAATGCATGTTAACTATGTTCAATTAAAAAGAAAAAGAAGAGGTGCAAGGGAAAGAGACTTTTAACCTCCGATTCATCTATATGTGCGATTCTGGTTCTGAGCAGAGAAAGAGGTTTGTTTATGGAAGGCTTTTAAGTCCTCTCCATCTGATATTGGAGTCAAATACCATTAATGCTGGTAACCTAAGTATGACCTGGTATACTAGCAATTTAAATGCTTGCATTACATAATAATGACTTAAGTTTAAGCCAGAAAAACAGGGAAAAAAATGCAGTAACAATTATCTATATTCCAAAGAATGTCATGAAAGTTTATATTCTGACACGAGGCATTGGTTATTTTGTAGTTTTCTTGTTGGTATCTCTTCGAGTCTATTTAAAAAGAAAAAAGAAAAAAAAGGCTAAACTTATAAATTGGTACCTAAATATTTCATTTTTCTCATTTTGGTACTTAAACATTTATTAGGTCAAATGTTATCTAAACTATTTTTTTCTTAAGTTGTACCTTGTTAGTTCGAATGTTAGTCAAATAATTAAGTCTATATCAAAAAAGATAACCAATTAAAAATTATCATGTGGTAAAAAAAAAACAAAGTATTACTTTCTCTTTATATATGTACTTTATATTTTCTTTCTTTTTCTTTCTTCTTCCTTATCTTAGACTTTTTCTACAAGTGTGAGCATTTCGAGTTTTATGGTTTTATCAAGATTTTTAAAATTGGATCAATGGTTAAACCAGTCAAGCCACTACTTCTTGATTGATCGATTCATTTGGTTCGATCAAATTAATTATTAAAAAATTTATAAAAATAAAAAAGAATGAAAATAAAGAAAATTGATTCAACTAAATTTTTAGCTCGGTTCAACTGGTTTGTATCGACTCGCGGGTCAACCAATTCAACGCTATCTTCATACCAGTACCTCGATTGATTCTCGGTTCAATCAATTGATTCTGTTCAGTTTTGAAAACATTGGTTTTGATTAACGAAAGAATTTTTTCAATCCCGTCAAGTTGAGCAAGCAAGAAGTGAAGTTCGAAAACAATATTAATCGCTAGTGTCTCAATCTCAGGAGAGCAAATTTCGAGCATTACTAACATTGTCAAATATTTTAAAGGAATAAGAAAAAAAAGAAAAAAAAAGAATTATTTTTTAAAAAAGTTTTTATGAAGTGGCGGCCTATTATTGGTTGGAATTTTTTTAATAGATTTAACGTTTTAGTCTTTGCCAACAACTTCTTAATTTAGTGGCAAGAGTATTACGAATAGTTTATGTACCAATTTAAAAAAATGATATAATTTAAGTAATAATTGGTGGATTCAACATTTTTAAATAAATTTAATAGTTTGATTAAAAGTTAAATTAATGAATGTACAAACTTGAAAACACAAGTTGCTTAGATACCATTTATAAAAAAAAAAAGAGAATTAAATAGTAAAATAAGAAAAAAATTACTTTAAATACCAATTTATAAATTAAACCTAGAGAAGAATCCCAAAATGTTTATGTTTTGGTGGGCTTGGGCTTTAATTCTGTTGTTGTTAATTAAGAAGCATCGTTACCTTAAAAAATTAATTAATTAAGAAGCGACTTAAATGAGCTACGACAATATTTGTTTACTCGTCTACATGAGATTAATCTATAAACTATATATAAAAGGAATTTACATGATATATATTAAAGTTAAAAGATTTTTTTAAAATATTAAGATGATGGTTAAATTTTAATTTTGATGTTTTTATTTTAATAGTAGAATTTTAACTTTGGTTTTTATATCATGTTTAAAATTTAATCTTTATATTTTAATTTTTTTTATATAATTTTGGTATCTCAATTTTTGTAATGTGACGTGTTCCTTACATGACACGCGTCAAAGTCTCTTTTTTTTTGTAATAGTATCATAAAAGGTCCTATACTAGGAGTTAGATTACATTTTACTCATTCTACATAAAAAAAGGCAAATTAGTCCATATAGGTTTGATCAAAGAGCAAATTGGTCCTTTTAGTTAAAATTTTCATTCATTTGTACTATTAAAAACTGACGTAGCTGATGGAATAATCAAACAATAATATGTAGCGTGCCATGTGTACCACATGCTAACATATAAGGACCAAATTTTAACAACAGAATTGGATGAAATTTTTAATAGAAGGGCCAATTTGCTCTTTGATCTAATGTACGTGGACTATATTGCCCATTTTTTAGTAGAGGTGGCAAAATACAATCTGACTCCTAGTACAGGGGCCTCCATAGTACTTTTACCGTCTTTTCTTTTTTATTACTTTATAAGATAATGGTCATGTTTTAATTTTGATCCCTTTACTTCTTTTTTTAAGATTATATAACAATAGTCAATTTTCAATTTTGATCTCAGCTCAAATTTAAGATTTAATATATATACTTTAATTTTTGTGGCATATTTGACACCTCAACTTTTACAATGCTATTAGTTAATCTAAATATTTTATTCTAATTAAAATGTTGACGTGAATTTTGATTTAATAATTAGATCAAATGGTAACATGATTATAAAAATTATATTTCAGAAAAGGAGTTCCATTCAAATTTAAGAATACCTTAAGTATTAATACATGCATGGAAATTGTTTACTTCACTGATAATAGCATTTCTTCTTAATTATTAATTATATTTGGGAATTTGTTATTTATATTTATATAAAGAGATTCTTTACATTAAAAGAATTAAATATGTTTGTAATGATAGAATTAAGTGGAGGGCTATCAAAATCTATAATCCTAGTATTTAGCTTTTCTTAAGAGGATTGCTTTGAGTGCAAAAAAAGAAAGAAAAATGTGTATTTTAATGGACAAAATCAATAAAAGGTGAAATTTGAAGCTTAATATGCATGATTTAAAAATAGTTGTAGAAGCCAAAGATTTCATATAATATAAAGACAAACCAAAATTGCAAACTTTGGTATTTCAAATCCAATTGAATAAAATATAATGAAGCTTTGGATAGAAATGATGTGTTTTACATTCAACTTCATCAGTGAAGTTAAAGAATTTAAATAAAATATATATGGGATTTGGAGCGATATGTAGCATATTAAATACTTAAATGAAAATTTTTATTTAATTAATTTTATTTTAAATTTATTATACTTAATAAATATATATTTCCAAATTGAAAATTATTCTACAGCTATTTTATTTTTGCTTAACTGAGAAATGGTAAGTACCTTCATGCCTTGTGTAGAAGCCCAAATTTGTTGGGCCCAGTATCTAAACCAGAGACCCAATAACAATGGCCCAAAATAACCAGGCCCAAAAAAATCAACTTTCAGCAAACCCTAGTGGCCTCCCTGAGCCCTAGCGCCATCTGCCCAAGTCCCTTGGCACCGCACGTTCCCTGGTCGGCCTTTAGCGCCACCACCGCTCGACTCACCAATCGACGACTTTGTGTCTGCCTCGTCACATCAGTCGCCTGCAAAACAGAGAACACACGCAACAGAGAAACAACAAAAAGGAAACAACAACATGCAAAACGACAAACGAACGATCCAAGGCACAAAACGTCAAAATAGAAATCTAGGGATTTTTTAAATCGGTTATATAAACCGAAATCGGAACTGTAATGCTTCTTCTTCGATTTTCCTTGTAACGAACACACATATATTGAAATCAAAAAATCGAGATTAAGAAAAAGGTTTTTTGAACTGCTTTTCTCTTCATTTTCTTAAATTTTTTTGTGTATATATTTATTTCTTTTATTTTTATTTTATTTTTTCGCGAATCGATTCTAAACAAAAAATAATCAAAAAAATAAAAGGAAAGAAACCACCTGAATCGGCCCCTGAAGCCGTCGTCGTCGTCGGCCCTTCGCCGTCGTCAGACGCAAGTTTAGATAGGGGCCCGAAGCTTTTCTTTTTCCCGTCGTTTCCCCCCGTTCCTTGGCCTCGATCTCTGAGTGCGCTTCAACGCGCGGCCTGAAGGCGCCCTTGCATGGCTCCGGCCACCGGGCAGGGGAAGGCGTGACGGCGGCGGGCCTGGAACCCTAGCAGAGAAAAGGGATTTCCCTTTTCATTTTTTTTCTTGCGTTCTTTGCAGAGAATGAAGCAGCAGAAAATAAAGCAAAATTTTAGCCTTTATTGTGATTGCAATACGGCGCCGTTTAAGGGGGAGATTGCGCATTTTTGCCCTGATGGGTAATTTATGAATTTAGTCCCTCCGTTTTGCGCTGAAGCGCAATCCAACTTTCTGCTTCTTTTAGATTTGGGCTGCGAATTTTGTTTTTTGTTTCAATCAGGTCCTTTGACCGTGTACAGGCCTTTGCGCTGAAACGCTGCGTCTTGGACTGGGGAATATTTCCCTGAAGGTCCTTCGAGCCTTGAGCGCGTTTCATTTCAGTCCCGAACCATCATCTTTCATATATTTGCGATTTAAACCTCGAATTTTGGGCCCGATTTTAATTTCGTCCTATTTTGTTTAATTAATTTATTATTCTTTTTTTAAAATTATTAATAATTAATTCATTCGTTATTTTTTAAAGAACTCTTCTTTATTGTTATGCATTTTAAGTTTTACATATATTATTTATTTTAAATGTTTCACCTAATATTTATTTAAAATTTTCTTATTTGCATTATTTGTTTTAAACTATTATATATATATATATATTGTCCTTTAACCTTTTAATTATTTTTATCTTTTATTTTTTATAAAGAAAAGGATACTGTTTTGTGTTTTTAGTTATTGTAGTTTATTTATTTTAAACTATATTAGTATTTTTCATTTTAGTTTCATATTTTGTTTGCTTGAGATATTTGCCATTCATTTGAATTGATCTCATATTTATTTGTTTTATAATATTAGCTACGTAAAATTGTTCTCGATTATTTCGTTTACTCGGATTATTAATATTGGCATGTAAAGTGATGCATGTGATATGATTATTATCATTATGCACGCGTAATTTGTTCATTTGTTTTCACATTATCGTCATTTACTAACGTGATATTTTATTCGTGAATTATCATTTCATGTGCTATATTATCGTTTCATTTCATTTCATTGCTTCAAGTTATGTTTGATTTGTATATACCCATAATAATAAACCGGTTTATCTTATCACGAACAAAACAAATTCACCTCGTACAAGTGTTGCGCTTGTCATTATTCAAAAGAAAATTTTAAAATAAGGCAATATTTCGTTTGGAAAATCGAGAAAACGTGCCCTAACGTGCTGGGTTTCGATTTCTTGTTCGACCAAATAGCCAAATATCCTTTTTAAACTTTTAAAATAAGGCAATATTTCGCGTTTGGAAAATCGAGGAAACGTGCCCTAACGTGTTGGGTTTCGACTTCTCGTTTGACCAAATGGCCAAATACCTTTTTAAACTTTCAATAATGAAGCCAATATTCCGTATTTAGAAATTCGAGAAGTCGTGCCCTAACTTACTGGGTTTCGATCTTTTTTCGCGTTAAACCTAAATAACCGAATATCCTTTTAAATTAAAATAAATGAGGTTTAAATAAGAAAATAAAAGGCAAACTTACTCTCAAAATACGAGGTGTCGTGTCCTAACTTCTTGGATGTGACATCTTGTTAATTTGAGAAGAATGCATTTTCATTTTGATTTCTTCAAGTAATATTTAAAATAACACAATATAAAGAGGGACCGTATTTTAATTCTTTTCGAGTTTTTAGTTTTCGACACCAAGACATTAAGTAATCAATTAGGTACCAATTTTGGGCGTATCGAGGGTGCTAATCCTTCCTCGTATGCGTAATCGACTCGAAACCCATTTTCTAAATTTCGTGGACCAAAATCGTTGTTTTAATAAAATTAAATTGTTTATTAAAAGCAGTAGTTTTACGAGGTGACCGATCACACCTCATCAAAAAGGATTGGTAGCGACTCCCATTTTCGTTTTATTTTCAAAACCCAAGTCGACCCGTTTTATCAAAAATGGTGTCAACAACTTAGCGACTCCTTGGGGATGAAAAAACACGAGAGTCAAGCCACGAGTTGATTACTTTTGTCCTTTTCGTCGAAAATTAAAGATTTTGTTTAAATTTACGATCCTTTCATTGCATTTCATTCGTCTTGATTTTAGTTTTATCATTATGATTTGATTGCTGTGGTAGTTTAAGCTTGGTATACTGCTCCATTGCATTGCATGACCGTTGGTCACACCCTTCTAAGTGGGAGCGAAAAACTAGTCCTTCGTGAGGTTTTCACCTCCGTGTAGGATAGTGGATTGCTTCCGGGATACATCCGTACTTATGTCTTCATGAGATCTTCATCTCCGTGTAGCCATAAGAAAATGTATTCCCCTGAACCGAACTTGATCCGTATGAGCCTATAATGGGTGAGGATCGAGGAATCTGCGGGTTCAGATACCTTCGCTCTAGAACCGAACCTCATATGATGAACCTTAAGAACTTACCCTAGGTAGATCCATACCAAACCCTAGTGGCTACTTGAATAGGCAATTTATTTGTTCTTATTCTTTTCTTTCATGCTTTAAAAGCTAGCTTGATATGCAATACTAACTTATCATGTTTTTGCTTTGATTGCATGACATTTCATTTCTAAAGAGGTATTGGTTAACATTCGATATCTAAATAGAAAGGTTCAACATGGAAAGGGAGTTTTTTGGTAAAGTGGAAGACAATGCGGCCGTCCGAGTTTGGTCTGAAAAGGTTCAGAAAGAAAAAGGTGATAGTCTCACGGAAGGATACGTATCGGAATTATGGGACTTCACTCGCATTAGTGTGACTCAGGATGGTGTGCAAGAATTAAAGGAGATATGGAATCAGTGGGATAATGAGATTAAGCAACTCTTTTACAGCAACTATGGTGATCTATCTTGTTTACTTGATGTGAAGATAGACAAGCACTTATTTCGAGCCCTCACGCAATACTGGAATCCGGCTTATAGTTGTTTCACGTTTGGGAAAACAGATTTGGTACCTACAATAGAGGAATATACGACCTTACTACGGTGTCCGAAATTCCAAGTTGACAAAGTCTATTCAAGATCGGCTAATGTCCCGACATTCTTGAAGAAATTAATGTGCATCACAGGAATGAGCGAGCAATGGGTCACAACCGGATTAGCGAAGGAGACAAAGAATGCATACCTTGGAGGAACTTGCGAGATTTAATCTTGGCACATCCGGATGTAAAGAAGAGGGTTGATATTTTCGCATTGAGCATTTATGGTCTGATTGTCTTCCCTAGGGCATTAGGCCATGTAGATGAGGCGGTTTCAGATTTGTTTGATAGGCTCGACAAGGGGTTCACACCGGTCCCGGCGATTTTGGCGGAAACCTTCAGGTCCCTAAATGCATGTCGAAGAGCGGGTGAGGGAAGATTCATCGGATGCACGCAGTTGCTATTGGTATGGTTCCATAGTCACTTTTGGAAGGTGGAAAAAGTCTCCTATCGAGTCTTCTCAGAAAACTACTCACCATTAAAGGAATTATCAACTACGCCGAGAAGAGACGACATCACAGAGGAGAAATGGATGATGATTCTTCAAAATCTTCAAGAGGAAGACGTTGAATGGAGGGCCCCATGGATGATTCCTAACAAGATCTTGTATCGATACGGGGACTTCGACTGGGTCCCTCTACTTGGAATTTGGGAAGCTATCGGATATACCCCTTTGCTGGTATTAAGACAATACAGATCGAGACAATTCATACCAGCGACTTATGGGCTGGCGCAATGTGAATTCTCTTATAAAGATGATAACTATAAGAGGAAAATTCGGGAAATATCTAACGCATGGAAGCAAGTTCACCGGATGGAAAAGTTAGCCGTAGGGGTCATGACAACTCCTGAATACCATGGATGGTGGAATAATAGGGTTAATGACAATATCCCTGGTCCGAGAGAAGACTGCGTGTATTCGCTAGAGGAGCATCTGCAAGTGGTTCCATCAGAATTAGAGATCATCAAGCAGGACTTTGAGAAAAGAAGTTTAGAATGGGGAAGGAAAATAGAGCAACTAGAAGAGGAGAAGATGCGTTTGGGGCTGGATGTCGATATCCATAAACTAGAAGCCGAGAAATTAAGGAAAGGGAAGAACAAGGCTGAGGAGGATTTGGACAGTCTGAAAACAGATTATAAGAAGCTGCGGTTATCAATGAGGACTGCCGGCTTAGGTAAAACATCGGAGCAGTGGCGCCAGGTGATTAAAGAAGAAAGAACCAAGGCCGACAAATGGGAGAAAGAATTCCAAGATGCCCGAACTCGAGAAAGCGTTTTGGAGAAAAGCTTATCAGAATGTCGAAATGAGAAAGTGGGGTTAAAAGCTCGGGTGGAAGAACTGGAAAAGTCACTTCATTTGTACCGCAGTCGCAATTCCATGATCGAACTAAAAGCGAGTTTGAAAAAGATTGATGAACTGAATGGAAGGATAGGAGAGCTTGAAGATGCTTTACAAAACTCTGAACTACGAATGGAGCTTCTTGAAAGGAGTAACAAGCAGTGGCAAGAGCAATTCCATCATTCCTAAAATCAAATTAGGGAAAGAGACTACATTATGGGCGAAGCCGTGACCCAAGTACGAGAAGTAGCTGATCATTTACAAACCCTAGCAGTTCAGGCTGATGTTTTGAGCTTAAAATATGAATCAGAATCGAGCCGAAGACGAGATTTAGCTTGGCTCCTTAGGAAGGTTAAGGCTTTGGGTATAAAGGCGAGGCCATATATGTAACCCATTTTATGTAAATAAATTTGCTTTCTAGTTGAGTTTTTCTAATGAAATTGAATTAGAATCAATGCCTCTTTTTGCATTCATGCATCTACATTACATCTCATTATATGTATTAAAGTCGTAAAATGGGACCTAATTAATTCAAATTATGAACAGTTATCCTGGAAACTAACGAAAACCCGCCAACCATTTATCACTACGGTACCCGTCGCAAGACAAAAGCCATGGATCAAAGATTCGAAAGACTCGAACAACTCCAAAAAGAGATGCAAGAGCAAATGCAAGAACAATTAAAGAAGATTCAGCAAGATATGAGGAACGAAATGGTAGAGTCTCAAAAAAGCATGATGGCTGAATTGACGCAGCTGATAAAAGGGGGAAACGACAAAGGAAAAGACCCCGTGGTTAATATAGATGAAGGAAATAATGATGGCCCTCTCTATCCCCCAGGCTTCACTCCTCCTTATGCGCAAACCCAAGTTGGGGTACACCTAGGCAGATCGTCTGTCACTATCGAGCCTCAGCGATTTGCACCAAAGACCTCAATGCCAAGAATTTCCAAACTGGAATAGGTTCTCATCCAGGAGAAGCCCCTACCAATCCCATAGTAACTGATTTCGACGAAATGATGGAGAAAGAGAAAACAAAGGAAGAATTGTCAAGCCGGTTGGAGGAAAAATATAAATGGCTCGAGGAGAAATTCAGGGCCATGGAAAGTAGTGAGAATTATCAAGGGATCGACGCTAAAGATTTGAGCTTAGTCCCGGATTTGGTACTTCCCCACAAATTTAAAATGCCAGAATTTGAGAAATACAACGGGACTAGTTGCCCAGAAGCTCATATTACCATGTTCTGCAGACGTATGACTGGGTACATTAACAATGACCAACTGCTTATACATTGCTTCCAAGATAGCCTCGTGGGGGCAGCATCTAGGTGGTACAACCAGTTAAGTCGTACCAAAATTGGCTCATGGAGGGACTTAGCACAGGCATTTAAAAAACAATATAGTCATGTAGCTGATATGGTCCCCGATAGAATTACCCTCCAAAATATAGAGAAAAAGCCTAATGAAAGTTTTAGGCAATACGCGTAAAGATGGAGGGAGGTTGCCGTTCAAGTCCAACCCCCACTCTTGGAGAGAGAGATGTCAATGCTCTTCATCAACATATTGAAGGCACCATTTATCACACACATGTTAGGAAGTGCCACGAAGAACTTCTCCGATATAGTTATGAATGGAGAGATGATTGAAAATGCCATCAGGAGTGGGAAGATCGAGTCTGGAGAAAGTAACCATAGATATGCTCCGAAAAAAAAGGAGAATGAGGTAAACAACGTGAGCACCTATAACAAGGGTTACTCGAAATCAATCACTGTGAATCAACCAAGGAAGGTGGCTACTAATCAGCAAAGTTCATCAAGAAAAAGGCAAAACATCGAGAAGCCCCAGTTTACGCCAATTCCAATGTCGTACAGGGAGTTATATCAAAATCTGTTTGATGCGCATGTTGTCTCTCCTTGTTATTTGAAACCTCTGCAACCTCCATACCCCAATTGGTATGACACGAACGCGCAATGTGACTATCATGCGGGAATCATAGGGCATTCGATAGAGAATTGCACAGCCTTCAAAAGGCTGGTGGAAAAGCTGATCGGTATGGGTGTTGTCAAGTTCGATGATTCACCCAGTGGGGAAAATCCATTGCCTAACCATGCTGACAAGGGGGTGAACATGATAAGCGGAAATACAGGGAGGAAAATCAAAACAGATATTGTAGAAGTAAAAACCCCACTGAAATGGGTTTTGAAACAAATGATAGATATGGGATTAATCATTCAGAATCTAGAGAAGAGACCAAGAGGGATGAAGAGCTACTGTGAGTTCCATGCCGAGAAGGGTCATAATATCCAGGAATGTACAGAATTTAGGACCATGATACAAAATTTGATGAACAACAAAGAGCTAGAATTTTATGAAGAGATCAAAGGACTAGAAGAAGGAGAAGTTTACGCTTCGGAGGAGGGACCTACGGGAAAAGCCCAAAATTAACCGGTGGTGATTATTTCAAGGCCAAGAAGCACAGGATCTGGAATACAACTGGCACCAAAGGTCATAATCCAAAAACCTGTAGCCTTTCCTTATAAGGATAGCAAAAAGGTTCCTTGGAATTATGACTGCAACGTGATAATCCCGGGAGAGGAAAGCCCGGTAAACGCTTCAGAAGAGGGTAGTGATGTAGGCTTCCATACTCGTAGTGGAAAACGCTATGACCCAGCAAATACAAAAGGGGAGCATATGAAAGGAAAAGCCTTAGCGGTTGAACAAAATAAAACAAAGATGGCCAGAATTGAATTGCAAGTTAACAAACCGGTGACTGAAAATGAGGCTAGAGAATTCTTAAAATTCTTGAAGCACAGTGAATACAGCGTGGTGGAGCAACTGCATAAGCAACCGGCACGTATCTCAGTGCTCGAGCTACTTTTATGTTCGGAGACACATCGTAATGCGTTGATAAAAGTGCTAAATGAGACGTATGTTGCTAACGATATCTCTGTGAGCAAGCTGGATCGCCTGGTTAATAACATAAATACCGACAACTTCATCTTCTTCAACGATGATAAGATTCCGCCAGGTGGTATGGGATCTACCAAGGCCTTACACATCACTGCCCGTTGTAAGGGGTGTATACTACCGGGGGTACTCGTTGACAATGGATCGACATTGAATGTTTTACCCCTATCTACATTAAACAGGCTACCTGTGGATATTTCTCACATGAAGTCATGCCAAAATATAGTGAGAGCATTTGACGGCACTGAGAGAAAAGTGATGGGAAGAATCGAGATACCTCTATTGATTGGTCCAAGTACATACGAGGTGGACTTTTTGGTAATGGATATCAAACCATCTTACAATTGCCTATTAGGGAGGCATTGGATCCATTCTGCGGGGGCTGTACCATCGTCACTTCACCAAAAGTTGAAATTGGTGGTAGAGGGACGATTAGTGACTATAGGTGCAGAAGAAGACATCATTGCATCAGTCACCGATGACATGCCATACATAGAGGCTGATAGTGAAGCGATAGAATGTTCATTCCGATCATTGGAATTCGTAAATGCCACATTTGTCATCGAGAGGAGCAAAATCCCAGAGCCTAAGATATCCAAAGCTACGTCAATGTGCTTACAGCTAACGATGGGAAAGGAAGCGTTGCCTGGAAGAGGACTTGGAAAATACCTCCAGGGACAGGTCGGAGTACCGATCCTGGTTAACAAACAGGACCGTTATGGTTTGAGATATAAGTCTAATGCAAGGGAAATGAGGAAGGAGATGGAGAAAAGGCAAGAAAAGAGAAGAGCACGTTTGAGCGGGATAGAAGCCAAGTGGGGTTCGATAACCTTTCCCCATATATCTAAGACATTTGTTTCAGGGGGATTTGTCTACCCTGAAGAGAATGACGAGGTTACAGAAGGAAGAATTAGAAGGTTGGACATCAATGCCGTATCCGCGGAAGAAAAGGTGGAAAGGAATTTATCGGGTATTCGCCCTTACGAACCTGGTAGCGTTCTGAATAACTGGACTGCAGAAGAGATCCCTGTAACATTTAGAACTAATTCAGAGAAATGTTCAGAACACTTGTGGCCCTAAGCCTGGGGGTAACAAGAATCTTTTGTAAAAGGCACATGTCCAAAATCTAATTTCAATGAAAACTTATCATTCAGTCTCACTTTGAGCAAATATTCTTTCATTCTTTTCTTCATTTCATTTATAATTATACTGTGCATACAAGTATTCTTAGATTCTTTTATTTGGGCCTCTTTTCGTCCCAATAACAGGTCTTCAGATGTCAACGAGATGAGTGACGCTGTTACTGACTCAGAATCCCTTTTTGAACAAGACGTGAGTATGGAGGATCTTCAAGACTTTGAAGATGACCAAGACAGCGTTTTATCTCCAGATCTGTTAAGAATGGTGGAGGAAGAAGAAAAACAAATCCTATCTCACAAAGAGTCGGTGGAGGTTATGAGAATAGGAGAAGGAAAAGAGGTAAAAATTGGCGCTTGTATTGCCACGCAAATAAAACAGGACCTCATTGAGTTGCTCAGAGAATTCAAAGATGTTTTCGCATGGTCCTACCAGGATATGCCGGGGTTAAATACTGATATTGTGGTGCACCGACTGCCCATAAGAGAGGAGTGTAGACCAGTCCAACAGAAGCTCCGTAGGATGAGGCCTGATGTTTTGTTAAAGATAAGAGAGGAGGTTTGGAAGCAGTTCGATGCAGGATTCTTGCAAGTAGTCAAATACTCAGAATGGGTAGCTAATATAGTCCCAGTTCCTAAGAAAGATGGGAAAGTTCGAATGTGTGTGGACTACAGAGATTTGAACAGAGCCAGCCCAAAGGATAATTTTCCATTGCCACATATCGACACTTTAGTGGATAACACGGCAAGTTACTCACTTTTCTCCTTTATGGATGGTTTCTCCGGATACAATCAGATAAAAATGCATCCTGAAGACGTGGACAAGACCACGTTCGTAACAATGTGGGGCACATTTTGCTACAGGGTGATGCCATTTGGATTGAAGAATGCGGGGGCAACATACCAAAGAGCCATGGTGACCTTATTTCATGATATGATGCATAAAGAGATAGAAGTCTATGTAGACGACATGATTGCGAAGTCTAGAACAGAGGAGGAGCATGTACAAGTTTTGAGAAAATTGTTTATGCGGTTAAGAAAGTTCCAACTAAAGCTTAACCCGGCCAAATGCACTTTCGGAGCTAGATCTGGGAAGCTTCTAGGGTTCGTGGTCAGTGAAAGAGGGATCGAAATTGATCCGGACAAAGTAAAGGTCATACAAGAATTGCCTCCGCCGTGCACTCAGAAAGAAGTTCGAGGTTTCTTGGGAAGACTGAACTATATCGCCAGGTTCATTTCGCAGTTAACAGAGAAATGCGACCCAATTTTTCGTCTCCTTAAGAAGCACAATCCGGGCGTATGGAATGAGGAGTGCCAAAGAGCTTTTGACAAGATTAAGAATTACTTGTCTAATGCTCCGGTACTAATGCCACCATGCCCAGACAAGCCATTAATATTGTATTTGGCAGTATTTGGAAATTCTATGGGGTGTGTGTTGGGCCAACATGATGAATCAGGAAGGAAAGAAAAAGCGATATACTATCTCAGCAAGAAGTTCAATGAATGCGAGACAAGATTTTCGCTAATCGAGAAGCTGTGTTGCGCTTTAGTTTGGGCGACGAGGAGACTGAGACAGTACATGTTATATCATACCACTTGGCTAATCTCAAAATTCGACCCATTAAAATACATGATGGAGTCAACTGCTCTGAATGGAAGAATGGCCCGATGGCAAATTCTGCTCTCTGAATTCGACATACTCTATGTGAATCAAAAGGCTATAAAAGGGAGTGCAATAGCAGATTTTCTAGCTAGTAGAGCTCTGGAAGATTATGAGCCTTTAAACTTTAACTTTCCGAATGAGGACATAGTATATGTAGCAATCACCAAAGAAAATACCCGAGAGGGAAATGTTTGGAAATTGAACTTCGATGGAGCTTCAAATGCTATAGGCAATGGTGTTGGGGCAGTTTTGGTATCCCCGAGCGGAGATCATTATCCATTCACTTGTAAATTGGATTTTGATTGTACAAACAATATGGCTGAATACGAAGCATGTATCATGGGGATTCGCGCAGCCATAGAGCGGAAAATCAAAGTGCTAGAAGTATATGAAGACTCGGCACTAGTAATCTATCAGCTCAAAGGAGAATGGGAGACAAGAGATCCCAAATTGGTCAACTACCGAAAATTGGTTATGGAACTAATTGAGGATTTTGATGATATCACTTTCTGCTACCTTCCACGAGAGGAAAATCAGATGGCTGATGCATTGGCTACATTAGCTTCTATGATCAAAGTAAATAGACAGGAGGATGTGAAGCCAATCCAAATGAGCATTTATAAAGCTCAGGCCCACTGTTGCAACATCGATCAAGAGGAAGGAAAAGACGATCACCCTTGGTATCAAGATATATTGCGATACGTAAAGAATCGTGAATACCCAGACCAGGCGACGGAGAATGATAAAAGAACATTAAGAAGGCTGGCTAGTGATTACGTCTTAGACGGAGAAATCCTGTATAAAAGGGGCAGGGATCAGGTGCTACTAAAATGCGTAGACTCTACTGAGGCCAAACAAATCCTGGAAGAGGTCCATGATGGCGTCTGTGGAACACATGCCAATGGTTTCACAATGGCCAGGCAAATCATGAGATTCGGATATTATTGGTCCACTATGGAAGGGGACTATATCAAATATGCCAAGAAATGCCACAAATGTCAAATATATGGGGACAAAATTCATGTACCTCCCTCACCTCTGCATGTCATGACTTCCCTATGGCCTTTTTCCATGTGGGGCATGGACGTCATTGGACCAATATCGCCAAAAGCTTCAAATGGCCATCGGTTCATCTTCGTAGTGATCGATTACTTTACTAAATGGGTAGAAGCCTCTTCATACGCTAACGTCACGAAGGCAGCGGTTAGTAGGTTCTTAAAGAAAGAGATCATATGTCGTTATGGAATGCCAAAAAGGATAATATCTGACAACGCGCTAAATTTGAACAACAGTACGATAGCGGAGGTTTGTGGCCAATTCAGTATTAAACACCACAACTCGTCGCCATACCGCCCAAAAATGAATGGCGCGGTGGAGGCAGCCAATAAAAACATAAAGAAGATTGTGGGGAAAATGACCGAGACTTATAGAGATTGGCATGAGAAGCTTCCATTTGCTCTTTTTGCTTATAGAACATCTGTCAGAACCTCCACCGGGGCAACGCCTTTCTCATTGGTTTATGGAATGGAGGCAGTTTTACCCATTGAAGTAGAAATTCCTTCTCTTCGAGTCCTGTCAGAATTAAAGTTGGACGAAGCATAATGGATCCGATCTCGATACGATCAGCTGAATCTTGTCGAAGAGAAAAGGCTAAGAGCTATCCGCCATGGTCAAATGTACCAAAGACGAATGATGCGAGCTTACAATAAGAAGGTTCGCCCTAGGGAATTTCAGGAAGGGGATTTGGTACTGAAGAAGATCCTTCCCATACAAAAAGACTTTAGAGGAAAGTGGATGCCAAATTGGGAAGGACCATATGTGGTGAAGAAGGCCTTCTCTGGAGGAGCACTGATATTAACCGAAATGGATGGAAAAACTTTGCCTAACCCAGTGAATTCAGATTCGGTGAAGAAGTACTTCGCCTGAAAAAAAAAAAAAAGAAAAAGAGGAGAGGCCAAAGTGAAAACCCGCAAAGGGCGCTTTGAGACCAAAGGGGCTTTGAATTGAAAACCCGATAAAAGGGCGATTCAAGTTTTGATCAAAGGTGGGGCACTCGATAGTCTTACTGTGCCTAAATTATCAAAAAGGAAGGCGAGACGCTACATCTCGAGCCATCAACAAAGTCTTCTAGGACTTCTAAACACATATCAACTTCAAAAAGGTCTTCAAGAAGCTCATGCAGAGAAGCTCATGCTGCGACATCTGAGGCACCTGTTTTCATATTTTTCATCTCATTTTAGCAAATTTGCCATCTTGATTAATCTATTCATTGCGAGCATTGTTCTCAATAAAATTTCATCTTGTCCGTTGTAATAATCTTTTTCAAGCATTTTTTATTGAAATAACGATTAATGGACCGAATATTCAAGTAAAAGGAGTTTTGCATATTACTCTAAAGGATTCTAAATAATACAGGAACCTGAAATAGGACTATTATTTAGAGCACACCAGGTTTAAAGGGTGAAATGTCTAAAAAGGAAAAGTCTAAATTAAGACTATCCTTTCAGATTTTGTTGTCCAAACATGGATTGAGCAAAACGAGAAAATGTCGTGTTGGTGACAAAACTTCAATGAACAGAGAAGCAATGATCACCAAGTGATAAGAAAAGGTTTTCTCGGAGAAGAAAATTTTGCAATTATGCATGAGCATTTGGTATGACACCTAGGAATGAGGTAAATGACCAAAGGGTTTCACATCCTTGAATTGCGATAGGAGAGGATTGAGAAAGGCCATATCTTTCTACCCTTGGGTTACAGTGGGAGAATGATGGTTCAAATTTTATGTCCCAGTGGATTGAACTTTGACGTTCACAGTAGGGGCAATCAGATTAAGTGTTTCTTTGGATATGCCAGCCGAGCAAGAAGGCGTTGTAGCAGGATAGTGACAAAACCTTATTAAGCTTTTGTGTGATGATAACCTAAGCATTAAGGAATCATTTTCATGACATTTTGCATTCATTCAAATGTCATTCATACACATCTAGTTAGGAGCGTTTGATTCATTCTGGTCATGTCATCCTAATCACTAGGCACAATTAGGTTCATAAAATCGAACATACAGGTCATGTTCCCCAGAGAACAGATCAGTGAAAATTGAAAACAAAGCCTTGCCTCCATCGGTTGCAATGGAGCTGGTTGAAGATTTTAGATCTTATCTCCCTAAGCAGTAGTGGAGCAGATCGAAGATGGCGGATTTTACCTCCCTGTGGTTACAGTGAAGTACATTGAAGCCAGTAACTCTATCTCCCTGGACAACAGTGGAATAGATTGAAGATTTTAGATCTTATCTCCCTAAGCAGTAGTGGAGCAGATCGAAGATGGCGGATTTTACCTCCCTGTGGTTACAGTGGAGCACAATGAAGCCAGTAATTCTACTTCCCTGGACAACAGTGGAATAGATTGAAGATTTAAGATCTTATCTCCCTAAGCAGTAGTGGAGCAGATCGAAGATGGCGGATTTTACCTCCCTGTGGTTACAGTGGAGTACATTGAAGCCGATAATTCTACTTCCACAGACGATGGAATAGATTGAAGATTTCAGATCTTATCTCCCTAAGCAGTAGTGGAGCAGATCGAAGATGGCGGATTTTACCTCCCTGTGGTTACAGTGGAGTACATTGAAGCCAGTAACTCTATCTCCACAGGCAACGATGGAATAGATTAAAGATTACAGATCTTATCTCCCTAAGCGATGAGTGGAGCGGACAAAAGAAACCAGATCTTATCTCCCTAAGCAGTAGTGGAGTAGATCGCATCAAGTCTTATCTCTCTAAGCAGTAGTAGAGCAGACGAAAGATTACAGATCTTATCTCCTAAGCGAGTGGAGGGCAGAAAAAGAAACCAGATCTTATCTCCCTAAGCACTAGTGGAGTAGATCGCATCAAGTCTTATCTCTCTAAGCAGTAGTGGAGCAGACGAAAGAAACCAGATCTTATCTCCCTAAGCAGTAGTGGAGCAGATCACATTAAGTCTTATTTCCCTGGAATTGCAGTGGAACATTCTAAAGCCACAAATCTCATCGCCATGGAATTACGACAGAATAGATTGAAGTCATATCTTTCTGAAGTACGGTAGAGTGGATTGAAGCAACAAGGCACAGTGGACTTGAATGAAGCTACTTGAAGAGAAGCACCCAAAGAAGTCAAGCCTCGGCGAGTCCAGGCAAATTTGGTCTTTCTTAGTCTTTGCTCTGTTCTTGTTACACTAAAACGAGCAAAGAGGGCAACTCAGAGAAGCCCAAATTTGTTGGGCCCAGATATCTAAACCAGAGACCCAATAACAATGGCCCAAAATAACCAGGCCCAAAAAATCAACTTTCAAGAAACCCTAGTGGCCTCCACGAGCCCTAGCGCCATCTGCCCAAGTCCCTTGGCACCGCGACGTTCCACGGTCGGCCTTTAGCGCCACCACCGCTCGACTCACCAATCGACGACTTTGTGTGCGCCTCGTCACATCATCGCTTGCAAAATGAGAGAACACACGCAATGAGAAACAACAAAAGGAAACAACAACATACAAAACGACAAACGAGCGATCCAAGGCACAAAACGTCAAAATAGAAATCTAGGGATTTTTAAATCGGTTATATAAACCAAATCGGAACTGTAATGCTTCTTCTTGATTTTCCTTGTAACGAACACACATATATTGAAATCAAAAATCGAAATTAAGAAAAGGTTTTTGAACCGCTTTTCTCTTCATTTTCTTAAATTTTTTGTGTATATATTTATTTCTTTTATTTTATTTTATTTTTTGCGAATCGATTCTAAACAAAAATAATCAAAAATAAAGGAAAGAAACCACCGAATCGGCCCTGTTGCCGTAAATCGTCGTCGGCCCTTCGCCGTCGTCGACGCAAGTTTAGATAGGGGCCTGCTTTTCTTTTTCGTCGTTTCCCCGTTCCTTGGCCTCGATCTCGAGTGCGCTTCAACGCTTGGCTGAAGGCGCCTTGCATGGCTCGACCCACCGCGAGGAAGGCGTGATGGCGGGGCGGGCTGGAACCTAGCAGAGAAAAGGATTTCCTTTTCATTTTTTTCTTCGTTCTTTGCGAGAATGAAGCAGCGAGAAAATAAAGCAAAATTTTAGCCTTTATTGTGATTGCAATACGGCGCCGTTTAAGGGGAGATTAGCATTTTGCCTGATGGGTAATTTATGAATTTAGTCCTCCGTTTTGCTTGAAGCGCAATCAACTTCTGCTTCTTTTAGATTTGGGTGCAATTTTGTTTTTGTTTCAATCGGGTCCTTTGACCGTGTACGAACCTTCTTGTTGAAACGCTGCGTCTTGGACTGGGAATATTTCCTGAAGGTCCTTGAGCCTTGAGCGCGTTTCATTTCGATCCGAACCATCATCTTTCATATATTTGCGATTTAAACCTCGAATTTTGGGCCGATTTTAATTTCGTCCTATTTTGTTTAATTAATTTATTATTCTTTTTTAAAATTATTAATAATTAATTCATTCGTTATTTTTAAAGAACTCTTCTTTATTGTTATGCATTTTAAGTTTTACATATATTATTTATTTTAAATGTTTCACCTAATATTTATTTAAAATTTTCTTATTTGCATTATTTGTTTTAAACTATTATATATATATATATTGTCCTTTAACCTTTTAATTATTTTTATCTTTTATTTTTATAAAGAAAAGGATACTGTTTTGTGTTTTTAGTTATTGTAGTTTATTTATTTTAAACTATATTAGTATTTTTCATTTTAGTTTCATATTTTGTTTGCTTGAGATATTTGCCATTCATTTGAATTGATCTCATATTTATTTGTTTTATAATATTAGCTACGTAAAATTGTTCTCGATTATTTCGTTTACTCGGATTATTAATATTGGCATGTAAAGTGATGCATGTGATATGATTATTATCATTATGCACGCGTAATTTGTTCATTTGTTTTCACATTATCGTCATTTACTAACGTGATATTTTATTCGTGAATTATCATTTCATGTGCTATATTATCGTTTCATTTCATTTCATTGCTTCAAGTTATGTTTGATTTGTATATACCCATAATAATAAACCGGTTTATCTTATCACGAACAAAACAAATTCACCTCGTACAAGTGTTGCGCTTGTCATTATTCAAAAAGAAAATTTTAAAATAAGGCAATATTTCGCGTTTGGAAAATCGAGAAAACGTGCCCTAACGTGCTGGGTTTCGATTTCTTGTTCGACCAAATAGCCAAATATCCTTTTTAAACTTTTAAAATAAGGCAATATTTCGCGTTTGGAAAATCGAGGAAACGTGCCCTAACGTGTTGGGTTTCGACTTCTCGTTTGACCAAATGGCCAAATACCCTTTTAAACTTTCAATAATGAAGCCAATATTCCGTATTTAGAAATTCGAGAAGTCGTGCCCTAACTTACTGGGTTTCGATCTTTTTTCGCGTTAAACCTAAATAACCGAATATCCTTTTAAATTAAAATAAATGAGGTTTAAATAAGAAAATAAAAGGCAAACTTACTCTCAAAAATACGAGGTGTCGTGTCCTAACTTACTGGATGTGACATCTTGTTAATTTGAGAAGAATGCATTTTTCATTTTGATTTCTTCAAGTAATATTTAAAATAACACAATATAAAGAGGGATCGTATTTTTAATTCTTTTCGAGTTTTTAGTTTTCGACACCAAGACATTAAGTAATCAATTAGGTACCAATTTTGGGCGTATCGAGGGTGCTAATCCTTCCTCGTGCGTAATCGACTCCCGAACCCATTTTTCTAAATTTCGTGGACCAAAATCGTTGTTTTAATAAAAATTAAATTGTTTATTAAAAACAGTCGTTTTACGAGGTGACCCGATCACACCTCATCAAAAAAGGATTGGTGGCGACTCCAATTTTCGTTTTTATTTTCAAAACCCAAGTCGACCCCGTTTTTATCAAAAAATGGTGTCAACACCTTGTATTGATTAAAAATGGGAGTCCATTATTATAAAAAAAATGTTACAATTAAGAATAATATGAATGAGTTAGGGAACAAAAAAGAAAAAAAGCAGAAACTACTATACACATTGCCATGCAGAGGCCGTAAGCAAACACCTATCTTGCCACCCTAATGAAAGAGCCTTTGCTTCATCTCTTTCAAAAACTCTAAACCCACCATTAACCTCTCCTTCGCACTGAAGAGGGCAATAATGAGTGGTGATTTTCAGCAGAAGTTTCGCCTGTATCAAACACTTTGAACTCAGTTTCGTCCCTTCAAATCCATGGCTCTCCATCCTGCTTTTCCATGTTTCCATCTTCTCATACCTTGAACTTGATTTATTGTTTTCCTCATCCTTGTCACAGTTAATCATACTTTTGATCTCTTTCCCAAGATGGTTTTTCTCAATGCTTAACCTCTCAGCACTTTCTAGTGGGAGACAATCGTCCAATGAATCAAACATGGCTGCAAAATAATGTAAAGATTCCATAAATCGCGACAAGAAGCTCCTTGGGCTTCGACCACCTTCTTGTTCAACCAACATAACAATGGAAGGCCTATGCGAACGTACTGATTTTAACGTGTCTGATATTTTCATGGAGTTATTCAAAGTATTCAAATGAAAAACTAAATTTACAGCAACCGTTTCATTTTTCTTCTTCCGAAGGTTTGTCAGCTTGGATCCTCTTAACAAGCCTTGGAATTCAAAGACCAGGTTGCGAAACCCTTTGGCAAAGCTCACTAATCTGTTCTCGGTTTCTTGCAGTTCTGCAAAGCTTGCTCCGAAGCCGGTTAGACGAAGGGATATCCGGTTACCACCGGATGCCTTTTCGGAAAGAGATTGAATGAGAGAAGGCCATTGAAAGCCATAAGCAACATCAAAGTCAATAACATGCAATGCTCGGTTATTGAACTCTTCTTCTTTCTCGTAGGCTTCGATTATAGCCTGGTTGGCAGTGAAATGAGCAAATTGGTAATAAGGAGACACCCTATAAAGACAAGTGAAAGCTAGAAACTCTTCTTCGGCCGTCGGCTCCTTCATGATCATGTCGTAGAAAGGGGATTTTCGAGTAAGAAGCCTTGCGACTAACCCATCAGCGAAATAAGCAACGACCCTTTGTACAGAATCCCCCATTAATGACACAGATTGATAAAGTTGAGTGAGATTGTCCAAGGCTGAGTTCACATTATTCTCATCGACTGAAGTTGCAGTGATGAGCAACAAATGGATTAAATGAAGAGCTTTCCCATCTTCAACCACACCTTTTCTCTTGTAATCAAGCTTTAACATCTCCTCTCTTACTTGAAGAAGCTTAAATATCTTCCCTTCACAACCTTCATATGATGATGGAAGTGGAACCCTTCTCTTCCTCTTTCTGTTAATCTTTTCCCCACCGGGATCCGCCATAATTGCCAAGCTGAGATTCAAAGGCTCATCTTCCATGACCACTTTCAAGAGAAAAGAATTAAAGAAACATATATATAGATCCAAGTGAAGGATTTTTATGACATGAACGAGGCTAAGCCTTTTTTTATGGGGCAACTATAGCATGAGAAGATAACTATAAAGATTCCCTCGTGTCATTACATGTGAAAGGAACCCAAAGATTAATATAGGAAAAAAAAGAAAACGGTGTCATTGTATTCTCAAGAATCATTTTCTTGGGTGTCTTAGGTCAAGCAAAACATTTTGATCTTCTCACTTAAAATAAATGAAGATTTCAAATATGCTTTTGGAAAAGAGATGTGAAATGTAATTTGGGAGTTTGTGTGGAAGGCAGGTTTGAAAGATGCCATATTGAAATAGACAAAAAGCAGTGGGAAAAATGAGGAATCAAAAACCTAAACTTACCTACGGCCCTATGAAGAGACTTTGTCCACACTTGCAATTTTGATATGGACTTCTTTATTTTTCTATTCAAAATTGGTCATTTGTCATCTGTCTAAGATTTGGCATGCAATCATAACGTCTGAGAACTCTACCTATATTTTGAGATTAAATTCTCAACTTAATAATTCTATGTTGGGTAAAATTCATTAACCGCTTTAGATTTTTATTAAAATTTTAGTATTATTATTATTTTTGAGTAAATTATAAGAGAAAAGTAAAATTTTATCGACAACGTGATATAAATCACACCTAAAGTGATAAGCACTTTGACTATTAGGTTAGCACACAAAATTCTGTTTTATTCTCCACTTTAAAATATTAATATTTATCGAATTAAATTTCTTAAATCTTTTAAAATATATAATATCTTTATTCATTTATATATAGGGTTTAAGCCCATTGTATGCTCTAAGCAAGTTTTGGTATTATTTAATTTATTGGTAATATAAAAAATTATAATATATCAAATATTAATCCATTTATTATATTTATATCTATTATCTATATAAATTTCAATCATTTATATTGCTTCATAATTTAGATCTATTATGCAAGTATTTAATTACTTATAAAACGACATTTTATCTTTACTCTTACATTATTATAAATAATTAAATAATTATTTTATTTTCATTTCTATGGGATATGCTTTATTTCTTTTTGGTAAATAAAATCACAATTTAATATATCTAGTGAGGTTGATTGCTTTTTAGGTGTGGAAAATAATTTTCGATATTCTTCATGTGTTATGATCTATGTTCGAAGTTAATAGATGACTCATACATAAATAGTAGATGACCAATAAATAAATACTCTTTTTTCATGACCTCCTATTTCTTTGTATTTAAAGTTTGATCTTTAATAAAATTTGCTTTTATTCGTATGAAACCGAATTTTTTCTTGGGCGGAATTAAGTTGTATATTTTTATGAGAGTTAAAATGCAATTTCACAATTTTAATAGCTTATATCTTTATAATTTTTAAAGGACTAAATCAAATTTTTATTATTTTAGATGGTTAAAGTGTAAATTTACCTTTTACGAAATTAAAATCTTGTAAACCTTAAATGGTCAAAATAAAATTTCACATTTTTAGGGGGGTCGGGCCCTGCTAGCCCCTTGACCCTGTTTTTATTCTCAAGAAATAAAATAATTATAACTATTTTTTATATTAATAATTTTTGGGTTAGTATTTGGTACGCTGGTAGTGTACTTTTTTTATTTCACAAATAGTCTTACAAAATTATCATGTGTCCCTTTTTAAAAAATATTTTGTTATATTTTACTATGGGTGAATATTTGGTACATTATCAGTGTACACTTTTTATTCCACAAGCAACCTTAAAAATTGACACGTGTCTCTTTTTTAAAAATATTTATTTTTTTAACATTTTACTATATTCTTATAGGACACTTGTCTACCCTTGATCTTGTTTATGGGCTAAAAACTTCATTGACAGTGTACCAAATAATTTTCCTTTTACTATACCCCTATAGAATGCTTGTCATTTGTCAACCCCTTAACCCTACTTGTAGAATCTAAAATTCCATTAGTAGTGTACCAAATAATTTCTGATAACTTTGATCATATTTATTGAAAAAAAAGTAAAACTAAGAGACTATATCACGATTAAATTACTTTTGTTATTATCACATAATATTTAATAATATGTGTGTCAATTGAGTCTTAGTTTGATTGGCATCGACATTGTTACCACTGCAGTAGGACGTGGGTTCGAGTGCGCTGAAGCACATTATCCTCTTATTTTAAGGGTTGAGGAGGGGCTATGGATAGTTCTAAGCATTGCATTAAAAAGAACATATATGATAAAAACTTATAAAAAAATTAATGTTAAAATAATAATATATGTAATATATTTTCTTTATATTTCTCTTCAAGCTCCATCCTGTACTATTTACATTACAACCCAACCAAAAGACGGATTATAATAGAACAAAGGATGTCGAGCAAAAAGCACCTTCATTTCTACATAACGGAAAGTGGTGGGTTTTAACATCCACATCGTTTCAAACTAAGTTTTACCATAACATTCCTCTAGAGCTATTAATATGCCAAAATATATTAAATCTGATAATGATATAAAAATAACAAAAATATCAATAGAAAAATAATATGTTTTGTTTCTTATTTCTTTTCCTTTTCTTTCTCTTTTTAAGAAAGAGATATAATTATTTGTATTTAAATACATAAATTTAATCTTATAATCTTTGATTTATTCAATTATATTTAACGATTTTATATATTTTAAATTTTAATTAATTAATAATATATATAAATATGATTTTATGGAAAACTTTTAAAAGAGAGATCGTAGTTAATTATTTCAATGACATCAATTGTTAATTAATAAATTCTTTTTAAATGCACTTAATATAATATAGTAACTGATATAATATTTAGGAAAATATTTGGTATATCGCCAATGAAATTTTTAGATTTTATAAGTAGAATTAGGGTATTGATAATATTTTAAGTTTGCGTGCTATTAATGTACTAAATATTAGCACATAGTATTTTTCACTAATTATTTCAAATGTTTCTTTAATTAAACTCCTATTTTAGTTTATATTATAAATAAATAAAATTTAAATTCATATTTTATAAAAAGAGAGCTAGGTTGGAAATAAAATGGTAGATAAAGGTATAGTTTTAAGTAATTCTGTATGCTTGATTGTAGTATGCGAAGAATATATGGACGACAGCAACACATAACACTATTATATATAATATCATATGGGTGACCAAAATGGTATTCTTCAATCTTGGATTCTTAAATGGCATTTTAGTTCTTGGATTCATTGCACAAGACAAATATAAAATACTATAATCATCATACTACGACTTGAATGATGGATCAGTTTGCCGATCCAAGGAATAAATTGATTATACATTGGGAGAAACGTTTGAATGCGTCCTCACAAGCAACCATTGGATCCCCAAAACAATATCCCATGAAACATGGGATCTTGTAAACTGGATTTATATATCCTCATAATTTGTTGATGGACAGCATTATGCTAAATTTATGGCCTTCTAAAACAATGAAGGAAGAAAAATAAAAATAAAAGGATTAGTATTTTGTTCAAAGATAGATGCGATATGTGATGGGTGTGTAAGGTTGACATATGGCAACTTCCCCAACAGCCACTGCTAAAATAGAGGAAGACAGAGAACAAGTACAAATATGATCCCTAAAAGCTGGGGATGATAACAACATTTATTTTTATAGCATTTATCACCACCCTTTGTTCCTACCATTATTCTTACTTGCACCAACAGCCATTGCTAAAATAGAGGAAGATAGAGCACATGTGCGGTTGTCCATACAAAAAGATATGAATTTGAGTATGCTGAAATGTATTATTTTTTTATTATGAATTGGGGAGGGGCTATGGATAATTTTAAGAATTATATAAAAAAAAATATGTTCAGATTCTATAATGAAATTATTCAAAAAAAATTATAAATTTTTAAACTTATAATCTTACATTTTAAACAGTTTAAAAATAATATAAAATGATATTAAAATAAAGTTAACCCAACCTTTTTTTTTCTTTGCTTGAGTTTGGAGGATTTGAATCTACTTTTTAGGGTTTTTAAGTAAGGATTCGTATATATCGCTTAAATGTTTGGTAAGGTTAAAAGAATCGAATCAATGGATACATGATAAAAGAAAGGAAATCGAATGAAAGGTAACTTTTATTCCTACCTTAATCATATGAATAAATCCCCCCGATTAGGGTGATGACAAATATCTTATAGGATATAATAAAATATTTAAAAGAAAAAAAAAACGTATGTAGCAATTTTTAACTATACTTGTGGAATTAAAAATTACACTGCATATGTACCAAATACTAACCCTTTGTAACTTATATTGTTATGAATGTGTTTTTATTTTTATTTTATATAAAACGTATAAAACTATCGAGATTTAAACCTAGAGTAACTATTTGGTACATTGTCGGTGTATGTTTTTATTCTACATAATTTTAATAAATTGAAGTGTTTTTCTTAAATATATATTTTAATAATTTACTATATCTCTATAAGACACTTGCCAATCTTGTAACACAGGTTGTGAGTATAATTTTAAAAGTAAATGCATAATGACTTATTTGACCCTTCAATTTTATATATATAAAAAAAGGATTTTAGTTCTTCATTTAATTTTCCGTCTCTTTTAGCCTTTGAACTTGTATTGTTTATCAAATCACCTCAAAACGGATGGAAAAATTAACGTTGATTAACTTTGCTAACATGACATCCACGTGTATCCCACATTAGTAATTAATCTTTAAAAATTAAAATATATTTTTTAAAAAATTGTATAATTCTTTTGTAATAATTTTTAAAATATTTTTTTGAATCTTTTAAATTAAAACAAATTAATTAATTACTGACGTGGCATCCACGTGTATGCCACATCAGCAAAGTTAACAAACATTAACTTTTCCATACATTTTTTAAAATGATTTGACAAATAACACAAATTTAAAAACTGAAGAAACAAAAGTTAAATAAATAACTAAAATAATTCTTTTTATAAAATTTAAAAAATCAAATAAATCATAACTTATTCTAATACAAAATTCTCATGCACTAACAACTAATTAAGGAGACTATTGGTTTAACACTATTGGTTTTATACAACTATCCTCAAAAGCAAGGGCGGTAACTTGTAAGCAGGGGAAAATGGAAATTTTCCAACTTTGATCCTTTTCAAAAAATAACAATTTAATCTATCTTCTTAGAGTTTTGAATAAATGAATTTTTTATGGGCTTATTCTAAAGTTGATAATTCAATTCAAAGTCCTTTAACATAAAACTTTTAATTTTAAACCCTCAAAATTTTATAATTTTATCTCTGTCCCTACACAAAATTCTTAACTTCACTCTTATTTAAAAGTTGACATTCAATAAATTTAAAATTTTTTTTGATTGCGGATGCTCTTCGAAAAGGCCATTAAATACCCCTAACTTCATGAGGTGAGCTACAGCTACACCACATCTCATAATTAATATATTTGAAAATCGAACCATGCTATCTACAACTTAACCCCTTATCCCTAATCTAAGGCCTCTTTTGTAAAAAAAAATAAAATAAAGAGATTGGTGTAAAGGACCGTAAATCTATAGAAAATAGATAGCTGAGATTACAAGGTGATACCTACTTGGCTTTTGTTTTGTCATTACCACAGTACCCATAGTTTGAATATTCTTCATATATAATAGTTATACCATTAAAATAGAAGAGGAAGCTTCTAGTCTGGTACCTAATTCTAGTATTGAAAAAGAAGCCACTTTTGTCCTAATTTCTTGCTTTGATTCCTTACACACAAAAAAGGTTCAACTTTTCACCAAATCCATTTGTCCTTTCAAGCCATAAAACGGCAGATTCATGTTTTGGTTGGAATTGAGTAATTTTCTGTGTTTTATAACTTTATTAAAAGATAAATGCTGGTCACGAGTTTTATTGTATTTTTTTTGTAATTCTTTTTATTAATGATAATGATTATTCCATGAGTGGTGTGAAAATAAATTAAGAAAAGTATACAAGAGGTGTAGGGGTTATAAAGTTGTTATGTGTCTTTATTTTTAGAAAATGATGAAATTATAAATTAATACGTGATAAAATTATACTTTAACTTCTCAAACATTTATAATTCAAGTCCGACCTCTCTTAAAAAAATCTAAATTAGCCCTTGATTAAAGAACACTGAAGTATTATAATCCGCTTGTAAATTTTTTTTCACGAATAAAATAATCATTAAAATTAAATTAAATAAAAACATTAACCATCTTTTCAACTCAGACAAAAAGAAGCTATGAAATAATAATTAATAAATACATTTAAATTAAACAAAATATTATACTCATTTTATTCTCTATACGTTTGAATTAAGTTTGAATATTAAAATCGACAATAATTTTAATAAATACCATATTAACTTAAACAAAATTAATCTCCAAGGATCGCAATACTTGTTATATCTCATCCACATACATAATTATTGAATTACAACAGGTGAATTTTTATTTAAAATATGATTTGATTTTGATGTGAAATTTTATTAGCACCTTCAGCTTAGACTTAATCAAAATACACAAAGTTCCTCGGCTTGATACAAGAAAAGTGATAGTATTATTAAAACAATCAAATAAGGTTAAAACTGTAATATAAAAGGATATGATTTTTTTTTCATTTGTAATTCATCTCTAAATAAAAAATTTTATTTGCAAACCATAAAAAATTTTAAATTGTTAATTCTGTTAACTAATAAATGAATTTCTTTAATCAATAAATGTTAATTTTATTAAACTTTGACCTTTTTTAATAGTATAATGGTTAAATTGTTTTTTAAAGTTTTTATCATATAAGATAGGGATAAATCTCAAAATTATACAAATTTTAATTAAATGTGCAATTGTATACATGAAATTTAATTTGGTGCAATTATATACGGAAACTTTAATTGTGTTTCAAATATATACTTGAAACATTAATTTTGATTTAATCATACACATTTAAAGAAATAAATACTTTAATTTATTTTTATATTGGATAAATATAATTATTTATACATGCAATATATAAACATAAAATGATGGTATATCAATAATTGTGTTAACAATTTACAAGAATTGGATCAAATCAAAATTTCATGTATAAAATTGCACAAAATCAAAGTTGTTGTATACAATTGCATATTAAACCATAGTTCATGTATAATTTTACTATTTATCTCTATAAGTTATACATTATAATGGAGGAAAGGGAAAAGAGTTTATAAACATAAAGATTGAACTTTCAATTCTTGCAAATCAACTTGAAATTCACGCAAATTTATCACAAAGCCAATGATGTAATTGACATATTAATAATAAAAGATCAATTTATTGTGATACATCTACCAAGTACTTTCACCCCAAAAATCTCTATAATATAGGTTTGGGGACTTAGTATAACTTAGGATCATGATCAATTAAGACAACAATCTCTACAATATACTTTCGGAGATTTGGTGTAAATAACAATCATATGATCAAGTAAGACATTTGTTTGGACCAATATCATTTATGGAGCTAAACCATGGTTATCGATATTATTTTAGTATTGATGGTATTAGTTAATATTTTCTCGTCTTAAATTGATATCAAGTAGTTTTAAGTTTTGTTCTAATTAAAATTTTGGTGTATTTCTATTGTTTCAATATATTTTGATTCGTTTTGATTAATAATAGCTTGTATCAGTCTATGCTAGTTGATATAAGATTTTAATATTTTAAGCAAATTTTATTTTTATACCTTAACTATTTTATTTTTATAATTACATTTTAAAATAAAATATAATCATTTAATTAAATTATTAAAATTTATTAATAATTTTAAAATTTATATTTATATATGTAATTAAGGTATATTTGCATATTTTTGTATATATGCAATTGAAGTATGAGGAAAATATTTGGTACACTGTTAGTGAAATTTAAAAATTGTGTATGTAAAAAAAAAAGAATGTCGGTAATGACAATATATCACAAAGAAAAGAGAAATAAGATAAAGAACACACAGATTTTTACGTGGAAACCTTTTTGGGAAAAAAATCACGAGCAGAGGAGAAGAAAATTTACTATGTCGAATTCGAATGATTACAAGAGAAGTTGACTATGTCTATTTATAGGCTTGTAAAATCATATTCTAATAGGAGTGTAGTAAGATTGAAACAACTTATTCTAATCAATATCAAATAGATGGAGTTTAATAAGGTTTAAAAAAACCTTATTCTAAAATAAAATAAAAAAGTATAGTTCTATAAGGATTTTGCTATTATTTTATTTTACCACTATATTTTATTTAAATAAGGATTCGGGTCACTTAATTCTAACAATCTTCACCTTGACACGAATTCTCAATGAACAAGTTTTTCATCGCGAACTCTTAATGAACAAGTTCTCCACCTCTTCCATAAAATCCCTTAAGGGTTTAACTTCAACAATGAACACCTATCAAGTCTAAGCAATGCTCAAACTTGGTTATAGGAAGTGACTTAGTCATCATATCTGTAGGATTTTCATGATTACTAATTTTGCTCGAAACAATATCACCACAAGCAATAATATCACAAACAAAATGATACCGAACATCAATGTGTTTTGTTCTCTCATGAAACATTTGATCTTTTGTAAGGAAAATGGCACTCTGGCTGTCACAAAATACTGTATTAATTTGAAGGTCTTCATTGAATTCACTAAAGAGTCCCTTCAACCAAATAGCTTCTTTACAAGCCTCAGTAATTGCCATGTACTCAGCTTTAGTGGTAGACAAAGCAACTGTAGTTTGTAAAGTGGCTTTCCAACTAATTGCACAACCTCCAATTGTAAAGACATAACCTGTGAGAGATCTTCTTCTATCAAGGTCTCCAGCAAAATCAGCATCAACATACCCAATGACTCCATATCTAGTTCTTCCAAACTATAAGCAAACATCAGTAGTACCTCGTAAGTATCTTAAAATCCACTGAACTGCTTTTCAATGTTCTTTACCGGAATTCACCATGTATCTACTAACTGCACTGACTGCATATGATAAATCTGGACATGAACAAACCATGGCATACATGAGAGATCCCACTGCACTAGAGTATAGAACATGTGACATGTACTCAATCTCATCATCTGATTGTGGAGACAAAGCCGATTAAAGTCTGAAATTGGCTGCTAAAGGAGTACTAATAGGCTTAGCATTCTGCATATTGAATCTGCAAAGAACTTTCTCAATGTACCCTTTCTGACTTAGGTACAATTTACTTGCTTTTCTATCTCTGAGAATCTCCATCCCAAGTAGCTTCTTTGCTGGTCCCAAATCTTTCATCTCAAATGCTTCACTTAGTTGGGCTTTGACCTTTCTTATTTATCTTTCACTACTACCAACATGTCATCAACATAAAGGAATAGATACACAAAAGAACCATCACTGTTTTTCTTAAAGTAAACACAATTGTCAAAGCTACTTATTTTAAAATCATGAGAAGTCATAAAGGAATCAAATCTCTTGTACCACTATCTTGGTGACTGTTTTAAACTGTAAAGAGACTTTTTCAACAAGCCAACATAGTCATCTTTTTCTGAAACTGTAAAACCCTTAGGTTGTTGCATGTAAATATCCTCCTCAAGTTCTCCATGCAAAAATGCAGTTTTTACATCTAACTGCTCAAGCTCCAAATCATGCATGACCACAATACCAAGCAAAGCTCGAATCGAATTATGCTTCACAACTGGGGAGAACACATCTGTGAAGTCCACTCCTGGAATTTGACTGTAACCCTTTGCAACTAGCCTTGCTTTATATATGGGTTCTTCAACTCCTAGAGTCCCCTCTTTCTTTTTAAACACTCATTTACAACGAACAATTTTTTTACCTTTAGGAAGTTTCACAAGATTCCATGTTTTGTTTTTGTAGAGTGATTCCATCTCCTCTTGCATAGCAAACACCCACTTTTCTGAGTCTTCACAACTAACCGCCTCAGAATAATTAGATGGCTCTTGGTTTGCATCTATATCTTCAGCCGCATTTAAAGCATAAGCAACTAAATAAGCCTCGGCATACTTCTTTGGAGGTTTAATTTCTCTTCTAGTTCTTTTTTGGCGATAGAGTATTGTGGTGAAGAAGAAACTCTATTTTGAATTTTTGTACTGGCTTGAGGAGTCGACCCTGTTATAGATTCTGAATTAATCTGATGCTCCACCTGCTTTTAATTTTCTTTATTGGAAGAGTCTTTAAGAGAAAAGTTAGGTAGCATAGCAGTTTCATCAAAAACAATATCTCTGCTAATCACAACTTTTCTATTTTCAGGACATTATAACTTATACCCTTTTACACCAGCTTTATAACCAAGAAAAACACATTTAATGGATCTCGATTCTAATGTTTAATTATCAATATAAGCATATGCAGGACACCCAAAGATCTTTATATCAGAATAGTAAGCAGGATTACCAGACTATACCTCTTGTGAAGTCTTTTTCTTAATGACAATGAATAGAGATCAGTTGATCAAAAAACATGCAGTAGAGGTAGCTTCATCCCAAAATGACTTTGGCAAGTTGGCATTTGACAACATACATCGAACCTTTTCTATGATCGTTCTGTTCACTCGTTCTACAATGCCGTTTTGCTGTGGAGTATGACAAACTGTCAAGTGTCTCACGATCCCTTCTGACTTGCACAATTCATTAAACTCATCAGAACAGAAATCTAAGCTATTTTCTGTGCGAAGGTATTTTATTTGTTTTCTCGTCTATTTTTCAATCATAGTTTTCCAAGACTTAAATGCGGAAAACACATCGCTTTTCTGCTTCAGGAAGAACACCCACACTTTTCTGGAAAAATTATCAATAAAAGTTAGCATATAATTAGTTCCACCTCTCGAAGGCACTCTGGATGGCCCCCACAGATCTATTTAAATATACTCCAACGTTCCCTTCGTGTTATGGATCCCTTTGGTGAATCGAACTCTCTTTTGCTTCCCAAAAATGCAGTGCTCACAAAACTTCAGTTTGCAAATTCCTTACCCATCAAGAAGTCTTCTTTTGCTTAATTCTACCATTTTATTCTCACTCATATGCCCTAGGCCCATATGTCAAAGTTTAGTAATATCATCATTTGACAAGGAAAAGGATGCAACAGCTGCATCACCAATAACAGTAGAACTCTGCAAAACATATAACTTTGCAGTCTTTCTTTGCCCTTTCATCACAACGAGGGAACCTTTGGAAATCTTCAAAAATTCACTTTCAGCTGTGTATTTGTACCCTTTTGAATCAAGAGTTGTAACAGCTCAATTTTGGGCCTAGTCGGAACAGTGGTTTCGGGACCACAAATTCGAAGAGGATAAAATTTTTATTTTTATTATATTTTTATGGTCTACAATTTCACAAAATGATTTCATGAAAATTTCGTTCGAAAATTTCAACGTTTGGGCATTCAATTTAGTCAAAAGAACTAAATTGTAAAAAGTGCAAAAGTTGAGATCTACATGTTAGAGGTGTCCAATTGTTATGAAATTTTAAATTGGAGGTTCTTATATGGTAATTAGACCATTGGTTAAGTTGGTGGACAAAAATGGACATGGTTAGACATGTTTCCAAAGTTTTTCATTAAGGGCATTTTGGTCATTTAGTTATTAAAATGAATTAAAAACAAATTAAAAGCCAATTTTTGTCCATCTTCAACCCCTAGGCCAAAAATTGCATGGAGAAACCATGGCTAGGGTTTTTCACGCTTCCAAGCTCGATTGTAAGTCCGTTCAAGCCTCGTTTTTAATGATTTTTACGTTTTTGAAATCCTCGTAACAAGATTTACCTATTTTTACCATTATTTTGAACTAGGGTTTGTGTTTAAAAATTTACCCATGAATGATATGCATGTATTTTGATGTTTTATGGAAGAATATGAATGTTTGGAGTGTGATGAACGTCTTTTACTAAGTGATTTTCGATGAAAATGCCTAAAAGGATTAATTCGTAAAAGTTATAAAATATGTCACAAGTGTGTGAAAAAGTGAGAATTGTGGACTGCTATAGTTATGAAAATGGTTCGTCTAGGCCTAAAATGCAAGAAAATTGAATAAAACTATTTTATGAGCCTAGGGGCAAAATCATAATTTTGTGAAACTTTAGGGGCAAAAATATAATTTTCCAAAGTATGATTTTTTGACTAAATTGAATAATGTGAGTGTTAAACAAGTTAAATGTGTTATTATAAATCAAGAAAAATGAGAAATTGACTTTGATCAGTAAAAAGAAAAGTGAGAAAAAGTGAAATTATAAAAGAGTACATTTAGCAACAAAACAGTTTAGACAGCAACAGTTGTGTGAATTTGAAAAGTCACCAAAAATTTTTGAAATTGAATTAGAGGCTGAATAATATATGAAATTAAAGCTGAATGAGCCTATTTTCACATAAAAGAGACAAAGCAAGCAAAAGAGTTTTATATTATGAGATATTTTAATTTTAGTGAGACAGGGCTAGAATGATTTCGAAATCCCCTGTTCTTAATTTGGAAAATCATTAAAAATTGTAAAAAAATAATTATGAGATAAACTTTATATTTTTAGAATCCTGAATGAGTTTATTTTCAAAATAAATAAACAAGAACATTATCCGAATTTTGTACTATGAAATAATTAATTTTAAGTGAAGAAAAGTCAGAACTGTCTAGTAGTGAAACAGGGGAAAATTTAAAGAATAAACTGTACTTATTGGCTAAGAAAAAAATTCTAAAAATTTTATGGTAAGAATATATGTGAGTCTAATTTCGGAAAAAATTAACGGATCTTAATTTGGAACTTAGTAGCTCGAGATATAAATAAATTAGTGACTCTGACTCTGACAGACAATTTGAATTTACATACAGGAAAATAGTGAAAGTATGGATAATGTTGTTTAAGTGTGTTATACACATTAAGGATGTGGAATGGAGAGGAGTGGGAGGAAAATTGGAAAATATATGAATAATTTGTGTATAATTGGTCATATGCTCGATTATGATTGATAAACGATGAAATAGAAATGATGTTTATATTTGCGCATGATTGGTCATGGTTTAAGCTCATGTGGAAAAATAAAGTTTCGTAGTATATGTGTATGGTATATTTGGAATATGATATGGCTTGAGGTAATGTGATGAATGGTTTATGAATTAACACATGTTGGTAAGTTTGATACATGAACAAATGTTGTGTTCATCTATGCTTATAATGCTTATGCTATATGTTTATTTGGTTAACATATTTGGTGTACATGCTTAGGCTTTAGCCAAGATGTGGTTGGATTATGCCACGTTAAACTTATAAGTTATGCATTGAGATGGTAAGTGCCTAAATGGAAATATGCTTGTGATCTTGACAAGGGTGGTAAGGTTTAAATTATGTAATCTTTAGCGAAATGGTTTATCACGTGGTTAATTCCAAAAAAGAATTATGTTTAAATGCATTAGCTTGCGACTATGGTTGAATGATATGCTTATGTCTTGTGTGATATGCATAGGAAACAAGTGTGGAAAGATAATGAAATAGTAAGTTCATATTTGAAGTGAAAAATGATGAAAAAGGGGATGATAAGTTTAATTGATGTTGTTATTTAAGCTAAAGTAATATTTTCATTGAAAATTTGAGAATTTCATAAATGTGTTAATGAATGGTATAATCGATAAACGTTGAGTTAAATGGTAAATACGTATTAGTATTGAATTTACTAATATTGAATTGTACGTGAATTAAATGAAAATTGCTAGTGATAGGATTTGAATTGTGAGCATGAGAAATTGTGAATTGAATAAAAAGAAATGAAGCATTGAATTGCATGAGTATGTATCGAGTCTCGTAGGCCCTATTTATTATAAATATAATATTTTGAGGATATATTGTGAAGAATTATAAAAGCATGTTAATTATTTAAAAGTTTTAATTTAGATGAAATTTTATAACTCGGTTCAATACGTTTACAAGTGTATGTGTTCTAGTAATGCCTCGTACCCTATTTCGGTGTTGAATACGAGTAAGGGGTGTTACAAGAGTACTCAACGAAATTAAATTTCTCTTTAATTCTGGAACATGTCGTGTGTCACTAAGTATTCTGACAACTCCATCAAACATATTAACTTTAATTGTTCCAACACCTGTAATTCTACATGAAACATTATTTCCCATCAAAACAACACCTTCAGACACTGTTTCGTAAGTTGTAAACCAATCCCGATTGGGACTCATGTAGAAGGTGCAACCCGAATCAAGGATCCACTCTTCGCTCACTTTAGAATTGTTGATAGAAGCGACTAGAAGTTCATCATCGCTGTAGTCTTCTACAGCATCAGCTGTACCGAAATTTTTTGGTTGTTTTCCATTTTGATTCGTAGCCTCCCTTTTGATCTTGTTCTGTAGCTTATAACACTCAGATTTAATGTGTCCCTTCTCCTTGCAGAAGTTACAAGTTTTACCTCTGTTTGAAGACTTCGATTTATCCTTAGATTTACCATGAGAATTTTGTTCCTGTGTCCTTCCATGATCATCATCAGCATTCTGATATTGTCTTTCACGAACAATGAGACCCTCTCCCTGAGAGTCGATTTTAACCACAAGATGTTTCATCTTATCATACGAGGTTAAAGAATCACAAACCTTACCAACTGTGAGAGACTCGCGGCTATATAAAATCGTATCTCTAAAGGTTGAATAAGACGAGGGCAACAAACAAAGTAGAATCAACTCTAAATCTTCCTTATCATACTGAACCTCCATGGCCTCCAAGTTTGAGAGAATTTTTTAAACACTGTTAAGTGTTCGTGCATAGATGCACATTCCTCCAAACGATGAGCATAAAGACGCTGCTTCATATACAGCTTGCTAGTTAGAGTTTTCGACATACATATTTGTTCCAACCTCTTCCATAATCTAGCGGCGGTCTTCTCCTTCATCACATCCTGCAAAATTTCGTTATACAAATGCAGATTTAATTATGCTAATGCCTTTCAATCCTTGCTCTTCTTCTATTCCTCCGTCAATGTTGAAGGCATCTTATCCACCCTTAGCAGGGCTTCCTCTAAGTCCATCTGTGCAAGAACTGCTGCATCTTTATCTGCACAACGCGAATCTGGTGTTGCGATCCAACAACGAAATTTCATACTTCAAATACGCAATTACCGTGATTGAGATGAACAACCCAGGAGCTTTGATACCAATTTGTAAAAATAAAATAAAATAGAATATCGGTAAT
This sequence comes from Gossypium raimondii, assembly GCF_025698545.1. Taxonomy (NCBI): domain Eukaryota; kingdom Viridiplantae; phylum Streptophyta; class Magnoliopsida; order Malvales; family Malvaceae; genus Gossypium; species Gossypium raimondii. The sequence continues at coordinate 25,111,497 of NC_068569.1, forward strand.
GACAATATATCACAAAGAAAATAGAAATAAAATAAAGAACACAAATTTTTACGTGAAAACCCTTTTGGGAAAAAAAACCTCGAGTAGAAGAGAAGAAAATTTATTATGTCGAATTCGAATGATTACAAAAGTAGACTATATCTATTTATAGGCTTGCAAAACCATATTCTAATAGGAGTGTAGTAAAATTGAAACAGCTTATTCTGGCAGAGGAGAAGAAAATTCACTATGTCGAATTCGAATAATTACAAGAGAAGTAGACTATATATATTTATAGGCTTGTAAAACCATATTCTAATTAGAGTGTAATAAAATTGAAACACCTTATTCTAATCAATATTAAATAGATGAAGTTTAATAAGGTTTAAAAACCTAATTCTAAAATAAAATAAAATAAATATAATTCTATAAGAATTTTACTTTTATTTTATTTTATCACCGTATTTTATTTAAATAAAGATTCAGTCACTTAATTCTAAGAGTGTATATGAAGTATAATAAGAAAATTAGAAGATATATATAAAAAGAAATGAGACACATGGTAATTTTATAATTTATTGAGTTAAAAGAATGTACTACTAATGTACCAAATATTTATCCTTGAAATATATATGAAAAATATTTAAAAAATATCCATAAACCTAAAAATGTACACTAACATAGACAAATATTAATTAGTACCAAAACAAAAACAATCCATCGATACGATACTTAAAAACCTTGAGGTAAATCACCAAGTCGAACAGTGAACAAGATGTTAAAGTTGAAAAAAACCTAAAGCCTCAAATATCAACCTCGAAGTTTTATTTTATATATAATATATAGTAAAACTAAAACAAAAAATTAGCATCAATTCAAGGGGCATGCATAATTATAATAGCATTTCATCTCATGCACAACTAGTTTAAATTTACAAGTCTATAGGCAGTGCTAACTGTATAAACAATTTTGAGTTTAAATTCCTTATCCTCTTGAATTACAAGTATTTGGAATTTAACCTACTCGTGTTTCCGATCTTCAAATGAAACATTATCCACACTGCACAAGCCCGCATCGTTTAAGTTCCTAGTCTTCCTGCATTACAAGAATCAGATGGATGAATCTCTACTAGCAAATAGATAAACAAGTTGATACTACATAAAAGGATGAGCATATACCTATACTTTACATGCTAGTATTCAGTTCATTCTCAGTTCAAGCACAGTGCTTCTCCAGCTCTCTCATTGAAGTATCACTGCCCCTTGAGCTGTTGTTTCATTTTTCACTCACCAAAATCTTACTTATTTCAATCTTGTTATTCCTCATCTACGGACATTACAACAAATTACATTTGGTTATCAAAAAATTAAAAAAAAGAACATGATAAGCTTCAGATTTCAGATTCTTAGTTTTATACTTTTATTCTCTATCTTTACTGATCTTCTGGTAAAAGCAGTGATTGTTTTCTTTTTGGAAGTATTTAAGGATTATTTAACTATCCCAGGCCAAAACAAGAACAGAAAAAGAAGCAAAGGTATGCAGATCAGCATTTTCTGGTCTCCGTATAAGCACATTAGATACAGGAAGCAACCATCAATAATTAGTTTTGAGAGAAAACAGAGCATTTAAAGTAAATAAGTTGAATCATGAATTCATGATTCTGAAAAGGGTGTAAATGAGATAATTGTACTTGTAAGCTATTTGAGTTCAATTCAAAAAAAGCTCAAATTCAATTTGATCTTTGTTGAGCAGAGCTCAAACTTGAGCTATTGAGTGACCCGAGTTCGAGCTATTCAGGAGCCTAATCAAACTTTTTATTCATAATATTATTTAACATTAAATTACTACTTTTCCCTTAAAATATATAAACTTAAACCCAAACCCTAAATTTTGTTTTCTAATTTCTTCCCTTCAGCCCTTCTTCTCTCCCTTGTGTCTCTCCGTAAAATCACTTCTTCCTTTCACTTCTTTTTTATTTTTTTTATTACTACATCAGCTTTAAAAAATTCGTTATTTAAATAAATAAAAAAGAACGTATACAAAATGAGCACGAGAATGTAAATAGCATACACAAGGCTAATTGAGCCAAGCTTGAAAAGTTTGATGTTTTTTAAGCTGAGCTCAGCTTAAATGATTGTGTCCAATAAGTCTTGAGCTGAGTTTTGAGCAGCCAGTCTCAAATCAAGCTCGAGCTCGAGTTTCTTACTATTCAAGCTCAGCCTGACGCTATTAAAGACCTAATTCAGGAGACACCAAAAGTAATCTTGAAAATTAGAAACTGCCAAGAATGTATGCTATGCAATACAGCAGACACCAAGTCATTTAATTTCCAGATTAGTCTTTTATGTAATCATGTAATATTGGAACCTTACCAGCACTTGGGGCTTAACCATTTGAGAAATTAGATCTACTTTCACGAGTAGATTTATTAGTTTCTTCCAACAGTCTAAAAAAGTTAGATAAAACATTTGCATCGTTACTTGTGTCCCTTTCAAGCAACCATTCTTCTTGAAGATGAACATCAACGTCCCTGTAGAATAAATGGGGAAACTTTGGAAATCAAGAACCACATATAATTAAGGAACAAAACCACAGGGAGACTTTGACCATAAGGAAGGAAATATGTTACCTCCTCAAGGCTAGGACTTCATAATTTCTCCACAGATAATCAGCATACTTTGTGAGGGCCTCTTGTGCATACTGTCTGCCAACAGTTCTCACTGATGCTGCATTTAGTAAGTTTTCCAGTGAACCATGCTTTTTTAAAAGCTTTAAGGCAGTTCTCCGACCAAAACCAGGAACCAAATGTTGAATCCCAGGAACGCCATCAACCTCGTCACCCATGATGCATCCTACAAAATTACTTAATGATTACTTATGCACATCATCCTAAAGGTGGTCTAGAACACTAGGAAGAAATAAGGATACGCAAAGTCAAGGAACATTCATTTACCGAAAACCAAAAATATGTATTTTTCAAATTACAGTTTCCTAAATAAGGAATATTGTGTGTGTATTAGCTAAGATTCTGTCAATATTTCAATGATTGTTATCCCTAACTTTAAGGCTGTTTTTTAGGGTCAACATTCCTAGAATTAGTCTGTTTCCTAATATAGAGTTTCCTAGGTTAGGCTCACTAAGTGTATATATATCAGTGTAATGTCTTGTGAATAAAAAAGCTTGATTTTAACATGGTACCAGAGCCGTTTTTTAGCTCAATTTCTGAGATTTTTTTTATTCTTTGTCTGGCAACTTCTCATTCTCGATCAACCCTCAAGCCTATAGAATTTGCTCAAAAGCAACATGGCTGAAACTGTCAAAACCAGCAACACTGGGGATATCTCAGAAGTTTCTGTGAACAACTCAAACCCAACAAGTGAGTTGCAGAACATCCAAGCAGCTTACAGGTTAAATGGGAAGAATTACCTGAAGTGGTCTCAACTGGTTCGTACGTTCTTGAAGGGAAGAGGAAAGCTGAGTCACCTATTCGGAACTGGACCTAAGGAAGGAGATCCTAAGTTTGATGCTTGGGATGAACAAGACTCTATGGTAATGTCTTGGTTATGGAACTCTATGATGCCAGAAATTAGTGATACATGCATGTTTCTTAACACAGCCAAAGAAAAATGGGAAGCTGTGAAACATACTTATTCTAAAGTTCGAGATGCTGCCTGAATTTATGAAATCAAGACAAAGATTTCATCTACCAAGCAAGGAAGTTGGTCAATCACAGAGTATTCAAATCTGTTGCAAAGCTTATGGCAAGAGATGGATCACTACCAATGCATTCAGATGAAGTGCAGTGAAGATGCAGCACTCCTGAAAAGTTTCGTTGAAAAGGATCAATTTATGATTTTCTTGCTGGATTAAATGTTGAGTTTGATGCAATAAGAGTTCAAATACTAGGAAAAGAGGTTCTACCATCACTAAATGAGACAATTGCGATTGTTCGTGCTGAGGAAGGAAGAAGAGGAGTTATGATTGAGAATAGTCAGGTGGATAGTTCAGCATTGGTTACAAAAGTTGTAAATGAGAGGAGATTTGGCCTGGAACAGCCAACTAGCAAAGATAGTAGGCAGACAGAACTTACAAGGCCTATTAACAGGGATTCCTTATGGTGCACCTACTGCAAAAAGCCCCGTCACACTAAAGAAAGATGCTGGAAACTCCATGGGAAGCCACAGACAACGAGTAAAAATTTTTCAAAAAAAAGTGGACAACCAAAAGGACAAGGGAAAGCACATACAGCAAGACAGCTAGCTAGAGTCAAGAATCATCTGTTGAGTTCAATAAAGAAGAAATTAAGAAGTTGAAGAATCTGCTGAGATCATTGGAAAAATCTTCTTCAACAGGTACTTATAGTTTGGCTTTTTCAGGTATATCCTCTTCTCAATATTCTAAAGTCTCGGATATACCCATCAAAAGTTCTTGGGTCATTGACTCAGGAGCTACAAACCACATGACCCATTCCTCACAAAAATTTGTTTCATATACACCTTGCCTAGTAATAGAAAGATAACAGTAACCGATGGTTCTGTGATCACAATGGCTGGTCAGGGTGATATTGTTATAAACAAAACTCTTACTTTTAGAAATGTCCTTCATGTTCCAAAACTGTTTAACAATCTTCTATCCATCTAAAAAATTACCAAAGACTCTAATTGTAGTGTGGTTTTCTATCCCAATCGATGTGTTTTTCAAGAACAGAATACGAGGAGGATGATTGGACATGCAAAGGAAGTAAATGGCCTATACTATCTTGAAGAATCCAGTGGACAAGTTAGTGATTTGAATTCCTCACCTTTATCATTCATCTCAGAATCTGTTAAAACCAATAAAGACCAAATTTGGCTCCATCACCTCCGCCTTGGTCATCCATTTTTTAGAGTCCTTAAAGTTATGTTTCCTTCATTGTTCAAAGGGTCAACTGTTGAAAATTTTCATTCTCGGTCTTCTGCCCAGCCAAACACTCAGTCCTTGCCTGCCAACCAGCCTGCCCAACTCGAAACTATGCAGCCCGAAACAGAGCCTAATACACCCAAATCACAAGAAGGGATTCAAGACACTACTCGTCCTTTACTGGTTTACTCAAGGAATAAGGCACCGGTGCAAGTTCAATCATCTTTTTCTTCTATACAATCAGCTACTATACAACCCGAGGTACTTGCTGAAACTACTTTAAATACTAATACTGAAACTACTGAAAATTCAAATCAGAGAGACTATGATTTTCCCATTACTATTAGAAAAGGGACTTGGTGAAATTACCGAGAGGAAAGAAACCAGTGGGATGTCGATGGGTGTTCATAATGAAATATAAGTCAGATGGTTCTTTGGAGAGGTACAAAACAAGATTGGTTGCTAAAGGGTACACTCAAATGTATGGAATAGACTACCTTGAGACATTTGCTCCTATTGCAAAGATGAACACTGTGAGAGTGTTGTTTTCACTAGCTGCCAATCGAGGCTGGAAATTACAGCAATTTGACATCAAAAACGCCTTTTTACATGGTGATCTTGAGGAGGAAGTCTATATGGATGTTTCACCAAGATTCGATCCAAATACATGACAGGTAGTTTGCAGACTAAAAAAAGCTTTGTATGGACTAAAACAGTTCCCGAGAGCTTGGTTTGGAAGGTTTACCAAAGTAATGCTCAAGTTGGCCAAGGAGATCACACTCTATTTGTAAAACACTCATCTTCAGGGGGAGTGACTGCTTTATTAGTCTACGTAGATGACATTATAGTGACTGGTGATGATCTGGAAGGAATGGAGAATTTAAAGAAATGCCTAGTAAAAGAATTTGAAGTCAAAGAGCTCGGTAAGTTAAAATATTTTCTCGGTATTGAAGTGGCACATTCTCGGGAAGGAATCTTCATATCTCAGCAAAAATACATAATTGATTTGTTGACAAAGACGGGCAAGTTGGGATGCAAACCAGCAGAGACACCCATAAAGGTTAACCATAGACTTGAAGATGCACTAGAAGATGCAGTAGTTGATAAAGGTTCATATCAAGGACTTGTGGGGAAGCTCACCTACTTGTCACATACTAGACCGAATATTGCCTATGCAGTCGGTGTTGTAAGTCAATTCATTCACAACCCCAAAGAATCACATCTTAGAGCCGTGTATCAAATTCTACAGTACTTAAAGGGCACACCAGGTAGAGGAATTTTATTTAAGAAAGGGGAGATGTTAACCCTTGAAGCCTATACTGAGGCAGATTATGCAGGGTCTATTGTTGATAGAAAATCAACCTCGGGCTATTGCACTTTCCTAGGAGGCAACTTTGTGACTTGGAGGAATAAAAAACATAATGTTGTGGCTAAATCTAGTGAAGAAGCTGAATTTAGGGAGATGGCACTCGGGATTTGTGAGTATTATGGCTGAAAATCATTTTGGAAGATTTGAAGATCAAGTGGGAAGGTCCAATGAAGTTGAATTGTGATAATAAGTCTGCTATCAATATTGCACATAATCCAGTTCAACATGATCGTACGAAGCACGTTGAGGTTGACAGACATTTTATAAAAGAAAAGCTTGACAGTGGCTTAATTTGCACTCCGTTTGTGTCCACTGATAGTCAACTGGCAGATATACTTACCAAAGGATTGTCTGGGAAGTTCTTTCAGAAACTAGTAAGCAAGTTGAGAATGGATGATATCCACTTCCCAGCTTGAGGGGGAGTGTCAGATTACAGTTTCATAAGGAATATTGTGTGTGTATTAGCTAGGATCCTGTAAATATTTCAATCATTGTTATCCCTAACTTTAAGGCTGTTTTTTAGGGTCAACATTCCTAGAATTAGTCTGTTTTTCAGTGTAATTTCTTATGAATAAAAAAGCCTGATTTTAACAGTATTGGAGAGCAATATATTCTTCTTATCACACAAGTCACTAGCAGAATATCCCTTCGGTCTGGAATCATTAAAGAATATGATCTAAGTACTACCTTTTTTACTTTTATATAATGGAACTTCCATGTTAAGTTTCAATTCTCAAAAATGTATTTACTATAAATCTTAAAAGTAATGGAGGAAAACCAACATAAATCAATCCCCTATGTGTGATAACTAGCTGGTTTAACTTGATCGGGATTGATTCTTCCTCTCAAAGTTGTTATGGAACAGGCACTGCGTCATGCCATACTCCACACCATTACTTCTCCAAAAGAATGAAACTAAAGTAATCCTAGTAAATACATTTCAAACATAAAGTGGGTAGTTTCAGGTTATTTATCTTACAGGACCAGGTACTGCATGCCTAAAATAACACTACTAAAATATTTTACAGCCGTAAAGAGTAGCCAAAAAGCTATAGCATCGAACATAATTTATCAACATGAATACAAATATGTTTAAAATTATATCAACGGTTTAATAATTGCAGTCTTGCTATCACCAAAAAATATTTGGTATGAAAACTTACTAAGGCTCAAGTCAGACTGTGGATCACAATTATATTGAGCCATGTAGTGCTTCAGAGTATAAAAGGACCACCGCTTCAACTCCACCAGAGGCATAACAATTTGAACATTTTCAGAAATCAGCTGCTTAAAATCCTTATCAGGAGAAGCAATAACCACGTGATATCCTCTTTCTAAAACTTGTTCCACCAGTGTGGCCACAACATCATCTGCTTCATTTCCTTCAACTTTTAGGACCTGAATGGTTTAGGTTATTAGATGAAACCAATAGAACAAAAAGGATAGATCAACCAAAAAATTAGTATCAACAAACCATCTGCATAATGTCCTCGGAACAACTATGACATTGAGGAATATGGTGGCATGTGGATTGAAGTCATAAGATGCAATGTTCTTTCCAACAAATAGGTATAGTTTTCTTCTAAAATAGATATATTTGAAATCTTAACAATTATTTGAATTAAGCTAGTTGCCAGTCTCTTTAGCCATCTGGTAAATGAAACCAATCATCCTTGTTGTCCTGAAGTAAATTTAATGCAAGAACAAGTTGATTTGGCAATTTGCATACAATTGGTTTCTATATAACCTAAACAGATTATGCTGGATACCAAAACACCACAATCATAATTGAGAGCATTCTTCCATAAATTTATAAACCATATTACTTTTATAATCTAAGCTTATAATCATTTCTATTTCTCAGGATGAAAATAAAACTAAAGAGGTTCACTTACTGGCACATTGCATTTTCTAAGAACATCCATGATGAGCTGCTGTGATCTCCCAACTTGACCCCTGACATATTTTTTTGAAATTGTTGATTGTGGAAAGAATTTCCTCCTATGCGCTTTATATGAAGGTAATAACCGTCTTCGCAGCTCATTACAGTTGTCACCATCAAAAACCTGCAACAAAAAGAGAAAAGAAGAAGAAGAAAGGTCTAACATCAACCATGTTGCTGCATCCACAAACGTAAGATTGAAGTTTGCTTTTACTTTTGCTACATCCTTTTTACATTTAATCGTTCATTCTTCAAAAATTGCTGAAAGGGAAAGCAAATTATAAATCGCAAAAGCAGCAACATCATATTTATTAAAACTGAGCAGTTAAGCAAATTGTAACACATATTCAAACATAATTTGATCATATAAAAGTAAAAGCTCGCATTTTTCTATTGACATAATAGATATTTTAACTTTCAATTCTTCAAAAACATAAATAATTTCCTTTACATCCAAACAAACTTTTCGATTTTACTAGGAAACAAAGGACAAGCAGCATTCACCGAACGCAATCTAGGTGAACAATTTTAAAATTTCGCGAGCAATATTTGATTCTCCATACTACTAATTATTTTAAATGAGCAAAAGCGACTGTATGAAAGCAATATAAACTAAATGAAGTATTAAACACTAAAATTATTCACCAGATGCTTACTAAACTATTATGGGATAACAAAATTAAGAGATAAAAATCTTACGGCAATAACAGGGTCGGTGAGGCAGACTTGAGAGAAGAAAAGAGAAACCCAGTGACCAAAAGACTGTAAGCTTGGTTTATTTCCAGCATAACAAAGCGGATTAACGTCCAAAAAGAATACCCTTTTCTTGCCTTTGCCCTCTTTTTTATATTTTTCAAGACATTCTCCTTCTCGCAAAACTTGTCCACCAACTGTTTGATTAAAAGACCCAAAAACTGAGGACGAACAAGAAGCAGCAGCAACGGCGGTTCTAATCTTCCATGCTTTGGTGCTTGTTGGGACAACTTTGGTTGTCTTGTTTCTGGATTTCCCATTTGAAATTGAATTAAATGAGTTTGGGGTTAGACAAGGTGCGCGAGAAATCCAGGCTGCCACTGTAACGTCGACCATTTTGCTTATCTCCTCCCTATCACATTGGAAACTTTATTTTTTATTCAGTTCTTTTTAACAACAGAAATGATTAAATACAAAAATGGATATCTAGTATATATTTTAATATTTTATCAATTTCATTTGAAATTATTAAATATATTTATTTGGGTAAAATATTTTCAATTTGTTTTAAATTTATAGTTTACATTATTTGTGTTATAAAAATAAAAACAATAATAAATTAACTTCTAAACCATAAATAGTACAAATTAATAATATTATCCACGTGTATAATTAATAGTACACTATATGATAGCTACAATCAATATTATTTATATATATAAAAAAAATGTCACACAAATATTTAATCGCTAAAAAAATTATAGACTCATGAAGCTTAATAAATAATATAATAGAAATGAGGAGGAGAGGCGGAGGCTGACCAACAGAGAGGAAGGGAGGACGATTGTTTAAGCACATGATGATTAGAGGAAAGCTAGCCGTTGGATTAGGGAAGCGGCATAATTTATATAATTTTTTTATTCATTTTAATTATTTCTTAATATGAATTCTACTGATTTTAGCATTTTATTGGTAATTTTGTATGCAAGTATAATATTGTCCAGTGCATTGCAAAACAAATCAAGCTGTAAATTAAAATGAAGATTTTAAGATTCTTGGACATTAAAATTATTTTAGTAAGTATTTTTATTTATAAAAATATTTCTTTATGACTTTAATTGAGAATTAAATTTATCTTTTAAGCACAAAAAAACCTATATATTTCAATTTAGGGTTTATTAGTTTTTAAATTATTCTAGTTTAGAAAATAAGATTCAGTCGCCTTACAACATCATTTTAGCATAAAAAATGAGAAGAGCCTCTTGATTGGGTGTTAGATGACATATAGTTAGTGAACCGGAACGATCAGTAATTGTTGTGTTTAGTCCACTGAATAACAAATTAACACAACCAATAAAATGAATGGTCGGATCCGTCAAGCAAGTTTAAACAACTTGTGCAGTTGAGGCCGTTGATTTAAGTCGGGTCCTTCTAATTCGCAAGGCTAGCGAGGAATTAAATCGTGAAAGTTTATTTCAAGGTTATTCGCTTAGTAAGTATTAGTTGTCGAATTGTTCTCGCAATTAATTTAGAATCAGAAGGGTTAGTGGTTTGAGGTTATTCCTAGAACATTATTAACTGACTTATTGATTGGAAGAGAAAATCTATTGTCCAGGATTTGTTTGAAGCTGAAGTCAAATTCGTGTTTGAAGTTGGAACTTTCAATTTTGCTTGTTTACTTTTACAGTGCTCAATTAGTTTTTTATATTTATATTTATTTAAATTTTAATTATTTATTTTATAATTATATTAAATTTCTCTTGTATTTTTGCAGATTCACATAAATTCTTGGTTATAAAAAATAATAAAATTAATCAATCTAATCTTTATAGGATCGATATTATTCATCATACTGTGAATTTAATTAAATTTTGTTTTAAGTATCAAAATTTATTTTTGATTGATTCCACAATCCACACCATTGAAGGGTGGGAGAAGTGGAGGAAGGCGAAAGAGTAGAAGTAAAAAAATGGGAAAAGAGAGAGGACAGCTGGGTTGAAACAGGAGACGGAGAAAAAGTGAGGACTTGGGGAAGAGAAAGTCAAGGATTGGGAACCCTAATGCTACTGCATGGCATCAATGTTAAACAGTTCTCCTCGAGATACTAAAAAGAAAGAGAAAAGTATCTATAGGAACCTCTTTTATTATGATTGGAAGAAGAAACGTTTATTTTGTCACACATTTTGCCCTTCTTTTATAATAACCCTCTAACCACAATAAACAGATGTCAAGTGTATTTTAAATTAAATCAAAAACTTATTGCATTAATTAAAACAAGTTAATAAACACTAGCATGATGAAATCAAAAGAAAATCAACAAATTTCTTAATGTTGATGGTCATCACCCTCACTTCAACTTCCACTTCTCACCATATGAAGAATTCCAGTGTTCCACCCCAAATACATGTTCATCTCAATAAAATTTTTTAAATATGAATCGAGATTCAACTTAATTAGAAATAAGTGATTTGTCAAGTGAACAAGAAGAGTGATACAAATTCGAAAGGTTGATTCTTTTATTTTTTTCTATTTTTATAGTAATTTCAACATTTAAATCAAAGGATAATACATATATATATTTAAGTACATTTAAATTATGTTTTTTGATATCAATCGAGATAAAACTCAATCTACATATTCATAGTTGAGCTAAATCTATACTATCTTTTTCATAAATTTGATTTCTTTGTCATTTAAGAAGCGCATCAAAAATTTCATAGATTTTATTATATTGGATTTAGATGTTCATTTTCTCAATAAATTTTTTATTCTAAAAGATGATTTTTTTCAATTTTTGCTTATTCTTTTGTGAATTTGTTATATTAGAAATAGTAATTTTGAACTTGCATAAAATATTTCTCTCAATCATTTTGCTTTGGTTAGAGTTTTGCTTTAATTAATCATAGTGAAAATCAAATGAAATAATCCTTAATACATTTATGTTACATTTGGTTATTAATGTAATAATATCTGAAGAAAAATTTATTTAACACATGTTTTAAAATACTTAGACATAAAATAAAAATAATTAATACACATTTAAACATAAAATTAGAAATATGAGTAGAAGTTTTATAAAAAATAAAACATCTTCAGAATAAGTGAAAAATTTTCCTTTTTGCCACAAATAAGTCGTGTGAGTGGCTAAAAAAATACCAACTGTGTTTAATTTATAGCTAATCAAAGGCTAAAACACGTGAAAAAAATAATATTCCAACCAAACATAGCATTATAGTAACAATTTTTTTTTTGTTGATCCTCTATTCACTTTGAATATGATTTATGTCTTACAATGAGAGATTATATCTTTGGGATACCTATTCGAAACTCATTTCTGTGATGAATCAAAGCATGACAATTTTGATTTGGTATGGTAAGTCAAATGACTAGTTTTACGCTGTTGTCACATGAGATTATATTCTATAGATACTTGTGTGATTATACAAGTAAAATTTTTCATGATAGATCATGTTCGATGAATTTTTCCAACATATTATATTAGTCTTAGTTCAGTTGGCATTGATATTAATGCCAGCGCAGGAGGATGTAAGTTGGAGCATGCTTAGATGCGTTTATCTTACTATTTAAAGGTTGAGAGTGATTGTTAGTAGTTTTAGGCGTGGTATAAGAAGAAAAAGAAAAGCTAATCATGTACCAACAAGAACATGTTTATTCATATACTTGATAATCTTATTATCAAACTCATTACACTTGTTAGATTGGCAACCAAATTTAAAATTATAATCAAATAAATAGGGGGGAAAGATAAAATCAGTTGAAATTATCAAGGAGAAGGATAAATAAGCAAGCTTAAACTTGCATTTTTATTTAGTGAATTACATTTTTTTTCTTTTCTCTCTTTGTTTTAAGAGATTTTATTAAAGTACACAAGAGACCCTCTCATAAATACAAGTGATAATTTAGAATGAATCCATGAGAGGAATGCGTGTTTAGAAAATAGAAAGAAGTGATTCAAGGGCACTTGCCATTCTTGTACTTGGCATAGCAAGGGCATACTTCCTTGTTAGCAGTAGGGCCAGGGGGCACACACCCATCGCAGGTGTTGCAGCAAGCGTTGCATGTTTTAAGGCACATCTTCGGCTTCCATGACTTGCTGCACCTTGATGCACACTTCCCCTCGCATTCTGGGATTAGGGGTTTTCCATTAATGCATACATTCATATATAAAGCTTTTTATATTCGAAGAGTATAATTATTCATAAACTCTCTTACCTGGCCTTTGGACTTGGGCTTCAACCATTAGCATCCCAATCTAAGAATTGTCAAGAAAAGACATGATTAGTTTTGTGTTGGTACCTTAAAATCATGATGGATTGCAACATAAATTGCTGTTTAAAACCTTAAAATAAAGTACCTCGCAAACTAGGAAAAGACACAAAACAGCAAGCAAAAGGGTTGTCTTAGTGGTGGCCATTCTCAAACTTGTTTCTCTTTATGTGTGTGTCCTTTCCTTTTTTATTGTGGTTCATTTCAATGCTAAGGTGTGGGGGGGGGGGGTTTATAGGATAGAGGTATGAATCTCAAAACTAATTTTAGGAAGCTAATTTCTAATATTAGACAATTTAGCCATTCTTTTAGGAGTAATTACCCCAAATATATATAAAAGAGGATAAACAAAACATGAATACCATCCTCAAACTTAATTTTCTATATAGTTACTCCCTAATTACAGTAGATTTGTTTTACATTAATTAAGTTTCACTTCTTTATCTTCCTTCAATTATAATTAATTATATCCCTTTTATAATTCTTTTCTCTTTATCCATAATCATTTATATATATAAATTAGTTTTTTTTCATGCTGATTGATTTGTGTATTAATTAAAATATATTATATGTAAATATTAAAAACATTTCATCAATAATATTGTCGAAACCATTTTTTATTTTGAAAAAACGGGGTCGACTTTTAAAACGAAAATGGAGTCGCCACCAATCTTTTTCGAGATGTGATCTCGGGCTCGGGAGTTGGTTACGCACGAGGAAGGATTAACACCATCGTAACGCCCAAAAATTGGTACCTAGTTGATTAATTAATGTCCTAATGTCGAAAAATTAAAAATTCGAAAAGAAATTTAAAAATATGATCATTTTATTAAAAAAAGAATGGTGTATTTCACATTAATCGAGAAAAAGAATTGTATCCCGTGAGTTAGGACACAATATCTCTAATCCCAACACGAGAATAAACACCAAAAAATTATTTATTTTTAGAAATTTTGATCATCTTGGTTTTGGAGAAGAAATCATATCTAGTAAGTTGGAACTTTTCTGATTCCCAAGACAATTTTTTAAAAAACATGTTTTTTTTTTAAAAAAGGGGTCGTATATTTGGAATTATCAAAAAAAATCGAGACCCCGTAAGTTAGGATACAATCTTTTCGAATTCCAAAATATGAAGTATTTTTATTTTAAGAAAAAAATATGCATTTGGGTCGAAATTAATGCGATACTTGAAATGTTACACGAATAAAATATTAAAACGACGAATAACGAGAATACGAATGTAAAATAACAATGATCACATAATATACATCACTTTAATATTAAAAAACAACAAAATGAACAATAATAATGAATAATAAAGGTATAAGCAATAGTATAAAAAATATAAGAAGACAATATCAAAATTAAAAGAAATTAATAAATAAATACACAAAATAGCGTTGAGGAAATTAATCTACGAAATATTAAAATGATTATTAAAAAAGGTGAAATTAGGGTTATAAAAATAATAACATTAAAAATAATAAATAATCTAAAGTTTTTGAAAAAATAAAAATAGGAGATAAAATAAAATAAATGCATTTAAAGTCTTTAAGTTAGGAAAAAATATATATATATATAATGGAAATAATAGTATAAAACTAATTGATTTAAAGATATAGCTACAATAATAAGTACATAAATAAATAAGGTAAAATAATAATAGCAATAATAATTTTGAATTAATTAACTTAATAATAAAATAGTCAAAATGACAAAATAAGATTAAATTGGGCTTTAAAACAAAGTTTTGGGGCAAAATTGGAAATAAACGCAAAAGGGAGGACTAGATTAAACGCGCGGATGAGATGGAGGGACTGAATGGGAAATAATTCCCACCCTCCAAAACGCACAGTTCCATCAGGGACTAAAATTGAAGCCGGGATAAATTATAGGGCAAAATAGACCCTTCCACAAAAACACACGGCTCCTAAGGTTGGAGCGGGTCCGGTCTCGGGTTCATGGCCAAAATAGCGTTGTTTTGGTGCCTAAGAGGCCTGCAGGGCCTATAAAAGCCAAGTTTTAAACAAAAAAATCTATTTAGCCCCTAGTTTCAAAAAAAAAAACTGAAAGCTCTCCCCTCTTCCTTCAAAGATTTCAGAATCGACCACTCGGCCGGCCACCACCATGGCCACCGATCACCGGCTATGGCAGCCATGCATCCATTGTGGTAAAAAATCAAAAATATTTTTTGGGTATTTTCGACTCCCGAACCTGAAAAACACTGATTTTTATCTGAATCGGCACCTCCCTCGCAAAAAGGTACGATTTTTATCCTTTTCTTCTTCTTTTTTGTTTTCTTAAAAAAATAAAAATA
Organism: Gossypium raimondii; assembly: GCF_025698545.1. Classification (NCBI taxonomy): domain Eukaryota; kingdom Viridiplantae; phylum Streptophyta; class Magnoliopsida; order Malvales; family Malvaceae; genus Gossypium; species Gossypium raimondii. The sequence goes on from NC_068569.1 coordinate 25,126,983, forward strand.
AATAAATAAATAAGCCGAAAAAAGAAAAAATGGCACAACTACCTTTGAAAATGATCTATATTTGAATTGATTTTTCTCTGTTCTCTTTTGATTCATTCGTAAGTAATAAAATAAAATCAGGGCCTTTTTTATAGCCCGAAAATACAACTTATTTTCCTATTTTTTTCTATTTTTTACACTAGTTTTTTTGCTTTTGGACTCTTCTAGTTTGTTTTGCATGTGCAAGGACGTGGCGGCACACGCGGGGGAGGCGGCGGCAGCTGGAGGCTGTTGTTATGAACGTGGCGGATTAGGGTTTTTTGTTTTATTTTTCTAAAAGTGTTTTAGGATGTTCTGTTGGGCTAGGGTTTTAGTTATTTGGGCTGATTTGTATTTGTTTATTTCTTGTGTTTATTTTGGGTTTTGGGCCTAGGCTAAAATTGGCTTATTACAGCTGCCCCTCTTTACTCATTGTCGTGTAACGAAAATGGAGCAAAAACTTAAAAATAATCAATTTTGCCTGGTCTTGCAAAGTCTTAACCTCTCTTGGTGCTCCTCTTCTTCAAATAGCCTAATTCCAGCCCACTACGTCTTGTTGCTTCGATCGACTCTACTGCAACTTCAGATACAACTTGTAGCTTCAATCTACTCTGTCGCGACTACTGCAACTTCAAAGGTATGGGATTTGTCGTTTTAATCCGCTCCACTGCAACTTCAGGGAGATAGGATTGATGGCTTCAACCTACTTCATAGCAACTTCAGGAAGATAAGGCTGGTGACTTCAATTTGCTGCACTGCAACTTCAGGAAGATAAGATTCGCCATAATTTGTAGCTTTAATCTGTTCCACTGCTACGCCAGGGAAATAAGATTCGATGTCTTCAATATGCTCCGCTGCTACTTTAGGGAGATAAGGCTGGTGGCTACAATTTGCTCCACTATAACTTCAGGAAGATAAGATTCACCATAGCTTGCAACTTTAATCTATTCCACTACTACACCAAGGAAAAGATTCGCTGTCTTCAGTCTGCTCCGCTGCAACTTTAAGGAGATAAGGCTGGTGGCTTCAATCTGCTCCACTGTAACTTCAGGAATATAAGATTCGCCATAACTTGTAGCTTTAATCTGTTCCACTGCAACGCCAAGGAAATAAGATTCGCTGTCTTCAGTCTGCTCCGCTGCTACTTCAGGGAGATAGAATTATTGGCTTTAATCTGCTCCACTGCAACTTCAGAGAGATAAGATTCACCAACTTCTTCAATCTATTCTACTGCAACTTCAGTGGTATAGGATTTGTGGTTTCATCGATTTGTTCTCTGGGGAACATGACCTGTAGAATCCATTTCATGGGCCTATTTATGCCTAGTGATTAGGATGTTATAATCGGAATGAATCAAAATCTCCTAACTAGATGTGTATGCATGAATGCAAAATGTCATGAAAATGATCCCTTAATGTTTGAGTTATTATTGCTCGTTGTTCATTAAGGCTCTATCACCGACACGTTAGAACGCCATCTTGTTCGGCAGGTATTTCCACAGAAACACTTATATTTTACTTAATCAGATTGCCCCCACTGTAGTCTTCAAGGTTCAATCCACTGTAATCTTCTAGGTTCAATCCACTATACTTTTGGGATATAAAATTTGAATCATTTTCCTCCCACTATAATTTAAGAGTGTAAGATCTGGCTCTTTCTCAATCCTCTCCTACTACAATTCAAGGATACAGGATCTGAATCTCTTCGGTCTCCTACACCATTCCCAGGGTGTCATACCAAATGTTTATGCACAATTGTATAACTTTTTTCTCCAAGAACAACCTCTTCCTATTACTCGGTGATCATTGCTTGCTTGTTCATTGAAGCTATATCACCAACACGATATCTTGTTGTTGTTTTTTCAATCAATACTTTTGACAACAAAATCCAAAGAGATAGTTTTAATTTAGACTTTTCCTTCTTAGATATTTCAACCTTTAAACTTGGTGTGTTCTAAACAATAGTCCTGTTTCAGGTTCTTGTATTATTTAGAAACTTCTAGAGTAATATGCAAAACTTCCCTTGTGAAAGTATTATTAGCCTATTAATCATTATTCTAACGCAACATGCTTGCAAAAAGATTATAAAAATGGATAAAAATAAAATTGATTTAGAGCATAGCTCGGAATGAATAAATTATCAAGGATGATATAAAAAAAAGAATTGATTGGGAACACGCATCTTGAAAAGAAATGAAGTATTCCAAGAACAACAAATTTAATATAAATAGTATGTAGAGTAGGTACCCCAGATATTGCAGCTTGATCTTCTCTATACCAACTTTCTGAAAAACTGTTTTTTGAATTTGACATATGTTTAGGAGATCTACAGTACTTTTTCGATGCCCCAGATGTCGCATCCCCTTTCCTGTTGATTTAGGTATAACAAGATCACCGCATGATCCATTTTGGTCAATATTTGAGCTGCCCTTTTCGAGTTTTCAACTCAAATCCCCTTTGGTCTCAAGGCGCCATTTCCGGGTTTTCACCTTGGTCTTTTTTTAGGACTCAAAGCGCCCTTTGCGGGTTTTCACCTTGGTCTCTTCTCCTTTTTCAAGTGAAGTACTTCTTGACTGGATCTGAGTTTACAGGATTAGGCAAGTTTTTACCATCTATTTCACTCAAAACCAATGCTCCTCCAGAAAAGGCATTTTTTACAACATAAAGTCATTCCTAATTTGGCATCCATTTCCCTCTAAAATCCTTTTGTAGAGGAAGGATCTTTTTCAACACCAGGTCCCCTTCGTGGAATTTTCTCGGACGAATTTTTTGTTGTAGGCTCGTATCATTTGTTTCTGGTACATCTGACCGTGGTGAATAGCTTTTAGCCTTTTTTCCTTCTATTAGGTTCAACTGATCATATCAAGATTGGATCAATTCTACTTCATCCAACTTTAGCTCAGCCAATACCCAGAGAAAAGGAATTTCAACTTCAATGGGTAAAATTGCCTCCATACCATAAACCAAGGAGAAATGTGTTGCCCCGGTGGAAGTCCTGATTGATGTTCGATAAGAAAATAGGGCAAATGGTAATTTCTTATGCCAGTCCTGGTAAGTCTCAGTCATTTTCCCCACAATTTTCTTGATATTTTTGTTGGCTGCCTCAACTGCACTATTCATTTTTGGGTGATATGGTGACGAATTATGGTGTCTGATCCTGAATTGACTGCAGAGCTCTGCTATTGAGCTATTGTTCAAATTCAACGTATTGTCAGATATGATTCTTTCAGGTATTCCATTTTCAAGAACTTGCTGACTGCTGACTTTATGACATTAGCACACGAAGCAGCTTCTACCCATTTAGTGAAGTAATCAATAACCATGAAGATGAAACGATGCCTATTAGAAGCCTTCGGTGATATTGGCCCGATGACATCCATACTCCACGTGGAGAAAGGCTATGGAGAAGTCATAACGTGAAGAGGTAAAGGAGGTGCGTGTATTTTGTCTCCATAAATTTGGCATTTATGGCACTTCTTGGTATAATTGATGCAATCTTCTTCTATGGTGGACCAGTAGTACCCGAATTTCATAATCTGTCTAGCCATTGTGAAACCACTGGCATGCATTCCGCAAATACCCTTTCGGACCTCCTCCAAGATTTTCTTAGCCTCCACAGTGTCCACACATCTTAATAGTACCTGATCATTTCCCCTTTTATATAAGATCTCCTCATCTAAGACATAATCATTGGCTAGTCTTCTTAGAGTCCTCTTATCATTCTCAGCTGCCCAGTCATGATACTTACGATTCTTCACATATTGTAATATATCTTGATACCAAGGGCTGTCATCCTTTTCTCCGTATTCGATATTGTAACAATGAGCTGGGGTTTCATAAATGCTCATCTGTTTAGGCTTCATATCCTATTGTCTGTTCACTTTGATTATGGAGGCTAGAGTAGCCAACGCGTCGCCATCTGGTTTTCTTCTCGTGGGAGATAGCAGAAATAAATGTCATCAAACTCTTCAATCAATTCGAGAACCAGCTTTCGATAACTAGTTAATTTGGGATCTCTCGTTTCCCATTCACCTTTGAGTTAGTATATCACCAATGATGAATCTCCATATACCTCTAGTATCGCATTAACTTTATCTGGGTCGATCTCAATTCCTTTTTCACTGACTATGAAGCCTAACAGCTTTCCTGATCTACCTCCGAAATTGTATTTTGATGGATTGAGCTTGAGCTGAAACTTCCTCAATCTTAGGAGCAATTTCCTCAAGACTTGAACATGTTCATCTTCTTTACTGAGATAGTATATCACCCTTTCTTTCTTTCCTGTAGTATATCACCCTTTCTTTCTTTCCTGTCTTATCATGTTGGCCTAACACACATCCCATAGAATTGTCAAACATCGTTAAATACAGTATCAGCGGCCTATCTGGACTAGGTGGTGACAGTACTAGAGTATTAGACAAGTACGATTTTACCCTGTCAAAAGCTCCCTAACATTTCTCGTCCCACTCACCTGGATTATGTTTCTTTAAAAGATGGAATATTGGATCATATTTTTTGGTTAATTGTGAAATAAATTGGGCAATGTAATTCAATCTTCCTAGGAAACCTCAAACTTCCTTCTGAGTACGTGGTGGAGGTAATTTTCGTATCGTATTAACTTTATCTGGGTCGATCTCAATTCTTTTTCCACTGACCATGAAGCCTAACAGTTTTCCTGAGATAGCTCCGAAAGTGCATTTTGATGGATTGAGCTTGACCTGAAACTTCCTCAATCTTAGGAGCAATTTCCTCAAGACTTGAACAGGTTCCTCTTTTTTTCTGGATTTTACAATCATATCGTCGAAGTAAACCTCGATTTCCTTATACATCATGTCATGAAACAAGGCTACCTTGGCTCTTTGATATGTTGCTCCTGCATTCTTTAAACCAAATGGCATCACTTTATAGCAAAACGTTCCTCACAAGGTGATGAATGTGGTCTTTACCATATCTTCGGGATGTATCTTTATCTGATTGTATCCGGAGAAGCCATCCATAAAGGAAAACAGAGAGTAGCCTGTTGTATTATCCACTAAAGTGTCAATATCAAGCAATGAGAAATTGTCTTTTGGGCTGGCCTTTTTCAGTTCCCTATAATCCATACACATTCGTACTTTCCCATCTTTTTTAGGGACTGGGACGATATTGGCTACCTATTCGGAATACTTGACCGCCTGTAAGAACCCAACATCAAACTACTTTTTGACTTCCTCCTTTATTCTTAGCACAATATCCTGCTTTATCGTCTGAAGTTTCTGCTGGACTGGCTTGCAATCCTCTCTTATAGGAAGGTGATACACTACAATGTCAGTGTTTAACCTAGGCATATCCTGGTATGACCATGCGAAGACATATTTGAATTCTTAGAGTAACTCAATGAAGTCTCGCCAATCTTTGTGGTAATGTCAGTTCCAACCTTCACCTCTTTTCCCTCTTCCAAGCTCACAATTTCTATTGATTCCTTGTGAGGTAGGATTTGTTTTTCTTCGTGTTCTACCATCCTCAACAAGTCTGGAGATAAACTACAGTCTACGTTATCTTCAAAGTCATGCGATCCCTTTAAACACATGTCTTGTTCAAAAGGAAATTCTGAGTTTGTAGCAGTGTTATTCATGTCATTGATATTTAGGGACGTATTGTAGGTACAAAAGAATAAACAAAGAATGTATGAATTTATGAATAATCATTTGTACAGTGTAACTATGAATGAATAAAAGAATGATTTGGAAGAAAATCCAAAAGAATGAAAGAATCAAAGAGAATTACTCGTATAGAATGAAAGAATATTTGCTCAAAATGATTGCAAAGATATACTTCATTAAAATAATAATGTTTAAACATTAGCATATTTCACAAATGGGTTCTTATCACTTCTTAGGCTAAAAGCAATAAGAGCGTTCTGAACATTACTCTGAGTAAGCTTTAAATACTACAGGGATTTCTTCTGTAGTCCAATTGCTTAGCATGCTCCCAGGTTTATAAGGGCGGATATCTAACAAGGTCCCTCTTTCAGTTGTTCCTTTATGAATGGCATTGATGTGAACGTTTCTCAAAATTTTTTTAATACTTTCTCTTATTGGCGTCTTTCGCTCGGGATGATTAATCCTTTCTGACATAAAAATTTCGGCTATGCAAGGGAATATCATTGGTTCCCACTTGATTTTTTCCCCACTCACGCGTGCCCTTCTTCTTTCTTGCCTCTTCTCTAACTCTTTCCTTCTTTGTCTTGTATTTGACTTGTACCCTAAGCCAAAACGGTCATGCTTGTCCTTTAGCATTGGAGTCTCAACTCTTCCCTGAAGATGTCTCCCTAGTACTTTTCTCGGTAAGACTCATCTTCCTACTATCAATTGTAGACCCATTCTCGTAGTCTTGGACATTTTTGGTACCGGAATCCTGTTCTCCTCAGTAATAAATGTTGCATTCACAAATTCTAAAGACAGAAAATAATATTCAACAGCTTCATCATCTGTCTCCAAGTATGGTGCATCACTAGTTACGGCCGCTATAATATCCTCTTCGACATTTACTGTCACCAGCTGACCTTCTGACACTTGCTTCAACTTTTGATATAGTGATGACGGTACAGCCCCTGCCGAATGTATCCAAGGTCTCCCTAACAAACAGTTATAGGAAGGCTTGATATCCATTACTATAAAGTCCACATCATAGGTAGTTGGGCGAATTAACAGAGGTATTTCAATTCTTCTCAAGACTTTCCTTTTTGTACCATCAAATGCTCTCACTATATTTTAGCATGATTTCATGTGAGAGCTGTCCACATGAAACCTATTTAACGTGGACAAGGGCAAAACGTTCAATACCGATACATTGTCAATCAGAACCCCTTGTAATGTGTACCATTTGCATCTGGTAGTAATGTGCAGAGCTTTAGTTGATCCCATACCCGTGGTGGTATTTCATCGTCATTGAACAAAATAAAGTTATCAGCACTTATGTTGTTAACCAGTCAATCCAGTTTATTGACCGAAATATCATTGGCCACGTATGTCTCATTTAGCACTTTCATCAATGCACTTCGGTGTACCTCCGAACTCAAGAGTAAAGCTAATACAGATATGCGAGCTGGTTGTTTATGCAATTGCTCCACAACACTATACTCGTTGTGTTTCAAAAACTTCAGAAATTACCTGGCTTCCTTCTTTTTCACTGGCTCATTAATTGGCGGCTCAAGTTCAGCTATTTTTCTCTTCTCTTATTCCGTCGTCAGGGCTTTTCCTTTTACCGATTCTGTTCGAGCATATATCAGATCGTAACATCTCCCACTATGCGTATGAGAACCTACATCCTGATCCTTCTTTGAAGCACTGGATAAATCTTTCTTTCCCAGATTTGCCACATCACAATTATAATTCCAGGGTACCCTCTTACTATCTTTATAAGCAAAGACTGCAGGTTTCTAAATTATGATATTTGGTGTCATCTGTACTCCCGCTTCATTATTTTTAGGTTGCGAGATGGTGACCACAGAATAATTAACTTTTGGAACCTCTATTGTTGACTATGACGTGCATATACTTCCCACTTTTTTAACTTTTTCACAGAACTCCATCTCTTTATTGTTTATCATGCCTTGCACCAATGCTCTGAATTCTTCACACTATTGGATCTTGTGCCCCACTTCATGATAGAACTCACAGTAGTTCCTCATCTTTTCGTAACTTTCTTCTGAATTCAAAATGATTGACCCCCTTTTTACCATCTCTTTCCAGACCTATCTCAAAGGAGTTTTTATTTCTGCAATGTTTATCTTGATTCTTCTTCCCACATCTTCACTCATCGCGTTTACCCCATTATCAATAAGATTGAGTTACGGATTTTCTGCATTAGATGGGTCATCGAATTTAACAATGCCCATACTAATGAACCTTTCAACTAACTTTTTGAAGGCACTGCAATTTTTTATCGAGTGCCCCGTGATTCCTGTATGGTATTCGCATTGGGCGTTTGCGTCATACCATTTGAGGTACGGAGGTTGTATTGGCTTTAAGTAAAAGGAGAAATGACATGTGCATCGAATAAACTCTGATACAACTCCCTATATCACCTGGATTGTCGTAAATTGGGGTTTCTCAGTGTTTTGCTTTGCGCCAAATTTTTTTTTTGATGAACCTTGTTGACCAGCAACCACCTTTCTTGGCTGATTTACAGTAATCGATTTAGAGTAACCCTTATTATATGTACTTGTATTGTTCACCTCGTTTTCTTGTGTTGTTCACTTCGTTTTCTTTTTTCCTCGAGGCTGACCTTTTGTTACTTTCTCCGGCATCTATATTTCCACTTCTTATAGCATTCTCAATCATCTCGCCATTCATGACTATATCTAAAAAACTTTTTGTGGCACTTCCTAGCATGTGTGTGATGAATGGGGCTTTTAGCGTGTTGATAAAGAGCATCGTAGTTTCTTTTTCTAGGAGCGGCGGCTGAACTTGGATGGCAATCTCCCTCCATCTCTATGCATATTGCCTAAAACTCTTACTATGTTTCTTTTCCATGTTTTGTAAAGTAATTCTATCAGGAGTCATATCGTTACATGACTATATTGCTTCATGAATGCTTGTACTAGGTCCCTCCACGAACTAATCCTGGTACAACTCAATTGGTTCTACCATTTGGATGCTGTCCCCACCAGGCTATCTTGGAAGCTGTGTATTAGTAGTTGGTCATTGTTAACGTATCCAGCCATTCTTCTGCAAAACATAGTGATGTGAGCCTCGGGCAACTGGTTCCATTGTACTTTTCAAAGTCCAACATTTTGAACTTGTAAGGAAGTACTAAATCTGGAACCAAGCTCAGATCTTTAGCGTCGAATCCATGATGATTATCAGCACTTTCCAATGTTTTGAATTTTTCTTCCAGCCATTTACACTTGTCTTCTAGCTATTTTGGCAATTCCACCTTCGCCTTTTCCTTTTCTGCCACTTCATCAAAATCGGGGATAACGGGATTAATTGGGTTATCTCTTGGGTTTGAACCTAATCCAGCCTGAAAGTTCATTGGCATCGAAGCATCGACCTAAGATTGTTGAGGCCTAATTGTGACGGACGGTCTCCGCGGGTACATCTCAGCTTGGGCCTATATAATTGGTGGAGTAAAACCTGGAGGATAGAGCGGCTCCTCATTATCTTCACTAGGGCTGGTCATGGGGCCTTTTCCTTGATCTATTATCCTAGCCAATAATTGGGTCAACTGGGCCATCATATTTCTTTGAGATTCCAACATCTTTTCCGTCATATCTTGCTGAATTTTAGCTAGCTGCTCTTGCATTTGCGTTTGTAGTTGATCTTGCATCTCCCTTTGAAGTTGTTCAAGTCTTTCTAATCTTTGGTCTATGTATTTTGTCTTAGCTCGGGTACCGTAATGATGTTTGGTTGGTAGGTTTTTTACCGATTTCCAGCTAAACTGAAATGATTTTAACCAATTAGGATCTTTTGGTGGACTTTAATACATATGATGTAATGTAATGCAAATGAATAAAATGAATGCAAAAAGACATCGATTTTGATTCAATTCCATTTAAAAAACTTTACCAGAAAAAAAAATTCTTTACATAAAACAGATTACATATATGGCTTTGCCCTAATACTCAAAACTTTAATTTTTCTAAGCAGTAAAGCTAGCTCCTACCCCCGGTCTATTCCAGCTCGTACTTTACACTCAGTATATCAGCTTGTACTGCCAAAGTCTGTAAGTAATCGGCTACCTCTCGAATCTAAGTCACATCCTCTCCCATAACGTGATCTCTGTTTCTAACCTGGTTTTGACAAAATTGGAGCTGCTCTTTTTGACGCTCTTCACTGGCTTCAAGGAATTCAATCCGCATTTCACAGTTTTATAATATCATTTCTAATTCTTCCATTTTTCTTTTCATTTCCTCGATCCTGTCTAAGCTCGCTCTTAGCTTTTAGTTCATCATTTTCATTTCGGTTTTGGGGGAGCTCAACTATCAATAGAGAGCCTCCCCCTCATTTGTACTCACTCCATTCATTGTTTCATTATTCTTTGTGAATAAGAGAATAGAGAGCATTTACTCAAACACTTTGCGAGCGTCCTTTCTGTTGTTCTTTGTTGTTCTTCTTTTAGCATAAATCGCTTCCGCTCTTCAATTGGTGCCTTGGAGGAGTTCTAAAAGAATCCTCACTTGAGTTAAGGCTGACTTGGGCGAGTTTGGATGAACGGATCGCCTAAGGCTGCACGGTTTGCGAGACGAAAGGTCTAGCCCCATGACACAAGGACGTGGTGGCACACGCGGGGGAGGCGGCGACAGTTGGAGGCTGCTGTTAGGCGCGCGGCGACTAAGGGTTTTTTGTTTTATTTTTCTGAAAGTGTTTTGAGCTGTTTTGTAGAGCTAGGGTTTTAATTATTTGGGCTGATTTGTATTTGTTTATTTCTTGTGTTTATTTTGGGTTTTGGGCCTAGGCCAAAATTGGCCTATTACAAATATTTCTCTCAATCATTTTGCTTTGGTTAGAGTTTTGCTTTAATTAATCATAGTGAAAATCAAAGGAAATAATCCTTAATACATTTATGTTACATTTGGTTATTAATGTAATAATATGAAGAAAAATTTATTTAACACATGTTTTAAAATACCTAGACATAAAATAAAAATAATTAATACACATTTAAACATAAAATTAGAAATATGAGTAGAAGTTTTTATAAAAATAAGACATCTTCGAATAAGTGAAAATTTTTCCTTTTTGCCACAAATAAGTCATGTGATTGGCTAAAAAATACCAAATGTGTTTAATTTATAGCTAATCAAAGACTAAAACATGTGAAAAAATAATATTCCAACCAAACATAGCATTATAGTAACAAACTTTTTTTTTTGTTGATCCTCTATTCACTTTGAATATGAGTTATGTCTTACAAAGAGAGATTATATCTTTGGGATACCTATTCGAAACTCATTTCTGTGATGAATCAAAGCATGACAATTTTGATTTGGTATGGTAAGTCAAATGACTAGTTTTACGCTGTTGTCACATGAGATTATATTCTATAGATACTTGTGTGATTATACAAGTAAAATTTTTCATGATAGATCATGTTCAATCAATTTTCCAACATTATATATTAGTCTTAGTTCAGTTGGCATTGATATTAATGCCAGCGCAGGAGGATGTAAGTTGGAGCATGCTTAGATGCGTTTATCTTACTATTTAAAGGTTGAGAGTGATTGTTAGCAGTTTTAGGCGTGGTATAAAAAGAAAAAGAAAAGCTAATCATGTACCAACAAGAATATGTTTATTCATATACTTGATAATCTTATTATCAAACTCATTACACTTGTTAGATTGGCAACCAAATTTAAAATTATAATCAAATAAATATGGGGAAAGATAAAATCATTTGAAATTATCAAGGAGAAGGATAAATAAGCAAGCTTAAACTTGCATTTTATTTAGTGAATTACATTTTTTCTTTTCTCTCTTTGTTTTAAGAGATTTTATTAAAGTACACAAGAGACCCTCTCATAAATACAAGTGATAATTTAGAATGAATCCATGAGAGGAATGCGTGTTTAGAAAATAGAAAGAAGTGATTCAAGGGCACTTGCCATTCTTGTACTTGGCATAGCAAGGGCATACTTCCTTGTTAGCAGTAGGGCCAGGGGGCACACACCCATCGCAGGTGTTGCAGCAAGCGTTGCATGTTTTAAGGCACATCTTCGGCTTCCATGACTTGCTGCACCTTGATGCACACTTCCCCTCGCATTCTGGGATTAGGGGTTTTCCATTAATGCATACATTCATATATAAAGCTTTTTATATTCGAAGAGTAGAATTATTCATAAACTCTCTTACCTGGCCTTTGGACTTGGGCTTCAACCATTAGCATCCCAATCTAAGAATTGTCAAGAAAAGACATGATTAGTTTTGTGTTGGTTTCTTAAAATCATGATGGATTGCAACATAAATTGCTGTTTAAAACCTTAAAATAAAGTACCTCGCAAACTAGGAAAAGACACAAAACAGCAAGCAAAAGGGTTGTCTTAGTGGTGGCCATTCTCAAACTTGTTTCTCTTTATGTGTGTGTCCTTTCCTTTTTTATTGTGGTTCATTTCAGTGCTAAGGTGTGGGGGGGTTTATAGGATAGAAGTATGAATCTCAAAACTAATTTTAGGAAGCTAATTTCTAATATTAGACAATTTAGCCATTCTTTTAGGAGTAATTACCCCAAATATATATAAAAGAGGATAAACAAAACATGAATACCATCCTCAAACTTAATTTTCTATATAGTTACTCCCTAATTACAGTAGATTTGTTTTACATTAATTAAGTTTCACTTCTTTATCTTCCTTCAATCATAATTAATTATATCCCTTTTATAATTCTTTTCTCTTTATCCATAATCATTTATATATATAAATTAGTTTTTTCCTGCTGATTGATTTGTGTATTAATTAAAATATATTATATGTAAATATTAAAAACATTTCATCAATAATATTATTAAAAAATAATATTTAAAATAAACTTGAATGATTTGATATTACTCCAAATTATGCTTTTAGCTTTACTTCTAAAAATAGAGTTGGAATATAATTTAAAGATTAGAAAGAAAATAAAATTAAGTTAGTAAATAAAAATTACATTAAAAAGTTGTATAAAAATATATAAAATTTGTATGTAAATTAATAAACTGATCTGTATGATTTCAGTAATATCTTTAATATTTTCTCATTTATCTATTAAAGAAAGAAATATTTGATATATATTATATATGAAGTTCAGTTTTCAATTATTAAAAAAGGAGTCTACGAATAAATGTGTAAAGTTTAAATTTCAGGGACTTGAAGCACATATTTATATTTTCCAATATAAGAACTTAATATTAAGAAAAAATTAAAATTGGATTAAGTGTATACACGTTTATATTTTTTTCCATAAGCAAGGTTTAAATCAATTATAACAAAGATTAGTAACATATATGAGTATTCAAGGTTGATAAATTTCTATAAAGAAATTGGATTGAAATAATATTCATTTTAAACTTTAGTCAATAAAGACACGTTGCAAATAATTAACATGCCAAATAGCAAAATTTTAACTTTAAATTACTATAATATATATCAGATAGGGAGTAGGGATTGATCAGAGATAAAATTCAAAATTGATCAATAATACTTTTGTTTACAAAGTTTATATACTTTATGGTGATGGTGAAAAGCACTCAATGGTTAAGAATCTCTGTATTTTATTTAACAAGCCAAATTATTTTGTCTTTATAATTCAACCATTATATTTCAATCTACTTTCCTTAATCGAAAATATCATCTCTAACTATATATATATTTAATGATTGGATGATATTTTTAATTTTAATCATCAAAACGCTAAAAAATCTGAAGAAAAAACCAAAAAAATTGCCGCCATGAACCAAATATGCTTTGAAATGAACTACTAAATGGAGGGTAATGAGAACTGACCAAAAGTAGAAATAAATTTAATTATACTTGGAAATAATAAATGAGAAGAAGATTTTAAAAACAGTTGGCAAATAAAATAAAAAGCATGTTGGAGTAGAATCCTAAAGTCATATTTAACCCATGGCGTATTTCTGGGTCCAAGCCTGAGCAGTAGACTCGTACTTGGCTCTATCCGTCTTGTATGTATGTGCAATTTCTGGTTCCAAAGGATCATCTGGGTTTGGATCCGCCAGCAACGAACATATCGACAATAACACCTTTGGAACTGTAAGTGCAGGGCTCCACTGTTCTTTCAAGATATCAAGACAGATGCTGCCATTGCTGTTGATGTTTGGGTGATACACTTTTGTCTCGAAGGATACCTATGCAAGCACATGACATATGCTAGTAGATCAGTACGTAAGCTTTCTCTAATTTCTTAAAATTGTTTCGTGTGCTTCCTTTTGTTACCTTGGGTGGTTTGAATGGATAATCAGGAGGGAAGTGAATGGACACCAGAAACACCCCACCCGCATAAGGGCTATCTGCTGGCCCCGTAATCGTTGCTTGCCAATGAAACATGTCATCTCCTACAGGACCTGTAAACAACAAGTACATTAACTTGTTTGTCTGCAACACAAACCAAAATTGAAACAAGAGAAAAGGACTTAAACAAATAAACCTGCACTGCAAGAAACAAGAGGATCTTTCTGCAGGTCTTTCAATTCCTTGGTGATTCTCTTAGATGCCATTGCTGATTTCTCCACAAATTTGGAAAACAATAGACCAAAAAACTCCTACCTCTGTAAAAGATTTTAACAAAATCTTAACATCATATATCACACAAATAATAATTGTTCTAATAAATAAATAAACAATGATTGTAACACAAACTAGAGTTAAATGCATTGTTGTGGAGACTGTTAATGGGCATAATTGATGATGACAAAACAAAGAAACAGAGAAAAAAAAGAATCCTTGAGAAACTGGGATCTAGAATAAATGAAAGAGCAGACCCAGATTATAACACAGTATCTCTAAACCCTAACATACCTCAGTATATTAGCCCTAAAGCTTCTGATTTGAAGAATAAATTCATAGGTTGAAATTCTAAAAAGAAAAGAAAAAAAACCTCATATTTTGCGAAAACAATAAAAAACAGCATTCAATCTTCATCAAAAATAAGATTTAATTTTTCTTATAGCAAAACCCTAATTAGATCATCAAAGAAATTTATATTTTCGTTACCTAAGTATACTTCTCAATTGATCCAATATATATATATATATATATATATATATATATATATACTTCCCTAAGAAATAGAAAAGAAGAAGGAAAACCCTAACAACAATTAAAGTGAAAGAGGAAATAAATAAGGTAACCAACCAACCTATCTAGTTCTAAATATATGGCTTATAGTTTGAGATATTGATTTTCTTTTCTTTTCTTTTATTCTTTTTTTGAAAGAGATATTGATTATTGAGAGGATGAGTCTGGCGACTCAATATCATTTATTTATTTATATAATATATTTTTTTATCAAAAATATTATTATAATTAGTTCGTATTCTCATGCGGTACATGGGTTAAGTCATCGGGCTATTAATAAAATCGATGTTATCTATCTTTCTCTATTTGCATTACCTACACCAATTGAAAGTTCTTTTTTCCATTTTTCTTCTACAATTCAATTTTTTTTTCATGAAATAACTTTTGACTTCACAAATCTATGAACCAAAATTCAAACAATTTTTTTCTGATCTCCAACACTAATCGTTAGATCGACTTGAATCTAAGGTATGTTTTTTTACTCGTCAATGGGTACTGATTCACCATATCGATTATCGAATTGTTGTTTGGAGCTCATTCGCGAAACTTTAAAAAAAAATAGTCCAATGACTTAAATAAAAACTTTTGAATAGTTTGATGACTTAAATGGAAACTTTTGAATAATTCAAGAATCAAATTATAACTTTTTTTTTGTTAAATGACCAAAAAAAAACTTTTTTTAGTAATATAATTACAAAATATTTTTAAATATATATTATTCTCCTATAATTAAAATTATTAAAAATCATATAGTTTCAGATTTTACATTAAAGAAAATTTAATTAAATTTGGAATTTTTAATTTCTGTAATAAATTTTATAATACCAAATATATTAAAATATATATATACCGGATTTTTATTCATTTTCTAAGTTATGAATGTAAGTAATATGATAATATCTACTATATTTAATTTATTAGACCTAAATAATTTTATTAATATCTACAGTCTTGAGTACGCTTTGATAATTTATAGGTATAATGTTAATATTAGGTTAGTGTTTCATGTAAAATTGATTTAATTAATTATATAAAATAAATAATTTAATTAAATAATAAAATATTATATTTAACTTTATTATATATATAAATAAATTAATTTCATGACTCAAATTATTAAAATTTTAAACTGATTTAAAAGTTGTAGAAAGTTGCTTAGTGTTACGTGGTCTAGGAGATTGAAAATAAGTCAAGTAAAATTAAAAGTGTAACGCCCTCTATTTACAAAAATTAGTTTGGAAAATATAACGGAAAATAAGTTTAAAATAAATATTAAAGTTTTATTTTTTTTCTAAAAATAAGAATTTGATTGTGATATTTAAAGTAATAAACATTTAATTAAAATTGTACCTTTCAATTCGTCTAGGATGAACGCTTCGACCGAATAGTCTTCTCCGCTATCCTTAAGCTCACGTTTGCTTATTGTGGGCTCGGTTCGAATAAAAAAATTCAAAAAAATTATCAATCGGACAATTTCACAATTTCTCTAAACATCTGAGTAAATTGTAAATAAGAAATCTTCTGAAATAATATTTTTAGAAAATTTTCTCTCTACAACTTTCTCTTTAATTCAAGTTTGTGAAAAATAATGACCCAATGCTCACTTTATATAGGGAGAGTTTAGAGAGTTCAACTAAGATCAAACTTAATAACTTTAATATTAAATTTAATCTAATACTAGTATTAAATTAAATTTAATATTAAATCTACTAAATTAATAGAATATTTATCTAAAAGATAAATATTTATTTTATTTTAATATTAATATAATTATTTTAACATTAAATTAATAAAATACTATAAAGATAAATATTTATTAAAATAATATTATTTTTGGAATAGTTAATCTAAAATCAAATTATCTGATAGAGTCCAATAGGAGTGTAATTCTTCCACTAATCAACTGTCGAATAACCACCATTGTTGTCGACCATCCACCATCCACTAACCACCGGAATGCCGCTATCGTAGTCACCGGCACCGTTGTGCCCGATGGTGTCATTATAGGCGCGACACCCTCACGGCACCCCAAGCCGGTTCGGTCCGGGCCAATGACGGCCCGACCAATCCGGTCTAGCCACCGGTTGGACCGCCGACCCAGTTTCACATATCGAGTCTGGTTCAACCAATTTTGGGTTTCGGTCTCGGTTTTTTATTTTCGGTTCCAACTTCCGATCTCAAGTTCAATTACTCATTAGGCCAATTATTCGACTTGAAAATTAATTTTCAAAAATATCATATTTATTTTAATTAATTTGATTGATTTAATTTTACTTTATCAAAATTTATTTTCTAAAAAATCACTGAGATTTTCCAAAATTAATTTTTTAAGAATTTTTTTAATTAAATTATCTAGATAAAAAATTCTCACGACCGTCCAATTTAATTTCACTTCAAATAAATAGACTCGATTAAACTATTTCCGAAGTTGTGGAATTTTTTTCTGATTCATATGCAGTCCAATCGAACTTTTGTTGAGCTAGCAGAAGGACCAATCAGACATTTACAATTAGGCTCTAGTAATTGCAATTATATCCAGAAGTATCGTTCCGATAATTCGTAATTTACTTAATCATGGAGTCATTCCACAAGAAGTACCATGATTAAAAGCTCCTTATTGTATACTCTTTATAAAAGCAATTCATCCAAGTACTTTGTCCAATGACATCGTCATGTATGTGTTACCCTCATATGATATCAATGATTTCTTTGAGTTAAATCTGTTCACTCAATACAATCCTATTTTATCTCATTGTCACCATTGTTTCTTCTTAATGATTAATATGATCACTGTCAACAAAGAACTGTGATAAATTGCTCGTTTGAGAATAATCAACATGTGGTCACGTTTCATATTTATCAATCCACACAATGCTAATGAGAAGATATCATTAACTCTCTAATCGAGCTATGAATTTCATTATTGATAGTAAATTCATTCCATACACAAGTCATGTACCCAACATACTGACTATGGGCTCGATCATCTTTAGAGCATAAGTCTCATTATATCAAAGCACATGAATTACATACGCATGGTCAGTAACTAACTCAGGATTTAGGTAAATCACATCATTAACGTTACAAGTGAATTAATTGACAAAAGGATTCAGGATTAATTTAACTTGGGTCCAATCCAATGTATTATTCTTCCAATGAGTATATATATGTCTCTACCCCTGGAGTCAACTGCTCCGACAGCCAAAACTAGTCATCTCCCCAATTGAAATTGTAAACAACATAACAATCCTTCTAAGTATTTGAATCAAACGCTCATTTTGATTCTTTTATGGGATTATAGACTCGTTTAGATTATCTACTAAAGTAAGTTGTCTTTCTCGCAATGTAAACATTCTTACAATGCAACTTATCATCAGTTTGAACTTAGACAATTAATGAGCTAATATTTGTTTGTCACAATTTTGCTATGTATGCAAAACATGAAAGACAGAAACACAAAAGATATAACAATGAAATGTGAAATTACCTTTATTTATTTATTCATCATTAAAATACATAGAAAACAGTTACATGTTTACTACAATATGGACACATTTCCCAACACCCTTGCCCGACTTGATCGACGGGTTCGAGCTACAGAATGCTACATTTGTTGCCGAAGCAACAACAATAAAAAAATGTAGTAATTAATCAATCACTCATGAGATTAAACATCATTCACATTCAATTTACATTAAACAATCATTTTTGGATCTTAATCGAGCTTACGAAAGCTCTTTTGTCAACTCGAGCACGAAATAAGACAAAATTATAAAAAAATTAAAATATATGGATCGACGTCGCGACTTCATCTGATTCTCATCACGGCGTGGCCACCATAGTATGTCACGCTATGTCGACTAGCCTAAGCTCATCATGATATCACTCACTGTAATAGCAACGCTGTGACGTCAAAAGTTCGAGGTTGCAACATAGCCCCTGTTTTTGGAAAAATGCACATTTTGATACCTATTTCAAAGTTTCCAACCAACCAATCAATTTATGCACCATGCATCAACTTCACTTGATTCAAAACAAGCCAAACGAGCTCAACATTCATGTTAAACCTCTCATTAGGACATTCATTACTTAAACATCAGTTAAACTTAAACATCTCAATGCCTTTAAAACATAATATCCAAATCAAGCAAATACCAATTCTTACCTTTGCTATGTTACATTGAAACTTACCATTTCACACACATGTGTACATTATATACCTTGATGGCTTATAGGCATTAACTTGAACCTATTCAAATATACACCAATACATATCTCAAGCATGTCAATCAAACATACCATTTTAAACTAAGTACCAACTTAGCTCTGTTACTTACCTCATCCTACCAACATAAACATACCAAGCTAAATAGGTTCATGTTTCAACTTCCCAAAAGCATCAAACCTTGCTAAATCAAGCATTAACCAAATCACTTGCCATGAACAACATTCAAAATCATCATATACCAAATTCATTACCATTTTCAACTCATCAAGACTTTTATCCATTAAAGATTACATCAAAACGTTCGTATAACTACCGATTCGGTGATAGCGTAAGCTTCGAAATTATCTGGTTTGACGTGTTTTGTAAAGTGACGGTCTACAAGGAAAAGAGAAAATAAACTAGGTAAACATATAAGATGCTTAGTAAGTACATAGGTATTAAACAAAACTTATCGTATCTTTTATCTAAATACAGTAAGCTACCATAACTTGGAATAGTTTGACTAGACATGACAATTCAAAACATCAACAAGGTGAGCATTAACTTATAACCAAACCACATGATATCACAAGTACTTAACGTGTCAATTCATGCCACATTAGGTAACAATCTCAAATTCGTACTCAATCAAGGGATGTTACATTTACATATATATAAAAGGCAATACTTCAATCAATTTTTCTTACACAATTCAAAAAATAACTTCCCATTTAAATATTAAGTTCATTTCATCCCATTTCAATTTCTCAATTTCATATAAACTGATTCGCTCGATGAACCTAATAAATAGACTTGGATACACATGTATCTACATCACACCTGTTGCTCGTCCTAGCTGAATATATATACATGTTAAGTTACCCGTTCGAGCTAAACCTTTAAAATGACACATCAGGTTACTCGTCCGAGCTAAACTTGTGTAAGATATATTTGAAAATCCGCAAAATTTTAGATCTTGGTAACATCTGTAATCAATCTCGTACAAGCGTGCACAAAACCCTATTGGCACTCCAATCATATCCTAACATTTACTAAGTTCACACGAGCATCTTTTACACATATAAACATCACTTTTCACTTTAGTCCAATTCTAGCCTGATCGTACCAATTCACACAAACATTCAATTCAAATACATAACAACCTAAGTAAAAAAAATACCATATGAGCTTACCTGATCAAAACATCAAATAAGTTTATTCTTTAAGGGCTAATCAACAATTTTAACTTTTTCTTGATTACCTCTGGTTTGATCCAATTCTTGATCAATTGAAGGACCGAATGTTTGAAACCCTTGAGATGTTTTTTCTCTTTTCTTTTCTTTTATTTGAAGATCCGGGTGAAAAGGATAAAGGAGATGACAATTTCTCTTTCTTTCCACCTAATTTTGCTTTTATAGCATAATTTAAACTTATTTAGTCTTTCTTAATTAAGTTTCTAATCATGTTTTAATGCTTAAGCCACCATCATCCCCTAACACATATTCCAAAGTGGTTTAATTCCCATTTTGAACCTTTGGCTAATTGTAATATAAGTTCTTAAGTCTTTGGCCAATTAAAAACCTTTAGCGATTGGACTTTTACAAATTAGTCTCAGCATCTAAGTAATTCAACAAAATTATCGGATCAAACTTTAATATATTGTTATACCAACTCCATAAATATTGATATTTAATATTTATGGACTTGGTTTATAGAAATGGGGTTTTCAAACCGCCTTTTCCGACACCATTGAAAATCGAGTTGTTACAAAAAGAAATTGAATTAATAAAACTTAGTTAAATAATTAGTTTATATAAATTAATTTTGTGTACACAATATTATTTGAATGCTTGATTATATATGATTTATAATGTTAGGAACTTATTTGTTTATGTTATAATAATTTGATTATACTTTATGGTAGCTCAAATATGTATTTATATCAACATTTTGATTGTAATATAAATTTTGATTATATTAGTGAAGATGGTAATTTTGAGATTTTGAGTACTTAAATTCAAGTTTTGTTACATGAAAAATATGTACGAGTTAATTAAAATTAATTAATCAATTGACTTGATTTATGAGTTTATTGTTGACTAAATTATTTAAAAAGTAATCAGATTAAAATAAACCCTAACAACAATATGCTAACTCATGATTTTATAAATGGTGAGAAGGTTTTGTGGCGAGAGGCAAAAGAAGCTTTAGAGCTTGGTAAAAAATTAGGTCTACGAGCCATCGAGAATGAAGAGGAGGTGATTAAGGAGCTGGTACAAATTGAAGAAAGAAGATTGAATATGGATTGTTAATGGAGTGATGAGGGAGTCTCCTTGCTTATTGATTGTCACTGCTCATGTGCACAGTTTTGTTTGTAAACATGTTTAATTATATGCTCATGAGCATGTTTGAGATACATTCTTTTAATGTTCGTGAATATGTTCGAGATACGTTCGTTTAATGTTCGTGAACATGTTCAATTAAGTTAAACAAACATGATCGTAAACATTAATTCAAATGAACATGAACATACATAATTTTAAATAAACGAACACGAACAAAAATTTTGAAATTCCTACAGAACACGAACAAGTTTAAAAGATAAACAAACAAATATGAATATGGGTCCGTTCGTTCAAACTTGATTCATTTACAATTCTATCACAATAGATGGTATTTGATATATATATATATATATATATATATATATACATGAATTAAGTTTACATTTTGAAATTTAACATCTACGATGAGAGTAGTTGATAATGTATAAGCATCAATTGTATTTGTCAGTGCATATCAGTTTTAAGTGAAAAGAAGTCCTACTAGTATCATGCTACCTCTGTTGAATTAGTATTTTCTTCTAATTTTCTCTTTTCAAATTTGAACATTTTCTAATTTTCTTTTTCAAATTTGAACATTTTACGGAGATTAAAATAAGGTACAATCCATCAAATGAGTCTTAATTCAATTAATATGAATATTGTTGTTAAATTACTGTTATATAATATTCTTTGTTAAAATCACTTGACTATACAAAAAATTTATTTAAGTTACCGGATTGTTAAAATCACTGCTATATGACATTTTCTCTTCACATCGCTTGCACCAAAGCTCTCATTCCACTTCTCTTATACAATTCAAATTTTTTTTTTTATAAAACAGCTTTGAACATCATAAATTTAAGAATCAAAATAGAAATAACATTTTTTTTCCAATCTCCATCATTGACCATTAGATAAAACTCGCTACTTAAAACTCGCTAGCCAAATTTTTTATTTTAAACTTAACAATACAGTAACTTAAATAAAAACTTTTGAATAATTCAATAATGATTTTACAAATTTTAGGTGACCAAATCATAAACTTATTAGATAACCTTGAGTGTAGTCTACTCAAAATCAAATTCAATACAATAATAGGAATCCAAAAGAAGGCAACCCAACCTGCTCAGAAAATAGTTCCACTTACCAAACCAGCCTTACTTTTAAGACGTGCAGTCTTTGCATTTCCTTCAATATATATTTGAACTTTAGTATGGCAGTTGCAAACTCAGGAAAAGAAATAAATGGTTGGTAATCAAAATTTCATAAAATAATCATTTTGACAATTAATGCTGATTTGTTAGAGTTATATCAATCTTCAAGCCAACTCCAAATACATACAAAATGAAGAGGAGGAAAGGAACTCCATGATACATTCATAAGTTAAGGCTCCTTATCATCCAATCCTCCACAAGGAATCTTAGGACTCGAGTGTGACAGCCGGATAGTCTTGGTAGCCTGTGATGCCTGTTATCCTTATCCGAGTATTTGGCTGCAACAGTAAATCATTAAAAGCTTCACATAATTATGAGGTCAAAGAAAAACATCTAAAAATATTCTTTTAGCATAGCTCGAACTGCTGAGCATTTTTGGAACATATACAGATAAAAAAATGGTGAGGTTATATATTTAGCACCTATGAGAAAGAAATGTCAATATCAAGAAAGTAAAAATATCCAGGACTATGTTGCATGGACTCAGCAGCTATGCTGGCAACCAGTTCGAAGTCTGTGGCTCCACGAGCTGGGTGCAAGCGGCAAATTGCATGAAGACAGCTTCAGGAAGTGGCATCAAGCCAGAAGAGGGAACAAAAGATGGAGAGGAGGATAGGAGGGCAGTAGTTTTGGTTTAGTTAAATTGAGAAAACAGATGATAAGACCTAAATTCGTCAGCCTAGTAATTCATGGCTCCAAAAAGATATGAGCAAATGACAGGAAACCAAGTTTAGGAAGAGGTCCCAGGACCAAAAGAGACAACAGCTCATGTGAAGAAAGAAGGCTTCGGTTTGGTGGAGTTGAACTAGATAACTAGATGACAGAATTAATCTTATTTCGCTGCTTCTCCAAATGCAGCAGATGGCAAATAAATAGGTAAATAGAATAATAATAATACATAATAACATATTTATTTGACATACCAAACAACTTAATCACCATCAAAAATTATATTTCTGTAGAAATCAGAATCATAATATTCAGTAGCTAGTTCACCAATCAATTTTTAAGCCAAAAAGTCATACCTGTCGATGACCAATATTTCTCCGATAATTTTTCTTCTTCTTATATTTGAAGACAACTACTTTTGGGTTTAGTCCCTGCAAGTAAAAAGAAAATACATGGTTTTCCAATATGATAAAAAAGGGTAAATGCAAAATATCAGGAGGTAATATACCTGCTCCTCAACAACAGCATGTACAGCAGCATTAGTTACCACAGGTTTTCCGATATATGTAGTTGTTTTTGTTCCCACAAGTAATACCTTGTTTAGAACAATCTGTGAAACAAAATCAATTTGATCTTTTAAGGAAGTAGACAACAAAATATGAAATTGAAAGTTGACAGGCAATGAAATGACTATACTCTGGAATAAAAAGTTCACAAAAGTCTAGTGATGGAACAGATACACATGTTATCACAGCCAGGCAACACCATCTACGGCCATTACAAAGATTAACGAAAGCAACAGTTTTCCAGGAAACATATCAAGTACACAAAGCTCTTAAATTTTAGGTACTCAGGAAGGTCCCTGTGTCCACAATAGGCATCTCATTTAAGTTCCTAATACTTCAAACATAAATTTAAACTGATTCAATATCAGTAAGGGAACTATTTGAAAGGGAGGGCAATAAAATTACTCGGACTATAAAAGCTCATAAATTTAGAAAATGCCCACCAAAGGCTGAAATGGGAGCACATTAGTAGTAGGGAGAAAAAAGCATGGTCTTTGTTTCTCAAATCATAACAGAAAGTGTTTACACTTCCAATCACAGCATAGTTCTAACACTAACTTAAAAACGTGAGAGAAGTGCAGCAATAGTCATACCAAAACAAGGACTAAACTTTTTTCTCATCTATTTGAAGTGTTACAAAGATGGTAATTCACAAAGAACATAGGATTAGAGTTCAACCTAACAACTCTATTCTAACGCCTAACCTTCATACCACATGAGCTAAGTCCATGTTGCATATAATCTTTAGCTTTACAATATTAAGTTTGTGCTTGGTGGGAAAGCGATACTAATGTGTTCTCTTCTTTCTTTTCTCATATATGTAGTCTGTAGAGCACTACTATATCAGAGATATGTCATTTAGATTATTATTATCAAAACTTTCAGGTATGCTCTCACATACATCTGGGGTTTTTTCAATGTAACAAGCAAAGACTTCATTATGCTCTTTAGATCTACAGATTGCTGGTCCTTCTTGGCAATTCACCTATGATAACAATCTTGATCGACAAAACCCAAATGCCTAAAACTAGCTCTGTACCTTCCATCACAGTAATCTGTGCAAACAAAGAAAACTAAATATCCAATATTTTCATGTCATAGATGAATGAAGGAATAGACAATCAATCAATTCTTTGTTCCAGCAAACAACACTGCAGTTCCTAGAACAAATGTATCAGCTAAATGCATTCCACTATGTTTGATATTGATGCCCAAAGCTTTCTTCAAGAAAAAAAAAAAAAAAAAAATGCCCAAAGCTAGCAAGGAAGAAAAGAAATGGGAGAAATACTGTTAAGTCTCCACCAAAGATAAGTGCTTGGAAAAGGAAAGCACGGCCAAATAAATGGTCAAGGGCCAGCTCTAGTCTATTCAAATGCATGCCAAATAACAAGAGCTTAATCTTGTAGGAGATACACCAGTAGACAGAATACACTATCCAGCAATCACTTCAGAAATATTGAATGACTACAATACCGAACAAAATTTGTATGCAAAAGCTAAAACCACCAAGAAAGATAACACCATTGCCATTTCACGACCTCTCCATGATAATGGAAGCCAAAGTATATTCCAATTATTTGGTACAACTTTTGGCTGTTTGCCTTTCTCCCCTCTCCAAATTGTGACCGGAAGATTATGCATAACCACGTATGCCATGTAATTAAAAAATGCAAGCAAAAGTACAACATTACAAACCACATCACGACTGCAAGCTTGTTTTAACCATGCTTGACCGTGCAAGGAATTCAAATACTTCAACAAAGATAACAGTTCCTGAAGCAAATAAAATTTCACAAGAGGATCTAAGAAAACGTAAAAAATCTGAATCACCAACCTTATCGTTGACATTTGCACCTTTCAGTCTCTGGGTGTAGAGATATCTTCCAGGGAAAACAATGTATTGGCGACCCCCAATCTAAAACAAAACCAAAGTAAATTAATCGAACACATAGCAGGCAACAAAATTTTGTTAGACATAAACACGAATTATACATTAAAACCAAAAATACATTCAGGGTAGTAGCTAAACTACACTAATAGCACTTAAAAATGCCAAAAACGCATATAAATTCTAAACTCAAAGCCATAACTCACCATAACAACAGCAAAAATCTCTTCCCTTTTGGGTTCTTCCTTGGAAGCCTCAACAACCGAAGCTGGTTCCGGTTCCGGTTCTGGTGCTGCTTCGGGTTCTGGTTCGGGCTCGACGTTATCAGGTTCAACATCGACAACGGCAGCGTCGGATTCAGAAGATTTGGGGATTGTAAAAAATGTGGGTGTTTTGGAGAGGAGAGAAGTGAGCTTCAAAGAAACGGGTTTAGGGATAGAGAAGATGGGAATTTTGGGAGGAGAAGAAAGAAAACAACTTTGGTGGTGACGATTTGCAACGTTGCATTGAGTGGCGAAAGAAGAAGAGAGAACCAAAGTACTAAAGGTAGCAGAAGACGCCATTGGTATTGAGTAATGCAGATGAGATTAGCCCACTGCAAAAGCAAGAACTAAGCATTCACCTCTATAGCAGAATAGACTTATCCTATCCATTTTTATTGTCTAATGTCTAACATACCCTTTGGATTATTTTTTTTCAAAAAGAAAATAGATAAATATGATTAGATTTGCATATGCTATAATTAAATTTAAATAATAATTTATTAATAACTAATCATTTCTAATTTGTATTTTATAAAAGTGTGATAGCTTATCTGAAACTTTAAAATTATATATTTTTAATTATATATTTTTTTTAATTTTTAAGTGATGATGTAGCTTAATCTTACAATTTTGTATCATCTAGCTTTTATGAAATTCAAGTTCAAGTGTCAAGTGGACTTAGTTACCAAATTCAGGTATCAAACTGGAGCAAAAAAGATACATATATCAAAGTAGATCTAGTTGTCAAGTTCAAATGTCAAAAGCTACATTAACTCAAAAATATTTATAATGTTTTCCCAAATTTTATTTTTATAAATATGATAAGTATGTATGATACAAAATCTCAATAGACATTAGAGTTATAATATTAAAATACATTAGAATCTTCATCATATGGTATATCGAGCATTTACCTTAATAGATATCTACTTATAATACGATATTTATAACACTCCTTTTACATGTCCATTGATGAATAATAAATTTCATTAAAACTTTGTTAAGATAAAAATCCAAAAAAGATTTCTTTGTAAAAAAAAAAGTACGCATACTTTTAACGTATAACATGTTGCCTTATTAAAAATTTACCAGAACGAAAGCTTAGTCAAAAGGAAAAAGAGTATAGCACATAATTACACTCGTTTGTTGTAACATCACTTAAGATCTCTAAGTTAATACATGTCAATCTCTTATCAGTTTTTCAAATGTTGAAGTAGGTAATGCTTTGGTGAACTTATCTATTAAATTATTGCTTAAACAATTCTATTGATCATCTACATCACCATTCTGCAAACGATTGTGCATGAGGGAAAACTTTAGGGAAATATGTGTTTAGCCCCATTTCTATTGTTTTTGTCTTGGAGAAGCATAAAATCTTATTAGCAAATTTATAACAAATTTTATATCAGGTCGCGTGTTATTAACAAGATATAATGAAGCTCATATAGCACTAAGATATGATACTTCTAGATCAAGTATTTCTTTATCATTTTTTTTAGTTGACAAAAAAGTGATTTTTATTTATATCTAACGATCTTATAACTATTTCGTACTCATGGATGTGTTGCATGTTGTCAAGTCTTTTTAGGATCTTTTTCTTATATGCTGAATGATGAAAAAAAATCATATGTTAAGTGTTGGATTTAAAAGTGAAAATTAGAAAAAAAAATTCTTAAAGAATATACTTGTGCGGCTTACTCTCAAGAAAAAAATTAGAACTTCACTAACTAAAGTTGATGTTTGTCCCTGCGGGGATCGACTGACAAAAGTTTTAAGAATTCAAGAGAAGGTTATGGCGAGACGAGACGTTTATCATTACGATAGGTGTCAAGTGGAAGTGCAGTGATGTATGCAGCTGAGGCATCCTAACAAACCGGTAGACTTGAACCTTGTTCCTACATGACCCGATCAATTCTATCAGGCACTCGCCATCTACTTTCATTGTTCAACTCTTTGACAACACGAAAAATCTATTGTTCAACTCTTTGACAACATGAAAAAACCAAAAGCTCTGCCCTCCCTCTCTATCTATCCATAGGATGGAAGGGCGGAGGCCTTTGGTGTCTCCTCCAGTCAAGAATTGAGGCTTCATAATCACTACCCAATATGTTTTTCCTTTTCTCGCACGCCTTTCTTCGTTCATGGTTTGATATTTCGGTGTCCTAGGCGTAGAGGAACAACACCAATCCATCCCGAACTTGGTGGTTAAACTCTACTGCGGTGACGATATTGTAGGAGAGGTCCTGCGGCAAAATAGCTCGAGGCCAGGATGATAAAAAGCTTAACACCTCTCATTCTTATTACTTTTTCAATATGAAAAAGTAATAAAAATGGAAAATGAAAAGGTTGTCTTATTCAAAACCCCAATTATGAAATCCCCTCTCTCCCACTTCACACCTCGGAACGCATTGTTCTTATAAAGAGAAAGACACTTTCACATCTTCTTAACCCGAAATGGCTGGGGAGAGGAAAGGTTCCTTTTTTTTAGGGTACTCTTGGAACAGATCCAGTGGAGATGAGGTGGGGCCTATAGCTCAGAGGATTAGAAACTTATTGCATATTTGAAATAAGTGATTTTTATTTATATCTAACAATCTTATAACTATTTCGTACTCATGGATGTGTTGTACGTTGTCAAGTCTTGTTAGGATCTTTTTCTTATATGTTGAATGATGAAAAAAAAAATCATATGTTAAGTGTTGGATTTAAAAGTGAAAATTAGAAAATTTTATTTTTTTCTTAAAGAATACACTTGCGCGGCGTAATCTCAAAGAAAAAAAAATTAGAACTTCATTAACTAAAGTTAATGTCGAACTTATTGCATATTTGAAACGAATATGTGTTATTTATCCACTATGTAAAATATTTTGATATTATACGATTTCGATAGATGCTTTTATAAAATAGTCAAATATATGTTATCAACTTGCCACTTTTTGCTTGTGAGATTGATTGCTCAAATAATTAGATTAAGAGCAAAACACAATTAAACAACCCATCTTACTATGATGGCTAGCTTATATCTCAAACATTTAATAATTATTGTATGTCAATTTTAATAATAGTTGCAAATCCATTTGCTTATACACAAAAGATTATGATATTTTATATAGAGTAATACTTGCATGCATCAAGTCAATAATTTATAAATCATATTAGATTTGACGTTTGGTTAGAAGCCAAATATTTCACATTTTTTAAAATATAGATGTGCAATATATGTTCAATTACTCCACCACAATAGACAAAATCGATTATGAATGTATATTGGACATTAGTCTCCTATTATTGATATTTTTAACATGATAGACCAATTGGTTCAAAAAAATCAATGTAAAAGAAAAATAATGACTCAAAATCAAGATGATTATATAGTGGACATAGATACTCGATCTAAAACATAACTATTCATAAAACTTTAAAAGAATTCCAAGTACTTGAAAATGATTTTTTTAAATAAAGAGATAGATAAGTTATGTCAATATAAGAAAAGTTGAAACCAAAATGAAAAAGTTTTCGATAATGTTCTTGCATTATATATTAATGTTGAAATAATGAATAAAATGAGGCTGAAAATCCAGAAAATTAATTGGTGAAAATGAAAAATAAACCATATTTTAAATAGAATTAAATTCAATTCCAAAGTGTAAAGGTTTTAAACCTATAATTCTAAGCACCTAAAAATATAAAGTCAATAGGGTGGAAATTAGTAGTCTGGGAAATGAAAAAATTTGAAGTTCTAAAATATAAATAATGACTTAAATATTAAGTGGGTTTTCACAAAATTTTAGTATTGTTTATGAACAAGATTTTCATAATTGAAATGGTGGTTGAATCGGTTAGGTCATCGGGTCGTCGGTGTAATTGATTTGGACATTTGAATGGTGGTTGTATCAGCTCACGACTCAATCAATTTAAAGTATTTCTCCGGTCCAATTGACCGGTTCAGATCAATTCGTAACCATGATTGATTATGAAAAGATATAATGTTTTTAAGTGGTGGATGCAATCAACTTTAGATATCTTATTAATTTAGCATGTCATGAAAAACTTGATATGCGTTTAATGGTTATTATTATAACATTTTGTATGTATAACTACATAGTGAAATCTATACTACGATTTTTGAAAGATTTAGAATGTTAGAAGCATATAAAATTCCATGAAAATTATTCAATATGCGTAATGATTGAAATAATTTAGACATATGTGATAAAATAGTTGAACGAAGATTGCAAAATGATCCAACATGCTTATATTTTTTTATAAAAAATTAAGATCATAATTTATTATAATTTTGTATATCTTGATCTAAATGTTATTGAAACTCCTCAAAAGATTACAAAATAGTAAATTATTAAAAAAAGATTTGAGAGCAAAATACTCAACTTCACACTAAGCATATAAATTTTTTATCGATATTTAAAATAAAACACATCAATTAAGTATGCTAATGGTTGTAAAAAACACAACACATCATCTTGATAAAAGAATCATTGGTCCAGGAGTTGGAGCAGAAGCATCATATTGCAGTGCTATAAATTAAATATATTTCTCTTAAAATTTTCTTCACTTATAACCTTAAGAAGAAGAAGAATATAAATGTTTTAGAATTCAAAATTAAAATAGTTTTGACCTACTAAATTATGTGTATAATATTTCTTTTTAAAATTTAGTAAAAATTTAAAGAAGCATATTATATATTTAGAGAAAATATTATAAATAATTTAATTATAAAATGAATATTCATTGTAATAAAAGTTAGAAATAAAATTTTATACCATTACGTTTATAAATATATTAATATATATTTTTTTGACAATTAAACTACTGATATAAATTATAAAAATAGGGACATAAATTTATTTGATATAAATTACTTTAAAAATTACAAGTGATAACATAATGATTTTTAGTTTTATTAAAAAAAACTATTTACAGAATATAGCTTCTTAATTATTCTTTTTTAAGAAAATAGCATTTATTATATTAAATTAATAAATTTACTTTTTCTATTTCTATTTTCACTCACAAAATGCAAAATTTGTAGTAATAGGAGGAAAAAGAAAATCCAAATCGGGAAGCTTTGAGCTTTGTTTCCGGCTAATTGTAAAAATACGTTGTCTCCATTGAAGGAGAGTGGAAGCGTGCGAGAGAGAGAGAGAGAGAGAGAGAGATCCCATCTGAGATATTTGTGGCAATGAATAAGAAAATTGCAGGATCGTCCTCGAGACCAAGAAAGCCCACAGGTACGGTTTTACCATACCAAACCCAGAGAATAAGGGACCACTATTTCTTGGGCAAGAAGCTTGGGCAAGGCCAATTTGGCACCACCTACCTATGTACCGACAAGGTTACTGGTATCCGTTACGCTTGCAAATCTATCCCAAAGCGCAAGCTCGTCTGCCGTGAAGATTACGATGACGTCTGGAGGGAGATCCAGATCATGCATCATTTGTCTGAGAACCCATTCGTGGTTCAGATCAAGGGAACTTACGAAGATGCCGTGTTTGTTCATTTGGTTATGGAGCTTTGTGCGGGTGGGGAACTTTTTGATAGGATCGTGGCTAAAGGTCATTATAGTGAAAGAGAGGCTGCTAAGCTTATCAAAACCATTGTTGGTGTCGTTGAGGCTTGTCATTCCCTTGGGGTTATGCATAGAGATCTCAAACCTGAGAATTTCTTGTTTGATACTCCCGCTGACGATGCCGTTCTCAAGGCTACCGATTTTGGCTTGTCCGTCTTCTATAAACCAGGTTGCTTCTGGGTTTTCTTTTGTTTCTATGTTACTCTTGATTCTCTTTAATTAAAGGTGCTTTTTTTGGTTGAATGATTAATGTAGTTCTGTAAGAACCATGAATAGAGTTTTCTCTGATTTTGGTTTAATTATCTGATTGGACGTTGAGGATTTTATTCATTCTTCGACACCTTGCGGTAGGATATTGATATCTGATATTGGTTGTTTCCATGGTTGGGATTTCCTTTTGATTTTATTGTAATCATGTTGTATTAAATTGAATTGATTCTTTGAAAGTCTTGGGATAATTAATTTTCACCGTGATGATTCACTGCATGTTCTTCAGGTACTGTTCATTAGGATCAATTTCCCTTAGGATGTAATGCTTGGTGTGTATTTTCCAAAATTCATATTAATTTAAAAAAAAATTGTGAGGAACTTCGGTTCTGGTCTTTTGAATGGAACAATGTTCTGTTTTGCATAGACCATCTTTTACGAAGGTTTTATGGTTTCAGTTTTTGTCCATAATTAATGCACTAAATATCTAATTCAATTGAATATATTAAATGAGATGGTTCAATGATCAGCATGTTTTTCGGAAAACTCCTTGCTGATGTAAAGATTAGCACCATTAGATTATTGTGTTGTGCTTCATTACTAAACTCTGCTTGTAGGAATCAGCATTGAATTGCACCTCTTGCATTCACTAATGCTTTGCCTTATATTTTTCTGTGAATGTTTTCTTTCATGGTTAATGGGGCTTACTTTTTTTTTTATCCTTTTTCATTCCAGGACAGTATTTTAGTGATGTTGTTGGGAGTCCCTTTTATGTTGCGCCAGAGGTTTTGTTGAAGCATTATGGACCAGAAGCAGATATATGGAGTGCTGCTGTTATCCTATACATCTTGTTGAGTGGGGTTCCGCCATTTTGGGCAGGTATTCATTTCAATACTGTACTCCCTGCAACGGTTAGTGCCATTCTTGTGTTCTCATATCGTAAATGTACTTACCTTCCCTCTCAACTTGCAGAAACTGATTCAGGAATCTTCAGACAGATTTTACATGGAAAAGTTGATTTTGAATCTGAGCCATGGCCTAGTATCTCTGAAAGTGCAAAAGATCTGTTAAGAAAGATGCTTGAAAGGGACCCACAGAAAAGAATTACTGCCTATGAGGTTCTATGTAAGTTATTTGAATACTATGCGATATATTTTATTATTTCTTTTCTATAACATGGGAATGACAGCGTCCTATCTTTATTGTATGTGTATAAGTCACAATTGTGGGTTGATTTATGCATCAGGTCACCCATGGATTGTGGATGACAGAGTTGCCCCAGACAAGCCTCTGGATTCCGCTGTATTATCACGTTTGAAGAAGTTCTCAGCAATGAACAAACTTAAAAAGATGGCTCTGCGTGTATGTGATTTTCCTGTTTTTCATCTTACTAATGATCTCTAGTTATAGGAAAATTTTCCCCAGAATCTGACAGTGAACTCATTATTTAGTTATCTTTTTTACTGAATTTAGCATCTTCTTGCTGAAGGATTTTTATTGCATAATTTGTGTTGTAGCTTTTAGAAAGTAATGAGTGATATCTAAAATTAGAATGAATCCTGTCTTGGGCCACGAGAATAAAAATCATCAAAAACCTGAATGTTTATGAGATCAGTAATATCTGATATAAAATTAGAGATAAGAAAAATAGTATGCCAAAGTTGAGTAATAAGATATGACAGTTCTTGGCATATGAGTATTAATGTTGTTTTTGCTATTACACTGTAAACTATGAGTATGGTCTTATGAAAATGTATTTTACGTCTGAAGCACAGGTTTGTGGCATAATAAATAGAGAATAAGAATGGAAGTTTATCTAGGTATAAGATTCAGCTGCATTTTACACTCGATCATGGAAGATATAATTTGCAGCTTTTGTTAGCATGGTGTAGCACTGTGATCCAATGCATTCTGCATTTAAATATGTTGGGTGTTTATATTTGATATGGAACCCAACTATTGCTTATTTTAATTCTTCACTTGGGTAGCATTATCAGTTTTTGTAGAGATACAAGCTTCTCCTTTCCCTTCCCCTTTCACTGAACTTTTACTGTTGATTTTTTGTGTCTGCGTTGGACTCTCATGTTTATGTCTCAGGCTTGTTTTACGCGAAATTGTTTGCGGTGAATCAAAATCCAGTTTTGGCTAAAGAGGGCTTAGTCAGACGGAGTTTAGGGGTCTGGGCTTTGAAAGGTTTCTAGGCAGAGGCATTTATGTTGTCCATAATGTTGAAATATTGTTAGGAAGCTATCATACTGAAATGATAGCCCCTGTAGTGGGCATCTCTTTTTGCTAAAATTGGTTGTTGCTGAATTGTGGTGGTGCGATCTTAAATTTCCTATTCCTGAAAATCTTCTTGAGCTTGATATATGTGTAGCGGACATTCTTCTTAAAATAACAAGCTTCAAACCATCAGCACCCACCAAGCAAGGGGAAGAAAAAGAAACAAAAAGAGAAAACAAAAGGAGCTGTTCATGCCAACAACTCACACAAAGGGAGGGCTAGAGATAGGGAAGAAGCAACGGTATCAGTAGCAGAATTTATTTCCATTTTCAGTAATGTTATAAATCATGGTGGTATAAAAAAAAGTAGCTTATCACACAAGTAACAAGTTCATCCATTCATATTTTTTGTTGTTACAATGATTCTGGGTCTGTGGTCAGCTGCATAATAGAATGCAACGTCCATTCTTCATTTTTGTTTCTCCAGCAAAACAAACTTTTGGTGTTGGCTAGCTTAGCTTGGGATTAGTTGGGTGGAGGCTGGAGTCTGGAATTTAACTTGTCTTAGCCTCGATGGTGGACATCATTTTTAGCATTAGTTGTTTGGAGTAGAAGTCAGGATTCTAATCTCTTAAACTTTGATGCATATTAACTTCATCCGGGGCTTGTGATAAAATACTACCTCATACCATCCTTTCACCCTAAGAAGTAAATCTGCTAGCAAGTAGTTTCCTGAGAACTATAAGGGGCATGGACTGCAGCTTGGGATGGAAAGAAGCCAAAACTATTGTAACTCTGTTTTTACTCAAAAAATTTTGTTTTCCTTTTCGGTTACATTGTTCTGCTATAATTCATGATTGTAGAAAAATAGTTTATTTCTCAAAGTTTATCCCTTCATATTCGTACAATGAATACAACTTCCAGTTGCCATCTTTGTGTTGTTTGACAAAACAGGCATATGCATGAAAGAAAGCAGCCACAAGACTTAATTTTCTGTCTTGGTTGTTTGGGTCACTCTGGCAAATACTATTCCTTCTTAATATTTATATATGTTTCACACATCTTTTATGATGGAAAATAAATTCTTTTGCAGGTCATAGCAGAGAGACTCTCTGAGGAAGAAATTGGTGGCTTGAAAGAGTTGTTCAAAATGATTGATACAGACAACAGTGGGACGATTACATTTCAGGAACTCAAAGATGGTTTAAAGAAAGTGGGATCTGAACTTACAGAAACGGAAATCAAGGCTTTAATGGAAGCTGTAAATACACCTTTTTGAGTTATTGAATTTAATGTTTGTGCCATAATCTAAGTTTGGTACTCTCCACTATTACAACATGGTCGAGTCTCACAATTTCAGTTATTATTGCCTTGGGTATTTTGGCAGGCTGATATTGATAATAGTGGAACAATTGACTATGGTGAATTCCTTGCTGCTACACTGCACATAAATAAGATCGAGAGAGAGGAAAACTTAGTTGCTGCTTTCTCCTTTTTTGACAAAGATGGTAGTGGTTATATCACCATTGATGAACTTCAACAAGCTTGCAAAGAGTTTGGTCTAGGTGATGTGCATCTGGATGAGATGATCAAAGAAATTGACCAAGATAATGTAAGTATATCAGGCCAATTGGACATTCAAACTTGAAGTTATTCTTTCACATTCTCCATTCTAGAAGTTATATAGACATGGTTTTCACATATCATCATCATGGTCACATCGATGTTATCACTGAGATGAACGTGTACGAGTATATTTATATTGGAAAAGATGAATGTATTACTTGTAGAGTACAGTTTAGCATTAAAGTTTCTGTTCATTCTAGCTAGATACGTAAGCATGTAGGGATAAAACATCAAAATTGCAATTTCTTATTCGGAGGTGTTCTTATGATTACATAAAATTGCAGGATGGGCGAATAGACTATGGGGAGTTTGCTGCAATGATGAGAACGGGTGATGGGGGTATGGGAAGGAGCAGATCATTGAGAAGCAGCCTAACCTTCAGTATAGCTGATGCGTTTGGAATGAAAGACCCAACACAGGATATTAAATGAAACCATGTTACTCGGATATGAGTGTCGGATACAGGTATGTATCCAACACAGGTATGTTTAAAATTTTCAACGTTTTTCCATGTATTTAGAAGGTCCTTGAATTGTTATATCTCTATACCGATGTTCGAATATGCACATCCCAAACGGGTGTCGAACACAGGTATTTCAAGAAACGGAGAGTCGTAACAACATA
Organism: Gossypium raimondii; assembly: GCF_025698545.1. Classification (NCBI taxonomy): domain Eukaryota; kingdom Viridiplantae; phylum Streptophyta; class Magnoliopsida; order Malvales; family Malvaceae; genus Gossypium; species Gossypium raimondii. The sequence continues at coordinate 25,163,170 of NC_068569.1, forward strand.
GAATGAAATCCAATCTCTTGCATAGTTAGCTGCACTTTGTCAAACTGAAATCGAAAGTTAGTTACACTGACGTAACGTTCCATTTGAGTTGCCATAGGGTGTCGATGCTTCTTTAGGTTGATGGATGAATTTTATTCACTCATTTACTTAGGAATGTGAAGACCGTCATTTTCTTGCCTAGCTTAATAATGGTTAGAGGAAATGGCTCAGCTGCTATGCTTTTCAGTAGAATAAATAGTCAGTGTAGTTCACTAATTGTCGGCATGATAGAAGTTTGTAGCCATCAGACAATTAGTGCTTGTAATTTTCTATTTATAATGAAACAATAATGTTTGTTGCTTTAATTTGTTTACCTTCTTATATAGTTTTTTTTTACACATCCACACTCACAAACAAACACAGGAGAAGAGTTTCACTTGTACTAATGAAAAACTGTTAGTTTTACAGAATTCTGTTATTTTTACACTCTTTATATTTTTCATTTTAATTATTGTATTATTAATTTATGCATACCAAAGTTTTAAGTTATTATTATTATTATTATGTTTTAAGTTATTTAAGTATGGGATAAATCTAAAATTATATATAAACTTTGATTTAATGTGTAATTATATACATGAATTTTAATTTGGTGTAATTATACACGTGAAACTTTAATTGTGGTTCAAATATATACTTTAATCATGCACATTTAAATAAATAAATACATCAATTTATTTTTATATTGGATAAATATAATTATTTATTTATGTAATATATAAACATAAAACGATGTTATATTAATAATTGTGCTAACAGTTTACAAGAATTGGATCAAATCAAAATTTCATGTATAGAATTATATAAAATTAAAGTTCATGTATATAATTAAATATCAAATTATAATTTTAAAATTTAATAAATTACAAATGAATTTGAATAAATTATTTCTATTTCCAACCATAAACGTATGGTGTTTGTAAAACTTCTTAATTATTTAAAAAATAATTGTGGTAACCTTTTGACATTTAATTTTGGAAAAGAATAACATGTATCACCTAAAAACTTTATCATTAACCAAGTTAAATAAATAAAGATAAACAGTATTTTAAAGGTTGTTTATAAACGAACTCAACATTGAATAAAATTTTTCAAACTTGTTTATTGTTTCATTATCATATAATTATTTGTGTGCTTATTATATTTATAATATAATAACTATTAATATTTTATTTAATTATTCTATATCCAAAAATAAGATATATATATGTGTTTATTGTTTGTTTATTATTCACGAACATCACTCGTGAATTGTTGAATTATATGTTAAAAGCATATTCACGAGATTATTGGTTTAAATTAAACTAATTAACATATATTATTTATTTGAATATAAATACGCATAGCTTTAAATATAAATAACCAATAAAAAACATTGTTGAAAGATAATTATAAAACGAACATATATAATATCAAAAATAAAAACAACCCAAAAAACAAACCCAAGTCCATCAGTCCAAAAATGGATATCAAATTGAACTTAATATTTAAAAAATAGTCGGCAGAATGATGAAGAGGAAGGTTAGCATGAGTTCGATATGTTAATAGTAAAGTGGGTATTGCGGTGCAGGCCTAGGAGGAGGCAAATTCAGGTGCCAATCTTATCTCTCTGCTTTCGTGTTAATTAATGGTAGTGCTTATCTTCTGATGTTTCTACTTCGCAGTCCACTTTTTATTACTCTTACAGCCTCTTTAGTTGACTGCAGTAGTCCACGCCCTTTCCTTGTTTTCATCATTTGGTGTTCAATACAATGCCATTCTACATTCTAAAAAAATTACATAATCATATTGTACTTACCTAATTACTCATTAAGATTTCATCAGTCTCCAATAATAATGCAAACATGAAGAGAGAGTGAAAGAGAAAGAGGGGATAGCTTCTATAAATGTACTGGTGAATTTTCCCTATCCTGCAAGAAACCATATGAGCTGCTGGAAAATCCTTTTGTCGCCAACACAGTAGATTCCTATGGAACTAGATGCTCCATATAAATAAGTGAAGACATTTTCTATGAAAATACCATCCTAACTAGCAAGAGATGTCAGGATCAATTCTCCTACAGAGTTATAATTACAACATGTACCCCTACATTTTGCCCAACATCCACTGATTTATAACAGCATATAAAAACATGGTTTATATCTTTTACTGCCCCACATCTACAACAGCTTGTCGATATACCGATTCCTTTCTCCACCAATCTATTACTCTATTCCTCAACACATTCCAAACAAATATAGATTAATACTAGAATAATTTATAATTAGTCAAATATGTTTTGGGAATTAGAATTTCTAGTAATGGCAAGAGGGTGTATTACTATGTTAATAATTTTACAGTAATTACACTCCCATTTAACACACTCTTAATAAACAAATATTAAGACAGTTTATGGTATTTTGTTTAAACTTGAAGAGGGTAAGTGGATGTTTTCAAATTTTAGGGTAAATATATTTTACACTAAACCTTGATAAATGTCTTTTACCTTATTTTTGTATTTAATTTTATTGAATTTAAATTGTATAAACCCAAATAACTCAAATGTAAATCCTAATTAATTTAGAATCAAAATTGATGCTAATCTAAGTACTAAATCTAAGTTTCTGATTGAGTCTTAATTCGGTCGGTATGGAGATTGTTGTCAATGCAGAAAAATATGGATTTGAGTGTGCTGAAGCATATTATCTTCTATTTAAGGATTGAGGAGTTATAGGTAGTTTTTAGACATTGTATCAAAAATAGCAAGATATGATCAGAAATAATTCAAAATTTTTAAAACTTAAATTGATTAAATAGCAATCGATCCAACTCGAAATCAATTCAATCTACTCGTCCCATAAATTTCTTTATTTTGTCACTATTTTTATTTTTTCAACAAGTAATGAATTCGAGTCATACAATCTCTAACCCATAATAATTGCTCGAGTCAAAAACAATTTTATTCACGAAGCAACCTTTCTTTTGGGTTGAACTGTTGTATGTGTAGTGTCGGCCACCCAAAGTCCTTAAAACACTTTTTGATGAACCTAATTTTAGGCAAAGAGGTGATGCTTTCGTCCGAAAGACAAATGTTCATTTCCCAAGATCAATGATGATGTCCCAGAATTCTAACCTTCATTCATTGAATTATAATGTAACTCTGCATTGACGTGGATCATGCTATCAAATCAAGCCACTCACCTAAACAATCCTTGCTTGCTGGTTGGCTGCCATGCATTGTGCCATTTATCTTTTCTCTGCTAAACTAATTTGTCGCTCGTTGAATTATATGTATATATAACTCTGCATTGATGCCGATCATGACATCAAATCAACCTTACGAACCATATGAATCGTTGGTAGCTGGTCAGCTCCTATGTGATGTGTCAATTCTATTCTCACTACAAAACGATCTATTTACATCGTTGGTAACTTTAAAAGATGTACCCCAACTGCATTCACCAAAGTGAATGTTAATATGTATTAAGTATTTTTATCAAAATAATGTATTTTTAATGTTTGAAACATTTTAAAGTAGATACATTAACCAAATCATGTATCTTTAACGATTAAAGTTAATTTTTTAACAGCTTTTTTCAGCCAATATGGGATTATCCACTTTGCATTACCAACATTCTCCTACTAATGTAAAAAAAAATTGAATTTTTTTGTAAACGTACATGAGAAAAGGTAAACGTGAGAAGAGCAACAACGAAATTAGTCGCTTAAGCACTAGTATCTTGTTGATTTGAACTAGTACATAATTAAATGAGTGATTCTTCTATTTAACAAGTGAATGAATTTTGAACTTTTTAATATAGAAGTTAACTCATAACACAAGACTAATCTCAAATGCAATTCAGGTTTTGCGATAGATCAACAAATTTTAACCAATACACCTCAGGGTGTTGGCAAGTGTTCTAGAAAGACTGCCTAATGTATTTCATAAAAGATGACTAGTTCTTCACACTTACGTAGATGATTTCATCAAATCTATCTTAATATAGATTGTCTGAATCAAGACTATAGAATCACTAAAAACATTTACTAAACTCATCCCCTAAAATTTAAATTCAATGAATTTATCAAGTTGCTCTCAATAATATGTTTGGAATTGAATTCTATAACACTTATAATAAATCATAAAATCTAAGTTCCAAGACTCTAGATGTCATAATATATGTAATTTTATTCGTAAAAGTATATTTTAGAATTTTATTTTATGAAAATTATTATGTTTATTGTGATGACATGTCAAAATGTTTTATGATTAACCTAGATAAAACTTAAAAGAAAAATAGTCTTATGATTAACCTAAGAAAAAATTCTAAAATGAACTAACTCGGTGTACTTTATCAATTTTAGATTTGGGTGTTCAGTTACATGTAGAGAAATATCAACACCTATCCTAAATTCCATTTCTCTTTTATACGTTCAACATAATTAAACTCAATCTTTCTAAAAAGGTCCTCGTCCACTCACGAAACAAGCTTACAAATCGACCCCTCTTGCCAGCTTCATTAAAAATGTTTTGAAATACTTGTCGTGCTTCTACTATTGAGCTATCTAAGTTATCCGCATTTCACTCCTTATCATGTATAGTATAGATATTGTATTTTTTTTTTTTTATGTTTGGTTTTCGATGATGGTGTTGGTACTAGTATAATGGTGTTATGTTGACAAGTGGACTCATCGAAAAAGGTGGAGTCATGATTGTGGTTCGTAGTCATCCTGGTTGGATTCTCTCCTCTTAAAGAGAATTCAAATGTTGATGATGTCACCATTGGAATCTCCATATTGCAAATAAATCAAAAAAAATGTTTTGGACTACTAATAGAGAGGTCCCTAACTTTAGTCAAAAGTAAAAAAAAAAAGTCACGCCAACAATCTAATTATGGATTAGTGGAAATTTTAACAACAATGAACAATTCGAGCAATTATATTAATTAGAATGACTAAATTGATAAAAAAATTAGAGTAACAAAAACAGAAAAATTGCTATTTTAGGATGTCTTGCAATGTAATTTGGCCTAAATAAAATTAATGAATAAACAAACAACTAATCATCTAATAATAATTAACTACCACAAACCAATTAAACTTTCTCACAAGTTAATGACCAAATGAAATAATTTAAACCATTAAAATTAAAACTAATATATTAATTTAAATTGTTAATCCAATATAATTAAACCAACAAATCTATAATTTATACCAACTCAAATTGGTCCTAAAACTAACTCTAATTACTAACTCACCCCCCCAAAAAAACTCTCAATGACAGAACCAATGATCATATCAAATCAATTACATAAACTAACCTCAAAACAAGTAGTAAATGGTAGCAAGCAGCTTAATTCAAATTTTAAAAAAATGGCAACAAAATTTGTAGCAAAAATCGACAAGTACCAACAATTTTTTTTACTTTTTATTTTTATATTAGTTCAATTCAGTCTCTAAATGAAAATGAAAATTCAATTTAGTCCCAGAATTATACAAAAATTCAAATAGATAAATTTAAAAAAATCAAAATTCAATTTAGTGTAAACTTAAGCTTTACACAAACTTGTATAACTTTTATAAATATTTATTTATTTAAAATGATGCATTCCATACTCTATTCCCATAAACTATATGCAAAATGTTTTGAGTAAATTAAAATATTTAAAAATTGTTCAATATAAAATACTCTTAACTATTAAATGTATATTAAAAATAATATTTTCAACCAATGTGATAAAGATATCGATTGATTTAAAATTTTACGATTTGATTTTTACAATTATATTTGTTGAGCTAACAATCATTCTCTTAATATATATATATATATATATATAAAGTTAATATAAACATGTAAATTAACATAGTTCTATACTAGTGTAAGTGGATCTTTCCTTATTCACATACACTTATGAGAAAGGATCCATGTATGCTATCATAAAATTAAGCTTTACATGTATAATTTTATGATATATATTTACATAATTCTATTGTCGTATTTCATGTTTTATTCATCTAAATGATGCACTTTGAGTTTTGAGTAAATTAAAATGTTTAAATATTTGTTTTGTATAAAAGATCTCTAACCGTTAATTATATATATGTTTTCTGTCGATATGATAAACATGCTAAATTCATTTGAAAATTTGCGTGTTTGAGCTTTGATAAGGAGTTAAGAAAATACCAAGAGATTGATAGAAGATCTCTAGTCTATAAATATTTGTTCAATATAAAAGACTTTTAACTGTTAAATATATACTAAAATAATAATCAGCCAATACAATAAAAATGACTAAACAATTAAAAACTTTGCATCTGACGGGTACAACCATATTGCTAAACCCAAGCATCAGTTTATTATTAATATATATAATCATATAAAAGATCATGCAAGTGCCTGAACCTAACATAGTTTTTTTTCATTGATATAAGTGGAGACTGGGCAGAAATATTGAGAGAGATTAAAGTGTTGTTCGGTAATTTGGCGCTGTGAATCAAAGGATGAGAACGAGGTTGATTGTGGCCATTTTCCTTTTGGGTTGTACGAGACAGTGACACAAAGTATGGTAGATGGAGAGATTAAGGAAGAAAAGAAAAGAAGAATAAAACAAATCAGTCATGAGAGCATTAAATCTCTAACACCATATAAGAAAAAAAAAACAAATTCGACCTTGAATATCCTTAAATTTATATAAATATTAGTATAAATTTATAAGTTTTTAGGAAAATTCTTTAACTAAGATGAAGACTAATAAATCATAGAATAATAGCCCTTTTGTAATAGTCACTTAGTATAATAATATTTCGCTATAACGGTTAAATTTACGATAGAATCAATTTTTGTGTTTTATTTTAATCTTTTATAACAAAATTTTACTTATAAACATCTATAGTTATGAAGTACATTCTTTATTAAGTTAGTTTTTATAACAACATGTTGTATAAAATTTTAAGTAAAATTTTAACTATTTTATATAAGTAAGCCTATTAATTATACTTTATTAAATAAAAATGATATTAATTAAAATATTTTTTCAATACAATGTTTAAATTTCACATAATGTGGGATTACTCATTTTGTATTACCGACATTCTCTCACTAATGCAAAAGAATTGAAAATTTTGTGTAAACATGAGAAGAGCAACAACGAAATTAGCCGATTAAGCATTAGTATTTTGTGGATTTGAACTAGAACGTAGTGAAATGAGTGATTCTTCTCTTTAACAAGTGAACGAATCTTGAAATTTTTAAGATAGGGGTTAACACATGACACACGACTAATCTCATATCCAATTGATGTTCCGCAATAGATCAACAAGTTTAACCAATGCACCTCGGGGTATAGGTAAATGCTCTAGAAAATCTACCAATGTATTTCATAGAAGATGATTAGTTCTCCACACTTACGTAAATAATTTCATCAAGTCTATCTTAATATAGATTACTCGAATCAAGACTATTAAATCATTAAAAGCATTTCTTAAACTCAACCTCTCAAATTTAAATTCAATGCATTTATCAAGCCTCTCTCAATAATATGTTTGGAATTGAATTCTATAACACTTATAATAAATCATAAAATCCAAGTTCCAATACTCTAGATGTCATAATATATGTAATTTTATTCGTAAAAGTATATTTTAGAATTTTTATTTTATGAGAATTTTTATTGTGATAACATATCGAAAAGTTTTATGATTAACCTAGATAAAACCTAAGGAAAAATACTAAAATGAACTAACTCGGTGTACTTTATCAATTTTAGACTCGAGTGTTTAGTTACATGTAGATAAATATCAACACCTATACTAAATTCCGTTTCCTCTTTAACGTCTTAATTTTATACTTTCTACATAATTAAAACTCAATCTTTCTGAAAAGGTCCTCGTCCACTCACGAAACAAGCTTACAAATCGACCCCTCTTGGTAGCTTCATTAGAAATGTTTTGAAATACTTGTCGTGCTTCTACTATTGAGCTATCTAAGTTATCTGCATTTCACTTCTTATTACGTATAGTATAGATACTGAATTTTTTTTATTATGTTTGGTTTTCGATAATGGTGTTATAAACCCACACGTCAATTTATTATTAACTTATAAATCATATAAAAGATTATGCAAGTGCCTAAACCTAACATAGTTTTTTTCATTGGTGTAAGTGGAGACTGGGCAGAAGCATTGAGAGAGATTAAAGTGTTGTTTGGTACATTGGTGCTGTGAATCAAAGGATGAGAACGAGGTTGATTGTGGCCATTTTCTTTTTGGGTTGTAGGAGATAGTGACACCAAGTATGGTAGATGGAGAGACTAAGGAAGGAAAGAATAGAAGAATACAACAAATCAATCGAGAGCATTAAATCTCTAATACCATATAAGGGGGAAAAAAAACAAAACTAAATTCGACCTTGAAGACTTTAATTATGAGATACATTGAACGTAGCTAACTAGAAAATGCCTTCATTATGTTTTGAGCAATACTTTGTTATAACGGTCAAATTTCTAATAGAATTGATTTTTATGTTTTATTTTAATCTTTTATAACAAATTTTCACTTATAACAGCAATATTTATAGTTATGAAATACATTCTTTATTAAATTAGTTTTTTATAACAACATATTGTATAAAATTTTAAGTGAAATTATTAACTTTTTATAGAAGTAAGCCTATTAATTATACTTTATTAAATAAAATGATATTAATTAAAATATTTTTCAATAAAATGTTTAAATTTCATATAAAAATTTATTAATAATATTTTATTAAATGAAAATAATATTTAACAAGTGGAATTGAAGATATCAATTCAATAAATTATTACATTCTCGATTAATAATTTAATATGGAACATTATAACCATATAAATTAATTAATTAATTTAATTTGATAACTCGTGCTAATTAATTGAACTTATTAGATTTATAAACTTCATAATTAATCATGTGAAAAATGTAAAATAAAGTAGGCATAAAAGTAACAATTATCTCTCTATAATAGTATGATGTTAAAGATATATAACGGGCAAAATTTTAAGAGACAAATAAGACTATTATAGAGAGATGACTGTATCGTTCCGATCAAATTCTATAAATGTAAAAATTTATATAAATGAATAATGCAAAGATGAAAATGTGATGGCAGGCAAATATGATTATCTTTTTCCTTTTTTTCTTTTCTTTTTGTTCTCTATTTCCTTTCTCTCTCATTCTTTACGTAGCAAACAACCCCCACAACAATGAACCTTCATTGCTTACTTGTCCTTTTAAACAATGGTTGTAAATTTCCGATTAAAGCATCTCAAATAATTGGGGACAGATATTATATATACTAGCTGTTGTAATATATATATATAAAGGGAATTGTTTTAAAGCATGATTTGGCCTAAAACATATGGTTGGTTGAAATAGCCTCCACAAATCGAAACAATGTTCCTTGCAAATCCCACCCTACCCAACACACCGCCCACAAATAAATAAATAGAAAAAATATAAGGCATCCCTTCACTAAATATGGAAGGTTACATGAATGAAAACTAAGTAAAGTATAAAGCTAAAGCACCTGCTGCATCCATTCCCTCCTTATGCTTTCATTCAATCATCTCTTTTTCAACACTATAATTGGTGTTTATTTTCATGCTCCTTAATTTGTATATGCATATATGCATAACCTTAAATCAAATAGATTATAAGTGTAACCATTCAACTGCTTGAAATCAAAGATTTAGTTGATATAATGTAATGTAGATTTAATACGTAAAATTTCGTGTAAATAAAGTCAAATATTATTTAAATTGAATTAGATAGGGTGATCATGTACTGATTTTGGATATAACAATTTGAATCAATCTATGAGCGGATTGCTTGTAACTAATTAAATAAAAATATAAAAAATTAGAGGTTGAATTAGTAGAATTAATTTTATATTTTTAAACTTTGTGATTTTTTAATTTTATTATTATCGGACCAATAGTTAAACTAGTTGAACCAAAACCGATAATCTAACAAATTCAACCATCAATTTGATTATTAATACAAAATATAAAAGCATATTACATTATAAACTCGAAAAGAATCATAGGTCATTAGAATGAAACTTGAATTTTGATAATTTATTAAGCATTCAACTTACAAATTACAAATAATTAATCTAAATACGAGATTATAAAAGATTAGGTAAATGATTCATAGAGATTTTTGTATTAGGAGTTAGATTACAATTTGCTTCCTTTACTAAAAAAATGAGTAAATGAGTAAAGAAGCAATGTGTAACTCATATTGAGGTACATGAAATAATTTTAATAGTAGAAATTGATGAAATTTTTAACAAAAGAGGTGTTTACTATTTGATCAAATGTATAATAATTAAATTGTTAATATTTTAAATAGAGAATAAAATGTAGTTTTAACTTTTTAATATAAATAACATTTTTAAGCAGAAGATTAAGGGGTCAAAGACTTAATTAATATCATTTGAATCTACATCTTATGGGGGGAAATAGTCCAGATTGAATATCTGCGTCAAAATTAGGGTGTGATATGCACATTTAAGAACCGAAAGAAAATGAGAAAAAGTAAGTGAGTTGAAAGTGAAAGTGGATGAAGTGGTCCATTGACGGGCAGATTAAATAAAAAAGAAAAAGTCTGCCTTTCCCATACCTCCATCGCATCGTTTGTATTTGTAGTCTACGATCACGCGCCGATGACGTGCCGGCTGAGAATCCAATTTTTGATTTGTGATGCCCAATAGCGCAAACAAAAGCAAGTGGGGAGGGTATGGGAAGTATCCAAGTGATTTGGGGTTAGTGGGCATCACGTGCCACTTTCGTCGTGTGGTTGACACGAGTCACCGCCTTCAATGGGCCGATAGGAGTGGGTCCCGCTAGCCACACATGTGAAGAACCCGACCATCTCTCTCTATTTGTTTCCCGTGACTCCTGCTAAAAGTTAAGCAAAGGATTGGGGGACTTCGATATTGCTAGCAAGGTTTGACTTAATTACGTATTGAAAACATTAAAGTATAAAAAATAATAGTCTCAAATAAAAAATAATTTAATTATTATTAATTCCAAAAATAAACAAGTGAAAGCGTTGTCATTTTTTTCATCCAATTTTGTAAGAAAGGAAATAAAATATTGGAGATGAAAGGTCAGCCCTGACGTGTCCCTTTCGTTGTGCTTTTTTAGGAGAAGATGCTTCTTTCTTTTCTTGGATCCACACATCATGCTGTGCCCTTTAAATCTGAAGGTCCTAATTCAAATTAGACATTTTAATAAAGAATTAAATTGGTGATATTGAAAATACTTACTTTAAATGAATTAAAAGTTAAATTATGATAAAAGAATTTTGCACGTGTAACTTAGTTAAACAAATGGGATCACCGGAATCACATGGAATATATGAAAAATAAATAAATTTATGTCAAGATCAATTTTAGTGATGGTGAAAAAATGAAAATGAAATTATAAGTAGAGCAAAATGATTTGGTGTGTATCTCTCCATGCCTTTTCTAAGCATCATTACTTCAATCCAAAACTGGATATTTCTGTCCACAAACTCATACCCTTCAATTTTCTTTATATAATACTAAATCATTATTATCAAGTTACATGTTTGTTTAATTTTGGATAGTTATTTATAAAAATAATTATATTTTTAATATAAAATTTAAATTATTGAATTTATTTCTTTACTAATTAAGTAGGTCACTAAAACAACTTTTTTAGAAAAAAGTATCAGTTTTTTATTAAATTAATTTATAAATTCATAAACTCGTAATTTAGCTTGAGCTTTTTATGTTTAATATTTTCTTATATCATAAATAAATATTAATTTTAATAATGTCAACAATTCTTAAAAACTATAACATTTTAATCAAATTCAAATATCTGAGCTAACCAATGATATTGTAAAAGTTAATGTAACATCCCCAAAATTTCTATAGTCTTGAACAGTGATAAATAAACAATAGACCAATAAGAATGTGAGAAAACCATAAATTATCAGTGTTACGAGACAATGGGGCAATGAGAAAAGTCTATATACGGAAAGAAATCAATTTAAGGTATTTGACTAGGTTGTAAGAAAGTGAAAAGTATTGGGACCAAAGTAAAAAAGTTAAATGATTGAAATATTGAGGCAAGTGAATTAACGATGATTTGAAATTAAGAGGTAATTTGACAAATAAGGGCAACAAATAAAAGATGCTATAAGTGGAAGGTAATTTATGAGATTAACACTGATATTAATTGATAAGTAGTATTGTTAAATAAAAAAGGTAAAAAGATTACGTGTGCTAAAAGGGATTAATTTGTAAATCTGATAAATAATAGAAATGTTAAGAAAATCTCTAGTTCTACTTACTAAGCTTGCAAAAGCTTAACGCGTGTTTTATACCCTTAAGTAAAGAGAAGCGGTTAAAAGACTCATTGGATAGGCTACATCTCATCATATCAACACATTAGTGGACCCAAGAAAAGGGTAAACTTTTATTCTCCATTGATTCAGTAAATGGCATGTACCTAGGTGAGTGTTTGGTTAAAAAGGTGTTAGAGTGACTAATTTGAATAAGTGTGAAACTTATTAGAAATTACACGAAATGTTTTATATCAGTAGTGTATTAGAATACGAGATATCGAGATTAAAATTGTATTTTTGTTAAGTAATTTAAATTGGTTTAAGTTATCAAGTAAACAAGGGCTAAAACTGGAAAAATATGAATGACTAAGCTGGTTAATAGACCCTAGAGTCCTAGAAATGATAGAACCTCGATTGGTACTAGGGCAAAGTATTGATTTTTAAGTGAAAGTGTCGATACCTTGGGTATTTTTCTTGAAATTTTCAACTTCAAAGCTCAAAACAGTATAGATACAACATAGGGTATTAATACCTAAGCTAAAGCATCGATACCTTAGTGGTAGTATTGATACCTGAGCCCTATTTTGTGTAAAATGTGACCCTGAAACAATCTTTTACAAAAAAAATTTACCTGTGTTGGTCCAATACGATTGTGCTATGAAAATAACATAATAATAAGTTTAAAATATGAGCAAAAAATGGTACGGATAAAATGATTTAGCCAAGACTTCTCTGGCACTCAAATGTAGCATTTCTATATCTGACTTGGTAGTCGGGTTGGGTATAGGGGTGTTACAGTTGAAGTGCCTAAGTATGTCAAAAAGTTTGAAGCATAAAGATTAAATCTTAAAGTTAAGCGTAATATTGGGAACCAAATTAGAAATTGACCATTATTATATAATCTATACAAAAACAAAAGGGTAGACAAGTGCCAGACAAGGGCTATGCCACTTTGTCATGTTCATAGTTTTTTTTTGGCTTAATTCACAATTTCAACCCTGACTCACTTTGGTACCTAAACTTTTTTGTCTTAATGGTACCTAAAGTATTAATCACTTCCCTATTTGGTACCTAAAGTATGCCTCCGTTATATTTTTTACTCCATTTTTTGACAGACAATAAAAAGTATCTTATACCAATCACAAACTGCCATGGCATCTTTATAGAAAAACAAATATTTTTTATTAAATGTATATACATTAAAAAATATAAAAGAGAAATATATATATATATAATTTCAAAGATATATATATTAAACCTAGAAGAAAAAACATATAAATTATAAAATTTGTAAAATAAAATTTACAAAAATACAATAATTGAAAATAAATTACTTGAAATTAATAATATTATTAAAATGTAAAAGTTTGTAAAAATTATAAATATAATTGTAAAAATAATCTGAAAAATAATTTTTATGAAATTCTAAAATATATAATTCTAGAATTCTAAAAGGTATTTAAATTTCAAGTTTTTTTTGCAATTACTTGAAATTTATTTTAAATTTTTATAATATTTTTCAATTTTATATATTATTTTGAATTTTAAAATTTAAAATTATATATTTTAGAATTTTATGAAAAAATATTTTAAACTTATATATATTATATATGATTTTTTTACATTTTAATCAATATAATATATGATATTTTAAAAATAAAAAAGGTTACATGGTGTATTCTAATAGTGCCATATGGCCGGTCAACATTGGTCAACTCTCGTAAATAATACACTTTTGAATTTGACCGATCATTGATGGGGTGTTGACGGGCCACGTGGCACTATTAGAATACATCACATGCCTTTTTTATATTTTTTAAATATTATATATATTATATTGATTAAAATTAAAAAAAATCATAAGTTTTAAAATATTTTTTCATAAAATTCTAAAATATATAATCATAAATTTTAAAAATTCAAAATAATATACAAAAACTAAAAATGTTATAAAATTAAAAGGTATCTAAATTTTAAGTAATTAAAAAACTTAAAATTTAAATAATTTTCAAATTTTATTATTATATTTTAGAATTTTATAAAAAATATTTTTAAACTTTTTTAGAACTTTTTTTACAATTTTTATGATTTTTACAATTCGTTTACATTTTTCTTAATAATATTATTAATTTCAACTAATTTATTTTCAATTATCGTAATTTTTTGTAAATTTTATTTTTATAATTTTTATGTTTCTTTTCAAGATAATATATATTTGACTTTTATATATTTATTTCTACTTTTATATATTTTTAATGTGTATGTATATTTAATAAAAGAGAATATTTATTTTTACATAAAGATGTCACGTGGTGCTTTGTGATTGCCCATAATATTTTTTAATGTTTGTAAACAAATGGACTAAAAAGTATAACCGAAGCATATAATAAGTACTAAATTGAGACAAAAAATTTAAATTGTAAATTAAAAAATGAGTATCTTCTTCTTTTTCACCTAAAAGATCATATTATTGTTAAAAAGACCTATGACCTTTCTATCTTTAGACACTTGTTAACATACAAAGTCCTATGACCTTATTTGATACATGATTATATAGAAAAGACCCACTTTTAACTTTTCCATTATAAATATTTTTTTGGACACTTCTAAGCATATAAAGTCGTATGACCTTATAGTTATAGATATTATAATATTAGAGAATATTTAATGCACTGTTGGTGCATGAGTGTCATGCATTATCGGTGAATAATAGATAATAAATCATCATTAAATAAAATAAAAAATAGCGGAGGACTTAAAACTAAACACTAATAATTTTAATTAAACATAAGTAAATAATTAATTAATTAATTAAAATTATTAGTATTTATTTACAAGTCCATATTTTTATTTAATTTAATTGATGATGTGTCATGTTATTTCATTGACAGAGTATGAGACTTATGCATCCACGATGCATTAAATATTATTCCTTATAAGATATTATAAAATAAATTAATATTATTGTAGATTTTAAAAATCAAGGATTTGATATACAATATATTATTACTGAATTAGTGCATTGAAATTTAAAAAAAAGATTAGGTCCTTTAAGACGAAAAATCAATTTTTTCTTTGTAATTCTGTCATTGTGTTTTTTTTTCTTTGAATTGCTAATAATTAATGTAAAATATAGTAGATCATTTGCTCAAGTCAATCACCTTAATTAAAAAAGAGAGAATGAAGAGGAGTTTGCCCTACCTATAATTGAGGGGCTACCTTGTCCAAATGGATTGTCTCGTTCAAACTACAACCTTCTCAGATCTTGAAGTGAAATAGATGGACTAAAAATGTTTGTTTTATAATTTTTTTAACTAAATAAAAACATGATTAAGTACCAGAGAAGTCATACAAAGCTTCACCTAATCAAGGGTGAAGCCAAAATTTTATTTTAGGGGTCAAAATAAAACTAATTTATTTAGGGAGGTCTAAAAGCATAAAACTAGTATTAAAAAAGACTTAAACTAAATTATAATTTTATATGAAGGATTAAAATAACAATTTAATTATTTAAACCAATTTAGAGGCAGGGGACAACACCCCTACATCTAATTAAAATTTTGCACATTAGCAAGGACCTTTCATCAAAACTTGTTGTAACACCCCAAACCCGGCCTAGAACGACCAAGTTTTAGAGGTCACATTGGCTACCAAGATGACTCGAAATAAAATGTCATACAAATTTCTCAAAAACATTTCGAAAACCTCTTTTGCTCATATTTCAAGAAGTTGTTAGAACCTTTACTTTAGACTATACAATTAGTAACCTGATTGACACTATTTTTTTTTTTTGATATCGCAGTTTCTGAAGTGAACAACAGACTTAAAGTTAAATGTTAGATCATGGAAACATTAGGCTATTCGAAGTCGAAAACTGTAACACCTCTAACCCAAATTCGTCGCCGGAACAGGGTTACGGAGCATTACTGGAGTTTACAATTTAAATACGATCATTTTTCAACTTTTCAAAATTTTTCTTAGAAGTAGGGGACACATGCCCGTGTCTCTACTCGTGTGAACGGAAATAGGTCATTATTAAACAAAATACCTATACATGCCACTATATTCAAAATCCAATCATTTGAACATACCGATATAAACAATGGATAGTGTGATATATCTCCGACAAGCTTCCAACCCAAATCGAGCTTCGGATAATCTGTAGGGTAAATAAAAACAAATACGTAAGCAATGAATGCTTAGTAAGCTCGTGTAGTCTTTAATCATACTAGTTCATTTAAAATATATAAAATCTATACATATCAAGGATAACCCAATATTGATATCACAATACTCATGAAACTATATTCATCAGAATTCCACAGTATCACTTAAATATATTATTCGAAGCTTAGTAGGATTTTAAATAACTCTAATATTTCATAATTTCTTTTGTCAAATACAATATAATCAATAAACATACTTCCTTCAGATCGATATCAATAATAATCTATAAATCTTTCAATTCAAACACATAAGTCTCTTACCATTTCTTACTGAATCGTAGAACGGCTTACGGATATGAGTACATAGTTCTTTTTGTGCCATAGTACAACTATGGTCTTACACATGCATTGCCATGTCCCTGCAATGATCTTACATTTGGAGTGCCATAACTCAGTTATGGTCTTATCCATCAATTCATCGTTTTCCACAGAACGATTATACTCAATCCCATGTTCAATCTAAACTGAGTATTAAATTCGATAATATATTTCCAATAACTGTTCAATTTGGCTTTTATTAGTTAATATCATATACTATCACATTGAGCCATTATTTATCTCATGAATATTTAGTTCATGTTTTCATTTCACATTTTCATATTCAATTCACCTTTTCAAATTATATTCCACAATCATGTTTCTTTCAATAGCTCAATTGTTTCATTTCGTTCGATTTAGCTTTTTATTTAATTACCCCTATTAACAGACTCGGGCTTTGACGGATATGTGGATTCCAACCAAACACACCAGTACGACACATTGTGCCTAAAATGGTACATAGTACCGATCGAGAATCAAGAATTGTGATAAAGAATAAGATATTCAACACACAAAGTGTTGAATCATAATGATAACGATAACGATTTCGACACACAAAGTGTCGAATCGGTAACAGTAATAGTAGTCGGCACGTAAGTGCCTAATTAGTAATTAGTAACAGTATTCAACACACAAAGTGCTGAATCTGAAACAGTAATGGTAACAGTATTCGACACACAAAGTGCCGAATCGGTAACAGTAATGGTAACAGCATTCAACACACAAAGTGTCGAATCGTAATAAGATAACGATGTCGGCACATAAGTGTCGATCAAGAATCAATAACGGTAGCGATAATGATATTCAACACACAAAGTCTTTGAATCAGAATATAATGGTAACGATGATTCGACACACAAAGTGCCGAATCGATGCTGATAACGATGGTTGGCACATAAGTGCCCGATCGATGTTTCGACAAAAACCCGTACTCTTCCATATCCTATGGCATGCCAATTATATCCGACTAGCCTGACTAGTTAATAGGGTATTTAGTTCATTTTTCAGTACAATTTCCATATTAGTTCAGTATCAATTATAATTCCTTATTTCAATTAGCTTCACAGTATTGCAGTAATTCATTACTTCAGTAAATTCACAGTTCAATGCAGTAGACATAACAATATTCAGTAACTTCACAATTCAACTTAGTACTCAAAACAATATTCAATATTCCATAATCCAGTTCAGTATCGGTCTCAATTTCAATACCCAATCATAAATTTATCACTCTACTAAACACTTACCTTAAAATACTTACCACACATAATTAGTAAATTAAACACATAATAATTATAAAGTTTGAATTCTAGTGATACAAACACATATTTCTTATTCAATTCAATTTTCTAAATTCAGTTCAATACTAACACATATACATATATATTTTCATCACCAAATAACATTCACTTTAATCAAAATTGTATAGAATATAGTTCATATGAACTTACCAGGCTAAATGCGAAAATACCAAAATTCGGGACATTTTGGTAATTTTTATTTTCCTCGAACTTCCACCCAATCTTGATCTAAATTAATATTTCATTCAATTTATTAATTTAAATAATAATAAAATTCATTTCATGCAATTTGGTCACTTTTTGACATTTTACAAAATTACCCTAAAAATTTTACTTTTATTCAATTTAGTCCTTGAACCTAAAACATGTAAATTAGCTATTTTTAAAATAAAATCATATTAGATGAATGTTCACATATATTTTCCTCCTCCTCCACTCCATTCGACACCCTTGATATATACAGAATACCACTATTTACTTGTTTACTCATAACAAGCTTTTCACTTGAGTCATAGTCACTAAATTAATTATATCTTAAGCTACAGAACTCCGAATTGAGATACGTAAATTTTATCTGAAACTAGACTCACATATATTCTTACCATAAAAATTTTAGAATTTTTGGTTTATCAAATAAGTACAATTTATTATTTAAAGTCATCCCTATTCTGCTGTCTGACAGTTTTGACCCTTCTTCACTAAAATTTAGTTATCTCATCATACGGGATTCGGATGATGTTACCGTTTGTTTATATTGAAAATATACTCATTAAGGGTTTTAAGCATATAAATTTTAACCCTAATTATTTTTCTCCAATTTTTGATGATTTTCAAAAGTCAGAACAAGGGAACCCTAATTCATTCTGACATTGTCTCACAAAATTCATTATATCTCATGATTTACAATTCCATTACTTACACAATTTCTTCTATGAGAAAGTATACTTAATAGGATTTAATTCCATATTTATTCATCCTCTAATTCAATTTCTACAATTTTGATAAATTTTCAAAGTCGACTACTAGTGTTGTCTCAAAACTATTTTAGTGTAAAATGTTGATAACTAAATTTATAACACCTTCCTTTCCTTTCTCTTCAATATTTTCCATCACTTTCTCTTATTTTCCTTTACTAACATAACAAGAATATAGAACCTTATATAATGAAACTCTTCATTAACATTAATTTCCTACTTTTTAATAATATCAAACTCAAAAGTATATTGAAATCTTGATGTTCTTACCTTGTGCTATTGATTTCAATATTTAACTTGACTTTCTCTATTCTTCAGCTTCTATTTCTTGAATCTAACTTTATATTCTAGCTCCCCATAATCTCCTTATCAATATTCTCTCTTGGTGGCTATGGAAATTTCTTTGATTTCTAAGTGAAAATGGTGAATTTTTTGTGGGAGGACCAAATTGTAAAGAAAAGAAAGTTTTTTTCTTTCTTTTCTCTTCATACGTTAGATGCATGGGAAGAAGATGATTCTTCATCTTCCTTTTCTTATATATATATACTAAATAAATTAATAATAAAATATTATTTAAAAATCAAATTAAAATATTAATAAACTAATATTTAATTAATTAATTAATCTTAAATATCACCAACATCATCATTGCCTTCTAGATTTTTCTATCCTTCTAATTGACCATTTTGCCCTTCATGATATTTTAAAATTTCATCATTGAGTCATCACTCAATTTGGTAAAATTACGATTTAGTCCCTCATAATTCTCCACTTGTTCAATTTAGTTCTTATTCATCCATTTTCCTTAGTTTCTAGATCATTCCACCCTTAAAATATTTGCACTATTGATCCTTTTACTTTTTCATATTTACACTTCAACCCCTCAAATTTTAAGTATTTATTCTTGGGCAACAAAACTTTTATCACTTTTACGAAATAGTCATTTCTTGCATTAATATGTCATAATATACTTCCCAATGTTGACACAAATTAAAATTTCCCTTTTTTCCACTTTATTTCCTTATTTTACTATATCAAGGATACTATCTTACTTTCTTACTATAGAAATTTTCGGGGTAATACAAAAACCCTATATCGCAGAGCATTTAAAATTTATTTACAATCCAACTGAATCAAATCAAAGTACTTTAGTAAACTTAATTAAATTCAAACCCAAACGTAACACACTGAGATACTCCGATTTGCTGAGTCTGAGACCTAAGCACATGGTTTACCTGAAAGGAGAGAACCAAGAGAGTGAACTACTAAAGCCTAGTGTGATTCCTAAAACAAACGTAATTAAGCAGTGTTAAACGAAAGTTCAAACACTCGAAAATCTTAACAGTTCATTATAACTAAACACATTGTATAATTGAATTGATACACAAATATCATTATATGACGTATAGATAATATACAATCAGATACAGAATAAATGCAATGAATTTCCACCTATCCAACCGCTACACACTATCTCCATCCCTCCAATCACACCAAATAGGGTTCCTTAGACCCTTTCATCCTCTACACACTAGTTTTGGGTTATGGTAGACCCATCCAACCAAAACAAACCGTTATGTGGTCGTTTGCCACTTGAATTATTGCGGTTTTATCACCAAATCAAATGATGCAGTTAAATTGCCAAATCAAACTTCATTCACTTTATACTCAGATCCTAGTCACTAATGCAAATGCAAACAATAGAATTAATACATAGGTTCATAATAAATCACAATCATTTTTCGATAACAGAATTAGTATAGATATTCAAAATCAGACATAAATATTTCGAATCACAAAGTCAATACAGATATATATAGAATCGAACATACTCGTATGCGGATACAGAATAACAGAATGACATTGTACACAATTTCCATTTAACATATCCATGCATTTACATATTCCAAATTCAGAATCTCACAGTAAACAGATTAAATATTATAAATATGTATTCTTATTCACATTTGAGGGGTGACACGCCCCCTGAACAAACCTTCCTCTAATATAATTAGTGTCCTAACCACTTTTACAGAGGCTTAAACAGGTTAGGAATCACTCGGGGACCAAAAAGAAATAATTTGTAAAAAGGTGCAAAAACTACAAAAATAGGGCCACACGGTTGTGTGGAGGGGTCCAGACTGTGTGATAGGGCACATGGCCATGTGATTGAGGGACACGCCTATGTGAACAGGTCGTGTAGCTCACAATCAAATTTAAGTGCATAGGTGACATGCCCGTGTGGAGGACATATATAGTTGTGTGAGCAGGCCGTGTAATTCACTGTCAATTTTCCTAACAGAGGTCAGACGGTTGTGTGGCTAGCCCGTATGACCCACCTTAGACCGTGTGATTGAAATTTACCAAACTTTTTAAACGACACACGGTCGTGTGGACCACTTGTGTGCAGCACACGCCCGTGTAGTAAAAAAAAACCACCCCAAAACTGCTACAAACCCAAAAATTCAACCACAATTTACCCCCAACCCAAATAGTTTAATTATACACACTTAAAAGACGATCCTGATGCACAAATAATTAACCGACGTCCCTTGACAAACCAATCTGGTACTCAATCACACGAATATACAAAGATTACAAAAATTTCCCGATTGTAACAAGATAAAACAATTTGAAGACAATTGACTAAAACACAAACAAATTGTACTTACCTGTTTCCCTCCTATATTCCTGATTTAACGAACAACAAGCGAACAACGAAAACTTGTAGAACATAAATGGGCAATCGATTTGGAACAAACAAAAGAAAAAACTAAAGAACAAGGAGGAAGAAAAATAAAAAAATGAAGTGAAAGAGAGTGATGGAACGTGAGGGAAGTTAATTTTAGAAACTTTTAATAAAATAAGAATGAGAATAAGAATAAAATAAAAGATAAAATTTAAGGAAACCTCAATATCAAAAATAATTTCACTTACACATAATAAGATTCAAACTTAAGACCACGTAGTAACCAAATGCTTAACCATTAAACCATTAAGCTCATTCTTGTCCCTAAATTGCAAAGAAAATCATAAAAGTCTATTTAAAATTACTGACTCATCCTACAAACATTATTCCTTCTAACCCCAATTTCAGGTGTTACATTTGCATTTCAATGAAGATCTCTAATCAAATTTGTAACTCAATGAAGACATTTGATAAAAAAATAACTATTGATGAAGACGAATTATTAAGTTTGGCTATCGACGATGGTTACTTTATAACCTCAAATTGGGGCCTTACCCAAGTCAACCACCTTAACTAGAGGGAAAAAAAAAAGCTCCATTTATTTATAGTGAAGTAGCTACTTTACCAAAATGAATTGCTTGTGCAAACACTACATGATCACCACGCTTAAGTTGCATCATTTTGCAACACATGTTTCTTGCATGCTCAACAAGTGGACAACACTCTAAATGTAACAATACAATTTTCGGTAGTGTTAGAAAAGGTGATTTTGAAATCTCATTTCCGTAAATCAAGTTTGTAAATATTCATAATATTTACGAAGTTGGTATAATAGAATATTCAAGTTTTGTCCATCAATTTTTCCTATTAATTGCTTAATTAAGGTACAGGGACTAAATTGGAAAAGTTTTATTACTATGAGTTTTTAATTGGCTAAAGACTTAATGACTTAAATTGTAATTAACCAAAGGTTCAAAATGACAATTAAACCATTTTACATTATATGTTAGTGGACTTTGGTGGCTTAAACATTAAACATTTGGTTAGGAAGCTAATTAGTGATTAATTGAAAATTAATTAAAATATAATTATATTATAAAAAGCCAAATTCGGTGGAAAGAAAGAGAGAACTCTTTTCTTCTCCAACCTTTAAATCGTCCACCATAAAATAAATATGAAGTTTTAAGGGTTTCAACTTTCGACAACTATTTGGTAAGCTTAATTAAGTTTTTTTTCTTGTATTTTTTTAATGTTTTTGAGGTCATGGGAGCTTGACTTAGCTAGCCCATGTACCAATTTGTAAAACTGTTAAAGTTTTTGAATGTTGTCATTGTTGATTTCTTGAAGAAATTGGTGTCAATTTGATAGATTTTAAGCTTAGATGTGAAAAAGGACTAAATTGTAATGTTTAAATTGTTATTTTTGTACATAAGGACTAAAGTGAATTAATTTTGAAATTGATGTGAAATTTCAGTAATTATAGACAATATAGAGACTATAATGAATGTAATTGAGGTTAGTTTTCAATCTGAAGCTCAAAATTGAAAGTTACGACTATTTCGGTTTTAGAGACTAAATTGAATAAAATGTAAAACTTTAGGAGTATTGAAAATGAAGTTTCATAGGTTCATCCATACCATGATACAATGTATAAATGTTTGAAGTTGATGAATTGAATGAAATAATTGAATAGATCAAGAATTGGATCGAGACGAGAAATAATCGGGAAAAACCAAAATAATGATAAATCGGTCATTGAAAATTTAACTTATTTGCTGTTTTAAGCAGGTAAGTTCATATGATATTTATTTATATAGATTGTTGTGCATTTAGTTTATAATTATATGTGATTGGTTGTGAGTTGGTTGAAAAGGAACCTAAGTCTATTTATAAGATATTATGCATTTACATAACTTTGAGAAGTAATAAGGATTCTCTTTGGTTTATTTCAAAAATTGTAAATTCGTATTTTGTGGCATTTGGAATTCTTAATACCAATTGTCTAGATTTTAGTAACAAGTTGATCAAGGGTTTAGTAGAGAAAATTTCCCAAATCTTACCTACCTAAATACAAACACTCGAATCCATATAACCCCTCACTAATAAAATATTTCCAGATACCTAAAACTCAGCTAAACTCATAAATTACTCTCAACATATTTATGTGAACCGTCACAATCTTGATCATCAAAGCTTATAACAACAAACATATGTATCATTAAAATTGCATTGTACTATATCCCATTATAATATGGACTTCTATTGAAAATACTAAATCCGACTCAAAGAAACTTGATTTGAAGGATTAACATTAGGTATAACATCAAGTGTGCCAAAACCTATTAGCTTGATTTTGCTGTGCTTGTGCTCTTTGCTCTTTAATGAAATAAAATACATCATAATTAGACTTGTTTAGAGAAGAACAATTTATCCTATACGATAAAGAAATTAAAAATTTATTTAATTGTAGAAAAATATAAATTAATGGAACCTGGACTGAGAAAAAAGAAAGAGGAATGAGCTGCGGCCGAACCTACCATCAACACTTGGAAATAATAATTGCTTCCACTAACTTAGGTTCATTAAATGAACTTTTTTCAGTTTTGACAAAACATGCAGCAATTCCTCCCCTGTGCCTAGTTTACTTACGAAAGAGAGAGAAGGGAACGCCGTTTAATAGCGCACTTCCCATGAACCAACCATGCCAAGCTGCCATCTGTGTTGTTCTTCTTCCACGTAGCACTTATTTTTTTGGCTTTGGACAATTTCCATTGCGTGGCACCCACTCCCCTTATCTTTTTTAATCTTTTTTACCTACATAAATACCCCCCTCCCCCATTTTCCTTCCTCTCTCAAATTCTTCACTCATTTCTCTCCTTAACTCCTTTTGTTGTGCCTCTTCTCTCTCTTGCTCACTAGTTTTTCTTTTCCTTTCCCGAGAAAAAGTTAAAAGGAAAGCAGGAAAATAATGCCGGGTTTTGGTGGTTTGGAGACTCCTAGTCCTACTCCCACTTTGGATGGTCCATGTCATTCAAAAGATACTTCTCGAGATTTGCGTGATCACCTCCCTTCATTAATGGCTTCTTGTTATCCTATCACTCTCAAGGTAAATAAAAAGAAATCTCGAGTGAGTTCAGTGTGTTGAACTACCCGAGTCAACCAATCATTGACTCGTTTTCGTTTCTTACCATTCATTTTGACCTTCTTATTTGACCTTTTCTAATAATATTCTTATCTATGTTTTCTTCATGCAGTTCATCGACGTGAGCTATAAGGTGAAGGTACAGGGAACCAACACCCAAGGTCGCAGTATTAAACGCATGCTTAGCCATGGATCAGCACCCTCTGATCAAGGAACAATGAGTAGGGCCCAAAAGAGGACAATATTGAACGATATCACCGGCATGGTTTCACCAGGAGAAATGTTGGCTATCCTTGGTCCTTCAGGCAGCGGCAAATCTACTCTCCTCAATGCCCTAGCTGGTCGGCTACAACACGGCCATGGTCATTTCACCGGAACCTTGCTTGCCAACAACAAAAAACCCACTAAACAAATGGCAAAACGCACTGGATTCGTCACCCAAGACGACGTGCTTTACCCTCACTTAACAGTTCGTGAAACCTTGGTGTTTTGCTCCCTTTTAAGGTTACCAAACACCCTGTCGACCAAGGAGAAGATTTCAGTGGCTGAGACGGTTTTATCCGAGTTGGGGCTATCGAAATGTGAAAACACAATCATTGGGAACAGTTTTATACGTGGGATTTCGGGTGGAGAGCGGAAAAGAGTAAGTATAGCTCATGAAATGCTTATAAACCCTAGTCTGCTGCTTCTTGATGAACCGACGTCGGGTTTGGACTCCACAGCGGCACACCGGTTGGTTTCGATTTTGGGTTCGTTGGCTCAAAAGGGGAAGACAATAGTCACATCCATGCACCAACCATCTAGCCGAGTTTATCAGATGTTTGACTCAGTGTTGGTTTTGAGTGAAGGAAGGAGCTTGTATTTCGGCAAGGGAAGTGAAGCTATGAGTTATTTCGAGTCCATTGGATTCTCACCGTCTTTCCCTATGAACCCTGCCGATTTCCTCCTTGATCTCGCTAACGGTACGTCAGCTTCAACTTCTTTTTTCTGTTGTTTGCTTTCTTTTCATTAGTTATAGCTGAGTTAACTCGAATATTTACGAACGAGCTCAATTCCCTTCTACTTCCGTTTTCTTGCTGCTGTTTACTTGCTGTAGAGTTAAATTCTTTTCTTCAATTTTCACTAAGTATAGAAAGAGGGAAAAACCCATAGGGGGGGAACACAACACTTTCCATCATTAAGACTAAGATCATATCTCATATAAATTCCCCTTGCGAGAAAGATTTCAAAAATTAAAATATGGGTAAATGAGTGGTGGGTCAGTGTATTAAATAAAGGTTGTGAAACTGTATAATAAGGTGGATAGAAATGGATAGTGCGATATTCTTTTTCCTGTCTTTTCTAATGGCCCCTCCCTCCGTCCAAAGAAATCTACCTTTTTTATTGATGAAGATTTTTCATAGCCGACGCACCGTGATTGTTAGCTTTAAAGCTTAGCTCATTCGATGATTATACACCACGAATTTGATCATTTATTCATCAGCTAATCTTTAGGGTGGCCATTGTCTGCCTTCATTGAATGAGTGATCTTGCCACTTATATGTCTCTCACAAGAAGGCACGCTACTATTGGATTTGACAAAATTTTACAACATAATAAAATCTGGGTTATTTTTTTTCTACCACACAGCAGTGAGTGCAAGAATGGTTTAATTGTCTACATTCCGTTTTGGAATTAATTCAGTGGGGTTCCTCCATTGGGAGTAGGTGGCATGGTGTCACTACAATATAAGTGATTTATGACTTGGATTTAATGATCTCCTTCTCTATTTCTAAGGTCCCAACTTCAAAGGAAATTAATCTTAGATCAATGTAGTAATATTTGTTTCTTCAATATTTTTAAATCATAGGTCAAAATCTAATGCCATTTTTATTGTTTAAAAATGGTTTAGACCTTAATACCTACACATGGATAGCTCTCCATAATATATTATTATTCACTGTAGCATGTATTATATATATGAGAAATGTTATTAGTATTTAATTGCACGAGCTGAAAAGATATTTAAGGCAAAAAGTACAATTGATGAATTACTTTTTTATTTTATATAATTTGATAAAAGTAATGATTCATCATCTTGTTTACTAATAACTTACAGATTTATATATTATGAAAATCTCAAATAAAATGATGGTGAGCGTCACTGATCCATATAGTCTACAAAAGTTATGTTATGTAGCCAATTGTGGATGAAGTGGTGTTGGACATGTTTCCATCTTTGGTGCAGCAAATAGTAATTGAGTTTATGGTATGAACTCTTGGACAATATGATCTTAAGGAAAAGATTTTAGTATGCATTTTTTATAAAGGGAAAAAGAAAAGGTTATATGACCAATGACGCCATTGATAGCGTTAGAAAACATCTTATTTTGTATGTAAAGCTAAAGGTGCTTTCTAGCCAATAATTCTTACTATAGCTTATCAAATAATTGCTGTATTTGGTCCCATAGGCTGTCCCTATTCCACCTTTACACTTGTCGAAACTTGACCTTCATTCTTAGTATAAAGATTGAAACATAATTTCTACCTTTTTTTTCCCTTCTTTTAAGACCCCAACTATTCTCCAACTAAGGTGTTGGGATATGTTTGAAGACCAACACGTATGTCGTTTTCTTTGCATCTTCCTAACACCCAATGTCATAAAAGTGGAGATTAAATTTGTCAATATATATATACATACATATATATAAGCAAGTGGTGGCCCAACCATAGTGGCAGGGGCAGCACCAAACCCGAGTGGAGACCCACCTTACCCACCAACACTGGTCAGCTTTTAATCTTCATTTTTAGCTTTTCTGAGCCTTACTCAATAACTTTGCTGCCATATATGCTATTATCCATTAAATTATTTCATACTGGGTGCTACTTTTCCTACTATTTCTTTTACTAATATTTAGTATAAATTGTCAAACAATAAATTTTAATTTCAATGGTGCTGTCCTTGTTTTGCTGAACTTTACTGTTGATGATATTTCTTTAAACAAGATTTTCTTTCTAAAACTTTTTTGCTGTAAAGGAAATCTAACCCCCCACTCGACCAACTTTATCGAAATTCTTAATTGTACAATGTTTTGATACGTGTATAATTGGAACAATATTCTAAATGCTTTGATTCAACTCATGTTCATCCATATTCATACACGTTACATTAAGTATATGCTTAGAGTCCCTGTTCTTCACACTACTGACTGATTTTATTTAATATTCTAAAGTTTTGGACAGATATTTGTCATCCACACTTGGGGCTAGGCTGCTTTATAATTTAAAATAATACATGAAGCTTTATTTTAATCACTTTTAAGAATATATGCAAATTTTAGAGAATCATATTCATTACAACACTCTTGTTTCTAATGCCAGATTGTTTATTTTTAGTTAAATAGTGGTGTTGGATATAAGTATAATTTTTTTAAAAGGTCTGTAATAAACAGAGGATCATACCCCCAACTCATGTTTGAATATGAATACTCAAGAAAAATAAATAATAAAGAAGATCATGACTGAAATGAATTATTTGTCGATTAGATCCTAAATTTCCTTGTATATGTTTCAGGTGTGTGTAAAGTTGATGGAGTAAGCGAAAGAGAGAGGCCAAATGTAAAGCAAACCCTCATTGCTTCTTACAACACCCTGTTGGCTCCAAAAGTTAGAGCTGCTTGCATGGAGATCACCCCTGTTTCGGCAAAAGACTCGTATTTCATCAGCACCCCTTGTTCCGAACAAGGCAGGAACAGCAACAGAGTCAATCTCTCAACATGGTTCTATCAATTCAGCATTCTGCTTCGAAGAAGCCTTAAAGAAAGAAAGCAAGAATCATTCAACACCCTCCGAGTCTTCCAAGTAATTAGCGCCGCAATACTGGCCGGTTTAATGTGGTGGCATTCAGATTATAGAGACATCCAAGACCGTCTCGGTCTCCTCTTCTTTATTTCCATCTTTTGGGGTGTCTTGCCATCGTTTAATGCGGTATTCGCGTTTCCTCAAGAACGTGCTATCTTCATGAAAGAGCGTGCTTCGGGTATGTACACTCTGTCTTCCTATTTCATGGCACGGATAATCGGAGACCTCCCCATGGAGCTCATTCTCCCCACAGTTTTCCTTGTTGTGACATATTGGATGGCTGGATTGAAACCCGATCTGGTGGCATTCCTATTGACATTGTTGGTTCTTCTCGGCTACGTGCTCGTCTCGCAAGGGCTTGGCCTCGCATTAGGCGCATTGATCATGGATGCCAAACAGGCTTCTACAATTGTTACAGTCACAATGCTAGCATTTGTTCTAACAGGAGGGTACTACGTGCATAAGGTCCCATCATGCATGGCATGGATCAAGTATGCTTCTACAACATATTATAGCTACAAGCTGTTCCTCAATGTCCAATACGGCGATGGCAAGAAAGTGTCACCGTTGTTGGGTTGCTCGCACCGTGGAAGTAGTACGGTTAGCTGCAAGTTCATCGATCAAGACATTGCGGGGCAAATTAGGCCTGAACTGAGCGTCGGAATTTTGATTCTAATGTTCATAGGATATAGGTTGATGGCTTACCTTGCATTGCGGCGCATCAAAGGCTGAGCCTTGGAGTTATAGGTTACAGATTCTTGTTATTTGTATAAGGCCCTTATAATTGTAAATGTTTTTCAAAATGGCCTGAAAAAGAAAGATTTGTTTCAGGTTGGTCTAAAAATTTATGTTGAGTGGTGAATTTGTATCACGCTAACTGCACCTGAAGAATCATAAGAAACTACGAAGAAATAGTTGTCATTAGTGAATTTGTAGTTTTTTGTTGAAGTACAAAAATTTGGTCATTTTTATTGCGAAAAGTTGTAGAGTTTTACTTATGTAACTTTGATACATCTGTCAGGTTTTGTTTTGTTTTTCTTATATCGTGACTCATGATGCATTATAAATGGGCAAAATGGAAAAAAAAAAATTCAAAAGAGAAAAAGAGTCATGCCCTTAATCCCTAAAGCCCAAAATCCACCATTTGGTTAAGTTTTTTTGGTGAAACCCATTTGATATATAGGGTTGCAGATTTCATATTTTTTAATTTTCTTTTTGGTGAAAAATAACATTACTAACTAATTACATATGGATATTCTGAAAAGAAAAAAAAAATACCCTTTTGACTTATCAGTTTTAAGATCTAAAATCACCTTAGGAGGAAGATAGAAAATCTGTAAATCTTCTTTTTTAGCCAAAGCTAGTTTAGTTAAGCAGTTTGTAACTTAATTTTGTTATTTAGTTATGTAATGCAAGATTCACTGTTCTTCTTGTAACAAAATATTCTGAATTAATTTAATCAAAGCCGAATTCGAAGTGGTGGAGGTGCTTCCTTGGATTGCTCTAACCACCTCCAAGTTGTTAGATTGGATTATAATCTTATTATGACCCTTGCGTTGACTTAGCTTAAGCCTCTCCAAAATGTCCCAAAGTTCGGCATAAAAAATTGAGCACTTTCCAAGATATCGGTTGTATCCAGCGATCCAACCTCCATTTTTATCACAAAGTATTCCTTCAAGCTGTATTTTCGGATTCCAATTGTACTGCACCGTTAGTGTTGAGAAAAAGTCACTTTCTAGTTAACTGTTCTTTATATTTAATATTTAAAATTAGTTAGTTGGAAACATCTTCGATTACAATCTGTACGTCAACTTCATACACAACATTTTCTCATTTCTTTTGGACAACAATCCCTACTCTTTTACTAAAGAAAAATTTTATCCCGTAAGACCAGCAAGTAACTTACCATAAGAATTTCTGCATATCACCCCAATACCTCCTATCTTCGATTTCTCCTAATTTTAATCCAACCCTCATATAAATTCAAACCATGTGACACTATCCCACCCTAATATTATAACATCCTTATCTAACACGGGATAGAAATAAACATTTCCCATAAATTTAATTTTTGTACTATTTAATTAAAAAAATATGACAAACTAAACTTCCACCCCAACAAAAGTGGGGTTAATCATGATTTTTCATAGACGTTTTTATCTAATTTTTAAATAAGAAGATAAATATGTTTTATTGTGTTTGAACTAACGTCTTCATACACGGACAATAATATTAGTACTAATCAAATTAAGATTTAATCAAATAAGGATCCAAAATCCTTGGTGCATAAATTACTTATGCATGTATATATATCATGTAGAATTTGATTCTTACAATAAAATACATTTGAAGAAGTCAAATAATTATTTGGCGAGAATGAAATAAACAAAGATTTATTTGGTTAAATGCAAAAGATGAGTAATAATATATTATTTGATTGAGTAAAATATAGCAATAAACAAATTAATTAATTAACGCTATCGCAAAATTCAAATTTAATTACAAGTATCTTATGGGGTTAATCTATATTAATATATAAAGGAAGGCCGACCTTTCTTGCTTCACATCATAATTTTATGGGGTGAAATCTTTTGTTTTTTAGATTATAGAAGGATAATTTTGGGTTTATATTTTATTTAAATTTGAGATTTAATCTTTATATTTCAATTTTGAAATAATTTAATACCTCAATTTTTATAATGTTATTAGTTAATTTAAATATTTTATTTCAATTAAAATGTTGATGTGAATGTGAATTTTTAAAATTGTTAATATTATTAAAATTCTCTATTAAATTCAAGTCTATTTTGTTACATGCGTATAAAGTGATTATTTTTTAATTTTAAATTATCACACGAAAATTTAAAAAATGAATTTTAGCAGTGTTAATAAATAGACTTATATTTTCAAATTCAAAAAATAAAAGATTAAATTCCTAATAATAAAAGGGTAAACTACACCCATGGTCACTTTTGTTTACCTTAGGTTACGTTTTAGTCACTTATGTTTGAAATGTTACGTTTTAGTCATTTACGTTATCATGTTGTAACATTTTAGTCACTGAGCCATTAATCGTTGTTAATGGTGACGTGGCACGTTAAATCATCATTTCAAACAAAATTTTAGGTTAAATTATACAATTGATCCCCATATTTTTTTCATTTTAATTAATTTATTTTTTTTATTTTATGTTCTTTAAACTTTCCTCTTTTTTTCCATTCTCTTTTGTTTCTCCCTCTGTTTTCATATCTTTCCCATTTCTTTTTACATATTAGGAAGTCGAATTGGCAGTGAAAAAAGAAGTAGGAAATCGACTATCATCATTTGCCTATAACCAAAACCCATAAACCCATACCATGCTTCTTTCTTCACTACCAATTCGACTTCTTGGTATGTTAAAATAAATAAAGAAGGTAGGAAAACAGAGGGAGAAGCAGAAGAGAATGGAAAATAAAGAAAACAAATAATGAAAGTTAAAATTTAACCTAAAATAAAGAAAACAAATAACGAAAAATTATGGGGACCAATTGTATAATTTAACCTAAAATTTTTGTTTGAAATGATAATTTAACGTGCCACGTCAGCTTACCATTACACCATTAACGACAATTAACGGCTCAGTGACTAAAATGTTACAACACAATGACGTAAGTGACTAAAACGTAACATTTCAAACATAAGTGACTGAAATGTAACCTAAGGTAAACAAAAGTGACCATGGGTGTAGTTTACCCATAATAAAAATATGAAAATTAAATTCTAAATATATAAATTATACAATAATTTAATATTACAATTTTTAAATTTTTACTCTATAATTAAAAAAATATTTAACTCGACGTAAAGCGTGGTGAGAACTGAGAATCATACTAATACCCATATATAAAAGGAAGCCGTTTCTTTTCCGACACATGTCTAGCCATTCATGCCTTTTTTCCTTTTCCTTTTACATTATGTTATGAATGGTTAAATTACAATTCTGGGTCCTCTATTTTTAGGTTATATTTCTTTTCCTTTTGTATTTTAGTAAAATAGTTAAATTTTAGTTTTGGCCCCTCTAATATGTCTAAAATTAATATTTAATCTCTATACTTTAATTTTAATATAAATTGGCTCCTGTATTTTTATAATGTTATTAATTAGTTGAAATAGTTAATATCGTTAACTTTTCGATTAAAATGTTATGTTGTTATAAAGTCTTACATATTGATACGTGATTTCCTATTTCCTT
This sequence comes from Gossypium raimondii, assembly GCF_025698545.1. Classification (NCBI taxonomy): domain Eukaryota; kingdom Viridiplantae; phylum Streptophyta; class Magnoliopsida; order Malvales; family Malvaceae; genus Gossypium; species Gossypium raimondii. The sequence goes on from NC_068569.1 coordinate 25,196,263, forward strand.
TAGGTTTGCATTGGTCTTACCTTTTTTTCTTTTTTTGTTGTTGCAATTTTAGAAAAATGATTCAATTTTAATTTTGATCCTCTATGAAATTTAACTATTACACTTTAATTTCTAATGTAATTTGGCCATTGTATTTTGTAATGTTACTAATTACTCCAAATAGTTAATGTCACTAATTTCTGATTAAAATATGAATTTTTCTAAGTAGGATTAGAGTATAGTTTAACTTTTAAATTTAATCAACCCAACCTAATGCGTAATAGTTTATAGTTAAAAACTTTTTCTATTGTAGTATAATGTAGATGTGATAGTAATAATGTAACACTGACCTAATATCAATTAGTATATAAAGCACGTTTTAAGATGGTAATAATTTGGTAACCAACCTAGGAAAAGAAGGGAAATAAATATCATTTACCAATAACTATTGATGAACAACCTACCAAACAATTAACCGCCAAAAGGTTGCAAACCCTTATTTGTAGCTAATTAATTCAAGGGTTTAACTGTTCCAATAAAAATATTGGGGTAACGACAGTATAAACTAATGCCATTAATTATTAAATAAGGGATCTTGGTTTGGAAACAACAAAACGTAGCCGACTGCCCATTTCTAATTTATTATTAACTTGTCCACCTGGGTTTCAAATCTTCATTCACTAGTCTCTTGAACACTCCAACAAGCAACCACTAATCACATATTTAATAAACTTTATTATTTTTTACTGCATTATTCTACAATCTATATTGTAATTTCTTTCCTTTTTTTTGTTTTTTTTTTAAATTGTGGGTAAACTACTCTGTTAGTCATTTTAAATAATGATTGTTCTTATTTTGGTCACAAAAGAAGAAGAAGAAATTGATCTAATTGGTCACTCAACCGTTAAATGGTAATGGAAAATTGACGGTACATGTAACACCCCATTACCTAACTCGATCACTGGGTCCAAGCTACATTATATCACATTCGTTGTCAGAATAACTACAATCAAAACATTCAATTTAACATCATTATACATTTAAATACAAACTTACTAAAGCTCTTCTGCAAACCTGGGGGTCAATATGGATCAAATTGTAAATATTACAAAGTTTCGAGTTGCAATGTGAACCCTGAGTTGTTTCTCATCGTGACGTTAGGGGTTCGTCATCGCAACGTGATAAATTGTTGTTTCAAAAATCAACATGCTACATATCCAAATCAAACGAAATAATCAATTGGCTAATTAACGTTTTGGTTTGATTATTTTTTCTGAATAGTCAACTGATTCTTGTTTTTAGGTTCCAAAATCTTTTCTATTGCCTCTACGCTGAATCTCTATCAGGTGTGTAACAAAAATTGAGAATTTTGTGAACAACAAAAGTTAAAATTCATGTTTGTTGATGCCACACAACCATGTGCTAGGTCGTGCTAGAGACCGTTTTGGAATTAGAGTCACATGGGCAAGAGTCATAAGCATGTGTCCAGGCCGTGTGAGAGACTTTTTGGGTTTTGAGTCACATGGACGTGTGCTAGACCGTGTAACTCTCTATTTTGAGTTATACGACCGTGTGTTAGACCGTGTGCAACACTAATATCGGCCACACGAGCTAGACATCCAGGCCGTGTGAATCCACACGGGCTTGTGGGCCAAAAATAAAAAATTTTCCCTAGGTTTGTAAACATCATTCTAATCGAATGTAGGCTAACCGTAGGGTTCATGTGATCTGAATTAGGCTACATAATTTGATATATGATGATCTGATAATGAATAACCTCATAACTATACTTATATTCGATGTGATATATGTTAATTGAGTATGATCTACATTATCGAAATATGATCTTGTAACTCCCCAAAACCCAGCCTAGAAGTTTAGACCGAATTCCGGAGGTCACATTGACCACCGAAGTGATTGTAGGAAAATTTTAGTTTGACAAGCTAAAAAATAAAACAATATTTAAGTTACATAAAACTTTCAGTTATAAAATCCTGATATTTCAAAAAAGAAAAAAAAAACAGTCTCAATGTCGCTTACATGCATAAAATACAGAATTTTGTACCACAGTTTTCAAAACAGTATTTACAATTCAAAACTGTTTAATTATAAACTCGAAAATTATAAAAAATACTATTAAAGCCTGTTTTTAACTGTGACTTTCTGAGACCTTCGCATACCGAGTCCAGCTACAGAAAATGGAAGTGTACTTGAAATGGGAAACACTAAGAGGGTGAGCTACATGAGCTCAGTGTGAGTTCGAAACGTGACTAACATCAGAGTTATATAACAGAAATCCATATAGCAGTTCAAGAGCGAAACGCACTTACAGAGAAATACAGAACCAGAAGGTAAACACAGTATCAACCTCTCAATCGTATGTAACAATCAAGCACACCATATCATACAACCAGAACACTCAATTGGTAATCTCATAAACGGGTCGATACCAAAACACTTCTCATCACAAACAAATCAAACGTATCAGTACCGAAACACAACAGCCTATAAACAATTAATCCCACAATCAGACAGAATGCGGAAAAAAAATGCAACAATGTGAACCCACCCATCCAGCCAGACACCACTCCGTCCCCCAATCACACCCCAAAAGAGCTAATTAAGCTCATCCAACCAAACACACCACATAGGGCTTCGAACGACCCATCCATCCCTACACACCACGTATGTGGACTAGGCTACTCAGATAATAATACGCAGCAAAGCTAATGTATATGCAGTACAGTGCATTATGGTAAACCATTGTACAGATATGTTGCAGTTAAACTGCCAGATCAGATCAGAATCAGTCTTCTTTCTCTTCACAACCAAACCCTAAATGTTTTATACAAATGTATATATGCAGACAGACGTATAGAATCAGTATACAAGATTTCCAGACAGTCATTCAGACACAGAAACTCACATCTAGTCAATCAGTTACAGAATTCCTGTGTAGTCATAGAATGCGCACTACACACAAACACTCACACACCAATCACTTAGAATAAGAAATTCGTACATTCATTTACCCGGATTCAGTATCAATTGCAAAGTAACCTCAAGCAACAATAAAACAATATGCTTAAATAAAGGTATATCTATACAAAACACACCACTTTAGGCCGAATCAAAGTTTTGATCACCCTTGTTAAGACCTCGCTAAGAGTCGGAACACATAGAATCGCAATCAAGCTTTAATTTGACACAAAACAAAATTTGGCGAGATAGGGCCAAACGGCCATGTGTTCTAGCCATGTGGAAATGCCTAGTCCGTGTGGGGGTCAACACACCCATGTGGAGGGGCACACGCCCGTGTGGAAGGAGGCACATGCCCGTGTGACCTAGGGACATGGTCATGTGATCCGGTTGTGTAACTCTCTGTCCGTTTGTGCTAAAATAGGATACAGGGAAGACATGGCCATGTGAGGTTCTCACACGCCCGTGTGCCCACCAGACATGGTCGTGTGTTCAAAACAAAAGCCCATGTGGGATCCCTAAATCTCCAAATTGGCCATTCGATCGTGTGGCACCAAATTTTACTTAAAATCCTAATTTGCAATTGTATACGGCCGTGTGAATCATCCAAGTGGGGGCACACGCCCTTGTAGCCACTCGTGTGGTCACGAAACTACATCGAAATTGGCTGCAAACCGCACTTTTCTTCTCAAAATCACATTCCCAGCATCTCTAGTCCTAAAACCCACCTCAAAATTTCTTAACAATCCCTCAACTATCAACAAAAAAATTCCTATCCGCTTTAGTCCAAAAACATACAAGAAAATAAACCAAACTCCAACATCAAAACTTAACGATTCAGAAAACACCAATAACTGCCGTATTTTACATATCCAATTCATAATTTCATTAATGAAAAAGAAAAGTTTGAATCCCACACCTGACTCGTGACCAAAACTTCCAGACGCTGACTTGACGACAGAGAACCGAAGCTTTCCAAAACAAAACCATTCTTCTTTTGTTTTTGTCCAAAGGTACAAGAAACCAAGAAGAAAAAAAAGAGAAAGTAAACCATGGTGAGGGAGAAGAGAGAACGTGCAAACAACAAAAAAAAAAAGAAGAAAAAAATAAAATAAGATTAAAAATAAAAATAAAAATCCAAACTAAATAAATATTTAATAAATATTAAAATTTTTCAACAAAACAAAACTTAAATCAAAGTAATTCCCTCAAAACACACCTGAGGCTTGAACCTAGAACCCCAAACTAAACTAACATATAACCAACCGCCAGACCAGTAAGCCCATTCTGACACTAAAACGCGAAAACAGACTCACATGTCTAATCTAGCCTCTGACCTTACCTATAAATATCAAAACTTCTAACCCCAAAAACCAGGGTGTTACAGATCTGAATCAAGATAATTGTATATACATCTTTTCTATTTGTTAATTCTGTATCTGCATTGGGTTGGGATCTGTGCAAAGGAGGAAGTGTGGGCAGTTTAAAAAGTTACCGTTTCTGGTGGTTAAGCCACGTATATATATATATATGATTCTGGCGATCTATAACATTCTGATCTGGGAACTAGACTGCAAATATTCTGAAACGTGACATATTGTCACTATTTTGTAGGGACGGATGGGTACTTGATACCTTATATGATGTTTAGGTATGGATGGAGATGGTGAGTAGCGGATGGGGAGTAAGATTCTGCATCTGTATATGATATGTTCTATATTTGTATTCGATATGTTTTGTATCCGATTTTGATTCTAATATCTAACCGAATAAAGATCTGGAAGTATGATTGAGATTGTTTTTACTAATTTGGTTACATAAGTTACACATTGAGTCGTTAGCTCATTTAGACTGTTGTTTGAATTTCATGTAACCTTTAGACTTAAGCGGGTCGCCGTATCGGGAGCTCGGTCATTTCGCTTAATCATTTTATCATGTTATTTGGAATTACACTGTTACTAATTTCTAGGATTGCTATTTTTTTTAAAGACTGGATTTTATGGTTTGCTTATTATCGTTTAAATGTTATTGGATCGTTTGAATTCTTGATTCTTAAAAGTTGGATTTTTCAGAAGTAGTTTAATGCAATTCTCCAGATTTGGCCATAACATCTAGCCCGGGTTTGGGGTGTTACACAATATCAAGTTCATTTCATATAAAAAATTCGTTCAACATATCGTCCGAATTTCTTTCTGCTCATTCATATTCATTTCGGTACTATATTTTATTAATAATTTATTTTATTACATTTTCAAGTTTTTCAATTCCAATTATAATGTTACGCCAGATGCAACCCTAGTAAAACAGACTTGGATATATAGGTAAACTACACCACATCAGATAGCTCGTAAGAGTTTAAACTACACCACACCAGAGCACCGAAATGCAAAGCCCTTAGGCATCAAATACATTATCATATGTATATACATCCCTCCACCACATCAAGGTTTCTGTATAGACATATAATACTCGATGATCCACAACAAATGTTGGATCCTGATATAATCTGTACTGGACTCTATATAATAACATATCTCGTACAAGCGTGCATATAACCGTATTAGCATGCCAATCGTATCCTAACTTTTTACTAAGTTTCATGGGAAACAATTTTACATATATGCATTTCCATACCTGTAATCATCTTACTCGTATATTCATACTTTGTATTCAGTCACATATATATTTTCATACCCTATACACTGTTCTGTCGCATAACAATCATTTATCACATTTGGTTTTGCAATTTAGCCCATATATCATTACTCAATCATAATCACAACTAGAATCCAATTCATCATCAAACAACATGTCATACTTACCATACAACATATTTTTACCCATTTACCATTTCACGTGACATAAATCAAATATTTCATGCTATTTTTCATTTTATTCATTTTAGCCATATATTTTGATATCCTACATCAAATTCAATCAAAACAATTCATACTATCACCATATACTTACCTTAATGATTAATAAAGCAATTATCATATATATACAAGCGATTATATCTATCCTAAACCATCAAAGTACAAACTGAGGTTTCGCGCGTTACTCGTCGACAATTTTTGCTTTTCCTTTCCCTCTCAACAATTCAGTGTTGTTGTTAGCTACGAATAATCTCAAAACATATCATACAATCAACTTCCAGTCATTTTAGAATCAAATAAAAAATTACACAGATTTTATAATTTATTCAATTTAGTCCCAAAAATCAGGACAAGCATAACTTTTAATTTAGGGTCTCAAATTAGAATATGATTTTACAAAAATTCATTAAGGACATTCTATTTTCTATTCCTATCAACATTTTTTTCATTTTCTAAATCAAGCTCCCATGACCTCAAATATATAAAAAAGAATACAGGAAAAGGACTAAATTTCCATGCCTAATTGTATGGTCGAACACTTGCAAAACCTTAAGTTTTTTTTCTTTTTCTTCTTTAGTTGCTACGGTTTTGGGGAAGAAGATGACAACATTTCATCTCTCTTCGCACTTCATTTTCTATTTATACTATTGTTTAACTTTTAATTAGTTTTAGTTAACAATTTAATTAGATTTTATGTTAATCAATTTACTATTAATCCAGTTAATGCCTATCATCATTATCATTCACTAATGCATGTTAACCTTTGGTTTATAAAACTTGGTTGAAATTTCTCTTTTCTTAACTATGGATATTCGACTATGGAAGGTAGGAAAAGATGAACTCTCTCGCTTTCTTTCCACTCATCTAAGTATATATAGTAATTAAACTTAATTAACCTTAGTTTATTAGTTTAATTAATTACTAATCACACTTTAGTTTATAATCCATCATCATCCACTATGACATGGTTAAAAATGGTTTAATTACCATTTTGGACCTTTGGCTAATTGCAAATTAAGTCCTCAAGCCTTTGGTCAATTAGAAACCTATAGCAATTAGACTTTTATAATTTAGTCCTTGTACCCTAATTAAGTAATTAATAGACAAAATTGATGGGTCAAACATCAATATACTTTTATACTAATCACATAAATATTTATATTTAATATTTACGCACTCGGGTTATGGAAATGAGGTTCTGAAACTACATTTTCTAGTATCACTAAAAATCGGGTTGTCACACCCTTGGATAAAATCTCTCTCCAATCTTGTTACACTGGCACAAAAGAAATCAATTCCTATTTCATGATAAGTCTCAATGACTTTTAAACAAACTCAACTATCCAAGATCATGTCTTGAAGACCCTAGGACCAAACTCTCTCCAATCTGATCTTGTCAACTTAATGGAACCCTTTCTTCAAGATCAAAGTCTCGAAGACCCTCAAAGCAAACCTTATCAATCCAATATCGAGTCTCAAATATCCTTGAATCAACTTTCAAGGCATCTAAAGCAAAAAACTCCCAAACCCATTTTCAAGGCTAAGTCTCTACAACCCTTGAAGCGAACTACATCCATCCAAGATCAAATCTCAAGACCATTTGATTGAAACTTTGTTGAAGAAAAGGATTAAAGGAAATATTCAGAAATCATAACTCTCAAGTTTGATAATAAACCTATTTTATTTATCTCAAATCTTTTAGGTCTTATTTGACGCAAAATTTTTGTGTACAAATTCCTGGCATGCCACAGTGGGACGATCTCTTCCTTTTATTGCTTTTCTTCAGAGTTTAAGTTCATCAAATTTGTAATGGCTCCCAAGAAGAACCTTTTTAACAAACCAAATCTAAAGTATTTTCCAACTCAAGAGTTAGAGGAAGAATTATTAACAACAACCATTCATCAATGCTCATGATCAAGTTTGGATGTTGTAGTTAAGATGGTAGCATGCACTCTTCCCTTAAGGAACAAGTGGCTTCTCTTGCAAAAACTATGGAATCCATTGTACAAGCATGAAACGAATGGATGATCAACTTTGTTTAATGATGGTTGTAGCTTGTAGCTTTATTTTCATTTGCAAACTAAGAACGATGGTTGTGCCATCTGCATTAGTAGTTTCAAGGGGTACCCAACTAGGTACAATTGATTTTTCAAGCCTTCTCATCTATGGACTATAAGAATGCTTGCATGCAAGCCTTCTGATACACATAATTAAAGTTGTCTAGGGATTGGGGTTTGAATTTGTGCACGTTAAAATCTCACCTTTCCAAAGACAAACAATGTTGCATAGACTGAGTGATCACTTCCAATCAAGTTGAAGTAGATCAAATCCAACCTTCAATATCAATCTTAATCTTTAAAATGTCGCCCATATCAATTATCCTTGAAATAAGGACTAATCCAGACCCTTTAAAGTCATATCTAAACCTCTTCGAAAATATCTCCACAAATAAAAAAAAAATATCTTTGAAAGTTCTGATTTCCTTTAACAATATATATCCTAGTTTTACTGCATAATATAAATTTTAAAAATAAAAATAAAAATAATCAAATTAAAAAATACAACACAATCGAAACTTATTGCAACGTCAATAAAAACAGCAAATTGCACTGACCTGGAATATTATTTATCATTCACCAAAAAGTATTGTTTATCATCCACCAACAAATATTTAATATGCATAATTATGCCTCAGTAGGATGATAGGCCTAGGTAGTTGGAGACTATTGGTAATATAGCATCTAAATTCTAGATTACTTTCAACTATTTTGACCATTCTTGTCAAGGATTTGATTTCGTTTAATCATACAAACCATTGCTTTTTAAAAGTTATAAGCAAGGTTAAATAATTAATTTTTAAGATAAAATGTTTTTCATCTCATAATTTATAGTTTTTAGTTTGGAAAATCAAGTTAAAATATAGTCTTTTAACCCTCATTTATCATTTAATATATTTTTTTATAATATTTATATTGGGTATATAAGTATTTTTATTTTAAAATTTGTTTCAAATATAGTCAATTGAGTCTTAATTTGATTGGCATGGGTATTGTTGTCAATGCATTATCCTCTTATTTATGAGTTGAGGAGGGATTATGGGTAGTTCTAGTTCTAGGTATTGTGTCAAAGAGTAATATTATCGAACCTATAATGAGATTGGTAAAAAACAGATTGTTTCAAATATATAACATTATATGTTTGTTTTGTAATGGTTATATTTTAATACCTTAAATATGGTCTATATATACAAATATAATTATATATTTCATATATCAAAATATTAATATTGAGTTATAATATTTTATATATTTTTAATTACAATTTAAGTTGATATATTTCCTAAAGCATAAGATTAACAATCCAAAAATCATTTAAAGATATATTTTTTACTTTACAACATCGCGTATTTTTAAATACATATGATTATAATTGTTTTTGAAAAGTGCTTCAAAAATGCTTTTGGAAAAAAATTATTTAAATTATAATATAAAATATAAAATTTGATTTAACGTGCATATTATTTTATTTAAAATTAATTTGAATGAAATTAATCAATTTTTAAAAACATTTTTCACGACACTCTTCAAAAGTAATTCTAGACTAATCTAACTATCTATACTTACTATTATTTAAGTGTGGCACCAATTCAATCAATGAAATTACTAAAACATCCTTACATATTTTAAACTAGTATAAATTATTACAAGTGTTTTTTTTATTTAAAAAGTAATAAAAAATTGTAAATGTTAACATTTACTTAAATATATTATAAAGCTATTTTAAAAATTATAAATTATGAGATGAAAACCATTTTGTAGTAAACATTGTGAGCAAAAGTGAAAGGTGGTAAGTGATGTTGAAAATGAAAATTTGTCCATTCATGAAGATTGGACCTCAATTCAGCATCGAAATTATGAAAACATATAATAATTTTGGCCCAAAAATAATGCAGCTCCTCGCTGTTTAAGGTTTGGATTATTCTGGTTTCTTTAACAACACATGTCTGCTACACTTACAATTTGGTAAATATATATATATATATATATCTACTTGTGATATTCACAAAAAAATATTACTCTTTTCCTAAAAAAATATAACAAATATTAATAGTATTATATATATTAAATGTCTCATCTTTCAATAAATAAAAATATGAATTATCACTAGGTAGGTTGGGGTCAACTCCATGAACAGCAGCATCTCTCAACAACTTTCTATATTAACCCCACTGAATTATCATTCGCATTCTGTCCTTATTGGGGTTTTGTTTTTTTTTTTTCATTTTATGTTGTAGACTACTGTCGGGATTAAAAGGAAAACCTAATTATAATTTGTTAGGATGAAAGTAATTTTTGTAATTTTTTAGCATAAGATATTAAAGAACATGGTATGGTTGGACGATTTCATGTAATCATATTATGTTTAAGTTACAACTATGTTTGAATTTATATAAACAGTTATTATAAAAATATTGGTTAAACTATGTTTTAGGTCTTAGTATTTTTAAACATTTAGAATTTAGTTCTTTTACTTTTCAGATTTAGAAAATGTAAGTCTAATTGTTGACACGATTAAAATTCTTCTATGAAATTCAAGTCCAATTCAACGTCATTTTTTATCACGTGGCTACTAAGTGAGTATTTCTTTTATTTTAAAATGTCACACCAACAAATTTAATGAAATATTTTAAAAGCTGTTGACAATTGGACCTGAATTTTAAAATATGAAAAATAAAACTAAATTCTGAAAATAAAAATAAAGAAATTAACTTATAAATGTATGAAGAGTATAGGATTTGGAGCATATTTTAACCAAAAAATTATATAAAAAGTTTCAAGTATTTAAAAATAATTTTTTAAAAAAATAAAAAAAATATAGAAAATATAAAAAGTTTCAATTTTTTTTTTATTTCTTAAGGTCGAGCCCAATAGCTAATCCTCCGCATTCTATAGGCCCATTAAGGGGTAGATGCTGGCCATGAGTTTTAAAGCTACTCCACTCCCAAGGCGAGGATCAAACCCTCGACTGCTGGTTAAGGTAGGAGAGATACTTGCCATCTCACTTAACTCCCTATATTATTTACTTTTAATATATAAAAGGGAAGTTTACACTCCAAGGGACATATCGGGAACAAAGGGAACGCCAGCCATTCGTCAGATTTCAAAAAGACACGAGGAGTCCATTTCATGGCTTCATCCATATCGATTTTCTTGATAGCTTTCCATGTGACCCTGCCCTCGGTGTTGGCACCAGGTCCCCTATTTTGGAACTCGACAAAGTAACCAGTATCCAGTCCTATGGTGCCTTCCATGGGGGAGTAACCCTCTGGTGTAATGATGTCATCGATTTGACATTGCATTATGATAGTTGTGGCAAATTGTTTCCAGGGACGACCAAGGTATGTCTTGTTCTTGTCCTTCACCGGTAGGTAGTCAGGGGCACCCGAGATGGTACAATTTTGAAGCACAATGGCTGTGTTAGTTTCTTCTTCTTTCTTTCCGTGTGCTGTAATCATGTTGTGTTGGTTTTCACCTAGCTTCCTCACAATGATTTGACAGTTTTGGAACACACTTGCCCCATTCCCGAAGATGAAGTCCACAGTCCCGCTGATGAGACAATCCCTATAAAATTGTTTCTCTTTGTGAGCGTAAAGGGTGTCTTGGTACCCAGTGAAATGACAATTAAGCATGACGACCTTATCACAGGATGCCCTAAAAGCCACTGCTTGATGACCATCGGGTCTTGCTGAGTTATCGAATCCAATGCCCTTGGCCATGAAACTAGCCCCATCCACACCTACAATATTTCACAAACATGCATACTAGTTAGTCACCTCACCTCACCACCAAAAGTTATATGTATATAATACTACTTACCAACAGTTGCAGTGCCAAATGTTTTAACATTATCCCTAATGCAATTAATGTCATTAGTGATGATGGTTTCAGTTGGGCCATCACCGATGAACATAACATTAGTCATCTTCTTGGTCACGATGATTTTTTCCTTGTAAGTACCAGCCTTAATGTGAATAACAAATCGATCGCAACTATTCAAAGGGACTTCAGCCAAGGCCTCGGTGATGCTATCATATTTCCCACAGCCATCCTTAGCGACCACAACATTAGGTGTTGAATCCATTGATTTTTCATGAAATAGTTTCCTCTTGAGCTTGAATAATATGTCATTAAAGTGTCCTATTTATACTACCAAAGTAATTAACATCTTCTTAACAAATTAATGGCTATTTTTAGTTAATTATTTGCAAGGGGTGGAGAGTTTATAGATTTTACTAGAGTTAATAAAATAAAATAAAATATTTAAATTGTGGAAACAAAATACAAATTTAAAATACTATATGAAATATAGAATTTTATGTGTTTAACACAAATGTTAAATTTGTAATGGATGTTAATTATTACATAATAATTCTCATTACTTATAGTTCTTTATCCTCATTTGCGCCAAACAATATATTGTCTTCTAATATTAATAATTAAGAAAGAGATGAACTTTGTATATTGGCCTGATAGTTAGGGTGTTCACTGTTCTAGGTGTGGTCTAGGTTCAAGTTGTGCTAGTCACGTTGCTGTTAGGATTCTGTCCTCCTCTTATAATTTCACCTGAAAAATAAGAAAGAGTTATACACCATTATTAATAATAAAATTAAATAAACATTAAACTTTATCTGATAATGCAACCCCATCCATATTGATAATTCTTTTCTATACCGTTACAATGGGATTACATATTACTTTTTAATATATTATTCATGAGTACTTATCTTATTTGTAAATTTATTAAATTGTTAATAAAATATAAATATATTTAATTATTAAATATAGTTAAGCTGTGTATCCTTTATTTATTTATTATTTTATTATTGATTTCTAAGTTTGTAGAAATTTAATTACGGATTTTATGATATGAAGTTTATTTAATGTCATAATTTTTAAATATGTTCACAATATAAAATACCATATATTTGAATTGATAATATAAATTCACTTAAATTATGGATATTATTGTAACATTTGTATGTTCGCATTAAAAATATTAATATTTGTTAAACCTTTATATTTTAAAATTTTAAAATAAAGTTCAGCAGATTTAAGAAGTAAAATAGCACATTTGTTAAACGAATTTGGAAATTTTTTATATTTTTATAAATTAATGAATTTTTTAATTTTATTTATTCAATTTTTTTTGAGAATTTAGAAAAAATAGGAACTTTTCTGAATATATAAAATTTAATTTTAATAATTTTATGTACTTTGGACGAAATTGAAAATAAAACCATGTAAAAACTGAGGGTTATTGTGTTTTTATAATTGCAAAATTAGAAGAGGAGAAAATAAAGTAAAAATTTAAAAAGATTAGATGTATTTAAACCTAAAATTGTGTGTTGTATATTTGATTAAAGCAAGGAGTGGATTAATGAAATAAAATAAATATGGGTATAAGAAGGTCAGATAACAAAATTAAATAACACCATCTAACACAACACAAATTGATCTCCCCCTTCATTTTCTCTAAAGCTAGCTATGGGTTCCTCATCAACTCAATTTGGGCATCATCACCAAACGTCAGCAAAAGAATGTGGCCCCATAATTCCGGCCACCAAAAGCCCTTGGTTATCATCCTCACTGAGATCTACGTATTTTCCCGATGATTCGCCTCTCAGCCCCGCAACTCCGTTCCGATTCTCTGGTGTACCATTTTCTTGGGAACAGTTACCAGGGATCCCAAAGAAGCTACATAACCACAACAACAGAAAAGAGTCCATGAAGTTACTGCCATTGCCTCCCCCGACTATCCCACGAACCTCCTCAAAAACCTACAGCTTCGAAGATATGTTAAGCAGGAAAAAGGCATCCGCCGGCGCTTCAGAGAGTTTCCGGCGGGTGGACCCATTTTTCGCGGCGTTGGTTGAGTGTTCCAAGGAAGACCATGATGGTGACGAAGAAACGGCAAGAAATCTGTGGACCGGAGGTAAGGTAACAAGAAGTATGAGTGACAGGTTGGGGTTTATTAATCTTTACACTTCTTGTAAAAGAAGTTGCGCAGTTTCGGAATCAATAGTGTATCTCCCAAGGTCTGGAAGAAGTGCTGATTATGGCTTAATTAGTAATCGTCGTCCTTGTTAAGTTCACCCCCCATCAATTATCACTTTGCAATAGTGGGGTTGTGATCATATGGTGTTAAATAAGATAAGAAGTTTGATTCCTTTTACTTTCTTCTGTTTTCTTTGAAGATGAAGACAAGGGATGATGTCTTCAAGACTAAAAGTCATTTGTAATATAGTATTTAATGGAGAGACGAAATTAGAGGTGAGCGTAGTTGTACCGTTGCTTCTGTTATTTCTTTATATTCGACTTATACTACTTATCTTGTGTTTAGGGTTCTATTTACATTGCTTTAACCAAGGACTAGGGGTGTTAGTCATAAAATAATAATATCCATGGGTTTGCTGTACAATGTACATCATGTGATGCTTATGGAGAATATGAGTGAAGACTACATTACCCCATGTGGGAGCAAAGCTCCATTGGAGGACAAGCATAGAAAAAGACGGATCTTCACGATTTTAACTCATTATAATACTAGTTTCTGTATTGGGATGGACCCTTTAAAAAATTATGATTATTGTCTAAAAATTCACTCCAATCCAATCTCAATTATACAATTAACAATCTAAATCATTCCAACATCAATTTGCTTCACTTGATCAAGTAGAAAATCAAATATTGAACTACATGAGTACTACAATTAAATCATAAATTTTATTTGGTATTTACTGAAATTAAGTGTTATATCTAAATTTTGAAAATTATATATTTTAATCATATCTAAGCTAATAATAAAAGTAAGTAATTAAATTATTATGATCTGATTTTTTATTTAAAGGATAATATAATGTTAAAGTAAAATATAAATTAATCCAAAATTTTGATATTGGTTATAAAAAATTAAACTACTGGATTGAATTTTTTTAAAAAAATTAAATTATGAAACAGGCCCCTTAGGGAAAATGTGAAATTAAATATAAACAATGTTTTAAAGAGGATACATTCACTGATTAACGAGTATGCCAGGTGCCATTAATTGTCTTTTGCTAATTTCGCTTTCTACTCGAGGACAGAACTATCATATATATTTTAACCATTTCCTTTGTTTTTTTGAAAGCAATATTGTAACCATTTCCAATGTCATTATGCAGGGACCATATTTAAAATAAGTTGGATTAATTATTTAATTACCTCCGCACTTATTTCTGATTTTAAGTTTGGTACTTAAAAGGAAAATGTTGTTTTTTGTTCTCCATTACTTGCTGGTCACTTTAAAATGGAAAATTGCAATTTATCCATCTTAAAATCATTAAATTTATATATAATAAAATTACATTTGATCTCACAAAAGATGAATTCAGGAATAATGAAATTATATTTTGACCTCTCAAAATTTTATAATTTAATTTTGACTCTTTTAAAAGGTTTTCTAGAAGTATAAATATAAAAGCTTTTTAAATTTAAAAAATAATAATAAATCTACAACAATTTATAGATATATTATATAAATAATGAGGAAAAGCTGGTGAATTGATCTCAAATATTGGCCATAAATTCAAGTTGAAGTTCAAAGGAAAGCAAAAAGATAAGGGAAATCGGTGTTATATTTTAATGTCTTATTAAAGAGAGGATGGAGAGCATTTTGTATGGATTGGTTTCAATGATATCATTATCTATCTGTAACTTAATTATTTAGAGGACTTCACTTGTAATTGAAAATATCTCATCACATTAGGATAAAAAAATTGCATTTAAATGTTTGACAATTTGTATTATTATTTATCATCATCATCCCAATGTTAATGTTATTTGGAGATTTTGTTTTAGTAAATATTGGTGAAAAACTAGATTGATTTGTTGCTCTTGAAATTCATCTTGCAACAATGGTCTCAGATAAACTTATGTTGTCAAGTTGAACAGAGATTACGATTGTTTGCGCAATTTGGACTAATAATCTTATCTTTGCAGAGTAATTCACTAAAAAATTTCTCATAACAACTAATGATTTAAACTCTATCTATCAAACACTGGTAAGGATTATTGTACACTATTTTCACTCCCTCTTCCCAAATATCATCATATACAAAGTGAATCAACTTTCCGATAAATATTTAAAGATAACAAAGTGAATCAACTTAGGAAAATGTTCCACATCCAAATTCCTTGCCTGATCATTTTGACTCTTATAATTAGCTAATAGAGTTCTATCGAAATTGAACTCTTTTAAATTTACTTATAAGTAACTTTAAAGTCGTTCAAGATCAACTTTGTGAATTAATCTTTAAATATTAATAGTTAACTACATAACCAATTCTTATGTGTTTATGTTTCTCATATTTACATTTTTGTTTTGAAATGTCATTAATAGTATTACAACACTTCGAACAACATCTAAGATGTCAATGAATAAAAAACTTCGCCACTCCAATTGTGGTCATCGACTATGCATTATTTGTTGAGGCAAGATATGATGTTGAAGCCAAATGGCACTCAGCAGTGTTCACTGTAGACTGCCACTGAGGCAATTAAATTACTAGCTTTATTTGAGTTGAAAATTTAATGAAAGAAACACTTACTACAGTATCTCAACTAATCGCAATAACTGAGTAGAAACACTTACAGGTTTGGCATCGAAGACTTGGTCTATTATAAAATCGATTTTCAGGATTACTCAGATAGCTTATTTTCATTTAAACTTTTAACGCAACATAAGAGCCCAGAACACAGCCTAAGTGTTTCACCCTAGCTCTGATACCACTAAATGTAATACCCCATACCTGGCTTAGACGACAAGGCCAAATCTGGGAAATTACCACGAGTTCTTCTCAATTCACAATATCCAAAATTTAGTTTTTAAGCAAAACCAACAGAGATTAACAACTATAGAACATAATACGTCACTTATAATCTTAAAACATTTCATGTCTCGAAATTACTGAAATTACTGAAAATAAGCTAACGAGGCTAATAACAACAAAACAGGTAAGAAGAATGACCGAGCTCACGATCCGTCTAACCGGTCAAGCCTATGTTTACCTGTAATTGAGTCAGCAAAAGAAATAAGTTAATGATTCCATTGAGAAATAACTATATATTCAGAAAATTTAGATTAGAACTGCTTAAGTCCTAATAACTGATTTCAGAATCAGTTCCAGAAGGCAAATCATTCAATTTAACAGATCATAGCAGTTCAGACAGATAGTAAGTCAGGCTATTCTCAAAGACATAATAAATCAGAATATATGCAGTTTTCCTATTTCCCACTCGCTACACACCATCTCCGACCAACCCAACACACAAATTAGGGTATTAAATACCCGTCTAACCCTACACACCACACAGTGTCGGTATGACACATTTCGATAATTGCAGACTAGCTGCCATATCAGAATACAAATACCAGTGGTTTAACCACAGTCTCAGAACAAAATACTTCCTCATTTACTTGATCTCACCCGATGCAGATGCAGATTCAAATAACAGTTAATACAGAGTCGTACACAACTACTCAGATACAGTTAATGTCCATATTGAATAGTTCAATATCGGTAACAGTTTCCATATAATATACAATAGATCTCTCAGTATTCAGTCTCAGATCACAAAATCATAACTTATACAGTTTAATCTATAGAAGGTCTACATTCGTTTCAAAGGATGCATACTGTCCGAGGGAAAAATCCAATTTTTGATCCATACGTCCGTCTGGTTTCACACGGCTTGACACACGCCCGTGTCGTCTGCTCGTGTAGTCCTAAATCGCAAACAGTAAGACACACGGTCTGGACTCACGCCCGTGTGAACCCTGTACTAAACATTTCTCACACATGGTCTGGACACACGCCCGTATGTCTCTAATTCGTGAACAATGAGTTACACGGCCTACCACACAGCCGTGTGGCGTCGACAATCATGTTTTTCAGTGTCCAAAATTCACAGAAAGTCGGGTTTTCATTACGTACCTGAAGTAGTTTTGAAGTAGGATCAACGTAGAGGACTCCTAAGACCTAAAACGAACATTCAATAACCAATTAAGCAATAATTCGTAACAAACACCAAGATTAAAGTGCAACCAAATTCATTGAAGTGTTTCGACACAAACCCAACTCAACACCACAATTACCTCTGTACAAATCCACAATTCACGAATCGAGAACGTTAGGGGAACCGTTATCCTCGAGACCTTCTCCTAAAGACAATAATCAAACATATAAACAAATGATTCAAATAGTTTAGGCAAGAAACCAACTTTGACAGAAGTGACAACACTAATGATTTTAGTTATGGAAAAACCGAAGTCATGAAATTAACTGAAACGAACTTACCCGACAATAAGAGCAGATACGAAGTACAGATCTAAGCGACAACCAAGCGGAAAAAGAAAAGAGAAGCAAAGGAAAAGAGCGAAAAAGAAGAAAAAGACAACAAAAGTAAGAAATGAAAAAAAAAAATGAGAACGAAGGAAAAGGATAACTAGAGGATATACAAAAGCTTAACCATTAAACCAACAGGCCCATTTTTGACATAAATTTGCACATAATTAAACTCAAATCAATGGCTCAAGAGTAGAAGTTAATTTAAAATAAAAGAGCAAAACTTCCTAAAAGCACAACTCAAACCCTTTACCTCAAACACATACACAAAGCACATAGTCACATGTACAGAAATTTAATTACGATAAATTCAATAGTCAGACATTCAATTTTGGGGAGTTACAAGTGCCAAGCTGTAGTGACTACTAAAATCAAACACTTCCATTACCTATTTTTAGTTTCAGCAAACAGCAACTGTATGTAGCAACATTATTGATGACTTTGATAGAAATCAAATTCTCTCTTCTCGTTTATTACCATGCCGAGCATCAATGTCTAAGTTCCAATCTGACATTGAGAGAGAGGAGTTTGACTGTGAACCAAGTTCAATTAAACCCAGCAAGGTTCGGCCAAAAACTAATCATATAATGCCATACCTCATTTTATCAGTCGACAAGGAAAAACAAAATGTCAAGTCAATCAATCATTAAACCGTCGGACTGTCATCAAAATTAACAAAAAAAAAATCCAAACAGGTAACAACTAGATTGAGATTTCCACACATGAAGTAGAAGGCCAAAATTACTCCAATTAAAGTAAAAGGATTGTTGGCCAAAAGAATTATTAGTTCAGCAGCTTACAGGAACAGTCCTAGCCGGAAACTAATAAAAGCTTAGGTTAATGATCATATAAGTTGACAAGTGTAGAATTTTTACAAAGAAATATTTACAATTGAAAATACACATTATGTTTGTAGACATCTAACTTACTCCGACTTCAAAAGCTTAACTTGAGCTCTCAAGCTCAGGTCCTGGTTTGTTCAAAGCGGACTCGATCAAAATAAAGCACAATAAGAAATTTCATTATTTATATATATATATATATATATTCTATCATCCAAAATAATTCTAGCTTCTTTTATTGGCTAATGCTACCAAATCAAATCACCGACAATTTTCAACAATTACACTATGCAGGTGCACGTATATGTCCAAAACCAGTAGAAATCGAAGAAAAACCATTTTTATCACATAAAAACACGCACCGTGTTACATGGATCTCAAATGCAAAAAAAAGTTACAAACAAGCTCGTAACAAAGCTATGATAGATATAACAAATACCAACATGACGGCTCTCGTTCCGAGATGACTAATTTTTACTTTCAAACCAATAGCTTTTAGCAGAACCTGACAAAGCTTGGGATGGCAGCTGCTGTATCAAAAACACATTGATATATTCTCAATCTTTGTGTCGCTCACCTCTCAAAGTAAATCCAAAAGAGGTGGTTGTTCGGATGTTGGCTTGGCAAAAGTTGTCCTTGAAGCTGAACTTGCCCCCCTACCTCGGCCTCTTCCTCTACCCACAGCCGTTGACGGTGGCGGTGCGAGTTTTGGAGCAGTCTGCTCATTCTTGCTAGAACCAAATATAGAACCCAGATCTGCTGATTTCTGGTTGTTGTAAGAACTCATTGAAGCTGAAATACCACGGTTTTGTTTCAAGAATCCAATACTGCTCTGGGAACTTCCACCGTTCAAAATACCTGTGTTCGAGGTTGAACTCCCATGATTAGGTCTTAGTATCTCCCCAGAGTTCTGGTTGCTGAACCCCCAACTATTGCTGCTGCTCTCTGTTGGGTGATTCATGGTGCCTGGGGTGCTTGTAATAGAACTGAATCCATAATTGTTCATGCCTGGTCCACCCATAATACCATTATTAAAGGTTCCAGAGTCATTTGAGGAGGCACTAGGCCGCGGAGGCCAGTTAGCAAAAGGATCTAAATCTTCAAAATTTGATGACAAAGATGTTCCAGCATTTAATTGCTTCTCGCCAATGCCTGACTCTACAGTAACACCTGAAGATGGACGAGGAGGCCACTCTATGTCAACTGCAGGACAAGAATTGGATGTTTGCTGGCTAGATACAGTGGATATTAAGGAAGATTGAGATTGTGTGGGTGCTGATTGAATTGACTGATCACCCAAAATAGAGTGAAAGGATAAATTGTCCTTGGGAGGCTGGTGGGCAGTGTGACTGGCATTGGCAGCTGCTCTGGTAGTAGGACCCCAGTCTTCATCCCATGCTGGGCTGCTTTTTGCAGAAGCCACAGTTCCATTTGCTTTGCTCAAGACTTGAGACTGAAACCCGTTGGCAGTGGTAGCAGGTTTTACATCTGGGACTCCAGAATCAGTTACAGTAACCCCACGGTTTTCTTCTATCCTTCTGTGTTAAAACAGAATTAGGAATTGCATCATAAGAAAATGTTGGAAAAAAGAGTTTGTTATTCAGAGAAGAAAAAAATTCATTTTTTATCATGAAAGCACAACAATAATAACTATACCTAAGAATATCCTTGACAAAGAGCATGTATTTGGCAAACTGCTGAACATTCAACTGTTGGGCCGTCAGAAGAGGTGTGAGTAGAGGGAGGATATGCTCCGTGGCGAATTCTACTCCATACTAACAAGATGAATGGGAAAGACAGATAATGAGCTGTATGCCCTCCAGAGGTCCCAATATACAATAGAAAACAACTTAAGCAACAGAAGGTAGAGTCTGTCATTACCTGCTTGAGAATTGAGTTTGAAACCCCTAGCGTACACATAAGTGTTGGAGCAGAATGATCAACGGCTGTGCAACGTTGAATGGTTTGCAAGACATCCAACACAGCCTGTCTATCAAGTGTGTTAACAAAATCTCCCAGGCAGAGCAAAGCACTGACTCTGACCTGCTCAAATAAACATAGAGGTTTAGAAGAAAGTAATCAAAATTAATAGAATACTGCAGCTATGTATTTTTTTTTAAAAGAAATGATTTATAAGATTTTCAAAATTTAAAAATGGAAAAGGCCCCACAATCTACACATATAGGTTACATGACATAGCAGTCTTGGTCATGACATCTAAAATTCAAGACTAATAATTTTAATATTGGGTAATTGCCTAAAAAACTCATACATACCGCAGCAATAGTTGTTTTCAGAGCTAAGCCATGAACACGAGGCAGAATGACTTGTTTCACAAGCTGAAGAGCACAAAGAATGAAACATTAATTCAGTAAACATAAGGAATTCCAACAGAAAAGAAACACACAAGAATAAAGATGGACATACAATGTGTTTGATTTCATACCATCAAATCCATATTTCACCTTGTCCAAATTCCTACTTTAATATATTAAAATAAATAATAGAAAAAGCTGCAATGCATTAAAAATAGCTTAAAGATGCTTGAACAAATCCATAAGGCAGAACAGCTAGTTGTGAAGCATAAAAAATTTAATTTTAAATAACTTGTTAAATGTTAGTACCAGCATTATTACTAAGTATCAGAAGCTCTATAAAAGCTAAAAAGAACTCAATATTTTGACCAAGCTCGTCTTTTAGAATTCTTCAAGATGAAAAAAAGCTAAAAATCCACTATGAAGTTGTTTTAGGTATTGTATGTAACTTAGATAGGTTAAACACCCAATATGATGTTATAAAGGGAATGAAGCTCATGCCATGGAGGAGGAAATCTATTTGCCCATTTGATGTGAACCTCGTATACTTGCCGTGAAACTTAGCAACAATGAATGAAATCGAATGCCAATTCCAATAGTGGTTCTTGTGAATTTCCATACAATTGATAATATTGGTCCCTGATTCTACAAAGTTAGCGGGTCAATATTCTGTTTCAATTGATAATATTAGTCATCACTTCTTCATAAGCAACAGGTTTGATAATTCGTGTCTTTGTAACCTATTGGATAATCCCAGGGTCCAATTTCAATCCTTGTTGCTGATTCAAGACACGTACGTGAAGTTCACATCAGCACTAGATAGGGGTCTTTGCTTTTGAAATAAGAGAAACATCAAAAGTAAATTAATGGAACGAGAAATTTTATGAGTTGATGAACAAAACTTAACCTAACAAAAAGTGTTGGATAAACTAGGAACTGTTTTAATAAAAAACAACACTGTGAGGCAAACCACTATGTTTCTTTACAGTAAGATAAAGGAAAGATGGCTTCTAAGAAACACACAAGCACAGACAAGAATGAGATAGAGCATGTTGGTAAAACTCTGAGTAACTAATAGAAGCTTGGCAAATTATACAAGAAGAATGCCAAACAAGGCTCAAAATTGCATGCTGTGTTTACCCATTAATCCTCAGACAACTATACATTTGTTTCATTTCAAATCCATACAAAATGCAGCTAAGAAAAAGAACAGTACAACTTTATTCTTTCCTTCTGCAGGCAGTGTAATTACCTTCTTTTAGCAACTAAAGAAAAGATTAAATCTAAGTCTGAAATTCGTACATTCGTCTCAGCACCTATAGTCTAGGGATGGTCTACATCATCCAACAAAGAACAGGCACAAATGATCATTACGCTTTTCCCAGTACTTAATAATTGATAATAACAACCACAAATAGTATCCAAGTCAAAAGGAATCCAGAAAAATCTCTGATTCTCTTCTAACAGATCAGTATTATTGCATATAACAAAATATAGGAAATGTAAACTTCTGACAATGGCAATCCATTTAAAAAAAAAGAAAAAAAAAAGATGACAATCACCTGTGTATCAAGTTGCCTGCCAAGGATTACAGATTTTCTCAAAACTTCCTCTTGTATGCGAGGATCATTATCATCATAAGCTCGAAGAAGCATGGGCAATACATGGGATACTAGGTGCTCCGAACTTGCCTACAGTAAATAGAATAACTATAATTAAATGATTAAGTGTGATTCAATAAAACAAGCCTTTTAAGAAAATGGGAAACATGATGCTGCAATTTCATAAAGGAGCATTTTCAGCAATTATTATTTAGTGGGATTGTAGCACAAAAGCTCAAAAAATTTGAATGGCACCACTGGAGGAAATTATATCAAGCTTATTCATTTACATGATTTTCTCTATGTTTCTGCAATTTTACGGACCCACTAATTAATAGCAGTATAAAGATGACTAACCATAGAAATCTAAGTACACATATTATATGTCCTTCAGCTAAATAGTTATGATAGATGCAAAATTGCATTATTTCAAAAAAGGTATCAGAAAATTTTGAGCAATGATGTTTCTCTGGAGAAACACCACATTACTTTTATGAAGTATTTCTTAGTACTTGAAACATTAGAGAGAACAATACCTTATAACCTAAATAAAGTTTAAATATAATATTTAAAAGAAGAAAAAAAGTACAAGAGAAGGGCAGGGCGAGTAAAGAAGGATGCAAAGATAATTGACTTATTAAACCACTTCAGATTTTCTTTTGCTACTAAGAAGTTCTATGCGCTTACTGGTAAATCTGAAGTACTAAAGCTTTATGGTTATATTTGGTATTGGGCATATATATTATAGGATCCTAGTTTGGGTTTGTCTTATCCTATTATGTTTTTTGTTTTAAGTTTGCTAGTTTTTTAGAGTCTCAGTAGTTGTTGAAGTCAATTGAAGTGGAACTTCAATTTTCTTAGGATTAGGAAAGCTCCAGTCTATATAAATTAAAGGACTCTTTCACTTGGCAGTATTCTATCATTCTCTGATGCAATACACCTTAGATCTGACTCCTAAGGAACCACATCTGTGAAGCTTAGGATCTTTCTTTTCTTCTTGATCATCTGCTGCAGGCAACCTTATGTTTGACTACCCTTACCAATCTCTTCTTTTCCTCTTTTTCCTTTCTTCTATTTTGTTTGTTTCTTAAGAATCTCATAGTGAAATTAAAGCCTCACCGCCTAGCTGTCATACATCACTGAGTGTGGAGGAACTGCAGGGTCGGGGAGGGGATATCCAAAGACTAATCAACAAGGACAATATGAAAGGCAGCAACCAGTATCATCAACTGAAAATGGCTTTCTTGAAAATCAATTGAGCACCCAAAATAATCAGAAAAGTAGGTTACTAAATACCGTTCCAAACCACAGAGATCTAATTCGTCACCTTTAGCCATATCATGTAATATGCTACAAATTAGCAACTTGTTCATACTCACAAAGAAAACCAGACCACTCTATGCTCTGATTCTATTGAATGAACAAAAAAGAAAAGGAAATTTTGTCACTTGAGAGCATTCTTTAGAGAGCATACTACTTAAGTTATACCTTGTCGATAATAAGCTCCGCACGCTTCACCAGCAACAACAAGGTCTCTCCTGCAGCACTGCTCAGGACAGGCAAAAGAGCTGGCAATGTAACTAGCTCGAAGTCATTTTTATCCTACAAATCATTAGAAGTAACCAGTTCATTACTCAAAACAAGATAGAAACCTATGATTATACTAGATATAACTAAAAAGAGTATTAAGGATTACAACCAGATACATCACTTCATTCACATTTTGTTAACAGAGAACAGAAGATGAACTAAGAGACAATAACTCGCACTACATTACCTAATGATAAAACATAAAGCTAATTGTGGTCAGGTTATAGGTAACATCATGGAAACAGAGCTCAATTAAGAAAGATAAAGTTAATCTGCCATTTAATCAGAAAATATCTAGCATGCAGAAGATATCAAAAGGAATCCATAGTTTCACAACTATTAAGAGAGATTAGCATGAAGATACTTCAAAGACCAACACAATCTCCAAGCAATTCTTTTTGGATTCCAATTGCAAATAATAATAATAATAATTAAACATTCCATTGATATGCCAAAACCTGATTAAGAGAAAAACAAGCACCTGTGACTCGGCAATCGTGAGAACCATTGGCAGAATAATTGGCTGCATAACCAAATTCCTTAGTTCTGCACAAAGCGGCGGAAGTACCTGCATTTAGAAAATATTATGAATTGACTTGTTTTTGTCAGGAAAATGCATTAGATAATATAACTGAATCACTAGTATCAACTCCTCTAGCTCGCTGAACTAAAAATACCAACAAAATAAAAAGGGTGACAGATGACACTTGAAAATCTTGAAGAATATCAAATGCCTCACCCATGAGAGAGAAAGAAGCTGGGAGAAAGGAAGGAGAATGCACATGAAAATCACATTATGTTGCTCACTTAATTTCCAAATATTTTTAGAAGAAGACTCATTTTTAACAACTAAAATTTACTTAGGAAAGCAACAGTTAGGAAAAATGAAATCTCAAACCTTATATCGCAACACACGGGAGTCAAAATCTTTCCACATGTCAGATAAAGCTTTTAAAAACTCAGACTTCTGCATGTTATCTCTTTCCTGCAATAAAAAAAAAAATCATCACCCAAGAATTTAGCATTTTATGGCACTTAGTGGTGTTTGATACTTTGACATGTTAAGATTCGAATGTGGGATTCCCAGGAATGTGATTGGCAAGAACATAACATTACAACATTTGGTATACATGAGAAAGTGCCAAGTAAAATCCTAACAAAGTTACATTGATTAAATAATTATTATGATGGACTTAAAATAAATTTAAAATTAAATAATTGTTATGATTTTACAGTTAGAAAAAGTACTGTGCAAATACAATGAAAATAAACAAATAAGAAAAAAAAAAATTTTAAAAAAAGGCAATTTAGTCTCAGAGATAAAATTTTTAACTTTCCAACTACATGGGAAAGTTAATTATCCATTATTATTCAAAGGAATCACATTATCAAGTTTGAGTGAAAGTAATTCCCAAAGGAAAGTTACAGTCCTAGGAAAGTCAATATTTTTTAACATACCAAAAGCAGGAATCACTCTCCCACCTTAAATTCCTAGAAAAGTGATCACTTTCCATTGTACCAAACCCCCTCTTATTTCAAGCAAATTACTCCTACATGATTGCATTTGATGAGCATATGTTAGACAAGCAAAAATTAAAATGCATACAAGCATGTGGTCGAGGAAACGAAGAGCGCGCAACCTAGTATCATCCCGGAAAAATGGAGAACCTGCAAATACATTACATCAAATTCAAAACCATTAAACTAATCCAAATAGTAGAGTTTCAACACCAATTCAATAATAATTATGTGGAACTGACAGAACACTTCAAGCCATTTGCTTTAATTTAACTACATATCAAACTTATACATCATGCAGCAGTTTAAAAACTTGATAATAAGGGCCCAAGCCTTTCATTAATAGCAGAAACATAACGCATCAAACTCAAACAAAGCAAATGCCATTTTTTTATTTTTATAATTAATTTTAATTGTTTATGATGTAAAATTAACGATTTTATATTTAAAATAGAAAAAATAACTTAAAAGTTCTATATAATTTTTTTTAAAATATCATATAAAAGTTATTGATTATTTGTTATTTACTTGAAAAAAAATTAGAAATATTAATAATAATAATAATAATTGAAACTTTACCAAATAATATCTAAAAGGCATAAAACAAAGCTCATTTTGTCAAAATAAATCAAAAATAAAAAATTAATATGGAAAAACCAAAAACTGAAATGAATTATGATGGACGGTTCAAAAAATCCAAAGAACCTGATCGAACCAATCTCACCATCTTAAAATGTTTAACTCTAAACAAACTTGCATGAGGAGAACAAGCTCTGCCATTCGAAAATAGTTTTTTTTTTCCTTTTGTTGTTTGACATATAAAAGATGACAAGGTCTAGAGACTGAAATTATCCAAGTATTACCAGTAAAATCCAATGCTGATGGCCTGATAGATTCATTTGCAGAGAGCATCCTCTGTAAATCATGGATTAGTTCTGGTGGAACAGAGGAGAAAGCTTCATTGGACAAGTATGTCAATGTATTCATATACTGCAGGAAAGAAACACTACAATCAACCACTAGTACTATAAAACCAATCTAGAAAGAGCATAAAGCAGAGAAGCTCAAGTATGTTAATATGCTAACTACAGTATTATTATACATAAATTTAAAAAAACAAATAGGGAAGGGGGGAATGAATGATATAGAGCTAGTAGCCACAAAGTGCAAAGGGATATACTTTTTGATATGTTTATTTGCACTTGTTGATTTACAATGTCTTTAAAACACTCTTTGACGCATACTTCTCTAATTTGCATGAGGGAACAAATGGACAGCATGCTGGATGCATTGCAACATCTGAAAGCGGGGAGCACATATATATCCCATGTGAGTGACTAGAGATAAAAATTGAAATTCTATTTAATTTCTTTTACTTTTTTTTTCATTAATTATTAACTTTAGTAGTAATAAAGTGCATAATATCAAACTCTCTATTCTTAATGTTTGATTGTTGATGTCGTGATTACTTGGTTTTCTTTTATTTCTAATACTTTTAGCAATGTTTTAAATAACGGGATTAGTGTACAGTGGGGTGCCATCAATAAAAGGCATACACAAATACTTGATTCAGCAGATCTACCGCTTATTATGGATTATTGTGTTAGCTCAAATAATCGGAAGATCACAAGAGGGGGTGAATTGGTGTCTGAAATCTTTGCAAAGATAAATGGATTGAGAAAAATCAACACCAAAATGCATAGAACTCAGGCCTCACTTGCCTATGTCCTCTTCCTTAGCCTTACTTGCCAAAGAGTTCCCAATTCTCTAACTTAAATTGATATATTTCAAGGACAATGTATAACCTTTACAATCTTTATTTTTGTGTATGCTAAGACAGAAACCTCTCCCCTTATCTTTACAATGGCTAAAGATAGAAATCACTCCAGATTTCAAGGCTCAACTAGCAACCTTCCCAATTACAAGTGGAAGTATTGTAAGTTGGAGGGTGAAACTAATATTTAGAGATTCATGTTCCAAGGAAGATGGTCTAGTTCTTTTTATTACCAAGGAAGACAGTATATTAATTGACACACTAATATCTCCCTATCACATGTGTGAGTGGTTTGACACCAATGGAACCTTCAAAAAACTAGTATACTTAGGTGCTGCTTCACCTCCAAAATTGTTGGTATGGCTATTGCTGGTTTTGAGCTATGTGGTGGTAAAGCTTATAGAATTTGTGGTTCACCATATTCATTGCAAAATTTTGACATCGACCAAAGGACTAGAACATTCAAAAACCAAATATTGCAGCTTAGACTATCATAATATTAATTCCTGTTTCCTGAATCCTGATGCAAGATTTGTGGAGATAAAAGAAGATAACCTAATACTTGAATTGTCATAATCATGTATGGTAAAAGGTAAAAAGCAACATGTTATGTCTAGATGGAGAATGGTGCAGCTAACACATACTTGTTTATCAAGCAAATTTTGGATCAATTCAAAAGGATAAAATTATAAATTAGTAAATACCATCTTGACATTGTTGTGACAGTCGAACAAAGGCTTTCGAGCAATTAAATGGTAGGCAAGGCATCCAAAGCTGAAAATGTCAGAAGAACATCCAGCTGAAGATGCTTTACTACGAACCAATTCAGGTGCAGTGTAATTCAAAGATGGCTGAAGAGGAATGACAGAATCTTCAGTATCATATTCCTGTACAGACCACATGAAATCAGAATACAATAGCTAAATACAGATCATTACCGCAACATGGTAACTCCATCCATCATGACAAATGACTTGATAAATTAACATAAGTATACTATATTTATGAAGATAAAGCACCACATAGCCAACAAGTCAAAATAAAAAACATGAGAAAGCAAAGCCTAAAAAGTAGAAAGAAAATTTACTTGAAAATAGAAACATTGACAGCAAAGCCAACAAGATGCTAAAGAAAGGAGTTAAAATGGCATTCCTAAGATGCACAAACAGTAATAAATATGATAAATATGAATGGCCATATGTGACTTCTATGAAATCATATTAAGATATAGAAACGCACTACATTCATATTCATCGTGCTAAGGCCACCTAACAAAGAAAGCACCACGTTAAGCAAATTATCAATAGTGTATCAGACTACATAACTAATTCATGAGAGTGAGTTAGATTAGAAACGGAGATGTGCTTGACATGGGTAAATTCCAAGTTTTTCCTCACATATACATGGTCAAACCTCCATGCCCGCATCCATTGGAATAGCTAACTTGTTCCATATTTTGATGTCAGTGGTCAAGTATAAATATTTGAATTAATATGAAAAACATTCTTGAATTTTCTTTGAGTGCAAGAAAGAGTAGCATTCTTCCCAACTCCACCCACCCTTACAACTGGAGCTAAACCCATAAAATATCAAAGTCTTACTTACAGAATAATGGAAGGCCTGTACATTAGTCAAATCACTAGAGGCCTGGTCTTTTAAGATAGCAAAACCAAACCCACCAAGCTTCCAAGCTCCATGCGATGTAATCAGGACATTCTGCAAAGTACAAAGTATTTAGACAAACCTATACAGCAGTTATCCGCAGCAATCTATCCAGCAGTCAAAAACTGCAC
The DNA here is from genome assembly GCF_025698545.1 of Gossypium raimondii. NCBI lineage: Eukaryota > Viridiplantae > Streptophyta > Magnoliopsida > Malvales > Malvaceae > Gossypium > Gossypium raimondii. Next base: position 25,225,972 of record NC_068569.1, read on the forward strand.
CCTAAAATAAGCTCTTTTATACAATGGAAATTTCATTAAAAGAGGCAATAAAAAGTGAAACAAGCAGCTAAGAGCTGAAGGCCTAAACAAGCTAAGTAAGAAAAAGACAAAAGTTTTGGAAAAAAAAAAAAACTAAGAACAAGAGGATGAATCCATGAGGACAGCCATAAATCACCAGTAGTTCTTTATAACAGCAAATCAAAATAATTTTGTAAAAAGGGAACAAAGATCTTGAAGCATTATCAATAGCCATATTAGTAGAAATCAGGAAAATACTTTTACAAAATAAAACATTAAAAAAGGTAAAGAAGTAACCTCGGGTGATATAGCGCAATGAACAAGACGTGCATTGTTATGAAGAAAATCCAAGGTTTCTGCAATCTGAAGCAAACCATGCTTCACCTCCAACAAACCCATTTCCTGTGAAGCAAAGACACATTAAGTTTGCTATAATTATAAAGGACATGATGGTTAAGACATAACACGATAGCAGATCATTCAAGCACTCAGCATTCCCAGTGAAATTTCAAGAACAAGTTTTACACTTATACAAAGACAATTCTAAGACAAACATATTCAACGTTCAACAGCAAGAGGAGAGTCAACTTTCTTCCAACCTATAACTCGATAGCATTCCAATGTGTTCCAATAGAGCAAAACTAAAGAAGATTATAGTAAAAGGGACTAAAATTTTATCATTATCCTAATTGGGAACTTGTTCTTAAAAGGGTAAGTATATCATTTGACACTGAAACTACATTCAAAACGTCACTTAAATTCCAAATAATCAAACGGATTCTAATGTATTCCACTTCAATGACTTTTACTTTTGATTCCTATAAATCATTAAAAATGTAAGCTGATAATAATTTCAAAATATGTTATAGCAGTAATAGCACCTAAACTTACAACTTTAACCTTCTACTTGGTCCACTCTGAGAAAATAAGAATATTGTTTTACTACTCAACACTCCAGTAATCTGTCTATTTCTATACTTTCCAACATACCATTGGATGGGTTAAGGTTGAGACCTCTGGACCAAAAATAAAAGTGAAGACCAAGTGTAAGTCACATATTTGGGCACACCAAATACATGTCAAACTCCAGCCAAGCATGGTGAAAACCCAAGCTATAATACTTCAAAATCATAATTAAAAATATTGTGCGTCAATAAATTGTCTAAACAAAAGATTTCATCGTTTTGAAGCCAGGGTCTATAATTAGGTTTTACTTTTTTAACAAACAAGGGGCCCCACTTTTGGGGGCTTATAACAACAAAGAATTCATTGTCCAAGGAAAAAGTTACATCAGTAATTGCTTAGATCATTGATCCAATACTCTAAATGGTATATAGTGATCACAGGTATGGGAAATTTCTGTGTGGCTAAATGAGACCAGATTATAGAACCTCAATACTATGATTAACCATTTTCTTAAAAGCGAGTTATGATTTCTAAAACTTAAAGATTTCTCTAATCCGGTCTATATTAGTAAGTCTTCCCCTATCTTTATTCTCTATCATCAATTTGCAGATTTGATAACATAGAATACTGACAAGTTGTTAAACTTAAATACATGCTTTTTGAAATTTTCTCAGTAAGTTCAGCAAACACATCACTCAACATAGCTTCCTTTTACCTAACCGATTCCTGCAATTGTCTGATTAAACCCTACTATTTTACAGGGCAGACAATTTCACCAACCAGTTTCCTTGCTGTCTGACACCTTTTGCCTCTAAATAGTAAATACAACAACAGTGTTTGATCACCAAGCAACCACAATTTCAACACTTGCAACTGACTTATTTGTAACTTGTAGTCTACAATGCCCATTCCTCAATTTTAGCAACTGTTCTTCTTAAAAGGTCGGATACTCCCAAAGCTCCGTTGATATAGAACAAAAGCAAGCACATTGCTAAGATTATCTAGTAGAAACTATAATTCACCATTTATAGTAATTCCACTAAATTGGGTAAAGCTACTCCAATTCCACAATCAAGCACAAAATTGATCCTAAAGAGCTAAGACCAAAATTAGAAGCCTTAGTACTAGATAACCCCGCCTGCACTTGGCAGCCAGAGAAAAACCTCATCGCGTCGTTCGTTATGGATCAAGATCCTAGAGAAGTACATTACTGAATATGAACATTTACAGTATTACCTAGTAGTTCACAAATTGGTCTGCTGAGATCAATTCACAGATTTGGATCAACTATAACTATTTAACATCCAATAATTGATACCAAGCAATGGAGTAATAAAAAAAATTGAAACTGAACCAAATGCAAATTCAATCAGGAGAAAGAAAGTAGAGCACGTACCATCCCTTTAAGGTCCTTAGGAACCTGGGCAACATTCTCGACGTTCCCAAGTGTATTAGCCACCGACGCAAACAAAGGCTCCGTAACCATGGCCATCGCATTCTTATTCTCATCCAAAGCCTGCACCACGTGGACCACTCCAGGATGCCTGAGCCTCACCAGCTTCGCAGCATCGGCCCGTATCAGATCCAAGAAAGAATCTTCGGCCACCTTGGAAAGCCCCGCACGCGCACGTGCCTCCGATAGAACCTTCTTGTCCAACAGCCAAACACATACCGTGGGGTACTGGTGGGGGCGCGTTCCGTCACGCGCCTTGGCGGAGTACAACTTCCAGGCAAGACCTGGGCCTGCAGAGCCGATCTGGTCAAGGAGCTGATAGTCCTGGAGAGCTTTGGGACCGGTTACCTCCTGTACAGTTGTTTGTACGGTTTTCTCAATAACCGCAGCTGTTTTGGCCAGGGCTTGCGTAAGGGTTTTCATGTTGATCGACATTTTTTTCTGTCGGGCATAAAAATGAATGAAATAAAAAAATTTATTTATATATCCAAGAAATAATTGAAGGAATTATGGAAGAGGAAGGAAGGACGTAATCAAGCAACAAAGAAAGAAAGAAAGAAGAAGAAGGAAAATTCAATTGTGGTCTCTGAATCAGACTTTGGTTCCCAGTTTCTTCCCTCTCTCTATCGGCTTTCTCTCCTTTCGTTGATACACATATTATGCGCTGTTTCTCCTTAGTTTTATTTAGTCCAAGCCATATCAATTTGACTACATGACTTGGTTGTTGCCTGTATATAAAGGTACATTACATATTTTCACCCGAATTTATTAAAATTTTGATTATTTAGTATAGTAGCAAATTTATGCATCAAATTCATAAAAAGATTATAAATGTAGCCAAGTTAAATTTTAAATTTGAAATTAGGTTAAAATTTTATAATCTCCCTTGTATATCTATTTATTTTAGATTTGTCAAAATATTAAAACATATAAATATATTCAAAATAATACTTGTTATTTTATAAACTGAATGGACTTTCGGTAATTTTATAAGCGAGTTAGGACTCAATTGATGGCTAAAATTTATATTAAGAACAAATGAGTTTTTGGTTAAAATGATTAAATTAAATCTTTAAAATTCATGTGTCTCAAGTTCAAAGACAAAAACACACTCGTATTAATATTTGTTACTTTGAATGCAAAATGGCATTTTAGTAATCTTTAATTAAATTGATGCGTGGTTGGTTCGTAACATCAACACATTCGAAACTTAATATAAGTATAAATAGATATATAATATAGATAAAAGACATAAATACCCTCAAAATAATATTTGTTGTTTTGTAAAAGAAATGTGTTTTGATGATTTTACAATTGAGTTGGAGCAATATTGATGGGTGACACTAATTCAATCAAATTCTTAATATATGGTATAGATTAGTCCTAATTGTGAATGTGATCATTTTAATTAGCGTAAGATTATATTTAAAATAAATAATAGTAAAGAAAATAAATATTTACTAGAAACTCTATCACACATGTATATGTGTTAAAATCACAATTTAAAATATAGATTTATGTTTAAAAGTACCTTACAAAAATGATATAATTAAAATGTATAGATATACAATGGATAAACTACTACAATAGTCACTTTTGTTTACCTCAAGTTACATTTTAGTCACTTATCTTAACGTGTTATAACATTTTAGTCATTGAACCGTTAATTGCCGCTTAAATCATCATTTCAAATAAAATTTTAGGTTAAATTATACAATTAGTCCTCATATTTTTTATTTTGAGCAATTTAATTTATTTTCTTTTATGTTCTTTTTAACTTCTTTTTTTCTTTTTTTTTCCATTCTCTTTTGTTTATCCATCTATTTTCCTCCATTCTCTACATTTTTAACGTAGTTTTTATATATTTTATGTTTGTTAAAACTCTTTTATGTTTATGAAAAAAGAAAATGCGAAAGTTGAAACCAAAATAAAACTTGCTTCGCATATTCTCACCCCACAATTACAAACCCTCATCATCCATTATCGCTTTAATGAATCAATTTGGATCTTTCAATGACCTAGTCCACAAGCTCGCCTCACTCGAAGACCTTACCAGTCGTGACTTATGGTAGTTCACCCTCAACAAAGTTTCCCGAGTCTGTTCCCTTAACCTCCTAACCAACCCTCACGACCACCTTATCTATCTTACCTACAACACTCTTGCTCTCTCAAAACGATGTTTCACAGGTTCTTCAAATGAGCTCTACACTTTCAATGACTAAAATGACCACCATACGAAACTTACCCTCAACTTTACCTAAACCAATTTGGTCTCATGCTCCCTTTCTCTATTCGGTTCGTCTATGTTTGGCTTCTAATTAAGCTTGCTTGAGAATATCCAAGAAGGTTTAGATCAATTTTATCGTTTGCTTAATTTTATTTGTCAGAAAATAAAAGAAAAGGAAAGGAATAATCTACGCGATGCTGTAAAAGTTTGGAAACGGAAAAAAATTTGTTTTGAATATAAAGAATTCAATTTATGTTTACATTTGATTAAGGATATGATTTTTTATATTGATTAGTTAGATCCAATTTCAAAGTAGGTTATATTCAAATCAAGAATTGATTAAGAATTATTGATATTCAGTTTTAAGTGAAATTCAATTTAGGAATCATGTGAAAGACACAATAAGTTGGGTTTTTTTTTTTTGTGGCCAAAATTATGTTTTTGCAAAGAAGAATATGAGAAGAGAGAAAAATAAAGGGAAGAAGAAAAGGAAAATAGAAAATAAATAAATTGTTCAAAAAATAAAAGTATAGGAACTAGTTTTAACAAATGAAAACATAAAATAACTACGTTAAAAGAAATGAAGAACGGAGGAAAACATAGGGAGAATGAGAAGAGAATGAAAAAAAAAAGAAGGAAAGCTAAAAAAAATATAAAAGAAAAAATTAAATTGCTCAAAATGAAAAAAATATACGAACCAATTATATAATTTAACCTAATTTTTTTGTCTGAAATAATGATTTAACGTGTCACGTCAGCTTACCGTTATACCGTTAACGACAATTAACGCTCAATGACTAAAATGTTGTAACACAATAACGTAAGTGACTAAAACGTAACATTTTAAACATAAGTAACCAAAATGTAACTTGAGACAAACAAAAGTGACTATTTTGGTAGTTTACCTGATACACAATTGATGGAGGCAATAAAGCATGCATAATAAAATTAAAATGTATTAAAAAAAACGTTTTGGTTGAGTGATAAATTTAAGATTTTATCAATGCAATTAGTGTTGGTTCAAATCTCTCTTTATACATAGTCTTTTTTATTACTTTTTAAAGTAAAAGACTAAAGTAACCTCAAAAATATAACTTATTTTAAATACAAAATGACATTTTTATAATCTCTCTAACTAAATTGATACCCAATTGACTCATGATACTACCTCAGTCATGGACTAAATAATAGTATAAATAATAATAATAATAATAAATAAGAAAACATTAAAGGTCGAATTACTTGGACATTGAAAATAAGAGAGTGGATAACCAATGATATTTTGGTTGTGCTAATAATGTTGAGATATCGAGATTTTGATGGTCAAGGTCCGAGTCTCACCATGCTTAGATGTTACATATGGATCTTTTAGATTATTTTGGGTATATTTCGATTTTAACTCAATCATATGTGTGGGCCTTGTTCAGTCTTATTTGGGTCTAAATATATTTTGATTTTAATTGATTGGATGTATATTATGATCTAGGTTTAAGTTCCACCTTATTTATCTAAGTCTAGATATATTTTGATTTTAGTTTATTGGATATGTAATAAATTTATAAAAAAACAATATAAAAATCAAGGGTGGCTTTAATTTAAATGGTAAAGTTGAGGTAACAATGATGATGATGTATTGAGTTTAAATCCTATCATATTTATGTATTTTTTTAAATTTTATATAAAAATTTAGAAAAATAAAAATACTTTCAAAGTAATATTTGTTACTTTATAAAATCACAACTCATTTGAGACTCCATTGATGATAGTTAAAAGATTAAATATATGTATAGATGACTAATATTTTATCTCGTGCAATACATTTAATGTAGTGGTTTTTTCTTCTAATTTCTTGTAATTTTATATTTTAAAAATAAATTTATTTTTCATAAAAATAATAAAAATTCAAAATTTGTAATGAGATTTAAAAATTATTCAAAATTCACCTGGTCTTTTTCAAATTACTCATAATTTTATTTCATTGGCTATATTATTAATGGTAAAGTAAGGTGTTAATTCTTATACTTTTATATAATTTGATATTTAATCTTTATTTTCCTTTTGATAATTTGTCAACTTAGTATACCTATTTCTGAAAAATCAGATAAAACTTGACAAAAAATGCTAACATTATACATGGTTGCATTGAAAATTTTAAATCAGATCATTGTTTATGTCTATAATTTAAACCTCATAGAATTTATTCAGAAAAGAAACAAGACAAACATCAGTAGACAAGAATCAGCCTCACCCCCTGAATCATACATAAAGAAAAATGGTTGCTGGTGGATAGAGCAGCCTTAGCCAAGCTGCCGATCGCACTATTTGCTTCTCTAGGGACAGCTTTCAACACCCAATTCTCGATAGCAGGTATTAACTAGATATGGAAGCACACAAATAAGTGTAGCTCCAGGAACATTTCCACAAGCTTTAATCCACTTGATAGCATTTTGGCTGTCAGATTATTAAAATCAAATGATGAGACATAAACCACTTTGATGCACAATTTTAGATCTGTCACTAACATCACTATAGTTATTTGTTACCGTAATTTAAATCATGGGAAACTGATTACTGAGAGCAATGAAAGTCAACTAAAATCAGAAGTGGAAGAAAATTGCGTACTAAAAAAATAAATAAAATTTATTTCATCGATAAGGATAAAAGAACAAGATGGGAATCATCTTGATCACATCAAAAGGAAAACTTAGTTTGTATTATCTTGACAATGGAAGCCGCAACGACGGATACATCATGCACCACTTTGTTCATATCAGTCAGCGGTGATTTAGTAGGGAACTCTATTTCACAAGAATTGGCCTCTATGGCTGCATCATTGGCGCCTTTCGCTGCAAACTTGTAGTCACCCGTCTTGAGAGCTTCGTTGATCTCAGGTACATCTCCCCTTATAATCACGTTATAGCGTTCAGCGCAAGATGTTAAGGCCTTCTGCATTTCAGGGTCAAGGGCAAGTCCATCCTGTAGTAGCTCGTCGATTAGATCAAGTGTCTCGGTTGCTTTAGTTTTGAGTGAATCCACCATGATCTGAGCTAGCTTCTTCACGCTGGCGTCACGGCTTTCGGGGTTTGATTTGAGGGACCAAATGCAAAGATCATAGAAGGGTGTTTGCTTGCAAGTTCTCTCTATCAGATTCTGGTTGCCTAGAAGAAGGATTGGGCGGAAAGCGTTAGCTTGACACACAAGGAACGCAAATATTATTACAATCAAATTTTTCATCTTTGAAAGGTGAGGAAGTGATGGAATTGATTAATAAATGAATGAATATATCATGTTTTATCAGAAGTGGTGTTTTTTTTATAGTGAAATATCATCAAACAAAGTCCAAAATGTAGGGAAACATCGTGGTTGTTGACCAAATCATGATCATACATCCTGTTGAAATGCTATGAATAAGGTTTGGCCTTGAAGCTCGGTCGAGGCTTGAGGAATGCCTTAACCAAAAGTTTTGTCATTTGAACGAAAAACATGTTCAAATCTGAATCTAATAAACATGGTCAAGTTATTTTTAAGTTTTACAAGTTATAAATATTTTTATTTTGAATATAATAAATAACTTTTACATGATAATATGGTCAAATCTGCCTAATAAAAAAACAAATTTTTTATTGATATTTTATTATAGTAGAAATATTATTTAAATGTGATATATTAATATATTAAATCTATAATAATAATTTTTGTATTACTAGTTGTACACATGTGTAGGAATATATATTGAATGATATACAATTATTGATATTATAATATGTATTATTATATCATGTGTTAGAGTTGTATGACCCCAATTCTAAGAGATTGCTTGCAAGTCAAGTTAAACAAAATATATCTTCTTTCTAGAAAATTTAGTATTTATGAGTATAATATATTTAGCATTTATTAACATAATATATTTGACTTTGATTAGAATTAGGTTTTTTTCAACTTATAAATAGATATACTCGAAATTCTCCTCTGCCCGTGATTTTTTTCCCGAAAGGGTTTTCACGTAAAAATCTGTGTGTTCTTTATTTTTATTTCTTTTTTTTTTGCGATATATTATTATTACAGATGTTCTATTTTCACATCATGAAATAGTATATATATATATATATATATATTATAATCTACCATCTTCTATAACTCTTTTACTACATTATTGATCTCATTATAGTATACAACTAATGAACATTATGCTATTTGTATTATTTATGATTAACGATACGTATATCAACTTCATAAAATATTATATGCATATCAACATTATGAACATGATTAATATAGTTTATATTTAATTGAATTTAGGTAAAAGTTTTAATATATTATATTAGCTTAAATTATAAAATAATATTTAAATTATATATCGTTACCTAAATTATCTTAGTCATTAACAAAACTTCTTAACCATATATATGTTACTTTTTAATTAAAATTAAATTAAACATTTTTACTCTCTCTCCCACAATTCTTTCTTCTCCTTTCAATGCAGTTTTTTATTTTTTATTTTTGCAAGTTTTCTTACCATTTATTTCTACTTAGCTTCTCCCCGGCATTTGGATTTCATGCTTTACTTAAGTTTCTTTCATTATAGAGATCCACTCAACATTAGCTATTTTATTCAAACTATATAGAAAAGAATGACGAAATTTATTTTTAAGAAAAACAACAAATGGTTTTTGAATTTGGGTGAGAAAAGAATCAAAATCGAAATTTAAAAACAAAAAAGAAGTTCGCTGGAATCTAAGTTTTGTCATCAAAAATTGAGTTTGGATAAGATTTTCAACGAGTTCTTGGATGAATAACAAAAAGATGAATATTTTTATAAGTTTTTAAGGAAATAAAATTTAGTTTTTTTTTAAAATTTTAGTTAAAATTGCCACATATCATAAAAGGATTAGTTAAGAGATTTTTTAATGGCTGAGGTAATTTGACTAACGGAGTATAATTTAGGTACTATTTATGACAAAAAAAGTTTAGTTACTAACTTAAAAAATGATATACTTTATGTACCATTAAGCCTATCATATTAGAATATATTATACATAAAATGTATAATATATTAATGGTTCCATATATATATTTATATTATTATATTATGTAATACCATATTATATAACATAATTTAACATGCAAGTAACTAGCCGATTAAATCTTAATTCAATTGGTATCAGTATTGTTGCCAATGCAGGAGGATGTGAATTTGAGTGTGCTAAAATACATTATCCTCCTATTTAAGGGTTGGGGAAGAATTATGGATAATTCTAAGCATTATATAAAAAAAGTAGATATGATAATAATGAAATTAAAGTTAAAAAAAAACATGTAACTATACTATGCTATCCCATATCTCATTATTATATCGGGTAAATTACACCATTAGTCATCCAATCCCAAGTATTATCCACATTTAATATCTTACCCATTACCCTATTAAATCGTGGGGGTCATGTGGCTTCTTTTCTTCCTCTTTTTTATTTTATTTCCACTCGAGTTTCCATCTAATTAAAATATTTCAACCTATTTCCCCCCTAATATCCATTTCATTTGCCATTTTATTTAGTTGTTTCGCCATTTTGATTTATTTCAATTCTGAAATAAATGAATTCTAGAGTAAATTGCACCAATGGTTTCTAAACTATTACTCACATTTTAAATTGATCCTTAAATTTTGAAGCATTCTAATCACATCCTAATTTTGGAGATTATATTAATCAAGTTATTTCATTACTAAAATTGTTAATTTTACTGTTGACATATTAGTCTTATACGGAATAGTTTAAAAATAAGAATAAAAAGTAAGCCTTAGAGTTAAAAAAGGTTAAAAGTAAAAAGAAGACTCTACCACATAAACTATAGTAAAAACATGAAAATCAAAACCAAATTAAAACTATAAACTATAAATAAGAAAAAGCCTAAAATTAAAGAACCAGCGATATCAAAATTACAAGGAGATTTGTCGTTTTACCTTTTTTCAATTCAACTTGTTTTTCTTTATGTTAATTTATGGTTTAATTTTTTAATTATAAATTATTCCACCTAAGATTCGATGTATGGTGATATTAACAATTTTAATTACAAAAAACTTGATTGATATAATCTCTAAAATTTAAGAACGTAATTAAAATATTTTAATGTGTCATAAAAGGATTAGGTTGGTTTTGGGAAATTTTTGAATTTTGATAGGGTTATTCAGATTTTTTAGGTTCATTTAGGGGATATTTATCTTTTTTTTTTAGTGTTGTAAGGGTTTTGGGTTGATCTACTCTTGCGTTTGAGATAAAGGTTTAGGTTAGGGTTAGGGTTTTGCAGAAAAATAAACCAGTGTAGTCACTAAATTATATCTTTTGTTCTAATTATTATTAATTTAATTGAATTTTTTTAAAGGGCCTTTTTAACTATTAAGCATTTTTTAATGTAGTTAATTTTCTATTGAGATATCATGCAGTAGACTAAGACACAAATTCCTTGAAAAATGTCAACCGAATTGGCATCACTTAATAACACTAAAATTGCACTTATCTTGAAAAATGAAATTAATAGTTTAAATGCAGAATTTCTTGACCATCGGTCCATCACTAGAAAAAAAAAAAAAAAGGTTAGAAAAGAAGCAATTCGTGTGTAGGAAATAAGGTTGTAAGACCCTGTTGGAAAAAGTACAAGTCCAGAGGCTGAAATGAAAATAGTCTGCGCAAGGTAAACAAAAAGAAGAAAGCATACCAAATCTTACACATACAGTTTTTATTTGAATTTATTTATTTTTTGGAGGATCACAACGAGATAATTTTCCTTAAAAAGTATAAAGAATTGATGATTATAAACTCGGAATTGACCTTGAAACTCTTACTCCCCACCCCCTCAGAAAAAACCAAAAGAAGAAAAAAAGAGAATTGAACTACTTAACTCTGTTACACAAGTCCAATCATCCAATGCCAATAAGGATATATTTGTTGATGGAAATCGCCAAGATATCTAATTTTCATTTATGCGGCCAGAGATCCAGAATTCACCTTCCTTTGCTCACCTACATGTGTAAGAGCAGCATCAATTTGTGCAAACACATGTTCCTTGGCCTCATTTCCATTAACCTGAAGATACAAACATTATATTCCTTCATTTAATATATAATCCAAGATGATTGAACTCAATAGAACCCAGTAACCAGTTTTTCTGCCAAATTTTGAATTTAGCAGACGATAGCTTCATCTTTGGAATGGTCTCAAACAATACGGCAGTCTGTATATTTCATAATAACATGATAATACCTCCACTAATCCTTGTGTCTTTCAATTTTAATTCTCAGAAATAGTTACCAGCAATATTAATCTTGAAGTCAATTAACACATCAAACACGAAATTTTAAGCTGATACAAGTTGACATTTTCAAGCATCAATAACATAAGCAATCAGAACAATAATCCAGGGTTTAAGCACATTACTGCAGAAAGAACAAGAAGTCGAAATTTGAAGCTAATGATGCTGACATATAACTGGGATCCTAAAAAAAGGAATAATGACTTATGCACATCCTCATGCTTAGACAGTTTAGACTCTACTTGGTTCATCTGGCAAGGGCATTTCAGATGTTGACTCTTTGCCATCGTAAAAAATAGTACTTCATGAAACATTTCCTAGCAATCTGTTCCGAAGTCTCACATTAGTCGTTGACATCAGACATCAACTTTCACTACCCACGTGTTATGGTTGCCTTTGTGGGCAAGACAAGAAGTCAGAAGCGCCAAAAATAGAAGGACAAGTAAATTTCTTTTAGTAGTATTCTTAATTAGAACGATTTTTTAACAAGTATTTTATTATAATTAAAAGTCCTCTGATTATAGTTTTTTAGTTTCTTACTCAACAAGAATAAAACCTCATGTAACCTCTATTTAAGAGGACAATTTTTAGTAATAAAATAAGACAAATTATTCCAATTTACAAAGGTCAAGACTCTTTCTTTTAACAAGTCTAAAGTTAGGAGATCTCTTCAACAGGTTCTAAGGTTAGGAGCTCCCTTTGGCCCGTTCCATATATTAATTATAAGTTATTCATGTGGTAGGAACCACAATAAGGGAAAGGCTTCCTCAACTAAAGTAAGCTTTCCCATGAACTGCTGATAACTCAATCTATAACCTACGACCATAACAACTTGGTATCAAAGCCAAACATTAGGTGATCCCATTCCCATCGTAAAAAAGGAGTTGATGGCTTTGTTACAAGAAATTCAAAGAATTAATGAAGAAAGAGTTGGAAAAGCCAAGTCCTGAATGGCAGCAAACCATATTCGAATTGAAGTACAGGTATTGGGTATGTGTCTAGGTCTTTGACTCATCAATCGAGTTAAACTCAAGACTCGAGGATACGGCACAAAAGAATATAAGAAAAGGATACAGGTCCAAGGACTCGTTTTATGTGCACTTAAAAACTAATATTTTCAAGTAATATATAATACATTAATATTATACATAATTTATATATTGAATTATTTATTATTTGGATTGGATTTATACTGAATTAAAATAATTTTAAAAAATAAAATAACCTAAAATATATTAATTTAGCAAGTATTTTATTGCAATTAAAAGTCCTGAATTTTAGTTTCCTAATGTAACCTCCATTTAAGGGTCAATTCTTAGTAATAAAATAAGATATAAATCATTCCAATTTATAGAGGTTTTAAGACTCTCTTCCTAACAAGTCTTAAGGTCAGGAACTCCCTTTGACAAGTTCATAATTGATCATAGCTTATTTACATGGTAGGAATCGAAAAAAAGGGAAAATCTTCCTCAATCAAAGCAGACTTTCTTATAAAAATCACACAGTGACTCGATCCATAACCAGTGACCATAACACCACACTAGTATTCTCAGTAGCCTACCATCTCTGGTGCCACAATATTCCTTTTTTTCCTATACTGCCCTTTGTTCACATTATTCCAATAATTCGATGACTTGAAAATTGAAAGCTAGCCTTTAATAGTCTAATTTGATCTTATCAAATGGTTTTCAACAAAATAAATAACCAAAGATCTAGAAACAAGAGTTCAACCAATATGGCTGGATTTGTTTGGATCTTCAGTTAAATCTAGTAAAATTGTAAAGAAATTCTAGCCTCATATAAGGTGAGAATAAAGGAACTGAATTGAAAAGAATAAATAGAAGGCAGAAAAAATTGAATGAAAATCATAGCAAAAAGTGAAATATTTCAAGGAAAGAAGTAGCCATTATTGGTTTGATGAGTCTCAAAAGAAAAGATTTCTGTACCTTATGGTCTTGGACAAACGAGTTCACTTGAGACTTGAGATAAATGACAATGCTTTTTTTTGAAAGGATTTGAAAATTAAGTATAATTTAATTTTAAAAATTACTCTCAACACTTAATTTTACAACAAGATGCTTTTCCTTCTTTTACTTTTTGTAATTAGAAAATTAAAATTTTCGCCTCCAACTTCCAACATTTCAATTGAAAATTGACTGGTAAATTTTATCCATGGTCCCTACCCTTTTAATTTGGATCTACTTTAGTTCCTAACCTTTACATTGTCCAGTCCCTAACTGGCATATCATGAGGACATTCCCTCGACACTCCCATGGATATTTTTCTCAGTTAATGAAAAATGTGACAAAAGGACCGAAGTAAAATCACTTGAAAGATACAAATAGAACAAAATTGTAGTTAGGAACTAATGACTAGAGTAAAATGTTCGAGCTCATTGATAGAATTTACTTGGAACTAGCCATTTTATGTCACCAAGCCAATACTCTTATTTTCCCATTTTAACCAGAAAAATCCTTTTATATTACACATCATCAAGTTAGCCAAAACTTAAATTATGAGAAAGCATTCCATTCACCACCAGTAAAATTCTAGGCTCAACAAGCAATGTTCCTAGGGTGACACATACTCCTCAGGGTGCAATACTTTTCAAGAAAATAATAATTAGAGCAGAAGTGGGATAAGTGGAAACATCTAAACTCACTCGTGGAGTTGAAAAGTTTTCACTGCAAAGGCATCAAAGACCACCTCTGATTTATGTCGCATTAAAATGAATGAATTTAACAAATTTTCTTATTCATAAGAAAACCCTGATCAAAAAAGTGTTTGGCTATTAATTTAGGAAGACCAAAATTTGAATCTCTATTAATTATAAAACCAAACCAAACTGCATATATAATTCAGTTTTTTCATTTTCTCATCTTTATTTGCATGATCCTATGCAAGCTTTGAATTAAATCAATTAATGACATAGAGAAAGAAGTTAACATGCCTTGACTGTGATATCTTTATATACAGAGAGCACAGCATCCACATTTTGATGATGTGTGCGTAGCCGCAACTTCACCTACAAATTTCAAATAAGAGAATGCAATTTGTCAATTTAACAAGAAGGCACAACTACAAATGAAGAAGAATCCCCAAAAATTAAAAGCACACATAATCCCCGCTCAATAACAATCAAACAAGGAATATCAGACATGCCTTTTCTTCAGTATCATCAAATCGTTGTGTAAGCCTGGATGCAATTTCATCGTTCTCCGGGGGTGAATATTTCAAGTGGTATATCTTCCCCGTAAGAGGGTCTAACCTTCGTCCAACCACTCTCTCAACAAGAATGTCTTCAGAAACCTGGAAACAAGTTGCACATGTTACATTAGAATACACTTACTGTTTTATACTAATTTACAAATGAGGGAATAACAGGATGCAGTATGTTGTTGATGAATTAAAAGAGCAACAAAACATTCTTACATCCAACAAAATGAAAACATCAGGACGGATCCCATAATCTTCAAGAGCAGCTGCCTGGGATGAGCTCCTAGGATAGCCATCTAAAAGCCAACCCCTTTGTTGAGAATCAGGTTGCAGCAGACGCTCCTTGACCATCTAATGCCAAAACTATAGGATTCATGAATAGGAAAAGCATTCTATATGAAGTGAACAATATCTACCCTACCATAACAACTATTTCATTAGGGACTAATTCTCCTTTCTCCATGTATTCCTTTGCTAGCTTCCCGTTTTCACTAGCGGCGGCAACTTCTGCTCTCAGTAAATCTCCAGCAGCAATATGCACCAAACCATACTGAATAAACAAATATTATCATTTTATCCTTCCTTTATTAAAAAAAATTAACTTCAGTTGAAAATAAGAAAAATCAATGCAAACATATAAAGAGATCTTACTTTTTGGGTGATGAGCTCACATTGTGTACCTTTACCAGAAGCCGGAGCCCCAGATATGATTACCTTCAACGGCTCTGCCTTCCCCGAAGCGGCAACCTGCCATCATCCACGATTTTTTTTTAAAAAAAAGCAGCAAAATCCAAACACAGATTCAAATAGGAAGTAATAAGTGAAAGCGTAGAAGTGAGCAGGGAAAATTACGAGGAAATTGGGGGCATTTGAGGAGGGGAGCTTCTTGAAACGGTAACGCGTTTGATTAGAACGGAGAGTGAGGGGAGTGAAAGATGAGTGAGAACGGAGGAATAGATTAGGGTTGGGGTTAGGGAACTTACTAGAATGAGGGGAAAGGGAGGGAGACAAAGAAAGGGAGGGAGAAAAAGAAGTGCTGCCCATTATTAGCATTATCTCTCGCTCTCTCTCTCTCTCTCTCCCTCTCTCTGTGGACAAATCTAGACCAACTTAGAAAAATCTATCGCCTCTTCCTTCTGACACCCACATCCCTCCCCCTTCCCTCCCTAAATTATATACTATGCAAACAAAAATTTTGAAAATTGAAAATATATAAAATAAGAAAATAATTATCTTATGTTTTATAAAATTAAAAAATTAAAACAAATGTTTTTAATTTTAAATCTAATTATTATATTTATTCCGTTTCAAACATATTTAAAAACAAACATATTTTTTCAACTTTATAAAAAAATAGGGTACTAAATATGTTTTCATATTTTAATTATTTAAAAATGCTTTTTTAATTATTTTAATTTTCTTCAATATTAATTATCTCTTAAAATTTTTCATAAATTTTATATTATTTTGTTAATAATATGATCACGAAATTAAAGCATAATAATATATAAGTTTATTTTTAAAAAAATGATAATTAATATTATATTCACTTTTTTTAATAATTTCATTATAGGTTCTTATTGTATTTATTATTTTTAACATTATATCTAGAACTACTCATAGACCTATTCATGGACCGGGCTACTCACCCAGACCCGACTGAAATTTGAGAGGGTTTGAGTAAAAAAATTAGGCCAAAAAATAGGTTTTGACAAAAAAATTAGGCCCGTTTAAAATATGAGACAAACTCGAGCTTGAATATTTAAGGCCCAAGTTTGACTTGACTATTTTTAAGTTTATAATATTTTATATTATGTTATTTTAATATATTATGTAATTTAGAACACATTGAAAAATAAACATATACTAAATATATAATACTATAATGTAAACATTAAAATAATGTTAAGATAACTATATAAAAAATCAATAAATAAAAGAATATAAAATTGTTAAATATTAAAATAATATAATATAAATATTTTTAAAAAAATTTAAAAAATGTGCTGGGCCTAAAATGAGTTTGGGTTAGTCTTTTGCAAATATGAGCGAGTTTTGGACTAAAATTTAAGCCCATATTTCGGGTCGGGCCAAGCTTGAACAAATATAAAATATATTAATATCATGCTTAGGCCCGACTCATGAACACCTCTACTCTCCAACACATAAATAAAAAAATAATATGCTTTAGTGCACTTGAACCCACATCCTCTTGAATTAATAATAATGCCCATGTCAATCAAGTTAAGACTTAATATTGACTTTAAATACACAATATTTTGAAACTATTTTAAAATAGACATATTATAATAGTAGATGTTATTAAAATTTTATTTTTATATATAGTTTTTAACTTAATTTTAATTATTAATTAGTGAATGTAGAATATTAATTAAATTTAAATATTGTGACTATTAAATAATTTATTGTAACATTAATTATATCTTTAAATATTTATTTTAATTTTAATATTGTATTTAATTTGTAAAATTAATGATAAACTTAAAAGATTTTAAAATAATTTAAAATTTATAGTGATTTATTATGTGAAATTGCAAGTTGAATTATTATATATAAATAAATTGAAATGACTTATTATAAATAAAAAATATGATTTGCAAAAACACCATTAAAATTTATATAAAACATGCAAAGGAGGTTATATTGCAACTTTCCTTCCAGAAATACTTTCATTCATTGCCACATGTCAAATTTTTATAATATGAACACGTTACAAACTTAAGAGCCTTATAATATATAAACTTAATTCATGATTTTACCCTTGAAGTATATTCATTTTTCACATTGGTACCTAAATTTTTTATCCTAATTTGGTATCTATAGTATGTGCCCATTATATTTTTAGTCCATTTTGATAGACATTAAAAAAATCTTATAGCCAATCACAAAACGCCATTAGGCGTATTTATGTGAAAAATTATTTTATTAAATGTATATAAACATTAAAAATATAAAATGGAAATAAATGTATAAAAAATTCAGAAAATATTTATAATCTAGAAAAAGAACAAATAAATTATAAAATTTACAAACATAAAAATTAAATTTTATTATATTTTTCAAATTTTATATATTATTTTGGCTTTTAAAATTTTAAAATTATATATTTTAAAATTTTATAAAAATATTTTAAAATTTTATATACTATATATGATTTTTGTTTCATTTTAGTAAACATAATATATATAATATTAAAAATAAAAAAGACACGTAATGCATTCTAATAATGTTACGTGGTTGGTTAACTCTGGTAAACCAAAACATTTATTTTACTTTGATCGACTGTTGACCGGCGTTGATCAACCACGTGGCACTATTAGAATACACAACGTGTCCTTTATTATTATTTTAATATTATGTATTATATTGATTAAAAATATAAAACAAATTATATATAATATATTAAAATAAAGTTTAAAATATTTTTTATAAAATTCTAAAACATATAATTATATATTTTAAAATTGAAAATAATATATAAAATTGAAAAATGGTATAAAAATTAAAAATTAAATTTCAAGTAATTGCAAAAAAAAGAATTTAAATACCTTTTAGAATTTTAGAATTATATATATTAGAATTTTATATAAAAATTAAACTTTTGTTTTTAAAATTTAAATTTTTTATAATTTTTACAAGTTTTACATTTTGTAATAATATTATTACTTTCAACCAATTTATTTTCAATTATCTTATTTTTAATTTTAATTTTATAATTTAAATATTTTCTAGATTTTATGTATTTTTCTAATTTTTATATATTTATTTTCATCTTTATATTTTTAATGTGTATATACATTTAATAAAAGAAAATATTTATTTTCTTTACATACATATGTCACGTGACACTTTGTGATTGGTTATAATATTTTTTAACTTCGTAAAAAATGGACTATAAAATATAACAGAGGCATACTTTAGGTACCAAATTGGGAAATGGTTGATACTTTAGGCATCAAATTGAGACAAAAAAAATTTAAGTACCAAAGTGGGAAAATATGTATACTTCAAAGGCCCAATTGTGAATTAAGAATTTAAAACTTAAAACATTTTTTATAAAATCATAAAAAGTAGATAAATTCAAATTTAAAACTTAAAAACCATTTAAATTCTATTAGAAGCCATAACGAATCAAAATAGTGTAGTGGGGCAAAATACTAGGAGAGCGTGCAAGGCCGCGACGTGAAATATTTGACATTGCGACATCATTTGCTGGCTGGGTGATGTTGCGACGTGGTAAAAGTGTAGTCGCGACATCACAGAAGAATGTTACGACATTACAAAGCCGAAGTTGCGATGTCACCCCTCTTTTTAACCCAAAAACATTACAAATCACCCTTCAAATCACTTTTCCAAAACATGCTCAACCATATATTACAACATGAAATCATCAAAATGATGTCGAAACATGCTAAGACTTCATAAATTCATTCTAAACAAGTTTAATAAATATTCAAAACGTTTCTCACATCAAAAGGAGTAAATATGCATGCATGCTACCCAAATTAAGGTAATAGTTACTCAAGGCTGAAGCCAACAACCATACCACAAAAAAGAAAGAAAGTTAAATGCCACATTCTAATACAAGACCAAGAGGAATATGAAACTAACATATTTATGCTAAGACTAAGGACCCTATAGTACATGGCACTAGGAACCAAATGCACAAATACAAACATTTTATACTATCGTAGTCTCGCAATGGTGTGAGCCGAGGTACTTGAGGTGAGTCGAGCTTCTGGATCAAAATAAACCTATGCGCAAGAAACAACGGTGCGTTAAGTATAAATCTTAGTAAGAACTAATGAAAATAAAACATGAAACTTACCTTATTCAAAATAAAGAATAATCATAAAGAACTAAAATGAAGTTACAAGCTATCTATCAACCAAAACACAAATCACTTGAGTGAGTCACCATAATGAACATAAACATCAGAATATGGAGAGAAACATTTACATGATTTACACACATATTTCTCAACACTTCATTTTCATTATCAAAATTTAGAAAGTTCACCCTTAATAATCTCAATGAAATACATTTTGGACACTTGGGTTCCAACCAAACACCAATATACTAAGTTGCACTAAAGTGCATCCAATCGAACACCATTTCACTTAGGGCCCTCACTATGCACATTAGTGCCATGCCATAAGGCAAGTTTCGCTATATTCTCACTAAACAATGTCTTCATCAACTAAGTGCCTGTTTAGTAGTGCTTAAAAAAACACTTTTGGCTCTAGAAGCACTTTTAGAAGAAAAACTGTGTTAAACAAGCTACTGTTGACTGAAATTTTTGGCTTTTTAGAAGTACTTTTGAAAAACACTTCTGAAAAGGAGAAGTTAAAATTTTTAGCTTTTTCTCTCCCAAAAGCACTTCTGGTGCTTAATTACTTTTTCACCCCTCCAATAACATAGTATTTTCCCTTTTTTTTTTCTTAGTGCTTAATTACAAATGTGTTAAAATCATTAATTAAAAATAAAAATATTTTTAAAATATTAATTACAAATATTTAATGGTTATATTTAAATATTTAAAATATAGTTTATATATTCTAAATAAATTTTATAAATAATTAATATTTATTGCTTAAAATATTTAAAATTTATATTTTATATATTAAAATATTAACAACAAGTTATAATAAATTTTTTATATTCTTACTAAAATATAATAATATTAACTAATTTAAATATTATTTAAATGCATATTTGTTACTTGATAATAACATGTCTAAAATGGATATTTTATTTCTAAAACACTTTTTGACAACAATGCTAAACACTCAAATTTTAAACCAAAATTTTAAAAGCATTTCTCAAAAACACTTTTTCATAACACTTCTCAAAAGCATTGCTAAACTAGCCCTAAGTAAGCTTACTAACCTTATTGACATACCAATTGTGTCCTAATTCATTATTACTACTATTACTACTACTACTACTAAAATATGTGGCCATAACAAGATTTTCAATTAAAAAAGGGCTCATAATTATCCAAAAAATTCCTCCTCATCACACACTCCCATAAATACTAATATATTTAATTATATTTAGGTTCCAAATAACTAAAATACCTTTGGTGTCAAATTATCATTTTGCCCCTCAACTCGTATTTACACCCGATTAAACTTGAAACTCTAAAAATAACTTAATATGTTTTCTATGAGCTTCCAAACATTCCAAAAATTAATAAATCCACCAAAATTGATTTTTCTTATCGGATTTACGAATAGAATTCTTGGAAAAGAATCATATAGGGAACTGAAAATTTTATAAGCGTTATGAAAGGAGCTAGACAAGGATGGGGAATAGAAAGTTTCCTCCATAAACTGATAGCAGTAGGGTAGTCCTTGGAAATATTGGAGTTTTTGATTCAATGTTACATAAAGGACAAGAACCAACAATCTCCATACCTTAAACAAAGCAATGCCTTCGTACGAAGAATTTTGCCAACTTCCCAAAGGAAAATAGAAGAAGAGAGTTTTGGGGTAAGGTGAAGCTTCCAAATCTATTCCAATCCTTCGAAATGCCAAAGGATGGGTGCAAAAGATCAAACCCCAAGTGATAGGTAGAGCTAAGAGAAAAGGTCCCATTGGAGGTAAAAACTCCAACACATATAGTTCCATTCTCAAGAACCGAAAATGGGGTGGCCATGATATTACACGCAATATTAGTAGGAAAGGGGAAAGAGATGGAGGAAGGCAAGTCGTAAAAATCACTAACCATAAGAGCATCCTCACCCTTATTGAAAGGACTTTGGATCAAAGAGCAAATAGGACCAAGCCTAGTAAAATTGTCAATCCAAAAATTCATCCAAAATCCATCTTTAGAAACCCATCTAATTCCTTTTACAAAAATGGTTTTGATGCTCCTAAGAGCTTGCAAGTGAGATGAATTAAAGGGCGGATTTGACCCATTCTAGTGTTTGGCTTTGAGAAGTTTTGCTCATAAAACTTCATGGGTATGGATGTGTTTCCAACAAAGTTTTAAGAGTTCAGTTTGATTTTACATTTTCATTTGTTTCATGTCAAGGCCTTCATCTCTTTTGGATTTTGTACTCTTTCAGCTAACACGATGATGCTTGGTATGGTTTTTAGATCCATCCCAAAGGAAATTCCTATTAATGTGATCAATGGAGTTATAAACGCTAGACAAGAGTTTCTTACAATGCATGTAATAGGAAGGGATGATCAGAATACTAGACTTCACCAGCATTAGTCTTCCAATTGGGGTTAGTATATTGGCTTTCTACCCGCTAGTTTAAATCGAATTTTTTCACCCATTTGTGGAGCCAAGATATTTTCCTAGATTCCAACATAATTTGTAGTCCAAAGCTTACACCCACTCATAGAAGATGATTTTCTTACTTTTGAAACCTAATCTTCTGACCTGATTTCTCTTTCCTAACCAAAAATATATATCAAGGACCTTTTAAATGATGCTGGTCCTTGCCTTTTGTTATTTTACTTGGGGTTTACTTCTTCCTGCATCTCATTAGTAGTGCTAGACCATCTTGCCGGAAATACTTTATTAATCAAATGAAATGAAATACACAACAGCAAGCAGGTATTTGAACATAAACTACAATTCCAAAATACACAACACCAGAATCCCAGAATCACACATCACAAGCTAATTTCAAGTAAATCTTCTTTAACTTTCAAGTTAGCCCGAAACTCTTTCTTTCTTTTGATTTCTTTGTAATTTTGAAATTAATGCTCTTTTAACATAAAAAGGAAAAATGACAATTCAATAGAGACAAAATCAGACATAATATTTATGTTTTTTATACAATTTTTATTAGGACCCCCGATTTTCAAATAATACATACTTAAACACCTTCAAATTCATATTTGACTTTTACGCAACAACAAACACAGAATCATATCTATATCTGAGATTCAATTTTAAGTTTTTATGAAGTCCCAATCAATCCATTTACAAGACCACTTTACCCTGTTATCATTCAACTTGTAATTTGGATATGTAATGAGATTCGCTCAAACAAAAACTGATGACTACATGAACCATAAGATCATTTGATGCAATTATCCTCTTTTATTCCCATAAATATTTTTCTGGTCCCTTACATCTAAACAATTGATAGCCTGATTGGATAATATGATGGGAATAAGGGGACAATGTACAATTCACCTTTTTCTATCCTTATATTATTAATTTTATAGTAGTAAATTTCACATTATCTCCATAATTTGATAAATACCACAAATTTAAGAGTTAAAAAGATAATAAAATTAAATAAAAGATAAAATGAGCTTTTTTTTTTGTAAAGTTGGATGACCAAATATTTTTACTTTCTTTTATATTTATTTTACATTTATTTTAGGGAATAAATTATATTTGGATAATTCTAAAAGCATAGTTTTTAGGTACCAATAAAATAGTGCCACATCATTAAATTTTAAAGATAGTAAAATATTATTCTACACCCATCTAAATAAAATATCTTCTCCAACTTAATTTAACTTTCATTAAATTACTTAAAATAATTATTTTTAAAGTTATAAACAAACATATTTTATTCTTTTACAAATTTTAATTATCATTTCTTATAAGTTAAATTTTTTTAATTTTTGTCTAATCAATTTTAAAAAATTAGTAATTTGTGTAATTTTTCATATCATTCACACATAATTTTTTAATTATTTTATACTAAACCCCAAATCTTAAACTCAAACCATGAACACTAAACACCAGGTTAATGGTTTGGGATTTAAAGTTTAGGCTTTAAGTTTAGGGTTCAAGGGTACAAGTTTGAGTACAAGCTTCAATGTTACAAAATCAATTTGATTTAATTAAACATTATAAAAAGAAACAAAAAGAGCAGTAATGAGTATAAACAGAGCGTTATATTTAACTTTAAACATTTGTCCCAACTATAATCAATCATTTGAGAGATTTAGATTGATTCCACAAACAATTTACATCTTAATGAGAAAAATATGCTAATGGTCCAACCAAGGCAGCAGTGATGTAAGTAGAAGGCTCAGAATGTGAATAATCAGATCGATCATCTGGGAATCCATCATTCTGATTTGGACCTCCAACAATAGCTCCAACCAACACGTTGGGATTGGGGTTCGATGAGTAGAAGTATGGCTGGAAACCACCGTCGCATCCAATGCTTTGACGGTGTTTTGCCAACGACGGCAATGAAGAACCCCTGTGGTGAATTCTCTTGGGGAAATTCCGACCAAACCCAACCATGTACGACATTTTTATTGGATTCTCTCCTAGTATATAATCCACCTGCAACTCCCATGGTATTCAGCTTTAGAATCTCATAAAATTGATTAATTCATTGTTCTTGGCATTAAGAAAGAATTGAAAGCATCGCTTGCCTGTCTTTTTGCAAGTCCGATTAGTGAATTTGGAGTGACGAAGAGGCTGCCACAGTTAAATGTCTGCTTTTTAGCTTTCATGTACTTGCCATATGTGGTAAGTAGAAATGATATGGATGTTACATATTGAAGATTGCTTTCAGGTAACTTGTACATAAGACCACCTGTTTTTCAAAGTTATATTCAATTCAAAAACTAACACACAGCAAGCATTTCTTAATTATATATAGGAGTAATACATAAAATTGTTCAAATCACCTTGTGTGTATTGGGTAGTTGAATAAGGAGAATTGGGTAAGATCCTACACATAAAGCTTTCAGCTTCTTGTTTGAATTGCTCGAAATTTTTATCTTTGCCCAACAATGCCATCTGTAGAAAATTAAAGCAAAGAAAAAATTACTTAATAAGACATTTGATATGCTGTCACCCTTTAAACACTATTTGTGGAGTACAAAAATTCACTACAATGTAGAGAAATTGGATTGAAAAATATAATGTTAAATACCCTGGATAGAAGAACATGAGCACCAGCATATTTGTTATCCCAGCTGAAGATGTCAGGTTGATCATCAGCTCCCAATGTTTTCAAGAAATTATAGTAATAAGCATCATTCGTTGCTCTAAACAACCATGCTGCACCCCAGAGCAACTCATCCTGCAACCATTAGTAGAAAATTTTAAGTATATTGTCGGACTGGGATGCCATCCAGTGCTAACAGTTCACAGCCAAAAGAAAGCGCATCTTACCTTATATCCAGAATATGAGCAGTAAAACGGGCAGACTGCTGATCCAAGTGAGTCACTGTAAGCACCACGATATTGGATAGCAAACGCCATAACTTTCCTTGCTGTTTGCAGCAACAACCTCGAGTATTTTGGATCCACCCTTCGGAAAACTAAGGAGGCAGCTGCCAATGCCGCAGCCGTTTCACCAGCAACATCAGAGCCAGGGTTGCTTGATGAGACAGAGTACACAGTTCGAACAGTGTCCATGTCCTCAGGCCGCTCCCAGCACTTGTGATCCACATTGGGGTCACCCACACCTACATAGAGCTTTCCGGGCTTGGAATTGGCACATTTGAGGAGATAGTCAGTCGCCCAACGTATAGCTGCCCTTGCCTCTTGTAACTGGGGACCCATTCTCTTTCCATATTCAAGTGTACCCCATGAAAGCATTGTGGTGGTGAATGCCATTGGGAAGTTAAATTTCACATTGTCTCCAGCATCGTAGTAGCCACCAGTCAAATCTACCTGAATTCGACACAAAATGAAACTTGTTATTTTCATTGTAGACTATATACGGATGCCAAAAATGAAAGTGAGAATACGCACATGGTCAAGGGAGCCATCAGAAAGACCAGAGTTGGACCTCCATGAAACTTTCTGATTGGCAGGCAGCTTGCCTGATCTCTGGCCTTGGAAGAAGAGAAAGGATTTTTGAAGTGCATCTCTGTAATTCGGATTTCCTTCCACTCTAACACCCCCAAGCAGTAGCAACACCAGTGAACACAAGAAAATCAAGAGAATGTTTGCCTTTGCCATTGAATCTTGCTTACTTGATTGCTTTTTTATTACTTAGGTATAATTCAACAATTGCATGGCCATTTATAGGAGCCAATGCTTATACAATATCGGTGCCCAAATCTCAAAAGCGCAAAATCAGGCTTTTTAAGCCGAGAATCACTATTCTTTATTGTTGTTTAAAATCTTCCTTTTCAAGGATTAAAGAAATAGAAAAATAAGGAAGTTCAGACATCCTGTTATAGTACATGTCAACACCTTGATCTTGAGGATATAATGGCTGCTGATTAGTTGCTTTGCTTTAACATCAATTGAATTGAGTTGACGACTTGGAATCATTTCCGTTCATACCCTTTCTTCACATTATTTTTCCATATTATTACTTGCTTTTACCCTACTCCTCCAATCCCTATTTTCTTTCAGCTTCATGTGTTTTTTTTTTGTTGGGTGGGGGGGGTTCTTACTAATTCTCAGCAGTCTACACCTAACCACACTAGAAACCCCTATTGAGATACCAATCCAATTATTATTTTTATGCAATATCTATTATTATCCATAATTCGGATAAATTTTAATTATATTAATTCAATTATTATACAAAGTAACACCATTATACGTAAATATTTTCGATCTTATCATTTGATAAAAAATTAGGTTTAACTTAATCATTACATTAACATTACATTAGCAAATTTGTGGACATTTATCTATTTTGACAAGGTAGAGCTAAATTACTTGATATTTCCAATTAATAAGACACTGATAACATAGATTGTTGTGAAGCCAAAAGGTCATTGTTATTACTTTCCTCGAGAAGAGAAAATGAAAGTTTTGTAATAAAAGCAAGACAAGATTGGAAAATAGTAGGACCAATGCGCAAATTAATGGATTGGATCCTCGGTCAATGGGAAAGAGAGAATGATGATTTTGTGGGGGTGCTAATTGGCGGAAACTGGGATTCATGTTTTGGCGATGAAAAAGGGAGGCGTGACTCGTGAGGGATGAAATGGCGCATTTTTTGGGAGACTCTCAGCCATGGATCGCGCAAAGAATTCGGCGCTCCAAATTCACAAACCCTAAATAAAATGAAAATGGATATACGTTACTTACTATTCTGCTGCTTTTTGCACTTTGATTTATTTCCATGCTTTTGATTCCTTTATTCTCTTTTTCCACCATGCTTTACGACCAATCTTCTCCTTTAATTATTTAATTTTCATCTTTCCTTTAATTTTAAATAAACAAAGACTAAGAATGGATAATCATTCATTACTGGTTTTTAACATATATTAGGGTTTACTCTTCTATAAATACAAGTGATCCACTTGTCAAATAGCGTTCAAAGCAATGGTTGAAAATTTTTTAGGGTCAGAATCTCCGAATTATATTATATTTTTTACGATAGTAAAATTACAATCTTATCATTTTAATAATTTATATTTTATAATTTTAAAATGTTAAATCAAATTTTATCATTTTGAGGGCTAAAGTATAATTTTACCGTTACTAATGTAAACTTTTATAAATTATAAAGAATCTAAATTAAAATTATGTACACAAGCTTTGCTTGGCTCTATTAATCCAAATCTTACTCTTTAGCTTGGACCAGATGTACATTTTAAGCTTGAATGCTTGTTTGTGCGTTTAGTCTTTTTTTTTTTGAAATAAATACAACTTGTGATTAGATTACACAAAATAAGGTGATTTGGATTGTCCTAATCCCTTCTTTATTGATATAATTCAATTGACCTAGCATTCAAATTATCTTTTGCTTGCTTTTAAAAAATAAGTAATACTAAAGAAACAATAAAATGAAAAGTTATTGATGCTGAATGAAGTATTGGTACGTTTATGATAGTTGACTCAGTACATTGCATATATATGATGTATAGTGTATGCTACCCCAATAATTCATACGCTTACTTCTCCTTTCCCTCACACTGCTTAGATGCAAGGCAATACATCTTTGACTGCGGCTATATTATAATATTGTCAGTTTGCTTGGATTTTCAAGCAATATTTACTGAATTGGTTAAGTAATTGAATCAATTACATTTATCATTTTCCCGTTTAACTGTTTTAATCAATTTATCTAATTTGATTAAATAAATTATTAGAAATTTATAAAAAAAATATTTAAGATAATAGAGAAAACTATTCAATCGATTCAATCATCAAGTCAACTGATTTTTTTAACCCAATTCAACCGGTCCGTATTAGTTCGTGAGCCAATCAATCTAACCCCTCTAATCGGATCAGAACCTCAATCAATTCCTGATCTAATTAGTTCAACTGAAAAATTTGATCCGATTTAAACAACATAAATTTTAAATGTTTATTGGCTGATCAAAATATATTTTTTGAATTTTTAATTGGACTTGGATAATTTAAAATTTAAAGTTATACATGACATATATGTGTTTTTTTTCTTTCATTTTGAGCATGGAATGAAAAATATTAACACCTAAGAAAATGAAATGGTTACCGAATTTATCCTACCAAATTATAACTTTTATAAGTATAATTTTATTTTTGAATTTATTCTATTTATTAATTAAAATATATTAAAATACTATTTTTTATAATAGTGAGAAAAAAAATTGTTGATATATTTAAAATTGTTGCAATGTGTCAACGGCAGTGCCTACTTCTACCGCCACTATGATAAAAAAATAATTTACCTTATTTGGAATATTGACAATTTATTGAAACAAATCTTTAGGTTGTGCTGAATATCATGGAATGATTTTAGTCAATCAATAAAAATCAATTCACTTAGAAAACAATATCTCATGATCGATTATACTAAATCTCTGGGATCAAGGAATTGTGCACTTATCTGTTCAATAAGAAACATTAACTTTAAGAGTATATTTTGACAATAAAATTTTTTCTGTAACTGGTTTTACAAGCTAAAAAGTAAAGAAATCAAATTGTATAAATATTTATTGTTGTCCATTGTTTTTATCGTGGTTGTCGCAATTTGATAAAAAATATTCACTTCTGCTATCATTTTTTCTCATACTCTATTTCTTGCAAGTTTGAACGTATAATTATCATGTGTTGACTAAAGAACCTGGCCACTTATAATCTATTATATATGATTTGAGAAATCTTTTTCTGGGTTAAAATATTTTTTTTTGAGAAATAATCCTTATACTAAAAAATATTTTACTAAATTTGAAGAATATATTATTATATTAAAAGAATATATATTGAAGTGATTAGGGCTCAACTTGTCCTTACGTCCAAATCTGAGAACTTTCTTCCACGGAGATACCTTAAGAAAAACCTGATCTCCCACAACAAACTCAACATCTTTTCTTTTAAGATTCGCATAGGACTTACATCTTTCAGATGTTGCCTTATGTCAATCTTAAATCAGTCTAATTTTTTCCTCAGTCTCATTAACCAACTCTAGACCCATTATTTTCCTCTCGCCCAACTCAACCCAATACAGCAGAGTGCGATACTTATGACTATACAGAGCCTCATAAGGTGCCATTTGAATATTGGCCTGATAGCTATTATTATAAGTGAACTTGGCTAGAGGCAAAAACTTTTCCCAACTACCACGGAACTCTATCACGCAACCTCAAAGCATATCCTCCAAAACCTGAATCACCCTCCTGGACTGCCCATCAGTCTGCAGATGGAATGTTGTACTAAAGTCCAATCGAGTACCCAAAGCCTCATGTAGTTACTTCCAAAATTGAGATGTGAAATAAGGGTCTCGATCTAAGATAATCGATACAGGAACCCTATAAAGTCTAACTATCTCAGAGATGTACAATTTAACTAACTTCTATAATGTGTAGTCGTCCGAACTAGAAGAAAGTGAGTAGACTTGGTCAATCGATCCACGATGACCTATACAAAATCCTTCTTAGTGGGTGTCAAGGGCAACCCACTAACGAAGTCCATGGTTACCCGTTCTCATTTCCACAACGAAATCTTAACGGGTTGTAACAAACCAGAGGGAAATTAGTGCTTAGCTTTAACCTGTTGGCACGTTAGACACCGAGATACGAAGTTAGTCACCTCTTGTTTCAATCCAGGCCACCAATACAACTCTTGGAGATCACAATACATCTTGCTCCTATTGAGATGCATAACATAAGGGCTACTATGTGCTTTCCGCAGAATAGTCTGCCTCAAATCAACATCATTCGACATACAAACTCGACCTTGGAAACATAGAATACCCTCAATGTTAAAACCCAAAATTTGAAGTTTTACCCTTTTCGATCTGCTGGTCCTGACTAACCAGAGACTCATCCAGAAGTTGCTTATCTCGAATCTCATTAACCTAAGTCAGCTTAATTTGCAACTCGGCCAATACCTCACCATCCTCAAATAGACTTAGGCGAATAAACATCGCCCTCAACTTGATCATCGGCCTTCAACTGAGAGCATCAGCTACCACATTGACTTTATCAGAATGATACCCTATAGTGCAGTTGTAATCCTTAAGCAACTCAACGCATCTACGTTGTCTAAGATTCAACTCCTTCTGAGTGAGGAGGTACTTGAGGCTTTTGTGATTAGTGTAGATAATACACCTCTCACCATACAGATAGTGCCTCTAGATTTTTAGAGCGAACTAACTGAAGATCATGTGTCAGATAGTTGCCTTCATGTGGCTTGAGTTGTCTAGAAGTGTAAGCCACCACTTTACCCTCTTTTATCAAAACACAACCTAAACTAGTGTGAGATGCATCACTATACACGACAAAATTTTTTCCAGATTCAGGTTGTATCAGAATAGGTGCTTGAGTAAAAACCAACTTAAGCTTCTCAAAGCTCGATTGTTGATCATCAGTCCACACGAATGACACATTCTTACACAACATCTTATTCAAAGGAGCTGCGATAAGCGAAAACCCTCCACAAATCTCCAATAATACTTTGCTAGTCCAAGAAAACTCCAAATCTCCGAGACACTCTTAAAATGTTTCCACTCAAGAATAGCCTATATCTTCTTCGGGTCCATACGAATACCCTCGATAGAAACTACATGTCCCAGAAACATAACTTCTCTCAACTAGAATTCACACTTGCTCAACTTAGCATAAAACTTCTTCTATCGAAGAATTTGCGTAACCACTCTAAGATGCTCATCATGCTCAACCTTGGTCTTAGAGTATACCAGAATATCGTCGATAAACACAATGATGAACTGATCCAAATACGGCTGAAACATCCTATTCATGATATCCATGAATGCAGCCAGAGCATTAGTCAAACCGAAAGGTATAACTAGGAACTCATAATGACCATAACGAGTCTTAAAGACGGTCTTATGCACATCAGATTCTTTTACCTTCAACTGATGGTACCCAAATCTCAGATCAATATTGGAAAATACAGACGCCCCTCGAAACTGATTGAACAAATCATCGATCCTCGATAGTGGATACTTTTTCTTTATTGTTCACTTGTTCAGTTGCCAGTAATCCACACATATCCTCATAGTACCATCCTTCTTCTTGTCAAAGAGTATTGGTGCTCCTCATGGAGATACACTAGGTCTAATAAATCATCTATCAAGAAGTTCCTAAAGCTACACTTTCAGTTCCTTCAGCTCTTTTGGTGCCATACTGTAATCTCGTTCGTGCATGTATTACATTTGGCCGTATGTAATGTAGAGACTAAAATAACATATAATTAAGTTCCTATTATTCATTTATTAATTAGATAGTTATTTAGTCATAAAGTCAAGCTACTAAAAATATCATAATTAACTCTTGGTATATGTGAAATAAAAAAAGTTAAAATCCTTTGGATATAAGGCAATTATATATTTATATATATAAGTTTATTATTCTTTACATTGTCAATAGATTTTTTTAATTTAATTAGTAGAGTTAAATAAAGGATATTTGTCTGTTTTAATTTATTTATATATATAATATTTTACTTAGGGCCCCTTTGGATAGGTGTTTACTTTCAGTGCAGTGTGTTTAGTTTTCTTTTTGTCTCACGTTACAATGACGTTCAAGATCTAATTATCAAATCCTTCTTTGTTTTTACACTAACTACAGATAAACACACCGCCCATCCAAAATGGCATTAATATACCAAATAACTTTCAAATGTGTTGGAAGAAAATATATTAGATACCCTATTTACCGGGAGTATATATATATATATATATATATATATATATATATATAGATTTTGTGGGAAATTATTTTAAGGAAGATATATTATAAAATTTTATATAAATATTAGATGAGACTTTACTTTAGTAGTTAAGTTGTAGTATTGAATTTTTTGATATTTTAGGTTGAAATTTTATTATAATAAAATATTATATAAAAATATAAAAACACAAAAATAGAGCATTAAAGACATGCAGGTTCTTGAGATTGTCTTGAAAATGTAGAAGATTACAAGTGGGCACTTCCATGCGATCTGAAGGAAACCAGAGCACACAGTGAACAGATATAAAAACCATAAGCAAATGGCTGTTTTATATATTAATCCAAGATTCCAGCCTTCTTATAGCTCTCAATGGAATCCACAAGAGTTTCTTCCAAGGGCCGATAGCTCCAACCCAGCCTCTGTAATTTTTCTGAACTAAGAATATCTTCCTCCCCTCCCTCAATAAATCTGCCAATGCGCAAGTGGTTGAGGATCACAAAGAAGAAAAATCATACACCAAGCCATGTATAATAATAACATACAGATTCTGCTGCAGCAAGAGATGTACCTTTTAGGATAATCGTATTGAGGGAATATACTTCTGAGCTTATCAACAAGGTCACGTGGGTTGGTCAAGTGAGCCATGCATATGTACCTTCCTTCAGCCTCTGCCTTCTCATACACCAGAAGCAATGCCTCAGCTACATCGCGCACATCAACTATCATTCGAACTTTGAATTCAACTATCATTCGAATTTTCTCTTCCAGAGTATCGTATCCTTCAGCGCATCAACATGAAATCCGAACAGAATTAGGATTGAAAAGAATGCCACAAGAAAATATATCATGTTTTTTAGACCTCTACTTTATAATACCAAGTCTAAGATGAATCTTAAAAACACTTTTTAACATTAATGTTATCATCTTTCCACAAAAACAGGGAAGCAACTAGATGTCGCGGTGGAGTAGTGCAGAAGCATATGTAGGTACGGTAGAAGTAGAATCAGTAGAATCCACCTTTTAAAAGTCTAACGAGAGCCAAGCTACTAGCATTTATGGTGGGCTGCAGAAGTGGGCCCAATATGAGAGAGGGCAAACAGTGACAACATCAAGCACAGAGCTTTTTGCAAACTCAAAAGCTTCACTCTCCGCTTCTGTCTTTGAAAGGCAATACCAATTCTGGCAGAAACACTCAGACAAGTCATTTTTGCTTATTAACAATGAAAAAGAATATCAGGAAACTTGTTTTGAGTCACATATTCATTACCTTTGTTGCTGCACAGTGTTCCTTGTCAGACCAACAAGCCTCATCCTTGATCTGACCCACCGGCCACCTAGGGTTGAATGCAACAGCACCTCTAGAGGACACAACAACAACTCGTTTAACCTTGGCTTCAACACATGCTTTAAGCACATTAAGTGTGCCCTTTACGGCCGGTTCAATCACTTCCACCTGTAAACCAAAAGTAGTCGTATATCTAAATTGTAATTAAATGATGTCTTTTGCTAGATAAATAATTATGATTATGATTTAATCACATTCAGTTTTTAAATCCATAACTACCAATAACTAGCTTAAGGGCGTCTATTTTTTTGGTAGGAGACTACGGGTCTATTCTTCATTACTTAAAAAAAATATTTCTGACTCCAAAAGTACTTTTGGAAGAAAAATTGTGCTAAACAAACTGCTTTTGGTTGAAATTTTTAGAAAAACACTTGTGAAAATGAGAAGTTAAAAATTTTAGCTTTTCCTCTCCCAAAAGCACTTTTGGTGCTTAATTACTTTTTTATCTCTCCAATAACATAGTACTTTTCTTTTTTATTTCTTGGTGCTTAATTACAAATGTGTTAAAATCATTAATTAAAATAAATAAATATTTTTAAAATACTAATTACAAATATTTAATGGTTATATTTAAATATTTAAAATATAGTTTATATATTCTAATTAAATTTTATAAATAATTAATATTTATTGCTTAAAACATTTAAAATTTATATTTCATATATTAAAATATTAACAACAAGTTATAATAATTTTTTATATTCTTACTAAAATATAATAATATTAACTAATTTAAATATTATTTAAGTGCATATTTGTTACTTGATAATAACATGTCTAAAATGGATATTTTATTTCTCAAAAGTACTTTTTGACAGCAATGCTAAACACTCAAATTTTAAACCAAACTTTTCAAAAACACTTTTCCACAGCACTTTTCCACAGCACTTTTCAAAAGCATTGCCAAACTAGCCCTACATGTACAAGGCTCTATGGTAGTTCTAGTGTAGAGGTGTTTATAGGTTGAGTTAAATCCATACAAAGCTTCTAAATTAATTTTTTAAGCTCCGGTCCGACTTAAAAAATGAGTTTACTTTTTGTTTAACTCCAGCCCAATTTAAAAAGGATAAATTTAGGTTCGACTCGATTTGTCTATTTTATTTAAAAAAAACTTTTAAAAATATAATACACTAAATGCACTAAAAAAAGCTAAAATAAAATTTTTCTAATACATTAAAATTATTTATATTAAAAATACTGCCATAAATATAATAGATGTTTTATTATATTAAAAACACATAAATATAATAAATATTTTAGTGTATTAAATATGATTTTAAAATTTTATATTTTGAGTTGAGTTATTTAGTTGGATAAGTTTTTTAGGTTTTGGGTAATAGGTTTAATTGTTATTGGATTAGTGATTTAATATAAATATATATAATTATTATTTAACATATAAAATTAACGTAATTTCTAAGGATACCAAAATTATACCCCTCGATATTATGGTTATAACACTAATTTTAAGGCAATATCGAAATTTTTATGAAACCTTATTAGAAATTATGATATACCAAAATTTCTAAGCGCATGTCCTTAGATATTTTGGTATATAGCATAATTTATAAGGGAATACTAATATTTCTATGAGGGCTTATTAGAAATTTTGGTTTACATCCAAAATCATATTGCACAAGCTTATGTCAAGAAATCTAACGAGAGACTAAAATTTCTAAGGGATTATCCTTAAATATTTTGGTATGTACCAATATTTCTATGGAACGTTGTTAGAAATTTTGGTTTACCAAAATTTAGATTTACAAGCTCATATTAAGATTTTTAATAAAATACTAATATTTCTAATAGCATATCCTTATATATATATTGGTATATACCAAAATTTATAATGGAGTACGGAAATTTCTATAAATACAATTAAAATTTTTATTTACCAAAATCCAATTTATAAACATTTACCAAAATTTTTAATGAAATACCAAAATTATTTATGAGAAATATTGGTATAGGTTACTCAAGTGATACTGTTTTTTTTTAACGAAAACATCAATATTCAAATCTTTTAAAACATTTTTCATTAATTAGATAATTTCTTTAAATATTTGGAAATATCGAAATTTTTGCACATACACTTCGACGAAAAAATAAGTGTTATTAAAGAAATTGTTAATTTAATTAAAATTAAATATAGATATGACAAAATATCATAATATAAGAAAATTTAATATGACCCAAACACGAAATAATAATTATATAACTAAGTTTTGCTCAAAAAAAATTTTATATAACTAAGTACTTTTGGTAGATACGGAAGTTTCTAAAGATATCAAAATTATCCTCTTAGATATTTTTGATAGAGATTTCAGTCTATCAAAATCATTGTTACACAAGCCTTTACTAAGATTTCTAAGGAATACCAATATTTCTATGTGACTTTGTTAGAAATTTTGGTATATCAAAATCATGTTACATAGGCCTATACAAAAATTCTAACGAAATACTAAAATTTGTTAGAGCTTATCATTAGATATTTTGCTATATAACAACATTTCTACGGAACTTTGTTAGAAATTTCTAACAAAATACCAATATATTATATACCAAAATTTAAAATGGAGTACCGATATTTCTATGGATATGCTATACCAAGATTTCTAAGAGTATCTCATTAGATATTTTGGTATAGCTGTATATGTTTCTAAAGTTACAACAAAATTTCTAAATGAAAACCAAAATTTCGAATTGTTTGAACTAAGTTTCTTTAATTAGCTATTTTTAAATATATCCGTATTAATAAAAATTATATTATTTCGATTAATAAGTGTTACCAAGAAAATTGATAATTTAATTAAAACTAAAACGTTAGAAATAGTGGTATACCGGAATTTATAAATTCATATCTTAAATATTTTTGATATTTTGTAATTGGATCATAACAAATTTTTATATAGTAAATTAAATTACCAGTTATCCTGATAACGTTTATTAACCAAAACAATATAATCGTTTTCAATTTATTATTAGTTGAATTGTATTTATAAGAAAATTTGTCTAAAAGAATCTGAATTTTGAGTTTTCGTTAGAAAATTTGGCATAGTTTGACTTATACCAAAATTTTTATGATTTTTCTTTAAAATTTTGATATCTACTATAAATAACTCAATCTTAATAAAAGAATTTAAAAAAGAAATTAGTTTTATAAGTGAGCTCTTCGGAAATCAATGTTTGCTTGGATTAGATCCGGTGATAGGATTAATTGAATCGAAAATTGATTAAGGTATAGATCCGAAAAGAGATTTTGTCGGTACGAATCGAGGAAAAAATTAGTTTAATCGAACAATTGAACCAAATTTTTGAATATTATTATTTTATTATTTTTTAAAAATTTTAATTAAACTGATCAGACTAATAAATGAGTGATTTGATCGGTTCAACACGGGTCCGATTTTAAAAATAATGTATCAAATAAATTAAAAATATAAAAGGAAAGTAGTTAACGAATGAAGAGATTGAAGGTAGGGCCTTGTCATGCCTGAGGATTCGAAACGGTGGTGGTGGGAACGGGAGAGGCAACATGGAAGACACCGGTGCAGCCTGAAATGGCGGAACAAAGGGAATCGTAATCGAGAAGATCAGCCTTGAAGAGTTGGAGGTTGTGGGATGCTCTCTCAAGTTGATTCAAATGGGCATATTTGGCATCCCCTGCGAAAGCAATGAAATTAAAAAGGTGTGGGAAGTCCCAAGAAGAGAAGTAGATGATGAGTTAGTAGTGTAACAAGAACCAGGCTGTCTAACGGTGGCGTGGACTGTGTAGTTGTTGGAGAGAAGATGCCTGACAACCCAAGAGCCAAGGTAGCCGCCGGCTCCTGTCACACACACTTTTCCAGTGGCCTGAGCCATATTTTCTCTCACAATATTGGTTTATCTCTACTATAACATTCTGGACTCAACGCCTATTTATTTACAACCAAGGTCGGTGACTCTTTTTTAACAAAATAGAGTTTGTTTTGTTTTTTTTTTCTGGCACCAGCACTTAAAAAGTATCAAATTGTTGTTAATTCTATAAAGTTTAATACATTGCATGATTCTAAAATTTTAAAATAAAAACTTCCTCAACAAAAACAAGATGAATAAAGCTTGCAAACCAATTGGCACAGTAGTAACTCCCAAAACTGAAAAAGGAATCTTAGGACTAAGGGTGGATTGGTTGAACCTGTGATGAGAGCATGAACGCAAGGGGCAGGCCTCTCCAAGGAAGACGAGTCGCGTATTAATGAGGAAGTGGAGAACAATCACAAGAATGGTTGTTGGTCCATAGATCTCCACAAGTTAAAATTTTTTTTAGGGGTCGAAATTAAATCATAATTTTTGTGATAATAATTTAAAAAATTAAATTAAAATTTTATGAATTTTAAAGAAGTTAAAAGTATAATTTTATTTTTATTAATTTAAAATTTTAAAAATTTTAGATCACCTAGCACTAGCAGCCCCTGTATTCGCCCCAGCTTCATCAATATTTTAATATAGCAGCCCCTATATTCCCCCTGCTTCCATCAATATTTTAATATGTTAGTGTTCGTTTCTGTGTCTCATTTCATTTTAGCTAAGCTAATACCAACGGGTAACAGTTTGATAAAATATTTCATCATTTAACAATTTTTAATATTTTTCCTTTTAACCATTTTATTTTAAGGTTAATAATTGATACATTGACAGAATATCTTTTTAACCTATAAGCAAAGTTAAAAAATTATTTTTAATTTATATATTAACTTAATACACAAATTGGAACCTAAATTTTACTTTTTTTCTATGTTAATAAATTTTTTGCCAACAAATGGTATTAAACAACTTTTTTTTCTTAGTAATAACCTAAATATATATATATATATATATATAATCGGTTGTGAAATTTGAAGAGAGATACACTGAACTTGCTACTTGTCAAATTTATATTTAAGAGTTGGTAAACTTGGAGTAAACAGGATGAAGTACATTTATATTACCAAAAGCTACAAAATGAAGGCTGGCTGAGTCCCTTGAAGTCCGAGAACAAAATGAAAGAACCTGGAACAGAAAAACAAAAGAGAACGAATAAGTTGCAGATATCTAACATACTTCAAATCACCCCAATCAAATATAAGGAGAAATAAGTACAATATCAATTACCAGCGATTTCTAAATCCAATAAGTTCAACACAGAACTTAGCATATTGATAAACAAAGTAAGAACAAGAACTGAATCAGGTACGATATGCATATCGATAATCAAATACTGATTCCCGTTCTCATCCACCGAACCTCCGCAAAGCCATAATTTACATACATGTAGCTTATATTTTTCTTTCACCCACATTTTCGTTTCTTCCCAGTCCAAAACATTTCAATACAAACATCCACACATACGATATTATATATATTTATACCTATCTTTCATGCACGTTTAATCTTCCCATTGACAATAAAATGTCGCAACCAATCCATATTTTGGATGTCACCAGCTTTGGATAATCATTTAAACTTCTTTCACACCAGAATAAAAATCGGCATAACATAATGATTAAAGTTTCTGTTTTGGACAGCATTGATACAAGTTTTGGACACATTAACGAGTCTTTAGATTCAGTAACCACACATTCTACTTTGGACCCAACAATAAAGCTCAACCGAACAACCATAAAAATGTTAAATTTTGACAGCTTTGAATCCTCAACATGTTTTGCCTAATCGAATTATCATAATTTGTTTTTACATTGGACAGTCTGTAAAACCACATTCGGTCATGCACTTAATCCAACCGATTTTGTCTTACAATTTTCACATTGGACAGCATGTATAACCTCAACAAGATAGCACTTGATTCAAACAAATTTGTCTTAAAAAGTTCACGTTGGACAGCATGTATAACCTCAACGAGACAGCATTAATTCAACCAAATTTGTCCTAACATTTTCGTATTGGACAGCATGTATAACCTCAACAAGACAACACTTAATTCCACCAAATTTGTCTTAAAATTTTTGTAACGCCTTGAATAATTTACTTTTTGTTTTTGTAAATCTTAACAACAATATGTATTTGCTTCAGTGGTTAGATGTTCTGGGTATGTCTAAGAGGTTTTGAGTTTAAGTCCCACATTTAGAAATTTTTTTATTTTTGATTCAAGTCTTATCCCTAGTGGGTGGGCTTATATAAAATTGTTTGTAAAGCCATATTAGAATGAGCCTGCTAATTCGAGTGGTAAGGAGTTATTGTGTTGGAAGTCTTGTGTTCGAATTCTTGCATGAGTGTGGGTGATAATTTTTGCTTCAGTTGTCTGAGAGAGTTTGGGTGGAGTTAGAATTCTGAGATTTTTTATTTTGTTTTCTCTCTCTTGTTGAAATTTTTGTTCAATTTTGATGTTTTTCCAAACTCTCAAGTTTTCTTTTTTCTTTTCTTCTCCATTTATTTCCGCCATTTTCTTTTACTTTTGGTTGGGGTTTCTTTTATTCTTGCGCCGTTCAAATGAATTGTGGATGGGGAAATTGATCTGTTGTTGGGTATTCTGTAAGTAGCATTTTATTCTGTTGATCTCGCTATTTGTCTCATAAATTTCTATTGTGAAAAGTAAGTTTGTAATTACCTGAATGTGGGATTAATTGTTAGTGTTGTTTGATCGGCTTAGGGGGATCACAAGAAGCATTTAATCCTTTAACGAGTTAGGTGTTGAGGAGCATCATTTCGTCTAAGGTGAGCACTTCAATTTTGGGGGTTTTTAGTTCTTCGATTGTTTAGGTTTTTGACTTGGTATCCTTAATCAAATTATAGGTTTTGGTGGTCTCGAGATTGCATTTGCTCCGAAAACGAACCAAGTGTGTACTCCTAACACAAAAAATCGAGTTTCGACAAAAGCTGAAAATGGAGTCTGTCAACACCACACGGGTGCGTTACCGGCCGTGTGGTTGGCCGTGTATGAGACACGACCGTGTGATTGACGAAGCATGGCCGTGCACGAGACACGACCGTGTGTCGGTACGAGTGTGACCGTGTGGGCCACATGGGCTAGGCTAGGTTAGGCGTGTGGGTTTTGGGCCAGACTGTGTAGGCCACATGGGCAAGGCCAATTTAGGGCATGTGGACCCACACGGGCATGTGGGCCCAGAGTTCTGAAATTTTTCCTAGGGTCGTACAGGTCGTTCCGATCGACTGTGGGTCTACCGTAGGGTCAGCAAGGGCTAACCAAACCCTATTTCATATGATTTGATATTCTGATAGACTAATCTAAGTAGGATATTGATACATATGTTTGACTGTACTGTTTAAGTATGTATCTATCTGTATACGAGCATATTAAGCATGTTTAATCTGATATATCTGTAACTGTGTTTGGGATGAGAATTGTATATGTGGAGGAAGTGATCTGTATGGCGACTCTTCGCCTATATTCTGGCAGCTTGACTGCATATTTTCTATTATGTGTCGCATCGACACTGTATAGTGTGTAGGGATGGGTGGGTGTTTTTAACCCCACATTGTGTGATGGGATGGTCGAAGATGGTGTGCAGAGGGTGGAGGTAGGATTTTGTATATCTGTTCTCTTTACCTGATTTTGATATCTGCATCTGTTATGGACTTAGGTCCGAATCTGTATCTGACTGATCATGAGATTCTGTGTATGTTGCATGTCTATCTCTGTTGGGTTACACACTGAGTTTACGTAAACTCACATCTATTTGTTTGTTCTGTTCAAGTAATCCACAGACATAGATGGGTCAGTGCGACGAGGCTCAGCGGTAACAACTCAACGAGAAACTGTTTTCATTTATCATTATTTCATGGTTTTTACTTAAATTTCTAGCTTTCGTGAAAGTTTTACAATTTTTGGACTTTCCGGATTTTTTGATTGTTTGGTTTAAATTTTTGGGTTTGGTTGCGTTAGGATTTCTAAACTACGATGATTTGACAAAATATCGATTTCATGCGAACAAATATTTTTTTGAAAACATAAGCATGGTTTTTATTTTAACGGTTTCCAAACTTCCACTACAAAATGATTTGGTTAACCTTAAAGGATAAAATGTGACGATTTCAGTAATAAATATACAAATGAACACGTTTTAAAACTCAGACATTTTATCGAAGTATCATTGGTTTCAAAACCCTTCTTCATAACACTCCCAAATTCGACCATAACATCTATGCCAAGTTTGGGGTTTCATATTTAGTGGTATTAGATCTAGGTTGCAAAACTCAGGCTGTAAATTTTGGGTTCCAAAATTTTGTTTTGAAAAAGCACTAGTTTTCAAATAACTTAGATCATTTTGAGCAAGTATATGGTACACCGAGTCTCTGGAGCCGATCCTATAAGTATATTTGAATTTAGAAAATACTGTAGTTAGTACTTCCTGAAACTGTACTGAGTCAGTTAGAGACTGAAACCTCTGAAATATTTCTGAACTTCTGATAACTTGAGCATAAAATATCTAATAAACACTGGATCTGATGCATAAAATCTTATAATGTAGATAAATTTAAAATTATAACGCTCGTAAAACTCGCGGTCGTGGTATTCATGGGCGCTGCGAGCTTTGTAGGGAGGCTCGAGCTGAGTTTTCCTCTCTGGGCGGTATGCCAAACTTGGACACGAGTGAGACACTAATTTCACCTGCTACTGAGACTGGGTCTCAAAGCCACTTGACTGGGGATGATGCACTGTCCCAAGCCATGCTGAGAGTGTTGGAAAAGGTCATTGGACCCCATTCTGAATCTGGGGGCAGTGGGTTGGTAACTGAATTACTTTGGTCTAATGGAGTTGAGTTGTTTAGGGGTGTCACTGGAGTCGCCCTTACTATGTCTGAGTATTGGTTGAAGGCCATTAAGAGGATTATGAATGACATCGACTGCACTCCTGAGCAGAAATTAAAGGGTGCAGTTTCTTTGCTTTGCGATGAAGCATATCAATGGTGGTTGTCTGTTGAGGAGGATACTCAACCGGATCATCTGAACTGGGACTACTTTAAGATTTCTTTCCAAAGAAAATATATGGGTGTGAGCTATGTGGATACTAGTAGACGTGAGTTCATGAATCTTACGTAAGGTGATAAATCTGTGGCTGAGTATGAGGCCGGGTTTTTGACATTAAGCCGCTACTCTTGAGGCATAGTGGCATCCAAGTATGATAAATGTGTTCATTTTGAGGATAGTTTGAGGGATAGTCTGAGGGTTTTGATTACTCCACAGAGGGAGCGTGAGTTTGTTGTTCTTGTGGATAAGGCGAAGATCGCCGAAAAGGTTAAACGCGTAGAGTACCAAAACAGAGACCGAGAGAGAGGCAAGAACAAGAGGGATTCAAAGTCTTCTAGTTTTGTTCAAAGGCCTAAGAAATGGGTTAGATCTGATGGACCAGTTAGAGTGAAAGTTCTTGTTACTCATACTAGGATTCAGGCTTGTGGTGGTTATGGTAGGTGCCATCCGAGTGAGTGTTGGAGGAGATTAAGGGTTTGTCTATGGTGTGGGTATTTGGAGTACTGGATTAGAGAATGTCCACATCGTACCGATCAGATGTAAACTTCGGAATCAAGTTCTGTTCAGCCTTAGAGGGCAGTACAGTAGCCACCTAGGGGTCGTGGATCAGCTATGGGTGGTAATGGTATGGGCCGAGGACAGAGAGTACCAGGTAGAGGTGTTAATCAGACTGAGGCAATGCAGCCTACACTGGTTTATGTTTATTGGTGCCGAGAGGACAGAGATGCCCCTGATGTGATCACAGGTACATTTTTAATTTTTGATGCTCCATAAACTGACTTGATAGACATAGGTTCTAAATACTCCTATATAGCTAGTTCTATTTTTAAGAACTTGGGGATTTCTGTTGAGTGTACTTTTAGTAAGATTACTGTACTGAGTCCGTTAGGGCAATCTGTTTGAGTAAATAGACTTTATATGAATGTTCCATTAAAAGTATAAGGGGTTGTATTTCTGAAAAATTTGATGGAGTTACCATTTGGGGAATTTGACTTAATTCTGGGGATGGACGGGTTGGTAGAGCACTGAGTTAGTTTGAACTGCCATCTAAAAGGGTTGTTTTAAGAACCGAGGATTATAAGGAAGTGGTTGTGATCGGTGATCGTCGAGTTTACTTGTCTAATGTGATCTCTACTTTAGTGGCTGAGAAATTAGTTCGAAAATGGTGTGAGACGTATTTGGCCTACATCAGTGTTTCAGTTTTAGGAGACTCTTCTGTAAGAGATATCAGAACAGTAAGGAAATTTTCAGATGTTTTCCCTGATGAATTACTGGGTTCACCTCTAAATCGAGAATTTGAGTTTGATATTGAGCTTTTACTGAGTATAGCTCCGGTGTCCATCGCTCCATACCGTATGGCACCGAAAGAGCTTACAAAACTTAAGGCTCAACTTTAAGAGCTTCTAGATCGTGATTTCATCCGTCCTAATGTGTCTCCGTAGGGGGCACCGATTCTGTTTGTGAAAAAAAGATGGTACCATGAGGATGTGCATCGACTACCGACAGTTGAATAAACTAACTGTGAAGAATAAGTACCCACTTTCGAAGATCGACGATTTGTTTGATCAGTTCTGAGGGGTTTTAGTGTTCTCAAAAATAGATATCTGATCTGGGTATCTTCAGCTTAAATTTAAGGAAGCTGATATTCATAAGACGACATTTAGAACTCGTTATGGGCACTACGAATTCCTAGTTATGCCCTTTGGTCTGATGAATGCTCCGACTATATTCATGGATCTAATGAACTGAGTTTTTCTGTAGTATCTGGATCAGTTCGTCGTAGTATACATCAACGATATTCTGGTGTACTTTAAGACTGAGGATAAACATGATGAGCACCTTAGAGTAGTGCTTCGGATACTCCGAGAGAAATAATTGTATGTTAAGTTGAGCAAGTGTAAGTTCTGGTTGTGAGAGGTGACATTTCTAGGGCATGTGGTTTCTGCTGAGGGGATCCAAGTGGATCCTAGAAAGATTGAAGCTGTACTTGATTGTAAACTACTTAAGAATGTATCTGAGATTCTCAGTTTTCTAGGACTTACAGGTTATTATTAGAGGTTTTGTTGAGAGGTTCTCATTGATTGCGG
Organism: Gossypium raimondii; assembly: GCF_025698545.1. Classification (NCBI taxonomy): domain Eukaryota; kingdom Viridiplantae; phylum Streptophyta; class Magnoliopsida; order Malvales; family Malvaceae; genus Gossypium; species Gossypium raimondii. The sequence goes on from NC_068569.1 coordinate 25,270,551, forward strand.
CTCTTTTGACTAAGCTTCTACGCAAGAATATTCCTTTCGTCTGGTCTGATGCGTAATAATCGAGCTTCGAGAAGCTTAAGTCTATTTTGACTCAGGCTCCTATTTTGATACAACTTGAATTTGGTAAGGAGTTTGTGGTTTATAGTGATGTGTCACACATCAGTTTGGGATGTGTATTGATGCAAGATGGTAAGGTTATGGCTTATGCGTCCCGTCAGTTTAAGCCACACGAGGGGAATTATCCGACACACGATCTTGAGTTAGCTGTCGTGGTGTTCATTTTGAAGATCTTGAGGCATTATCTGTACGGTGAGAGGTTTATCATCTATACCAATCACAAGAGCCTCAAGTATCTTCTTACTCAAGAGGAGTTAAATCTTAGGCAACGTAGAGAGATTGAGCTGCTTAAGGATTATGATTGTACGATAGAGTATCATCTTGGCAAGGCCAATGTGGTGGCCAATTCTCTTAGTCGTAGAGCGATGACTGATTTGATGGCGATGTTCGCTCATCTCAATTTGTTTGATGATGGAGGTCTGTTGGCCGAGTTACAAGTTAAGTCGACTTGGATTGATCAGATTCGAGATAAGTAATTAATGGATGATTCTCTGGTTCTGCGGTTTCGTTAGGTTGAGAGCAGAAATACGTCTGATTTTGGGCTGAATAAAGATGGGGTTTTGTGTTTTTGAGGTCGAGTTTGTATATCGAATGATTTTAACCCCGAGACAGTTGATTCTGAAGATGCACATAGCAGCCCCTATGTTATACATCCCGGTGGTAATAAGATGTATTGGGATCTACATGAGCTATGCTAGTGGTTGAGTTTAAAACGAGAGGTAATTGATTGTATTACTCGTTGTCTGACGTACCATCAAGTTAAGGCTGAGCACCAGTTACCTTCGGGTTTGCTTCAACCTGTTAAGATTCTATTTGGGTCATAGTGGATCAATTACCTTTGGGTTTTCTTCCCTTATGAAAATGGGAACGAGTGACGGTGGACTTCATTAGAGGGTTGCCCTTGACACCCACTAAGAAGGATTCTATATGGGTCATCGTGGATCAATTAACCTAATCCATTTATTTTATTCCAATTCGGATAGGCTACTCACTGCAAAAGTTAGCGAAGCTCTATATTTCTAAGATTGTGAGGCTACATGGGGTTCCGATTTTGATAATTTCTGATAGGGATCATTGTTTCACTTCTCGGTTCTGAAAGAAACTGCATGAGGCTCTGAGTTCGAGATTAGACTTCAGTATTGTGTTCCATCCTCAGACCGATAGTCAATCTAATAGGGTGATTCAGATACAGAAGGATATGCTTTAAAGTTGTGTGATTGATTTTCGAGGTAGTTGGGAGGATTTTCTACCGTTAACTGAATTCGCCTACAATAACAGTTTCCAGTCTAGCATCTAGATGACACCTTATGAGGCTTTGTATGGTCGTAAATGTCGTACTAAACTATGTTGGACTGAATTGGGTAAGCGACGAGTTTTGGGTCCTAAGTTAGTTTATGAGACTGAAGATAAGGTTAGACTGATTCGGGATTGTCTAATGGCGGCTTTTGATAGACAAAAGTCTTATATGGATCTGAAAGGGGGAGATATCGAGTACTCTATGGGTGACTTCGTATTTCTTAAGGTTTCTCTATGGAAGAAGGTTCTGCAGTTCAGTCGTAAAGGCAAGTTGAGCCCAAGGTTCATTGGGTCGTATAGAATTCTGAAGCGTGTAGGACTGGTGGCTTATCAGTTAAAGTTACCTCCACAGTTAGATCGTATCCATGATGTGTTTCACGTCTCAATATTTAGGTGGTATCGGTCTAATCCATCTCACATTGTCTCTGTTGAGGAGATCGAAGTTAGACCAGACTTAACTTTTTAGGAGGAGCCGGTTTAGATTTTGGATCGAGATATTAAGGTTTTGAGGAAGAAGTCAATTCCGTTAGTTAAGGTTCTGTGGCGGAATCATAGTTTTGAGGAAGCTACGTGGGAACCTAAGGACTCGATGTGTCAGTAATATCCTTATATGTTCGGATTAGGTAAATTTCGAGGCCAAAATTTCTTTTGGGAGGTAGAGTTGTAACGCCCTAAATGATTTATTTCTGTTTCTGTAAAATTTGACACAAATGTGTATCTGCTTCAATGGTTAGATGTTCTAGGTGTGTTTGAGAGGTCTTAGGTTCAAGTCTCACATTTGGAAATTTTGTTATTTTTTATTCAAGCCTTATCCCTAGTGGGTGGGCTTATATAAAATTGTTTGTAAAACCATATCAAAATGAGCCTATTGGTTCGAGTGGTAAGGAGTCAGTGTGTTGGAGGTCTTGTGTTCAAATCTTTGCGTGAGCGTGAGTGATAATTTTTACTCCAATTTTCTGAGAGTGTTTGGGTGGAGTTAGAATTCTGAGGTAGTTGAGAGGTAGTGGGATAACGGGGGTTGAGATTTAGTAGGATATTAGTCAAATTATTTGATTTGATTTTTATTTTATTTTCTCTCTCCTACCAAAATTTCTGTTCAATTTTGACGTTTTTCCAAATTCTCAAGTTTTCTTTCTTCTTTTCTTCTCCATCTATTTCTGCCCCTTTCTTTTTCTTTTGGTTGGGGTTTCTTTTATTCCTGCGCTGTTCGAAAGAATTGTGGAGGGGAAAAATTGATCTGCTGTTGGCTATTCTGTAAGTAGTGTTTTATTCTGTTAATCTCGTTGTTTGTCTCATAAATTTCTGTTGTGAAAATTATATTTGTAATTACCCGAATGTAGGATTAATTGTTAGTGTTGTTTGATCGGCTTAGGGGGATCACAAGAATCCTTTAATCCTTTAACGAGTCAAATGTTGAGGAGCATCGTTTCGTCTAAGGTGAGCACTTAGATTTTGGGGGTTTTTAGTTCTTCGATTATTTCAGTTTTTTTTGACGTTGTATCCTTAATCAAATTATAGGTTCTGGTGGTCTCGAGATTGCATTTGCTCCAAAAACAAACCAGGTGTATACTCCTAACACGAAAAATCAAGTTTTGGCAAAAGCCAAAAATAGAGTCTGCCGACGCCACAAGGGTGTGTGGCCGGCCGTGTGGTTGGCCATGTGTGAGACACAATCGTGTGGCTGACGAAGTGTGGCTGTCCACAAGACAAAATTGTGTGACGGTGCGACTATGGCCGTGTGGGCCACATGGGGTAGGCCAGGTTGGGCGTGTGAGTTTTGGGTCAAGCTGTGTGGGCCATACGGGCAAAGGCAATTTGGGGCGCGTAGGCCCAAAATTTTAAAATTTTCCTTAGGGTCGTACGGGTCGTTTCGATCGACTATAGGCCTACCGTAAGGTCGGTAAGGGCTGATCAAACCCTATTTCATGTGATTTGATATTCTAATAGACTGATTTGAGTAGAATACTAATACGTATGTCTGGCTGTACTGTTTAAGTATGTATCTATCTGTATATGAGAATATTAAGCATGTTTAATCTGATATATCTGCATTTGCATTCTGTAATTGTGTTTGGGGTGGGAATTGTATATGTGGAGGAAATGATCTGTATGGCGACTCTTTGCCTATATTCTGACAGCTTGACTGCATATTTTTTGTTATGTGTCGCATCGACACTGTATAGTGTGTAAGGATGGATGGGTGTTTTTAACCCCACATGGTGTGATGGGACGGTCGGAGATAGTGTGTAGAGGATGGGGGTAGGATTCTGTATATCTATTCTGTTTACCTGATTCTGATATTTGTATCTGTTATGGACTTAGGTCCAAATCTGTATCTGATTGATCATGAGATTCTATGTACGTTGCATGTCTATCTCTGTTGGGTTACACATTGAGTTTACGTAAACTCACATATATTTGTCTGTTCTGTTCAAGTAATCCACAGATATAGGCGGGTCAGTGCGACGAGGGCTCAGCGGTGACCACTCGACAGGAAACTGTTTTCACTTATCATTATTTCATGGTTTTTACTTAAATTTTTGGCTTTTGTGAGAGTTTTGTGATTTTTGGACTCTCCGGACTTTTTGACTGTTTGGTTTAAATTTTTTTGGTTTGGTTGCACTCGACAGGAAACTGTTTTCACTTATCATTATTTCATGGTTTTTACTTAAATTTTTGGCTTTTGTGAGAGTTTTGTGATTTTTGGACTCTCCGGACTTTTTGACTGTTTGGTTTAAATTTTTTTGGTTTGGTTGCGTTAGGATTTCTAAACAGCGACTATTCGACAAAATATTGATTTCATGCTAAAAAATATTATTTTTGAAAACACGAGCATGGTTTTGATTTTAAAGGTTTCCAAACTTCCGCTGCGAATTGATTTGGTTAACCTTAAAGGATAAAATGTGACAATTTCAATAATAAATATACAAATGAACACGTTTTAAAACTCGGACATTTTATCGAAGCATCATCGGTTTCTTCTTCGTAACACTCCTGGATTCGACCATAACGTCTAGGCTGAGTTTGGGGTGTTATAATTTTTATATTGGACAGTATGTAAAACCTCAATCGAACATACATTTAATCTATACCAATTTGGACATCAACAACTTTGTAATAACATAATTAATCAAGGAAATTAAAGCTCAAAAATTAAAGCTCAATTTACTATCTTTATGCAAATTTATCATGTTTATCAGTGTATATACGAAAACCGAAAATTTAAAGGTTCAAGACCTTACCAGCAATTTTTTCTCCAAAGCCGATTCCTCCTACACTAACTTGCCCTTCCCTTTATTCCTTTGACCGTCTCCCTCTTTGTTAGCAAAGCTTGAGAAGTTATCTTCTAAACATGAAAATTTTGATTTCCTCTCCCGTCACCATCGTAAGAACCAAAGAAATGAAGGAGGAAATGAGCTGAATTTTTCTTTCTTTTTCACTCACTGTCCCTCTTCCTCTCACATTTCCCCCTCACTTTGGCTGGCCCAATCAACAAGCATGCATGCCACAATCCCACAAAATCCATCACTACCCTTCCACTAACTATTAATGTTCAACTAATCTAGTTAGCACTTAAGGACTAGTTAAACTATCCCATAACCAATTAGTTGGCCGGCCCTTTTAGTTCACTTAGTTTGTTATTTCCTTTTCCTCTCTTTAAATTACTACTTAGTTACAAATAAAAATATATATATCACTAACTATGGTATTAAATCAAAACTTAGACCCGGCTAGGTTCATTTGCTCCCGAATTGAAAATTTCAAAAATTTTCCGTGTGACAATTTTTTTTTTTTCTATTTTGATACCTACATATTTTTTTTGTCATAATTGATACCTAAATTATTTTTTAGTTATCCATTTAACACCAAAATATTATATCTATTAAAAAATCTAGTTAATAATAATCTATTACTTCATATAAACTTAAAAATATTTTTAATTCTTTTAATTCTCTTTCTTTTCTTTTACATTATTTCTCTCTTTATTTTTTCCCCTAATTTTCCCTTTTTTTCTTCCTTAATAATGCCTGGTGATACCAACATTCTCAAAATCCCCTCCAAAGTCAAGATGCTAGTGATTAATTCTATATTTTGAACTTCATTGTCTGCTTGCTCAACTTGATAAAATTATTTCATCAATCGAAATTAGTGTTTTCAAAACCATATCTAATGTCACAATTGGGGTACTAGTTTGGAGATTAGGGCTGAACCAATACAAGCCGATTGAATCGATTTTCTCTATCTTTAAATATTTTTTATTTTTATGAATTTTTAATATTTTATTTGATCAAACCAAACGAATTGATCAAATCAAGAACTGGTGGCCTGATCAGTTCAACCATCGATTCAGTTTTAAAATATAAAAAGTAAAAAATATTTATCTATGTAAGAGAAAATAATGTCTTTTTTTTTTGCCACATGACAAATTTTAATTGTTTATCTTTTTTTAAATAAACTTAACTGTTTAGCTAACGATTAAGCTAACATAGGTACCAGCTTGGGAAAAAAATATAGTTAAAAAAAATTTAGGTACCAAAATGGCAAAAGAAAACATAATTTAGGTACCAATTTGTGGGTTAAGCATTTCTTTAAATAAACTTAATAGTTTGACTAACAGAGGTACCAACTTAGGAAAAAAATAATTTAGATACTACCTGTGACCAAGAAAAATTTAGGTACCAAGATAGGAAAAGGCTATAGTTTAGGTACCGATTTGTGAGTTAAGACTTAAATATTTTAGGCTTAATTCATGATTTGACCCATCAAGTATACCCATTTTCTCACTTTGGTACCAAAAATTTTTTTAGTCTCAATTTGGTACCTAAAGTATCAATTTCCACTATTTTTGGTCCATTTTGTAATGTCCATTAAAAAGATCCGTTAAGCAACTTTGGCCAATGGAAAAGCTCTACGTGCCATGTTTTGACCAATGAAAAATCTCATGTGGAAATTAAAATTAAAATATGAAATTTTAATTTTAAAAATAGAAAACTATAATATTAAATTTTAAAATATTAAGAAACGCCTTTTTGGTAGACGAAAACAAATTATAGGGGGCAGATTGGATATTTAAAAACTTTAGGTACACATTGAACAATTTGCTAGAGTATAGGAGGTAAATATGTCATTATCCTTTAAAAAGTTATTATGTCTTCTTTTTTTAAAATATTTTACTATACCCTTAGGACACTTGTCAACCCCTTAATTTTGTGGAATCTAAAAACTCCATTGACAGTTTACCAAATATTATTCATTTTCAAGTATGTAATGTATAAATTAAATTAGATAATAAAATATAATAGTTCAACTTTCTTTTTACATATTTGATAATGGTTTTCAGTGTACTGATGACACGAGTATGTGTACTATTGTTTCGGACTACTTTCGGTCTTTTTTCAGCCTCATAGAGCCTATCCTGTAATATGTTCTCTGAGCTGACGGCTTGTGTCGGTGAGGGTGATAATGAGTTCTTAATGGCACCTTTTGGTCCAGTTAAGTTTGAACGAGCTATTTTCAAGATGCACCTAGATAAGGCGAGTGTATGAAGATGATGAATGATTTTATTCTTTTTAATGGCAACGATGTAGCATTATTTACCTGACCCGATCGCCAGGTCCAGGTATCGAGTGCTACACTAGATAAGGCGAGTGTATGAAGATAATGACTTAACACAACTTTCTGTTTCAGGTTTAATTACATACTTAGACAATGTGGGTTCGAAAAATCTAACTGAATATTACAACTTGTATTAAGCTAGAAATAAAACTTTATATCTTTGATTCCTACAATTGGTTACAAATTTTTTTAACAGAGACTCAATAATACTTATAAACGACTTGAACCTTGACGCGAAGCCTCTACAGGTGCCCCTCTATGCACAGGTACAGCTGTAGGGTTTTGCCTAGCTCCTAGCAGAGTCTGGCTTGACCTTTCGTTTACTGAATTTTCATCTATCTTGCATTCAAGCAAAAATCTTATAAGTTCGAAGGAACTTAGTAAGAACCACATGTAAAATTTTAGAAAAAGCATGTGACATCTAGCATAGGATTAATCTCCCTCACAATAGCATTCATTATTTCTGGCGGCACTGCTTAGCTACTACTTAAGATTTTTACACCTGCGATCTTTACCATGTTTCAATGTTCTCATTGCCCAGGGGTAATAGAGCTCTCTAAACAACATCGTAGCCCTTGCTCTGTAGATCTATTTCTCAATGAGGCTTCTTAGAACCTGCAGTTCCTACCTTTGATAGATCAACAAGGTCTCTATCATTCTTTATGATTATATCTGACCTCCGTTCTCCGCTCTCCGCTATCCACTAACGGACCTTACTGGCCATTCAACCTTGGATATGTTTTTCCTCTCATGAAGACCCTGATCAGTCCATTAAACCCTTCGACTGACTTTTGTCAACTTACTTTATATGATTGCGCCCTAATGCGGGCTAGTCCTTGCCTGTTTAAATAGTGTGGATCTTGCAACTTCTTTGGCGGACTAGTATTGTTGTACTATGTGCACCTCTTATCTAAGGAGCCTAATTTCTTTTCACCATATTTGGGTTGAGATGCAACCTTGGTATCACTCATTACTCTAGTGGTCTATATTCTTTAGTCACACCAACTAATTTCTTTTTATGAGTTATGATTCTAGTCACCCTGCGAACTCCACTTTTATCCTTGACATTCTTCATGAACCGCAGACTTTACAATTACAATCCCCATATCTTTAGACCCTGGCGAGCTACTACTATGTGTTTAGTGTCCTGACAGGCTATCTTGTGTTTAGTGTCTTAATGGTCTGCCCCATGTGTAGTGTCCCGACGGACTATCAATGGATGTCGTAGTGTCATTCAGCCATGGTCTTAGTCCTATTTAGGTATTTTGGTGTGCTTTCACATGATGTCATAACATCTGTCAGCTATGGTCTTACTTTTCCCATTGCATCTCACCCATTCCTCCATTCACCGTCCTAACATTGATGCTCGAACACTGTAGTATCCCTCCGCAAGGCCCGAAGCTTTGCTTATCACGAGTGCATTCAGCAACAACGTATGACGGAATCTAATAGAATCAAGCCTTTTTCTCATTCCTTATTTCATCTAACTCATTGGTAATTTCCCTTCTAACTCATTGGTAATTTCCCTTCCAAATCATGCATACCACACATAACATCTTTGTGAAATGCATTATGCCAGATAACCATTCAACAATCATCTACTATTAGGACTAGCAGTTAGCATGACAATTTCACACAACAACATTTAGCAACCAAAAGGCAAAGTGTAGGTACTTACCTTGTTTTCTTATCATTGACAACTTAGCTAGTCCAAACATCAGAGCCTCCTTCGTCTTAGCAACTAAGCATGTGATCTGCCGTAATTTGATACGTCAAATTAGACTCTCCACTACACTTAATATTAATTGGTAAAAATTTACTAAAAATCAAGATTAATGGTAAAATTCAATCACATAATAGTTGTGTGGCAAATTTAATCATATGCTTAAAGTATAATGACAAATATTTTTCAATACTCAACAATAGTACGGTTGCGAATCTGCAATTTAACCCAAAAATATTATATGAAAAGAAAATAATTTTGTCTGGGAAATACTTTTGAACTTTTGACTATCAGCAGATCCTTGGTCCTTACGACGTAATATATTGGTTATTCGCATATCAAACGAAACGGGTAGACAATTTAGATGATGAGGCATGAAAATTTGATAAGTTAGTGTTATAAGTGTTTCAATATCCCTGGCAACTAAGAAATGTTCAATATTTTCCTCATTTCAGTAAGCAAAACACCAATTCGATTCCAAGAATACGTTATCAAACCAAAAGCTGCACACTGGTCTAAACCACAGTTGATAGAATGTGAAGGTTTTATGGTTTTTGTTCATTCACTAAACATTATCCAACCCAACTTCTACTGTTTTCTTCAACCTTTCAAAAATAAAAATAGTTATATCCATAAACATGTAAACTATCTCTCTGTTTATTTAGATAGTCACAATGTTTAGCATGAAAGAAATGCAAGTTGTATGACATTATTATTTTGAAAATGTTGAACACAACAAGTGGGCAATCTCATGCGACCAGGAGGAAACTAGAGCACATAGTGAACAGAAATTAAAATCACAACCAAAAGGCTGTTTTATATATTAATCCAAGATTCCAGCCTTCTTATAGCTCTCAATGGAATCCACAAGAGTTTCTTCCAATGGCCGATAACTCCACCCCAGCCTTTGTAATTTCTCTGAACTAACCGTATCTTCCTCCCCTCCCGCAGTAAAGCTGCCATTGCACAAGTGATTGAGGATCACAAAAAAGAAAATCACACATGAAAAATCCTAAGCCGTGTATAATAATAATGATGAAGTAACATACAAATTCCTAAAGGATTAGACTAGAAGATGCTACGTATTCTGCTGCAGCAAGAGACGTACCTTTTAGGATAATTGTATTGAGGAAACATACTTCTCAACTTATCAACAAGATCACGTGCCTTGATCGTGTGAGCCGTGCATATGTACCTTCCTTCAGCCGCTGGCTTCTCATACACCAGAAGCAGTGCCTGAGCTACATCGCGCACATCAACTATCTTTCGAAGTTTGTTTTCCAGAGTGTCGTATCCCTCTGCACATCAACGCATTGCAATGGTGTAAACCAAACAGATTCATAATAGAAAAAGAATGCCACAGAAAAGCTATCATGTCTTTCACTTTAAACCATATTTTCCTTGTAACTTCTGCTGAAAGACCATGGTTGGAAGACAATAAATGTAGAATAATGTCCTGGCTCCAGCAACAATGGACTCCAATCCATTACCACAAGTTTAAGATTAAAATCTGATAAGCCAAGTAAATTAAGCTCCAAGACACTATTTTATAAATTGCAAGGCCACAAGGGCTTAATGAATCTATGCCTAAAGAAGTAGCAGGGTACCAATCTAGAATATCAAGTAATTTCAGTTTCGAGTTTACAAATTGCTTGCATCTAAAACCATAAGAAGTATCATTGACATTGAGGTCATGCAAACCCGTTGCACAAAGCCAAGCAACTAGCTCTCAGGTTGGAGTACTAGTGCAGAAGCATAAGTAGGAGTTGAGACCACCTTTTAAAAGATTAATGAGAACCTTGCTACTAGCATTGATGGTGGACTGCAGAAGTGGCCCCCATATGAGAGTAGGACAAACAGTAACAACGTCAAGTCCAGACTTTTTTGCAAACTCAAAAGCCTCACTCTCTGCTTCTGTCTTTGAAAGGCAATACCAATTCTGGCACAAACAATTAAACAAAGCAATTTGCTTATTAACAATGAAAAAGGATATTAGGAAATTTAGAATTTTTGTAGTGAGTCATATACCTTTGTTGCTGCGCAGTATTCCTTGTCAGACCAGCAAGCCTCATCCTTGATCTGACCCACCGGCCACCTAGGGTTCAAGGAAACAGCAGTCACAGAAGACACAACAACAACTCGTTTAACATTGGATTCAACACATGCTTTAAGCACAGTAAGTGTGCCCTTTACAGCCGGTTCAATCACTTCCTCCTGTAAAGAAAAGAAGTAAATACATACATACATACATACATACATACATACATACATACATACATACATACATACATACATACATACATACATACATACATACATACATACATACATACATACATACATACATACATACATACATACATACATACATACATACATACATACATACATACATACATACATACATACATACATACATACATACATCAGATTACGGGGTGACGGATGAGGCTTGAGGAGGAAATGAAACTATAGCTAGCTAAGGACAGAGTCCGGTTTAGGTCCCTTAGATTCTGTGTTGAAGTGGAAGTAGGAATAGTTCCTTTCCAAGTGTGTATGCTATACTATAAGGGCAATAAGCGTATTCCATCTAGCCGACTTATTTTCCTCTTAGGTCCAGGGCCAGATGGATTAACTAACCTAACCCCTAAGGGGGCTTTGCCATGGTAGGTGCTCTGCTTTAGGGTGATCGACAAAGGCTAGGCTAGGCTAGATCTGGTAATACCCAAAACTAATGGGAAAAGATCATCCCCTCCCCCCAAACAAAAATAAAGTAAAAAAAGGGGAAAAAGGGACAGCTCTAGTTCTGGAAATAAGTAGGGGCCCTTCGACCAAGTTAATGAAGAAATGGAGGGTAGGGCCATGTCATGCCTGGGGATTAGGAACGATGGTGGAGGGAACGGGAGAGGCAACATGGAAGACACCGGTGCAGCCTGTAATGGCGGAACAAAGAGAATCGTAATCCAGAACATCAGCCTTGAAGAGTTGGAGGTTGTGAGATGCTCTCTCAAGTTGATTCAAATGGGCATATTTGGCATCCCCTGCGAAAGCAATGAAATTAAAAAGGTGTGGGAAGTCCCAAGAAGAGAAGTAGATGATGAGTTAGTAGTGTAACAAGAACCAGGTTGTCTAACGGTGCCGTGGACTGTGTAGTTGTTGGAGAGAAGATGCTTGACAACCCAAGAGCCAAGGTAGCCGCCGGCTCCTGTCACACACACTTTTCCAGTGACCTGGGTCATATTTTCTCTCACAATATTGATTTATCTTTTTCTTTTATCTCTACTATAACATTCTGGAGTCTGGACTCAACGCCTATGTATTAATTTTGAAGTTTGTAGATGAGTCAGCTGTTTTCACTCATCATATGTGAGTCACTTCTCTGACTCTATGCGATGGTTGTTTTTTCGAAGTTCATTGTAAGTTATTTCATCAGAATCAGGTTTAATCGGTTAATTAGGGAAATAGTTTAAAGATAGCAGTTGAACTAAATTTCTTTATTTTTAAATATGTTTTACTTTTATGAATTTTTAATATTTTATCTATTGAATTGGAAGAATTGATCAAATCAAGAAATGATAATTTGATTAGTTTAATTATCGATCTAGTTTTAAAAATTAAAAAATATATATTCATGTAAGAGAAAATAATATTTTTTGTCTCAGTTTTAATTGTTTATCTTTTTTGTTAAACTTAACTATTTAAGTAAGATTAAACTAACAGAGGTACTAATTTAAGAAAAATATATAATTTGAGTATCAATTTGTGGGTTAAGCATCTTTTTTAAATAAACTTAAAGTTTGACTAACAAAATACCAACTTAGAAGAAAAAATAAAAAAAGTTTAGGTATCAAGATAGGAAAAAGTTATAGTTTAAGTGTTGATTTGTGAGTTAAACCTTAAGTATTTTAGGCTTAATTCACTATTTGACCCCTCAAGTATACCTATTTTTTCACTTTGGTACCTAAACTTTTTTTTTGTTTCAGTTTGGTACCTAAGGTATCAATTTTCTCTACTTTTGGTCCATTTTGTAACTACTGTTAAGAAAATCCGTTAGGCAACTTTGGCCAATGAAAAAGTGCCACATGACATGTTTTGACCATTAAAAAAATGACATGTGACAATTAAAATAAAAACATTAAATTTAAATTTAAAAAATAGAAAACTATAATATTAAATATTAAAATATTAAAAAAATACTTTTTGGGAAGACGAAAACAAAGTACAGGGGCACATTGGACATTTAGAAACTTTAGGTACCACATTGAACATATTACTGAAATATAGGAGGAAAACATGTCATTATCCCTTAAAAATTGTCATATGCTTCTTCTTTTTTATATTTGACTATATGCTTAGTATACTTGTCAACCCCTTAACTTTGTCAAGTCTAAAAATTTCATTACAGTCTTCGTTTAAATATGTAAGGTATAATTTGTATTAGAGAATAAAATATAATAGTTTAACTTTCTTTTTACATATTTTCACATGCATAAATATTTCATTGTGAGCATGGGGTAAAAATATTAATTAATTAAAAATTAAGTGTTTTTAACCTAATTAAAAATTAAGTTAAATTAGTTAATTAAAATATATTAATTTATTTTATTTTATTTTTATTTTTATAAATTTTATGAATATATGATAAATAATTTTAAACATATTATTTCATAATTAAAATATTAAAATTAATAAATGATATTATTAGGTGAAACGTAAACTGATAGTGTAGTTTAAAAATAATTAATTTATGTTCATTATATAGGAAATATAAAAAAATATTTTTAAATTTTTAATTAGATAGTGTAATTTTTAAATAAGTAAAGGGATAAATCTTAAAATTCAAAATGAAAATTTACTCCCAAAACCCCAACTTTTGATTTTCTCTCTAAACTTTTACTTTTCACCTTTTACCCTCAAATAAAAGTTAAAATCATCCAAAAATTCCCTAAACCTAAATAGTAATAATTTAATTTATATCTACTATTTATATTATTAAATTAAATTTCACATTTTGTACTATTTATATTAATGAATTGTTTAATCATATTGAATCTTTATAAATTTATGTTAAGATTGAATTATTGATGATGCCATAGAATATTTGTGTTAAAATTTTATGTTTGTATCAATTTCTCATTTTATTTTTAAAATAAATTTTATTAAAAATCATATTTTTATGTTTAATATATTTTTTAATTTCAAAATACATAGTGACAAAAATAGGAAGATAATGAAGCAATTGAGTAAGCAAAGAAGCTAATTCAGTATATAAAAGATTAATAAATAAATTATGAAATGATGAAAGTTAATAACAAATTTGATTATGGTGGGTGACAGTGGTTAAAAGGAACCAAAATTATTTTTTAAAAATTTAACTCGAACAAATATATTTGATTCGGTTCGAATTCCATCTCACTTGACTTGATTCGATAAAATTTCAAATTGAGTTAAGATGATAAAATAGGATTAACTCGAAATTTTTTCATTCAATTCGATTGAACACTCACCCTTATATGCAGTCGGATAAGGTGTTTCAGCCAGATGGTATGAATCAAACATTTTCTCAAAAGTGTTGGTCTCTTATTGGCTCCAATGTGGTTTCTCAATGTTGCCAGTGGCTCAAGACAGTTAACTTTTTGGTTTCTGTTAACGACTTGATTTCGAAAAAAGATAAACCTCCCTCTATGAGAGACTTACGACCTATCGCGTTATGTAATGTTGTGTATAAATTGGCAGCCAAAGTTTAACAAATCAACTTAAGGGTATTATCCATAAAATTATTTCTCCTATGCAGTCAGCATTTGTTCTGGCTGATTACGAACAATGTGATGGTGACCTTTAAATTAATTCATCATATGAAAAATAAAGGCAGGGGTAAGGTTAGCGAGGTGGCCTTGAAGATAGATATCAATAAGGCATGCAACCGTGTTGATTAAAATTACTTGCGTTTCATTCTGGTTCAACTGTTGTGTGTGACGAAGATGAATTATTTTGTTTTTTTTAATAGTACATGTAACACCCCTAACTTATTTCCATCGTCAAATTAGGGTTACGGAGTATTACAACACATATTATAATAATTACTAACATTTAACCATTCAAATATCAAATTAAATAACAAATAATCGAATTAAAATGTCATTCATAGCATAAATACAATTATTGACCTTAAATTGGGCTTATAAGGCCTTAAAAATAATTTAGGCACAATCAAGGACTAATTTGAAATAAAACCAAAAGTTTTAGAAAAATTCAAAAATTTTGAAAATAGGGATCACACGACCAAACACCAAGGTTACATGCACACTTTGTTCTATTTATTCATATTCAATCCTACCACAATTGAAACATTTTACATTTTCAAATGATTTACATCAACTAACCAAACACCAAGGTTACATGTACACTTTGTTCCAACACAAAAGGCATATACATAAGTGATCTAAACCCAAGTTTAAACAACTTTATAACAACCATATATGAACACATAAAAATATGTATTCGACATAAATACAAAACAAACCTATTACATTTCATGTCATCAAGTTAAATCCACTTCATATCAATTTCAATATCACATTCAAATCTCTAAATCAAGCTATGATCAACCACATTATTAGCCACAAATAATCAACTTATAAACAAGTACAAAATATGCCACTTATAATGAACACTTACATACAAATTACAAGATACTCCTATTACATGCCACATATTCCAAAGTAAACATTTTCAAAGTTTATTGAAGATAGCTAGATAGTGTGATCTCCCACTTGATCCAATTGTCTGGTTCCACAAAATAAGATCTACAAGAAATCAGGAAAACAACACGAGTAAGCTTTTACGAGCTTAATAAGTTCACGGGTTAAAACTTATAACTTACTATATAACCACAGTTTTATAATTAAAAAAATCAATAACTAACCTTAACCTTGTCAGTCACAGCCATTCAACAGGTGAGTTTCATAAATACAAGTCATTTAATCGCCTCATTTATACAGTATTAACCATTACCAAGTCACAATAAAATATCGGAAACCATAAACACATGTACAAGTCTTTCACAAGAAATCATAACCAAATATCAGTTACCTATCATCATTAATTCATTTAAATGTTCAAAATTCGGTTCGATGAATGGTATAACAGATATGGATACACGGTTATCCATCCAGAATACAGCAGAACGCTCAAACAAGCCAAACTCACCGAGAACACACTTGGGC
The DNA here is from genome assembly GCF_025698545.1 of Gossypium raimondii. Taxonomy (NCBI): domain Eukaryota; kingdom Viridiplantae; phylum Streptophyta; class Magnoliopsida; order Malvales; family Malvaceae; genus Gossypium; species Gossypium raimondii. Next base: position 25,286,529 of record NC_068569.1, read on the forward strand.
ACCAAATGCCTAGCCCATAGGCTAACATCCCTCCGGAACACACCTGGGTTTTATATCCGCCTCAGTAACACACCAGAATCACTGCAAATATAACACGATAGTCTGCAATAAATGTTGGACTTCGGTATATTCAGTGGATAGTAACAAGTCAATAATCATCATCTCATCACAAGTCGATCCTGTACCGCACACAATATAACCTATTGACATGCCAATTGTATCCTATCCTATGTTTATCTGGGCTTAATACAGGTAATCGTATAATATTTTACAATTCAATTCATTTTTCTCATCTTGTACCAATTTATAACAATTCAATTATATCTATATATTTATTGACATACCACAACTCAAAAATCAATATAATATTACAAATTATTCTAATTTAAACCGTATGAACTTACCTAAATTATGCTTTTTCTCGACTCGTAAGGACTAATCCAGTAACTTTCTTTTTTTCCGATTAATTTCCATACAATTCAATTCTTGATCTATATAATGATTAAATTCAATATATCAATTTCAAATATACCATAAAACTTATTTCTATTCATATACCCTCAAATTTTCATATTTAAAATTTTCTCTAAACTTTTGCATTCCTCTCAATTTAGTCCTTTAAACAAAAACTTTCCAAATTTTCACTTTTAACACCTAACATTTCCAGCCGAATTTAATAGTGTCCCAAAACAACTCTTACACATACAAAATTTACAATTAAATAGTCTAATTTTACAAAATTTCATATTAGTCCCTAGATTCAAAACTAACAAAAAATTCCTTTATAAAATAGTCCTAAACAACAATCAATATCATAAACATTTCATTTAACATCAAAAGCAACTAAAATTCATTAATGGCAAAATTCAAAATTTTTAATTGTTTTGAAAACGGAGATACGAGTTAGCCAAACCTAATTACAACGATCTAAAAAATATAAAAAGTACAAGAAACGGATAAGAAAATCACTTACATGCAAGAAAAAATTAAAGCCGAAGCTTCAAGGTCCTCTAATGGTGGTTATGCTTTGGAAAAATGAAAAGAATGAAAGAGATGAAGCTTGTTTTCTTCTTTTGTTTTATTATAATTAAAACTTTAATCATTTTAATAATTTAATAATTAGCAAAAAAAACTTAATTCACATTAAAAAATCGGCCACTAGCTGAATTATGGATAAATTTCCTTATAAATCCCTTCCACTAACTTATAAATATGATGTGATATTCTAATACTAATAGCGATTGACTTTTGCAGCTTAACGATTTAGTCTTTTTTTCTTTAATTAACTAATCAAATGATAAAATTATTGGACCGAAATTTAATATGACTCTATGGTAACTCCATAAATATTTATTAAAAATATTTACAAGCTCAGTTTACAGGAATGAGGTTTCAATACTTCATTTTCCAAAACCACTTGACTTTAAAGACAAACCACCTGCTTAACTACTTGTTCAATTAGCAAAAATTATTATATAAAAAATTCAATATAATACTCTATTTGACTCATAAATATTAAATAATTAATTTTTACGAAACCTCACATCAGAATTGTGGTCCCGAAACCACTATTTCTGACACCATTGGAAAACAGGTTATTACAGTATCGAGGTGGGGCCTATTAAACTGAAGCATAGAGTGCGATAAGGGGATCCTCTCTCTCCTATAGGTTTTTATTTTTTTACGGAAGGGTTGAACTATCTTCTATGTCGAGTTGAATGTCAGGGGGATATTTACAGCATGGTAGTGTGTTGGGGGTAGTTCGAGTGTCTCAAACTTGTTTTTCACTGATTATAGTTTTTAATTCTTTTTACTGATTAATTTGAAATTGGGTTTTGTTAGGAAAGTTTTAGCTTAGTTAATTTTCAGAAGTCGATTATCATGTTCAATTATAACACTACAGAGCAAGTCTGCATTAGTCTATGCTCGTTGTTGGGTGTTGATACCCTTTTGGACCATGGCCAGTTTCTCTGGTTGCCATCCCTGATTAAGGAAATAAAAAATCTATTTTTGCTTTTCTTTGAGATCGACTAAGAAAACACATTCTGAGCTGGAAGAATATGATCTTGGCTAGAGCAGGTAAGGAAATGGTTTTGAAGACAATAGCACAGGCTTTGTCGGTTTATAACATGAATGTTTTTCTTCAGCTGTTAAACACTTGTGATGTGTTGCAAAAAATGTAACACCCTAGAACCCAGCCTAGAAGTTTAGACCTAATCCCGGAGGTTACATTGATCACCGAAGTGATCTACAAGAAATTTACAATACAAATTGTTAAAAATCTCATACGAACATAGTTTGCCAAAATTGAACTAAACCGTTTAGGATTCAAAATAGAAAATTTGGGTTGCATTAAAAACATTCGGAAATACAATTTTACAGTTCCTAAAATTTAGTCCAAAATAGTACTTTACAAAAATAGTCCAAGATTAAAGTTTATGAAAATTCAAAATTTAACTTAAACCACATTTCTTATATAGTCTTACAGTTCAAAACAGTTTATCAAAATAGGAACTGAAAAAGAAGACTTATTAACTTGTTTTTAAACGTTATTGTCTGAGACCTTCGGTATGCCAAGTCTAGCTATAGAAAATATGAGTACCTAAAAAGAGAAAACTTAGGGGGTGAGCTACACGAGCTTAGCGTGAGCCCGAACATATACTAAAAGGTGGAAAACAGATTGACACGACTAATATTCTGGAAAACAGTATCCTAAATGGAAACTTAACCGATGATCCAAACTAAATCAACATAACAGTCATCTTAATGTTACCACATCATTGATACTTTAGTACTCACATAGTCAATACATATATATACTTAGATATTTAATCAGATGCGTATGGATGCAACAAGTAATAAAAACCCACCCATCCAGCCAAACACCTCTCCGACCACCCTGTACACCACATATGAGGTAATCAAGCCCAACCAACCTTGTGCACCACATAGGACCTCGAAAGGCCCATCCAACCCAACACACCACGTATGCGGACCAAGCCACTTAAGTGATAATATGTAGCTGAGTTGACATATGCAAAGTACAATGCGGTAAACCGTAATACTGATAAGTCGCAGTTAGGACTACCCAGAATAGATCAGACTCCCTTCTCTTCGTAACCAAACCCAAAAAGAATGATGCAAATGTAGAATAAACACCATTTGTAAATATATATACAAAAACAGAATACAAAACCAGAAATGCACACATTCAGTTGCCCAGATTCAGAATCACTTATGACTTAACATCTATTAACACTTAAACGAATCTTTTAACTAGAGCTACGATTGCGAATAACACACAAGTCCAAGCCGAAACAGAGTTCTGACCTCCCTTATTAAGACCTAGCCAAGAGTCAAAACACATAGAAACACAATCAGATAGAAAAATGAAACAGTATGAAAATTGGCAAAATAGGGCCACACGGCCATATGGAAGAGCCTAGGCCGTGTGGGGATCAACATACCCATGTGAAGGAGGCACACGCCAGTCTGAAGAAGCACATGCTCGTGTAAGAGGAGGCACACGGCCGTGTGACTATGACAGACGTCTATGTGACCCAGAAACATGGCCGTGTGGACAGCCTATATAACTCTCTGTCTATTTGTGCTAAAATAAAGTGTAGGGCAGACACGGCCGTGTAGAAGTCTCACACAGCCATGTGTCTAGAACACACGCCTATATGAAAAATTAACTAAAATCCCTAAAATTAGCCACACAACCGTGTAGCCAGGTTCTGTGACACTAAAATTTGGCCAAAAACCCTAATTCTTAAATGCACACGACCGTGTGATCCACCCATATGGGGCACACGCCCGTGTGGTTACAAAACTACACTGAAATTGGCTGCAACCCATGCAATTCATCGCCAAACCATTTCCCCCAGTTGCCTAAACTCAAAAGTATACCAGAAATTGCAGATTGTTCTATAATTCAATGCCATCCCAACCCAAAACAATACCTGTATCAAACAATTTGTGGAAATACACAGAATTTGTCAAAAATTATAGAACCCAAGTAGTACTATGTTAAAGGAATAGAAGGGTTTCAAACACACACCTCAGTACGCAGTTTTGAATGCCTAAAATGAAGACCCCAAAATAAGTTTTAAGATCAAAACCCTAAACTTGAGAAATCTAAAAATTGAATGAGGAAGAAAAAGAGAAATGTCCCAATGAGAAAAGAACGTGAAAACCTCTTTCCTTTTCTCAAATAAAAAAATAAAATGTAAAAATAATTAAAACAAATAAAAATAAATATTTAAACTTTTAAAACAAAAATAAAACAACTCCTCAAAATGTACATGAGGATTCAAACCCAGAACCCAAAGGTACACTAACACACAACCAACCACCAGACTAGCAAGCCCATTCTGGCACTAAAACGTAGAAACACGGATAATTGGTCGAGCTACGCAATGACCCTAAACACGTACCATAAAACTTCTAACCCTAAAATTAAGGGTGTTAGAAAAAATAACGAATCCTTTTTGGTGAGGTTGAATGGAAATAATTGTCGAAATCTTTATTAGGTATCCTGGGATAAATTCTATGTGCCAAAGAAGTTTGGTAGCTTACGTTTTTGAAACCTCCATTGTAACACCCTTGCCCGTCCTTATCACCGTGGTCAAGTTACGGAATGCTACATTACAAAACAAAATAGTTACGGGCAATTAATAGTCAAAATTCAATAACTTTAATCAAATCAATCATTTAATATAATGCAAACCTTTTCTGAGTCTTACACGAGATTACGTGATCTCTAAAGATGACTCGAAAACAAACAAGGATTAAACTACAACATTTTCAAAAGATAAAAACATTTTTACAAAACATGAGACACATGGCCATGTGCCCAAGATGTGTAACAATCGAAAACAATGTGGCCCTAAAATTTCCTTTTTACCAAAAAACACATGGCCGTGTCACCAGGTCATGTTTGTCACGCGTGTGGTGCAAAGTAGGTCACTTTTGATACTTGTTCAAACCAACCGTTCCAAAACCTTAAAGCATGCATTCTGCAAACTTAAAACCTACAAAAATCATGCCAAAACATAATGTCAAAACCTCTTCTTTTTTGAAAACTGACTTTTTATTTAAAATGAAAATGGGAGTCGCCACCAATCCTTTTTATGAGATGTGATTGGGTAACATCGTAAATTGATCGCTTTAATAAATGGTTTGATTTACTAAAACGAAGATTTTTAGTCTATGAAATTTAGGAAACGGGTTCGAGAGTCGGTTAGCACAAGGAAGGATTAGCACCCTCGTAACGCCTAAAATTGGTACCTAGTTGATTAATTAAAGTCTTAGTGCTGTGAATTTAAAATTTTGTAGAAAATTTAAAATACAATCCCACTTTGCATAATCTTATTTTTAATTAAAATCACTTGAATAAATCAAAACGTATGTAAAAAGGCCCTCTTATCTCGAGATAACAAATGGTCATATCCCGTAAGTTAGGATACGACATCTCGAAACCTCAAAAATAAGCTTGCTTTTTATTTTAATTACTATTTAAATCTCACGTGTTTAAAATTTAAAAGGAATGTTCGATTATCTTGGTTCAAAGAGAAAGTCGAACCCCGTAAGTTAGGGCATGACCTTTCGAATCTCCAAATATGAAGCATTATCTTAATTTTACAAATTTCTTTTTATGCTTTGGGCAAAAAAATTAGCATAACACTTAAAATGGTATAAATTTAATTTATTCGAGTATGGTATAAAAAGGGACAAATATGTTTAAATGTAACACTTAGCACAAATACTAGTATAATGTAAGATAACGGGTAAAAAAGATGACATAACGAGTGGATACATCAATAAAACGAAAATACTATGCTAGTAAATAATGATAATACTCTATAATGATGATAGAATAAATAAATATAAAAATAACAATTTGAAAATAATAATAGCAATAATTATTAATCATTATAGTATTAACATAAATAATAATAATAACGAGGTGACAAAATATGCACATAAAAGAAAAAGGGCAATGCCAATTTTAAATATAAAAGGACAAGGAAATAAATAAATAAATACATAATAAACAAATATAGAGGAAAATAGTTTATAAAAGTATTGAAGATAAAGGACTAAATTGAAATGTAAATGAAATTAAGGGTGCAATTTGTAATAAAATACATAAATGGATAATAATAATAGATAAAATAATAATAATGATAGTAAGAAAAAGGAATAACACAAAATAAAAAGAAATAAATAGATAAACGAGTAAATATATGAATAAATAAATAAATACAAAGGAAAATAAAATATAAAAGATTGAAAGTAAGGGACTAAATCGAGATCTAAACAAAATTTAAAGTAAAATCATAATAAAATAAACAAATTAAACAATAAAACAGGTTAAGGGATTAAAACCAAATGTGCGAAGGAAGGATAGGGATCAATTAGGAAATAATCCCATTGTCCCTTAAACGCAGCGTTCCCAAGAGATCAAATGGTCGGAGGACCGAAATAAAAAAAAATCAAATGGATAAATTTAAAAAAGGAAAAAAAAGCTAAAATAAGGACTAAATTGAACAATAATCTAAAAGTGGAAGGAATAAATGCGTAAATATCCCATTGTCTAAAAACAAGTGGATCCTAAAGGTCTTAGGTCGGATCTCGGGTTAAAGGCCAAAACGACGTCATTTTGGAACTTATGAACACTGGCCAAAATGACGTCGTTTGGCTTTGCTCATATAAGTTAAAAAAATCATTATGTTTCTATTTTTTTTAAATGAAAACTCTCTCTTACTCTCTCTCGTCTTCATCACTTCCGGCCTGGACACCGGTGAGCCTTCGTTGTGGCTCTGTCGCGACCGAAAAATAAAATGTTTTTAGTCATTTTTTTAAAAAAAATTCTTTTTTAAAAAAGAACCCCGATCTAGATCGAGCATCTTTTTTAAAATAAAACAAAAAGAAAAAGAAATGCGAAGGGAACCTCCGGTCTCACTGCGTTCCAAGCTTTCGTTGGAACCCTAATGGGTTCTGAGATGTTCGAGTTGCCAAAGGTTATCCTCAACGGCAGTGGAAGACGAACCGACAATAAGGTTTTACTACTTTTATTTATTTATTTTGAGAAAATAAAAAAATAAATCACCTTTTGATTTTCTATTTCAAAATCTATGTTTTCTTTGTGTATATTTCTCTTTGAGTGAAAATATTACATCGATTAGGGCTTTTATAGCCGAATGATACATTTGATTTCTTTTTTATTTTCGTTGTTTTCGACTGCTTCTGTTGTGCTGGTGTCTTTGCATGTCCTTTCATCCTTTTACAGGTTTGGCGCTTGGTCAACGGAAGAGAGAGAAGAGACTTCTTTGCTGTTTTGGTGCAAGGCCGCAGATGCATGTCAGACTTTGGGCAGTGAGCACGCTACGGGGGCACGAGGAAGAAAGGGGTGTGGCGCACATGGGAAACTTAGGTTTCTGAATTAGTTTAGGTTGTGGGCTTGTAATTTTTGGGCTAGGGTTTTTGTATTTTGGGCTTGTAATAAATTTTCTTTTGGGCTTGTAATTTTTTGGACTTATTATTATGATTTTATTTCTTGTTTTTTTTATGGGCCCGGGCAAAAATGACCCATTAGAACTGCCCCTCTGTACTCGTTGACGTGTAACGAGAATGGAGCAAAGACCTTAAAAAGAGCCAGTTTTTCCTGGTCTTGCCGAATCTTGACTTCTTTGGTGTCTCTTTTTTTCAAGTAGCCCCGTTCTAACCCACTGCAACTTCAGGGGTATAAGAATTGTCACTTCAATCTGCTCCACTACAACTTCAAGGAGATAAGATTAGTAACTTCAATCTGCTCCACTGTAACTTCAGGGAGATAAGATTCCTAACTTTAACCTGCTCCACTGCAACTTCAGGGAGATAAGAGTCGTAACTTCAATCTGCTCTACTGCAACTTCAAAGAGATAATATTATTTCTTTAATCTGCTCCACTGCAACTTCAGGAAGATAATATTTGTAACTTGTAGTTTTAATCTGTTCCACTGCAACTTTAGGGAAATAAGAGTCGTATATTTAATCTGCTCCACTACAACTTTAGGGAGATAAGATTAGTGACTTCAATCTACTCCACTGCAACTTCAGGGAGATTAGATTTGTGGCTTCAATCTGCTTTACTGTAACTTTAAAGAGATAAGATTAGTTCTTCAATCTGATCCACTACAACTTCAGGGAGATAAGATTTGTAGCTTGTACCTTTAATTTGTTCCATTGCAACTTCAGAGAAATAAGATTCGCTTCTTCAATCTGCTCCACTATAACTTCAAGGAGATAAGATTGGTAACTTGTAGCTTTAATCTGTTCCACTGCAACTTTAGGGAAATAAGATTCACATCTTCAATCTGCTCCACTACAACTTCAAGGAGATAAGATGCACCATAATGACTTCAATCCATCCCACTGCAACTTCAGGGGTATAGGATTTGTGATTTGTAGCTTTAATCTATTCCACTGCAACTTCACGAAAATAAGATTCGCATCTTCAATGTGCTTCACTACAACTTCAGGGAGATAAGATTTGTATCTACTCTACTGTAACTTCTGGGAGATAAAATTTGTGACTTTATTCTTTTTCGCTGTAACTTCAGGGAGATAAGATTCGTCAGGGAGACATCAATCTGTCCCACTACAACTTCCGGGGTATAGAATTTATGGTTTATCTAATCTGTTACACCATTCTCTAGGGAACATGACTCGTAGAATCTATTTCATGGGTCTATTTATGCCAAGTCATGATCAGAATGAATAAAATGTTTCTAACTAGATGTGTATGCATGATATTTGCATGAATACAGAATGCCATTTTTTCTAGAGTGATCCTCTTTTAATGCTTAGGTTGACATTGCTCGTTGTTCATCACGGTTCTATCATTGACGTATTATATTGCCTTCTTGTTCAGGTAGTATCTTTGATAGAAAACCCGAAGAAATAATCACAATTTAGACTATTCTTTCCCAAATATTTCTAACTTTTAGACTTGGTCAGTTCTGACTATTAGTCATGTTTCAGGTCTTTGTACTATTTAGAAAACCTTTCAGAGCAATATGCAGAAATCCTTTTACATGGATATTATTAGTCCATTAATAATTATTTCAATGAAAATTGCTTAAAAAAGATCGTAACAATGGACAAGATTAAAATTTATTAGGAGCAGAGCTCGAAATGAATAAATTAATCAAAGATAGCAAACATTGCTAAAATACAAAATGAGTAAGATAAAAATATATGCCCCAGATATTGTAGCATGAGCTTCTTTGCACTAATTTCTCGAGGACCTTTTTGAACTCGATATGTGTTTAGGAGGTCTAGAGTACTTTGTTGATGCCCCAAGATGTAGCATCTTTCTTTCTTGTTAATTCAGATAGGACGAGACTACCACATGCCCCGTTTTCGATCAAAATTTGAATTGCCCTTTTCTGGGTTTTCAACTCAAAACCCTTTTGGTCTCAAGGTGCCCTTTTACGAGTTTTTACCTTGGCCTCTCTTTTTTTAAATGAAATATTTCTTAACTGAATCCAAATTCACAGGATTAGGCAGGTTCTTTCCATGCATCTCATTCAAAATCAGCGCTCCCCCAGATAATGCTTTCTTTACCACATAAGGTCATTCCTAGTTTGGCATCCACTTTCCTCTGAAGTCCTTTTGTATGGGAATGATCTTTTTCAACACCAGGTCCCCCTTATGGAATTCTCTGGGGCGAACCTTTTTTTCATAAGCTCGCATCATTCATTTCTGGTACATCTGACCATGACGAATAGCTTTCAACCTCTTCATTTTAATTAAATTCAGCTGATCATATCAGGATTGAATCCATTCTGCTTCATCCAACTTCAACTCTGCCAAAATTCAGAGAGAAGGAATCTTGACTTCAATGGGTAAAACTGCCTCCATTCCAAAAAACCAAAGAGAAAGCGTTGCCTTTCCATAAATTTGGCACTTATGGTATTTCTTGGCATAACTGATGCAATCCCCTTCCATGGTGGACCAATAATACCTGAATCTTATAATTTGCCTGGCCATTATAAAACCATTAGCATACGTTCCGCAAACACCCTCATGGACTTCTTCCAAGATTTTCTTAGCCTCAATGGCGTCCACACATATTATTAGCACCTACTTTCTTCTTTTATATAGGATATCCCCATCTAAAACATAGTCATTGGCCAGCTCCTCAGTATCTTTTTATCATTCTCGGTCGCCTGATCAGGGTATTCACGAATCTTTACATATCGCAGTATATCATGGTTCTAAGGGTGATAATCCTTTTCTTCTTCCTCGATGTTATGACAATAGGCTAGAGCCTCATAGATACTAATCTCGATAGGTTTTACATCCTCTTGTTTGTTCACTTTGACCATGGAAGCTAAAGTGGCTAGGGCGTCAACCATCTGATTTTTATCTCATGGGAGGTAGTAGAAGGTGATGTCATCAAACTCCTTAATTAGTTCAAGGACCAACCTTCGGTTCATTATTGACGTTTCCCGTCATTCTTCAACAGAACATTGTAATATGGGCTTCAGGACAATTGGTCCCGTTATACTTTTCAAATTCTGGAGTCTTGAATTTTGGTGGGAGCACTAGATATGGGACTAAACTTAAATCCTTAGCATCAACCCCGCAATGGTATTTAGCGTTCTCCATAGCTTTGAATATTTCTTCCAACCACCTGTACCAATATTCTAGTTGTTTTGGTAGTTCTACCTTCGTTTTATCCATTTCTTCCATGTCGTCCAAATTAGGAACAATTGGGCTGGTCGGGTTATCCCTGGGATTGGAACTTGAACCTATTGGGTAGTTCACCGGTGTTAAGGTATCGGCTTGATATTGTTGAGGTTTAATGGTAATAGGTACCCTTTGTGGGTACGCATTTGGCTCGACCTAGACATTTACCGGGGCAATGCCTAGGGGGTAGGTAAGGTCTTCATTATCATCCCCCGAATTAACCATAATACTTTTCTCTTTTTTGATTCCTTCGGCCAATAACTGTGTTAACTAGTTTATCATACTTCGTTGGGATTCTTGTATTTGATCCCTCATGTCTTACTATACTTTCGCTAACTGTTCTTGCAGCTGCGCTTACAACTGATCCTGCATGTCATTCTGAATTTGTTCTAATATCTCTAATCTTTGATCTATTGTTTTTGTTTTGCCACGGTACCATAACAATATTCAGTTGGTAGATTCTTATTGGTTTCCAGGGTAACTGTCATAACTTTGATTAATTAAGGTCTTTTTGTGAAATTTAATACATATGATGAAATGTAAGACAGATGAATGAATATTTACATAAAATGGATATTTACATTTACGGCATTGCCCTAATATTCAAAGTGAAGACATCGACCCCTTTCTTTATATCCGGATGTTAGGATCAAATCCAGCAAACTTTTCTAAGGAATGCTTTTACTATCTCCTTTTTACTTGATCCGGGCCTCGACCCATTGTTCACTTATCCCCGTGATACTCATAGCTTCTTTAAGAAAGTTGAGACATTGACGGCTCTAGAATAAGCTTTGTCGACTTGAATGTTTGGACAACGGAGCGGAGTTGTGAACCCTTCTACGGTGGGTACCAAGTCTACCTTTCCAAAAGTAAAGTAGTCATAGACGTGATTCTAATACTGGGCCAAAGCTCGAAATAAGTGCTTATCCACTTTGACATCGAGTAGATAAGGTAAGTCACCATAGTTATAGTAGTATAGCTGCTTTGTTTCATCATCCCCTTGGTCCTATGCTTCTTTCAACTTTTGGAGATTATTTTGATTTACACTGATGCGAGTGAAATCCCATAATTCTGGCATATGTCTCTTCATCTGGCTATTTCCCTTCTCTTGTTGTGTCTTCTCAAACTATACTCAGACGGCCGCATTGTTTTCCACTTTATCAAAAAATCCCTTTTTCATGACAAGCTCTCTATTTAGCAACTGAATGTGAATCAACACCCTTTTTTTATGATGTAAATGCAATGCAATCATAACTAAAACAAAACGAAACAAGTTAGTACATTTCATACAAAGCTAAAATTTAAAGCAAGCAAGAAATAATAAATAGAGCACTTATTCGGGTGACCACTAAGGTTTGGTATGGTTCTACCTAGGGTAGGCTTTTAGGGCTCATTATATGCGATTTTGCTCTAAAGTAAGGGTACCTAAAGCGGCAGATTCCTCGATCCTCACCCATTATAGGCTCATACGGACTGAGTTCAATTCAGGGGAATAGATTTCCCTATGGCTATAAGAGATGAAGATCTCATGAAGTCATAGGTACGGATGTATCCTGAAAGTGATTCACTATCCTATACAAAGGTGAATACCTCACGAAGGAATAGTTTCTCACTCCCACTTAAGAGGGGAAAAATCAAACAATTATATAATGCAATGTGCGAAAATATACCAAGACTTGAACCAATAAAGGAAACATATCGTTATTTAGCAAAATAATGAGGACTATAGAAATGAAACATGAAATGCAACAAAGTGATCATAAATTTAAACCAAATTATCATTTTTTGACAAAAATACCAAAAGTAATCAACTCGTGGCTTGACTCTCTTATTTTTATCCCCAGTGGAGTCGCCAAGCTATTGAAACCTCTCTTTTTTTGAAAATCGACTTTTTATTTAAAATGAAAATGGGAGTCGCCATCAATCCTTTTTTATGAGGTGTGATCGGGTCACCTCGTAAATTGATCACTTTAATAAACGGTTTGATTTACTAAAACGAAGATTTTTGGTCTATGAAATTCAAGAAATGGGTTCGGGAGTCGGTTACGTATGAGGAAAGATTAGCACCCTCGTAATGCACAAAATTGGTACCTAGTTGATTAATTAAAGTCTTAGTGTCGTGAATTTAAAAATTTTAAGAGAATTTAAAATACGATCCCACTTTGCATAATGTTATTTTTAATTAAAATCACTTGAATAAATCAAAATGTATGTAAAAATGCCCTCTTATCTCGAGGTAACAAAAGGTGATATCCCGTAAGTTAGGATACGACATCTCGAATCCATAAAAATAAGCTTGCTCTTTATTTAATTACTATTTAAAGCTCACGTGTTTAAATTTTAAAAAGAATGTTCGGTTATCTTGGTTCAAAGAGAAAGTCGAACCCCGTAAGTTAGGGCATGACCTTTCGAATCTCCAAATACGAAACATTATCTTAATTTTACAAATTTCTTTTTATGCTTTGGGAAAAAAATTAGCGTAACACTTAAAATGGTAAAAATTTAATTTATTCGGGTATGGTATAAAAAGGGACAAATACGTTTAAATGTAACACTTGACACGAATACTAGCATAATGTAAGATAACAGTAAAAAAATGACATAACGAGTGGATACATCAATAAAACGAAAATACTATGCTAGTAAATAATGATAATACTCTAATAATGTTAGAATAAATAAATATAAAAATAACAATTTGAAAATAATAATAGCAATAATTATTAATCATTATAGTATTAATGAAATAATAATAACAACAACAACAACAACAATGGGTGACAAAATGCACATAAAAGAAAAAGGAAAATACCAATTTTAAATATAAAAGGACAAAGAAATAAATAAATACATAAAATAAACAAATATAGAGGAAAATAGTTTATAAAAATATTGAAGATAAAGGACTAAATTGAAATGTAAATGAAATTAAGGGTGCAATTTGTAATAAATACATAAATAGATAATAATAATAATAATAATAAGATAAGATAATAATAATAATGATAGTAAGAAAAAGGAATAACACAAAATAAAAAGAAATAAATAGATAAATGTGTAAATATATGAATAAATAAATAAATACAAAGGAAAATAAAATATAAAAGATTGAAAGTAAGGGACTAAATTGAGATCTAAACAAAATTTAAAGTAAAAATTATAACAAAATTAAAAAAATTAAAGAATAAAATTGGTTAAGGGATTAAAACCAAATGCGCGAAGGAAGGACAGGGACCAATTAGGAAATAGTCCCTTTGTCCCTTAAACGCAGAGTTCCCAGGAGATCAAACGGTCGGAGGACCGAAATAAAAAGCAGCAACATCAAATGGATGAATTTAAAAAAAAGAAAAAAAAGCTAAAATAAGGACCAGATTGACAAAGAGTCCAAAAGTGAAAAGACTAAACGTGTACATATCCCATCGTCCAAAAACACACGGATCCCAGGGTCTTGGGTCGGATCTCGGGTCAAAGGCAAAAACGATATCGTTTTGGGACTTATGCACACTAGCCAAAACGACTTCACTGTTTTTGCTTATATAAGTCAAAAAATAAAATAAAATTCATTATGTTTCTGTTTTAAAAAAAAATGAAAACTCTCTCTAACTCTCTCTCGTCTTCCTCACTTCTGGCCTGGACACCGGCAAGCATCCACCGTGGCTGAAAAATAAAATATTTTTAGTCTTTATTTTTTAAAAATATTCTTTTTTAAAATAGAACCCCGATATAGATCAAGCTTTTTTTAAAAAAATAAAATAAAAAGAAAAAGAAATGCAAAGGGAACCTCCAGTCTCGCTACGTTCCTAGCCCTTGTCGAAACCCTAATGGGTTCGAAGACGTTCGGGTTGCTGGAGGTTATCCTCAACGGCGGTGAGAGACGAACCGACGTTAAGGTTTTACTACTTTTATTTATTTATTTCGAAAATATAAAAAAAACAAATCACTTTTTGATTTTCTATTTCAAAATCTTTGTTTTCTTTGTGTATATTTCTCTTTGAGTCAAAATATGACATCGATTACGGCTTTTATAGCCGAATGATACATTTGATTTTTTTTATTTTCACTATTTTCGACTGCTTCTGTTGTGCTGGTGTCCCTGCATGTATTTTCATCCTTTTACAGGTTTGGTGCTTGGTCAACAGAGGAGAGAGAAAAGGCTTCTTTTCAGTTTTGGTGTAAGGCCACAGACGCATGTTAGACCTCAGGCGGTGAGCACGCTACGGAGGCACAAGGATGAGAGGGGTGCGGCGCACATGGGAAACTTAGGGTTTCTGAATTAGTTTAGGTTGTGGGCTTGTAATTTTTGGGCTAGGTTTTTGTATTTTGGGCTTGTAATAAATTTTTTGGGCTTGTAATTTTTTGGACTTATTATAATTATTTTATTTCTTGGTTTATTTTTTGATGGGCTCGGGAAAAAATGGCCCGTTACACATAACATATAACATTCTCCTAAACATCTAACTAATATGCCACATTGTCTCCAATACAAACCAAGGTAACATGAATCATTACAAGCCATTCAACTACTTATACCATTCAAGCTTAACCTACAACATTGCCATCATGCTTTCATACCAAATCCCTAATGCCATTTTCATCACATTAGCACAAACAAGCTACATTTATCATTACCCATTTATACACATTTATAAACAATATATGCAAGTTTCAAAACTAGGCATCAAATGTGGTTCAACTTGTAAACTTTCTAATTGACCATAAATACAATACATCCCCTATATACATGCCACATAACTGAGTCTAGCTCGTTAAAAATCTACCGAGTCAGAAGTTAGATAGTTTGAGCTCCAAGGAGATCTGATTGATGTGTTTCACAAAATGACCACTACAGAAATAAAAAATCAAAACAGAGCAAGCATTCTGTATGCTTAGTAAATTCATAAGTTTAAAACAGTAAACTCACCTCAATACACAATTAACATATCAAATTAGCTACACAAATATAATTTCCTGTTACCACATTTCATAATAACATGGTAAATATGTCAAATAATTGAGTCACAAACAATTCAAACTGTACATATCAATCTCGTTCAGTGTGATTCAATCGAACTCATCAATTGCATTTCATTTACATCATTCGTATATCAAGTAAAATTTTCCAAAAACAGTATATATCATCATCCAGTCATTTCCATTTTTGCATTAACCGATTAACCCAATGAGTAATAATATAACCATACAGAACATAACAATTGTAATAGCTCAATTTTTAGTGCTGTCGGAAACAATGGTTCGAGACCACTAAATTTAATAATTGAGCTTGTAAATTTTATTATATAGTGTTTATCAATTGATTGTGAACTTAGGAAGGCTTATAGATTAGTGAATTATGCTTTAGAAATATTTGTTAGATTAATTGGTTTTGAAAATGAGGTATCGAGACTTCAATTTTATAAACCAACCTGTAAATATTTTTATAAATATTTACGAGTGTCATTAAGGTAGTGTTAAAGTTTCGTTAGAAAATTTTAACGTTTCGATAGTTAATTAACAAAAAAGGACTAAATTAAAAAAGATACAAAACTTGCTAATTAAAGAAATAGTGATTAAATGGCTTAATTAATGAACAAAGGAGGACTTAAGGAGAAATTATGCCTAAAATAAATGCATGAGGTGGCATAAGCAGAAAAGAAAACAAAAATAATGTGATTAAAGGGTAAAATTGTAAATTTTGTGAAATTAACTTAAATAAATTCAATTCTAAACTTTTCTAGGCTATTCTTCTTCTAATTTTCAGTCCAAAAATGCCATTTAAGGTCCTCTAAGCTGGTTTTTCATATTATTGCATCATGTGAGTTCAATTCTTGCTCTTTTCTTGTAATTTTGTGTTTTTAAAATTTTTACAATTAGATCTAACTATCTAATTCATTAGTTTTTGATTCTATGGGTAATTTTGAAAGTTACCATTGATTAGTGCTTAATGTTTATGATGAATTAACATGGATTGGAAGTTTTAATTTTGTTATATGAAGATTTTATCAAGTAATTTCAGAGAAATTAATTTTAGGACCAAATTGTGAAAAGATTAAATCTTAGGGTTTGGTATTAAATTATACTTATTAAAGGCTGTGTAATAGATTATAATATTTAGGTAAAGTGTTAATTGAGAAAAAATAACTTATTTGATGAGTTAATCGGTGAGGGACTAAATTGTAAAATTGTAAAAGTTAGGGTAATTGTGTAATTTCAAAAGTTGAAGGATATAAATTGTGAAGTGATTGAAATTTAAATATATGCTAATGAATGAAAAATTTGACATTCTAGATCAAGAGCTCGTAGATCAACAAGAAAAAGGGAAATTAGCTGAGTAATCTTTGAACTACTACCAATTTTACAATCCAACCCAGGTAAGTTTATATGGTTAAAATTTTATGATTATTTGTAAATTTAGGAATGGTATAATATATTTATTCATATTTTGTTATTGAAATTAATATTATTGTAAAAGTATGAAAATTGAATTGAATGTTTAAAACGAGTAGAACGTAGGATTGAGTATGATCGTTTCGTGGAAAAGAATGAATTGATGGGTAAGACCATGGTTGGACCATGGATATGTTTAAATGTAATACCATAGTTGGGCTATGGCATTTTAATAAAAAGACCATAACTAGGTTATGACACCTTAAACATAAGATTATGGTTGGACAATGGCAATATAGATACATGCGTAAGACCAAAGCTGGGCTATGGCATTCTGATGATAAGACTATAACTGGGTTATGGAACAACAAATGTAAGACCATGGCAGGGTTATTGAAATTAAGATTATTGTAAAAGTATGAAAATTGAATTGAATGTTTAAAACGAGTAGAACGCATGATTGAGTACGATCGTTTCGTGGAAAAGAATGAATTGATAGGTAAGACCATGGTTGGACCATGGATATGCTTAAATGTAAGACCATAGCTGGGCTATGGCATTTTAATGAAAAGACCATAACTAGGTTATGACATCTTGAACATAAGACTATGGTTGGACCATGGCAGTATAGATACATGCGTAAGACCATAGCTGGGCTATGACATTCTGATGATAATACCATAACTGGGTTATGGAACTACAAATGTAAGACCATGGAGGGCCATGGCAATGCATGTGTAAGACCATAGTTGGACATGGCACAAAAAGAACAATGTACTCATATCCGTAAGTCGTTCTTCGATTTAGTAAGAAATGGTAAGAGACTTATATGATTGAATTGAAAGATTTATAGATTATTATTGATATTGATATGAAAGAAGTGTGTTTATTAATTATATTGTATTTGACAGGGAAAAATGAATGATTTATTTACAATTTAATTTTTTTATTATATTAAGTTCGGTAAGATCAATATTTAACCTATTGAACTTACTAAGGATCATTAAGCTTACTCGTGTTGTTTAATGTTCTTGTAAATTAACGTGTAGTCGGAAGATCGAATCAACACATCAAGCTACACTATCCAGTTTATTCCAGTAGTTTTTGCAATATAAATTTTGGTTTATATGACATGTATAGGGTTGGTTTGACAATGAAATAATTTGAATTGTGGTTGTGGATCTTAAATACTTGTATGTATGTAATTAGTATTAAAATTTGATAAATCAATTAAATGAGTTAAATAGGTAGGTATAAGTAAATGAAATATTTGTGATGTTATGTCATGTTGAGAACATATTTTAGCTTGTATTGATTGCTTGGTTGGGATATATTGGTGAACGTGAATGTTGAGTGCAGGTTAATGTCAAAATAGGTGAGAAAAGTGGCTTTAAAATGGCCTATTTTTGTCCACACGGGCATGTGTCTCAGCCGTGTATGACACTCGGCCTGGCACATGGTCATGTAGTCTGGTCGTGTGTCCCTTGCACATTGAATTTCAAAACAGAATACCCAGGTTTTTACACACGGGCGTGTGGCTTGGCCGTGTGATCCAAGTTAGAGAGTTACATAAGTAAGGACACGGGCTGGGACACGACCGTGTGCCTCATATCAAATGCCCACACAGCCTATGACAGGGGCATGTCTCCTGGCCTGTGAGCCACACGGCTGGCCACATAGGCGTGTGTCCCCTACTTCTAAGAAAATTTTTGAGATTTTGGGAAAAATTCTTTGAGTACGCGGTTTAGTTCCGATTCACTTTTAAAGTGAATATTGGCCTCGAAGGTCCATCTAAGGGATAATATAAGTGTTATATGATTGATTCGTAATATGTGTAACAAAGATTGGGAAATATCAGTATTTAATTTGTAAAGTTTGGTGATGCTCTATAACCCTATTTTAGTGACGGATAAAGGTTAAGGGTGTTACATTTATTAGTATCAGAGCTTCAGTTTAGTCGATTCTCGGAATGATAGTAATGTGTAAAGTGTCTAGAAATACATGCCATATAAATCTGTGATAGTGTGATGTGTATGATTCGAACTAACTTTTATTTTTCTTATAAATTGTAAAGATGTCAGATAAATCTGAACATGCTGATCATGATGAAGTCAATAGTAGAGTACAAACATCTTAGCACGGGACAAGTAGTAATGTCCTAATTTCTCCGGTTCAAGAACAAGAACTTAAAAATATGTTCTTTGGGTTTATGAATCAATGGTTTAATGAGTTTATGCAAGAAATAAATTAGGCTCAACAACCTCCTTCCCCTACTGCACCGTTCTAAAAGTGCCTCCAGTAGCACCTCCATCTCCTCCGGTATTGAATCCAGTAAATGTACTCCGATCGAAAAACTTAGAAAATGTGGGGCCGAATAATTTCGAGGTAAGTCAGATAATGATCCTGTCAAAGTTGAGTACTTGCTTTAGAACACAATAAGAGTTTTTGAGGAATTAGCTTGTTCTTCCGAAGATTATCTGAAATGTTTTATGGCAATATTAAAAGAAGAAGCTTATAATTGCTGGATGACTATAGTGGTCGTGGTGTCGAAAGAGAAAATCACTTGAGAATTCTTCCAGAGTAAATTTAAAAAGAAATATGTTGGCAACAGATATTTGGATAAAAAGAAGAGGGAATTTCTTGACTTGCAACAAGGAAATCGGTCAGTAGCTGAATACGAGAGGGAATTTGTATACCTCAGCAAATATGCCCTAGAAATTGTACCAATCAAAGAAGAAATGTGTATTTGGTTTGAGGAATGACTGAATGATGAAATTAGAATGATGATTGGGGCATAGAAATACGAGAATTTGTCGTTTTGTCAAATCGTGCTCACAAATTAGAAGAGGTATATAACAGAAAAATGTAGAGAGACAGAAGGAATAAAGAATCTTACAAGAGAAGTTCCTCCAAGTCATTTCCAAAAATTCTGGCTAAAAAGTCTAGAGATGATTTTAGTCGAGTCACTCCAATGCCGGAACGATCAAATAAGAATAAGGCGACTCAACAAGATTATTGGATGACTATTAGACCTACGGCTAGTGTGGGTAGTGTGCAAAATGTTCCTAAACCTAAATGTAAATATTGTGGAAAAAATCACTTCGGTGAGTGTAAAGGCAAGGTGAGAGTTTTTTTATAAATGTGGGGCCACTGATCATTTTATTCGAGATTTCCCTCAATTGTAAAGAGAGGAAGAATAGTAGAAAGAGAAACAGATGGCCACTTCCCAAAGAAGTAAATGTTCAGGTCAAAACAGTGCCGTTGGGACTACTCGTTCGGGTATGAGATTCTGCTGCCCAGTCAAAGGTTAGGGCACCTGCACATACTTATGCTATCCGAGCGAGAAAGGAAGCTACGGCTCCGGACATAATAGCTGGTACATTCTATCTTTTTTATGCTATTGTGTATGCATTGATTGACCCTGGATCCACGCATTCTTATACTTGCACTGTATTAGTAATAGAAAAGAAAATGTTTGTTGAGTTTACTGATTATGATATTCAAGTCACTAATCCATTAGGCTAAGGTGTGATAGTTAATTTAGTGTGCTGAAATTGTCCACTGAAAGTAAAAGGCTGTGAATTCCCTACTGATTTGATGTTGTTACCCTTTTGGGAATTTGATGTTATTAATGGATTGGTTGGCAAAATATGATGCTGTAGTAAATTGTAGAGAAAAACGGATTGATCTGAAATGTCAGACAGGTGAAATGATTACTGTTAAGTCTGAGAATCCAAAGGAAATTGTTAGAATTATTTCAGCTTTTTCAGCTTAGAAATTAATGCGGAAAGGTAATGAGACATTTTTAGCCTACATTCTTGACACCCGAGATTCTGAATCCAAGCTAGAACAGTTACCAGTTGTTAATGAGTTTGTTGATGTGCTTCTTGAGGAGTTGTCGGGTTTACCACATGATCGTGAAGTTGAATTTGTAATTGATGTAATTCCGGAAACAACTCCGATATCGATAACACCATACCGTATGACACCAGTTGAGTTAAAGGAGTTAAAGACATAATTGCAAGAGTTAAAGGAGTTAAAGACATAGTTGTAATTGAAAGATTTATAGATTATTATTGATATTGATATGAAGGAAGTGTGTTTATTAATTATATTGTATTTGACAGGGAAAAATGTATGATTTATTTACAATTTAATTTATTATATTATATTAAGTTCGGTAAGATCAATTTTTAATCTATTGAACTTACTAAGCTTCATTAAACTTAATCGCGTTGTTTAATGTTATTGTAGATTAACGTGTAATCGGAAGATCAGATCAACACATCAAGCTACACTATCTAGTTTATTCCGGTAGTTTTTGCAATGTAAATTTTGGTTTATATGGCATGTATAGGGTTGGTTTGGCAATGAAATAGTTTGAATTGTGATTGTGAATCTTAAATATTCGTATGTATGTAATTAGTAGTAGAATTTGATAAATCAATTAAATGAGTTAAATAGGTAGGTATAAGTAAATGAAATATTTGTGATGTTATGTCATGTTGAGAACATATTTTAGCTTGTATTGATTGCTTGGTTAGGATATATTGGTGTATGTGAATGTTGAGTGTAGGTTAATGTCAAAATGGGTAAGAAAAGTGGCCTTAAAATGGCCTATTTTCGTCCACACAAGCAGAGACATGGGAGTGTGTCTCAGCCGTGTGCGACACACGGCCTGGCACATGGCGTGTAGTCTGGCCGTGTGTCCCCTGCACCTTGAATTTCAAAACAGAATACTCAGGTTTTTACACACGGGCGTGTGGTTGGCCGTGTGACCCAAGTCAGTGAGTTACACGGATAAGGACACCGGTTGAGACATGACCGTGTGCCTCATATCAAATGCCCACACGACTTAAAATAGGGGCATGTCTTCTGGCCGGGTGAGCTACATGGCCGGCCACACAGGCGTGTGTCCCCTACTTCTAAGGAAATTTTTAAGATTTTGGGAAAAATTTCCTAAGTACCCGGTTTAATCTTGATTCACTTCTAAAGTGAATATTGGGCCTCGAGGGTCCATTTAAGGGACAATATGAGTGTTATATGATTGATTCTTAATATGTGTAACAAAGGTTGGGAAATGTCCGTATTTAATTCATAAAGTTTGGTAATGCTCCGTAACCCTATTTCGTTGACGGATAAGAGTTAGGGGTGTTACAACAATCTATCATATAATATATATGCTATTTCAATCATACTCCAATTGTAGCACGTATAATTTCATTCAAACTACTCCTACCGCTATATTTTCACTTTATCTTGAAATTTCCACTTTACTTTTGTTTGATAAAATTTTTCCATTAAAATTTAATTTTTGATTGAATTTTATTATTCAATTTAAATTTAAAAATATTTAAAGACGACGTTAATAAAAAATAATATTATAATTTAATACTTAAAATAATAATTTAATATAATATCAACAATTAATAAAAAAGTTATTTAAAAAAGTAAACTTAATCTTTTTATTTTTTATTTTCAAGTCTTTCTTTTATTAAATAAAAATTCTATGTTGATGTATTATCTTTTAATATTTTATTAATTTATTATTAAATATTAAAATAAAATATTTGAAATAAAATTTTCTTGTGAAATTTTATTTTAAATCATCAAAATCAATATTAATTGGTAAAATTTTATTAAAAATCAAGATTAGTGGCAAAATTCAATAAAGTTCAAAATTTAGTAATAAAATTCAATCACATAATAATTATTAGTGGCAAATTTAATCATATGCTTAAAGTATAATTACAAAAATTAATCAAAAAAATAAAGTTATAAATTTCAATACCCACTAATGCATTTTAACTCAAAATATTATATGAAAAGAAAAAAATCTGGGAAATAATTTTGAACTTTCCGGCTATGAGCAGATCCTTAGTCCTTACGACGTAATATATTGGTCATTTGCATATTAAACGATCTGAAATTTTGATAAATTAGTATTATTAGTGTTTCAATATCTTGGCGACTAAGAAATGTTCAATATTTTCCTTCATTTCAGTAAGCAAAGCACCAATTCGATTCCAAGAATACGTTATCAAACCAAAAGCTGCACACTGGTCTAAACCACAGTTGATAGAATGTGAAGATTTTATGGTTTTTGTTCATTCACAAAACATTATCCAACCCAACATCTACTGTTTTCTTCAACCTTTCAAAAATAAAAATAGTTATATTCATAAACATGTAAACAGCTCTCTGTTTATTTAGATAGTCACAATGTTTAGCGTGAAAGAAATGAAAGTTGTATGTCATTATTATTTTGAAAATATTGAACACAACAAGTGGGGACTCTCATGCGACCAGGACGAAACTAGAGCACATAGTGAACAGAAATTAAAATCACAACCAAAAGGCTGTTTTATATATTAATCCAAGATTCCAGCCTTCTTATAGCTCTCAATGGAATCCACAAGAGTTTCTTCCAATGGCCGATAACTCCACCCCAGCCTTTGTAATTTCTCTGAACTAATCATATCTTCCTCCCCTACCTCAGTAAAGCTGCCATTGCACAAGTGATTGAGGATCACAAAGAAGAAAATCACACATGAAAATTCCTAAGCCGTATATAATAATAATGATGAAGTAACATACAAATTCCTAAAGGATTAGACTAGAAGATGCTACGTATTCTGCTGCAGCAAGAGACGTACCTTTTAGGATAATTGTATTGAGGAAACATACTTCTCAACTTATCAACAAGATCACGTGCCTTGATCGTGTGAGCCGTGCATATGTACCTTCCTTCAGCCGCTGGCTTCTCATACACCAGAAGCAGTGCCTGAGCTACATCGCGCACATCAACTATCTTTCGAAGTTTGTTTTCCAGAGTGTCGTATCCCTCTGCACATCAACGCATTGCAATGGTGTAAACCAAACAGATTCATAATAGAAAAAGAATGCCACAGAAAAGCTATCATGTCTTTCACTTTAAACCATATTTTCCTCGTAACTTCTGCTGAAAGACCATGGTTGGAAGACAAGAAAAGTAGAATAATGCCCTAGCTCCAGCAACAATGGACTCTTTTGAAGAAGAAAATGTGAAAGAGACAATTACAATACGCATCAAAGTTATTCTATTATTGATGAACAATGAATTGATAAAACAAAACATAAATGTCTATATTTATAGGCTTATAAAGAAACTACCTTAACACAAAAATAGCTAACAACTTATTCAATTAAACTAAAAATCTGGAATTAACAAAGATTCTACCGAGATACTTGGTCAACTAAACAACCCACTACTTTGAATTAATCCTCAACACTCTCTCTTAATTCAAAGTTGCAGACACTAAGTAGACTTCTAAAATACCTGAACTTCAAGTGATCACCTCTGAACCTAGAGTGAAAACATTTGCTGATACACTTCTTCTATCATCTAAAGAACTTGCCCAATCACTATCTGTGAACCCACACAATCTGAAAATTGAAGTTTTTAAGTAGCAAATGTCATACTCCAAACTTCCAGCAATGTACTGCAAGATCTGTTTTGCTGCTCCATAAATGCACCTCTCACATAAATAAATCAAGAGAGCCAATTTTTGGTAGTCCAAGAACCATACCTTTATCACTTAGCAATTTCAAGCCTTTAATATTGAGATGACCATATCTCAAACGCTATAGCTTCGAGTCATCCTTTGCACTTGCAGCAAGAACAAAGTTCTTCATGTTTGAAACATCCAACGGAAACATCTTGTTTGAAGTCATGCAGACATGGACTTGTTTGCCTGACGTTTTGTTTTCGATGATACATGCATCATCATCAAATATGACAGAATATCCACCAGTCATTAGTTGTCCAACACTCAATAAATTGTATCCTAAATCAGGAACAAATTAAACATTATCCAAAATTTTTCTTTTTCCATGGCTAGTAAAAGATTTCATCGTGCATTTTCCTTCAACTTGCATCTCCCTTTTGTTCCTAAGTTGCACTTTTATCTTTTGCGACTCATCAACCACCTTGAACAAGGATTTGGTGCCTATCATATGATTCGAACAACCACTACACACAAACCACAAATCACTTGGCTTATGGTTAACATCAATACAAGCCATAAAAAGCTTGTTTTCCTCATCACTTTCTGCTGCAAAGTTAATTTTTTAATCCTTATACCAGCAATCAACTTTTATATGCCCATACCTGTTGCAATGATAACATTTTATGCCATATTTTATGTTACCTTGCTCATTGTATTGCCTCTGTCCCTCATTCCTTCCTCTGCCTCTGCCTCTGCCATAACCATGGCCACGACCACCACGAAATCCTCCTCTTCCTCGATCATTTCTTATTGAACGGTTATTGTCACATTGATTTGTGAATGTCTCCTTCACTTGAAATGTCTCATTCACTTGAAATGCTTGCTCCTCGCCTCATGAAATTGAGGAGACCCTATCAATTCGTCAACGAAGAGAACTGACAGATCTTTGAATTCTTCTATAACAGCCACAGCATGATCAAATTTTTTCGTCAAGCTTCACAAAACTTTCGCTACAATCATCTCGTCTAAAATTTGATCGTCGTAAGAGCGCAATTGGCTGACTATTGTCCTCGTTTGTGACAAAAAATCAGCAATTGATTCAACATTCTTCATCATCAAGGTTTCAAAATCACGTTGTAGTGATTGCAATTTCACCACTATAACCTTTGAATCACCTTGATACTCTTTTTGCAAAATTGACCTTGCTTCATTCGATGTGGTTGCTGCAGCAATTCGTGAGAAAATAGAGTCATGAACCGTTTGCTGGATAATGAACAATGTCTTAGCATCGTTTTTTTGGTTTCTTTCAATCTTTTTTCTTCATTTTCATCAGGTTCAAATATGTCTGCAAACCCGTACTCGACCAAGTTCCATAGCTCTTATGATCTGAGCAATGTCTTCACCTTAATGCTCCACCACTCATATTTCTCACCATTGAAAATAGGTATGAGTGGTTGAGAGGAAAAAAAACCAGCTAATGCCATTCCAAGAACACAAACTCTCTTCTTTTGTGTTTCTCAAAGATCCAAAAAGATGTTTCTCTCAAATACCCAGTGGACCCAAACTTAACTTTCACTCAATTGCCTAAAAGATTGAACCTTGCTCCGATGCCAAATTTGTTGAAGAAGGAAACGTGAAAAAGGCAATTACAATATGCATCAAAGTTATTCTATTATTGATGAACACTGAATTGATAAAACAAAATATAAATGTCTATATTTATAGGATTACAAAGAAACTACCTTAACACAAAAAATAGCTAACAACTTATTCAATTAAACTGAAAATCTAGAACTAGCAAAGATTCTACTGAAATATTTGATCAACTAAACAATCCATTACTTTGAATTAATCCTCAACAGACTCCAATCCAATACCACAAATTTAAGATTAAAATATGATAAGCCAAGTAAATTAAGCTCCAAGAAACTATTTTATAAATTGCAAGGCCACAAGGGCTTAATGAATCTATAGCTAAATAAGTAGCAAAGTAACAATCTAGAATATCAAGTAATTTCAGTAAATCTATAGCTAAATAAGTAGCAAAGTAACAATCTAGAATATCAAGTAATTTCAGTAGAACAAATTTCGAGGTTATGAATTGCTTGAATCTAAAACCTTAAGAAGTATTATTGACATTGAGCTCATGCAAACTCGTTGCACAAAGCCAAACAACTAGCTTTATGGTTCGCTTAGTGCAGAATAGAAGTGTTCATGGGCCGGGTCACGTCGGGTTCAGGCTGAGATTAAGCATGATATTAACATATTTTGTGTTTGCCCAAGTCCGACTCAGCATTCCTTATCAGACCAGCAAGCCTCATCCTTGATCTGACCCACCGGCCACCTAGGGTTCAAGGAAACAGCAGACCCAGAAGACACAACAACAACTCGTTTAACATTGGATTCAACACATGCTTTAAGCACATTAAGTGTGCCCTTCACAGCCGGTTCAATCACTTCCTCCTGTAAAAGAAAAGAAGTAAATACATGCATACATATATATGTATATATCAGATTACTGGGTGATGAATGTGGATTGAGGAGGAAATGAAACTAAGGTAGCGAAGGACAGAGTCCGGTTTAGGTCCCTTAGATGCTGTGTTGAAGAGGAAGTAGGAATAGTTCCTTTCCAAGTGTGTATACTATATTGTAAGGGCAATAAGCGTATTCCATCTAGCTGACTTATTTTCCTCTTAGGTCCAGAGCCAGATGGATTAACTAACCTAACCCCTAAGGGGACCTTGCCATGGTAGGTGCTCTGCTTTAGGGTGGTCGACAAAGGCTAGGCTAGGCTAGATCTGGTAATACCCAAAACTAATGGAAAAGATTATTCCCCCCCCCCCCCCCAAAAAAACGAAAAAGAAAAAAAGGACAGCTCTAGTTCTGGATATAAGTCGGGGCCCTTTGACCTAGTTAATGAAGAAATGGAGGGTAGGGTTTGTCATGCCTGGGGATTAGGAACGATGGTGGAGGGAACGGGGGAGGCAACATGGAAGACACCGGTGCAGCCTGCAATGGCGGAACAAAGAGAACCGTAATCTAGAACATTAGCCTTGAAGAGTTGAAGGTTGTGGGGTGCTCTCTCAAGTTGATTCAAATGGGCATATTTGGCATCCCCTGCGAAAGCAATGAAATTAAAAAGGTGTGGAGAGAAGTAGATGATGAGTTAGTAGTGTAACAAGAACCAGGTTGTCTAACGGTGCCGTGGACTGTGTAGTTGTTGGAGAGAAGATGCTTGACAACCCAAGAGCCAAGGTAGCCGCCGGCTCCTGTCACACACACACTTTTCCAGTGGCCTGAGCCATATTTTCTCTCACAATATTGGTTTAAAAGAACATTCTGGACTCCGCGTATGTATTAATTTTGAAGTATGTAGATGAGTCAGCTGTTTTCACTCGTCACACGATAGTCACTTCTCTGACTCTATAAGATGGTTGTTTTTCATAAATTTATTGTCGGTTTGACCCGCTTTGAAAGGATGGAAAAAGTTATTTCATCCATCAATACTAATGCTTTCAGAATCAGACCAGTTCAACTTATTTTCTTTATTTTTAAATATTCTTTTATCTCTATGAATTTTTAATATTTTATCTAATAGAATCAAACAAATTGGTGACTTGATTAATTTAAACATTAAAAAAAATAAAGAATAACATATCCAAAGAAAATAATATTTTTTTCTTGTCACATTTTTAATATTTTTATTTGTTTATTTTTATTATATAAACAAAATCTGGTTCATTCTATAAGATTAGGGCCCAAGTCCATTGTCTACAAAAGGTTCTAAAATAGCAAACAAACTGAAACCAGACCGGAAACGAACTACTCCAACCTTTTCTTTTTAATTAAACAGAAAATATATAATTAGGTACCACTTGTGATAAAACATGATTTAGGTACTAAAATGAGAAAAAAATATAGTTTAAATATCAATTTGTGGGTTAAGCATTTTTTTTAAATAGACTTAAGAGTTTGAATAACAAAGGTACCAACTTAAAAAAAAAATTTATTGCCTATGACCAAAAAATAGTTTAGGTGCCAAGATGGGAAAAATGTATAGTATAGGTATGACTTGTAAGTTAAGCCTTAAATATTTTATGCTTAATTCACGATTTAGCCCCTTAAGTATATTTATTTTCTCACTTTGGTACCTAAATTTTTTTTATCCCAATTTTGTACCTAAAGTATCAATTTTCTTTATTTTTGGTCCATTTTGTAATGCTGTTAAAAAAACCTTTAGGCAACTTTGGCCAATGAAAAAGCGCCACATGGCATGTTTTGGCCAATAAAAAAATGTCATGTGGCAATTAAAATAATAATATTAAATTTAAATTTTAAAAAATTAGAAAACTATAATATTAAATATTAAATATTAAAAAATACCTTTTGGAAGACGGAAACACAGTACATGGGGAACATTGGACATTTAGAGGCTTTAGATATCACATTGAACATTTTGCTAAAGTATAGGAGTTAAATATGTCATTATCCCTTAAAAATTATCATATATATATATATATATATATATATATATATAAATATCTTATCATACTCTTAAGGCACTTTAACTTTGTGGAGTCTTTTATACTAAATATTGTTCCTTCTTTTAAATATGTAAGGTATAATTTGTATTAGATAATAAAATATAATAGTTTAACTTTCTTTTACATATTTTTCACATGCATAAATATTTCATTGTGAGCATGGGGTAAAAATATTAATTAATTAAAATTAAGTTTTTAAAATAATTAAAAATTGAGTTAAATTAGTTATTACTTGTGCTCATGATTATATGTAAAAATTAAAATATATTAATTTTTTCTTTATAAATTTTATGAATATATTATAAATATTTTAAACATATTATTTCAAAATTAAAATATTAAGATTAATAAATGATATTATTAGGTGAAATGTAAACTGATAGTGTAGTTTAAAAATAATCAATATCTATTCATATCAACATATTATAAATTGATAACGTAAGTCTCATATGAAATTCACTAGCAAAATGATAATAAACGAGGTGTTAGGAACGAATTTGCAATTTTTCTTTTTTTAATTAAGTTCGTTGACTCAAATCTTGATCTAAACGAAAATTCATTTCAATTTATTAGTTCTAAATGCCTTATGACATTCAATTTCATGCATATGACAATTTACTTTTACTTTTACAATTCCCTCAAGTTTTACATTTTATTCAATTTAGTCCATAAAACCAAAACAAGCATAACTTTTACATTTAAGCTTTGTTTTACAATCAATTTTGAAATTCATCCTTCTAAGGATATCTACTATCTATTTTCATTAAAAAATATGACAGTTTCACAAACTATTCATTTTAGTCCTTAAGTGCAAAACTAGTTTTTATACTGTACAAATTAGTCAATTAGTCCCCTTTCTATTTCTAAGCTTAAAGGATAAAATTTAAACATCAAAAGCTTCAAAATTCATCAATGGTAACTTTTAGAAACTTTAGCAGTTTTGAAAACGGAGATACGATTTAGACAAATCGAGTTACAATGATTTCAAAAACATAAAATTTATGAAAAACGGGCTTCAATTGGCTTAGCATGCAAAGGAAGTAAATTGGATGAATTCTTCAAGCTTTTAACAATGGTGATTTTGATCTTGGAGAGAAGAAAAGATGGTGAATGACTTTCTAATTTTTGTTTTATGTTTTCATTTTACTTTTAACATCTTTTATTTTTTTGACTAATCTAAATTTCAACACTTAATTCTTTTATTCACATGCACTAACCGTCCACAATAATCAAAAAATGGTAAATTTCCACTTTAAACCTTAATATTAACTTTTAGACCCTTTTAACTAATAAAATTCAATAATGATTAACTTTTATGATTTTTACAATTTAGTCCTTATATCTTAATTAGTCACTAAATCGAAAAAATTACTTATCAAAAATCTAATTCACATATAGAATAACTTCATAAATATAATAAAAATATTTACAAGCTCGGTTTACGGAAAAAAAGGTCCCAATACCTCATTTTTCAAAACCATTGACTTTAAGGTCAATACACTTGTACGTTTACTAACTTTCCAATTATCAAAATTGTCGGAACAAAATTTAGTATATCTTTAAATTATACTTGTAAATATTAAATAATAATATTTACGGACTCGATCATCGAAAAATGGGGTTCCTAAACCACCGTTTCCTACACCATTGAAAAACGAGCTATGACAACTCTTCCCCTTTAAGAAATTTCGTCCTCGGAATTTTACATGAGAAAGGTTAAGGTATTGTGATTTTATAGTTTCTTTCAGCTCCCCAGCTTTTCTATACCATGTCGATGCCATAACACTTTTACTAAAGATACCTGCTTGTTTCACAGTTCTTTTACTTCTTGAGCTAAAATTTTTACCAATTCTTCATTATAAGTCAAAGCAGGTTGTAACTTCATCATCTCAGAAGATATCACATGAGAAGAATCAGATCTATATCGTCGTAATATCGACACATGGAAAATATCGTGAATCTTTTTCAAATTATGCTAATAGTGCTAATCAATATCCTCTAATATCTAAATCATCCGTTCTGGTTATCCATTAGTCTAATGATGGAATGCCATGCTATGATTCAATTAACTTTTCATATGAGTATTCGTTTTAGACAAGAAGGAAGGGCGCTAACTTGGTCAAATTGTCAACTATAATCCACATTGTATCTTTCTTTTTTAGTGACATGGGTAAACTCGATACGAAATTCCCACAGGCTATAGCAAACCCAACAGAACTTGATGCTCGACTTAACTTGTTGACATGTCTGAAATTTCACCACATATTCTGAAACTTCTCTTTTTATACTTGACTATCATTGCAACTATATAACTATATGGAATGAGTAGATACTGCCAAAGTCTTCACGTAAGATATCTCGTTTCAAGTTTGAATTTTATGGTACACAAAAATAGTTTCAAGAACATGGATTTTTGTTATCATCAACAATAAACCCTGAGGTTTGATCATTTTAAACAAGTCTTCATTTAACGAGCAATTTAGAATCATTTTTCTGTAAATTTTTAGAATTATTCAAAGAAATACCAGTTTAGCTCTTAAGCCCGCTGGAATAAAATCATCATGTTCCAAAGTCAATAAGCATTTTTTAACGACAAATACTTTTAGATCATGTGTAGGTCAATTCATTTTGTGTGGCTTAAACTATCAAGAAGCATAGGCAATTAACTATTCTTACTACAACAGTACACAACTCAAATCGTTGGGCAAAACATCACTGAAAACAGCAAATTCTCTCTCAGATTCGAGCTGAGTCAACACTTAAGCTTCTATTAATTGTAATACAATCATCGAAAAACTTTTAACTAACTATCTATGATGCCTAGCCAATTTTAGGAAACTGAGCACTTTTGTACATTCTTCTATGGTTTCCAAATCACACCAGATGACTTTTTTGTTCGGTTCAAAACAAATATCTTTAGCCTATATTACATGTTTCAGAAATATTATTTTCAGAAGCCAGAATTCACATTAGATGAACCTTGCATACAACTACTTTTCTTGTAAAGTCTGTAACCCCATTTTCAGATGTTGATCATCTTCGATTTCATTTCTCAAGTAAATCAGTATATCATTAGTTTGGAGCAACATGTGTATGTTATTTACAGTAGTTTCGTTCAACTATTTGTAAGCAACATGAAATCTCAAATCTCCATATTTCTTTTTCACAATTAGAATAGAAGCATCCTAAGATGACACACTCAATTAAATGAATTCTCAGTTTGATAACTCTTGCGATTGAGTCTTCCATTTTTTTTCAATGTGGTCAGTGCTATTCTAAACGGTGTAATAGATATTGGAGTAGTTTCCAGTGCTAATTCAATAAAAAAAATTCAACTTTTTCTTTCAGACGACAACTCTGACAAATCTTCTGGGAACACATTAGAGAATTTGAAAATGGTTGGAACTTGTTTTTAATATTTGTATTCTAGTATCTAAAATGCAAGACCTTCTATGATCCATTTTTGTGGAGATAACATTAACATTAAATTTGTGGAACATTTAGATCTGTTAGCACTAATATTAATCAATTCACTCTTTTGATATCACTATACAATTTGCTTATGTTTATAGTTTCTACCATATCGTAAAAAGTCAACCAAATCATATTGAGAATAATATCAAATTTATCAATGACAATAACATCGATCAATAGAAAATTCACATTCCGTATTTTCAATGGATACTTTTTACATAAGTTAATAATGATAACATGTAAATATTTAATTAAATATTAAATGTAGTTAGGGGTGTCGAAAAATGTAGTTTGAACTCTGTTTCAGAATCGAACTCGTAAATATTTAATTAAATATTTACCAAGTTAGTTAGGTAACTAATTAATTTCTGGTATAGTGAATTTAGT
The DNA here is from genome assembly GCF_025698545.1 of Gossypium raimondii. Classification (NCBI taxonomy): domain Eukaryota; kingdom Viridiplantae; phylum Streptophyta; class Magnoliopsida; order Malvales; family Malvaceae; genus Gossypium; species Gossypium raimondii. The sequence continues at coordinate 25,319,545 of NC_068569.1, forward strand.
GAGATTGGGAGTTATTAAGATATATGGTCTAAATCGCGTAAGGGTTAAAAGTTGAATTATAGATTAAAATAAATTAAAAGGATTAAAAAGTAATTACACCCTTGTTTCATTTAAAGTGGATGGTCATAATGAACATTTATGACATGTATATATATTATATATTATGTTAATATAATATGTATATATGTTATAATAAATAAATTGTATAAATGAATGTATAGTATATAATAAGAAATAATAATTGTTAATAATAAAAACAAAAGAAAGAGAAGATTCATTCTTTGTTACATGCAATTAGAAAAGAAAGAAAAAGAAAAGAAAGAAAGAAAAGAAGAAGACTCACGCACAGCTAGGGGTTTGGAAGTTCAAGCTCAAATTGGTTAGTGCAATTTAGTCCTTACACTTGTAATTTTTATATTTTTGGAATCCCAGTACTTAGGGCTACCCGACCAATATGGTAATTTTTGGTATTGTTCAAGATTTTAGATATTGACATTATTGAATAGTTTAAGTAATAGGGATTAAATAGATAGATTTTTAAGTTAGAAATGGAAAATGACTAAATTATGGAATTAATTGTTGATTTTAAATAATAGGGACTAAATTGTAAAAAATTAAAAATTAAGGGGACGAATTGGAAAAAAGGAAGCTAAATGTGGTCTAGAGTGAAATTAGTATAAAAATATGAAGTTAATTGTGAAGGTTAAAATTAGTCTCGGTTTAGGGACTAAATTGAAGAATAAGCAAAATATAGTGTGAAAATTGAAATTTAATGTGAAGTTGAAATGTGTAATATTAATGTGATTTAATTTTTTTATTCTGTAGCTAACATCGTACTGGAATCCTCGAGTAAAAAGGGGAAGGATAAAATCGACGTTGAATAACTAGAAATTCACAGTTTGTGTTTCTATAATCCGAATTAAATAGTAGATTATTGTATATATAATTGTTTGCATATGGTAAGCATTTGAGGTGAGTACTTTGGTACTTTGGGATTGAATTAAATTTATAATTGAAATGAAATGGATTGATTTTGTATATTATGAAATATATTGATTATGAATATATGTGTATTGAGAAAAAAAAAGTGATTATTATCAAATGGAATACATGCTTATATGTGATTATATATATTCATGAAATTGAGACACTGGTTGTATTGAAAAGTGAAATGAACCCCTATTAACTATGTCGGGCTGAGTTGGATATAGATGGCATGCTATAGGATAGGAAGAGTTAATGAATTACTTCGACTTCGAGTCGATGAGGCACTGGGTGCCAATTTGCTTCGGTTTAACCGATGAGACACTGGGTGTCATTTATATAGCGCTGGGGGCAATTATTACTTTGGATTTATCCGATGAGGCACTAGGTGCCAAACTGGTGTATTGATTGGGTCCATGTATCCGTTTGAGTCTGTGTCGTGTTAATAGGGGAAATGGAAAAGATGGGAAATGAATATGAGATGAGAAAATATTGAAATAGAATGTAACAGCCAGGTTTAGACCCTAGTCGGATAGTAGTTTTGGGACCACAAATCCGAGTTAGAAAAATATTTTATTATTATTTTTTGTGCTTAAAGTATGTGAATTAGTATGTGTGAAATTTTCGTGATTTAATTTATCCGTTTGTGTGTTTAATTTGATAAAAAGGATTTAATCGCGTAAAGTGAAAAATTTGAGGTCTATTTGCTAAAGGCATTAAATTAAAATGGAAATATGGAGCACTTGCATGTCAATTATACCATTAATAATATGGTGGACAATATTGGACAAGGTTAGGTGAATTTTTATGTTAAGTTATTAAGGATAAAATAGTAAATAATGTTTTAATGTTTATTAAATTAAAATAAACATGCATTAGTGGCCATATTGGTGTTCATCTTGCCGGATGTTGAAGAAAGAAATAACCATGGAAGCATTTTAGGTTTCGGCACATCGACACATTCATAGCTTAATTAAGGTATGTTTTGAGCTTGATTTTTGATGATTTTTACGTTTTCGAGATCGTTGCTTCGTATTCTAGCTAGCCCATGTCCTAATTTTTGAATTTGTTGATGTATTCATGATTTGCCATTGATGATAGCTTGTGGTTTTTGTTGTTTGGTGATGAAAAATAAATATATGTTATTAGATTGTCAAGTTAAATTAAGTGATTTTTAGTAAAAATGCATAATTAGGATTAAACTGTGAATTTCAAAAATTTAAGGGTCAAAATGTGAAATAACTGAAAGAAATGGGCTGCTATGAACCTTATTAAAATTCGGCTATACTAGAGTTTAGTGAAATTATGTGTATTTTATGTTTTAAGAAATAGGGACTAAATTGTAAAAAATGTGAAATGTTAGGGGTAAAAGTGTAAATTACCCATTAATGTGTTTATGGATGAAATTGAATGAATATATTAATAAACAAGTCAAATTTGTATTAATTTAGATCAAGAAAAGAGAAAATCGGAATTGGATCAAGGGAAATCTAAAGTTGTCGAATAGTCGTCCCGGTTCGTTCGTCTTCGTCTGAGGTAAGTTCATAAGTAAATAAATGTTGTTAAATTGAATGTATATATATATTATAAATGCTAAATTGAATTTTAATGAATATATGTGTGAATGCCAAATTATTTTATGCATGGGAGAATTCTGTACGAGCTTGATATGATTGAATTATGACATCTGAAAGTCCCATACGAACCATAGGTTTCTAATATGTGATTTTGTGTAAGAACACGTCTGGGACGTTGGCATCGATTTGAGATTTACGTGTAAGACCATGTCTAGGACATTGACATCATATATGATTATGTGTAAGACCCTGTCTGGGACAGTGGCATCGTTATTTGATTACATGTAAGACCATGTCTGGGACGTTGGCATTGTACGAGCTTTTTGAGCTATCCACGTATCCTTTTGATTCTGAATGGTTCTACGGGAAAAGATATGGCAAGACCGAATATGAGTTCATTTTAAACGATTAAGGTAAGTATTAAGTTTATACAAATTTTGACAGAAAAGGTAAGTGTTGATGATTATGGTGATCATGTGAACTTTATGAGAAATGGGATTATAATTATGTACGGAGTTAGTTAGGTTTGGTTGTTTCGAAATGATTTATGAATGTTCTTGTGTTAATTTATTTGCTTATGGCTTACTAAGCTTTCTAAGCTTACCTTCTATGTTTATTCGTTGTTTTATAGATTTTGAAAACTAGCTCGAGCTCGGGATCATTGAGGAACATCATCGCACTATCGATTTCTATTTTGGTACCTTGAAATAAAACTTGTATTTATATCATATGGCATGTATAGTCTAGCTTGTTATGCTTGGTTTTGAAATTGTATATATATAAAGCCATGCGAAAATGGCTTGAAATAATGTTTATGTTTGAGCATTTTCAGTCATGGTAAAAGTTTGTTTTGGTAAGTATGATCATGAATTCATGAATGGTATTTTGATTATATGGTTTGATTTAGTATGTCACGAATGACTTATATATTAACTAATGTTGGTATATGCTTGTGATGGATGGTCTTATAATTCAGTTTAGTAATGAGATAAGGGATGAATATATGTTCGGTTAATGATTTTTGTTATTTTGGTTAAGTAAAGTTTATGCCATTGTTGTTAATTGTCTATTAGGCAAGATTGATGAAGTGAGGAATGAATATGACTTGATAGTTTTGATAAATTGGTTTGGTGTGGTTTCAATTTCTATGTGATGATTTTGCTATGAATTGTGAAATTAGTATTTGGTTCGGCTAATTATAGACTTATAGATTGAGGTATAATTGACTTATAAATAGGGTTAAAATTAGTAAATGACGTACATTCATGTTCGGCTAAAGATAGGTAAATCAAATATTTTTTTATGTAATTAATTAATTGGTTATGTGTATATATTTTAGGCATGATAATTAGCATGAGAATTAGGTGATCTTTTAGTTATTATTTATGCTTAAAATGATATAATTTGATATGGCCATATGCGCACATGACTTTGATGTTTAAAAATTCTATGCTTGACCATTTAGTGGAGTTGCTTATACCGAATGTACTTTGGTTTATAAGCCATGTGATATTAATTATTAAGTTTAATATACGCATGTATTGAAGTGATATGTTTGACATTCAGTTTATGGAATGCATGTTTTGTGACATGCTCGATATATGTTTTGTAATAATATAAGTTTTAAATAATATTTTTTTTAAAAAGTGAATGATATGAATACAGGAGTATTAAGATTCGAAATTTGAATGGGATAAATGTATTGATGGGGTTAATTTACGAAGCATGAATTATAATGAATGCTTGTTATGAGCTGTGTTTTGTTCAGTAATGCCTCGTAACCTTAATCCGGTGATGGATACGGGTTAGGGGTGTAACATGGAAAATATGAGAAATGATTATGAGATGAGAACTGAAATATGAATTAATGAATTGAGATATGAAACTTGAATGAATTCAAGTATTGATCAAAGATATGAATCATTCCATTGCATGAGATGATGTATTCAAATGTTAAATGAAATGTCATTGATATATACTTATATATTTGAACATGTGAAAATCTTAGTAGATGTGAATAAAAAATTAGTAAAAATTATACTATTAAATTGAAACACGTGAACATAGCTTACTTATTGCATTTTGCATTTTAAAAATACTTATATCAAGTTTATGTTATTCATATTATAGAAATACCACTGAGTTTTACTCAGCGTGCGGTTTTATTTTTCGTGCGTAGGCTAGGTACTGTTCAAATTATTGTCGACTCAGCATCAAATCACAAATCCCAAGCTCAAGTGTGGTGATATTTCATTTTGTAATGGCATGTTCCTAGGGAGTCTTTTGTTGGTATCGTTTATAAGATGTTATTAACTTAGTTGCTAGTGAAATGATGGTTAAATGTGCATATTATTGTCGTTGAGGTTATGTTGGTATGCTAGTCTAGTTTATATTTTGGTATGTGATAGTTTAAAGTTTGGTAGCTTAGCATAATGCTTGGTATGTGCTTAGCTTCAAATTTGGTAACTTTAGAAGTTTGAAAGTTAGTTCAAATATGGTAAGTGTGATATGAATGAAAATCTTGAATGTTTGATGTGTTGTTGATGTATTTGAACAAATAAAATGTGGTACCAATGAGGGTACATTGGTTAGGCATATTAGGTGATGAATTTGGTGTATTTTGGGAATGTTTAATCGTGTTTTGAATGATTGATAATTGAGTTGCTTAGCGCCCAAGTAAATAGGAAATGGTAAACGTGAGTTTTAATGTGCTTTTGGGTGCACACGGCTTGGCCACACGGGCGTGTGACCCAAGTCAAAGAGTTACACGGTCTGGCCACACAAGCTTGTGTCTCAGCTGTGTGAGGCCCACGGCCTGGACACACCGGTGTGTGACCCCTGAAATCAAAATTTTTGTAAGTATTTCCTAAACTTCCAAAATTGTTTCAAATTAGTCCCTGTGTAATAGCCCGATTTAGGCCTAGTCAGAACAGTGGTTTCGGGACCACAAATCTAACGAGGAAAAATTTTACTGTCATTATATTTTTATGGTATAAAATTTCACGGAAATATTCCGTGAAATTTCGTTCGAAAATTTTGACGTTTGGGCACTCAATTTAGCCAAAAGGACTAAATTGTAAAAAGTGCAAAAGTTGAGTTCTATATGTTAGAGGTGTCAAATTGATATGAAATTTTAAATTGGAGGTCCTTATATGGTAATTAGACCATTAGTTAAGCTGGTAGACAAAAATGGACATGGTTAGGCATGTTTCCAAAGATTTTCATTAAGGGCATTTTGGTCATTTAGTTATTAAAATGAATTAAAAACAAAATTAAAAGCCAATTTTTGTCCATCTTGAAGCTAAGGCCGAATTTTACAGGGGGAAGCCATAGTTAGGGTTTTCAAGCTTCCAAGCCTCATAGTAAGTGCATCCAAGCCCCATTTTTAATGTTTTCTTACGTTTTTGGAGTCCTCGTAGCTCGGTTTAGCTTATTCTACCATTAATTCATGTTAGGGTTCATATTTGGAAAAATACCCATAGGTGAAATGTGTTTATTTTGATGTTTTATGGTAGAATATGAAGTTTAAAATTATGTTAAACAACTTTTGCTAGTCGATTTTAAGTGAAAACGAGTAAAACGACATAATCGGTAAAAATACCTAATGCTAATAAGTAAGTGTTAGAGTGGGAATTTGATGTTGCCATAGAAGGGAAAAATGTTCAGCATGTCATAAAACATAAGAATAAGAGATGAAGTTTAATTCCTGAGCTTTGGGACAAAAGTGGAAATATGTAAAAGTTTAGGGGTAAAATTGTAATTTTTCCAAAAAATGAGTCGAGGGCTGTTTTGGATAAATGTGAATATTAAACAAGCTAAATTTGATATTATAGATTAAGAAGAACCTGGAATCAATCTCAACTGGGGAAAGGAAAAGATTTTAGATTAAATTGCAAAATCACTGCATTTTGCACCGAGGTAAGTTGTATGTAAATAATACATCGTTTATAATTATTTTTAATATTTTTATAATATATGAGAAATGGTTGAATATGAAATAGTTATTTAACAATTAGAAATTTAGAATTGATAGTTGAATTGAACAAAATTAGCTTGAATTGTGGATATATATTGTCGAGTAAAAATTGAAGTAGTTCGAATCGAATTATTAAATTTGTTATGGTATTGGACTGAAATATTGGAAATTTTGATTTGATTTCGAATAAATTGTAAAATATTGAAAAGTGAGAATCCCTGTTGGACCGTCAGAATAGGAAAGGCTTGAATAAAGTACCTATGAAAACGTGTGTAGTACTAAGTGCAGGCTACTACGTGTATCGATAGATAATGGTCACATGTGTAGTACTATGTGCAGGCTACTATGTGCACCGGATGGCCTTGGTCACGTGTGTAGTACTATGTGCAGGCTACTACGTGAATCTAAAAGCTTGACCACGTGTGTAGTACTATGTGCAAACCACCGAATATTCGTTATTATTTCGACATGTTCAACCGGATATGAGTAATTGAAAACAATTATGAATATGTGATTGAAATGTGATAAATTGCAAAGGATTAACTGGAGTGATAAAGACTCGTACTGGACCTACAAATTAAATTGTTATGGAATGTTGAATAAATTGTTATAGTGTTATATGAATGACTGAAATTGAAACAGAACATATTTGAGCAGTGACAGTGATATTAGTTTGAAAAATCACCAAAAATTATAGGAATTGAGTGAGTGGTTTAATGAGATATATAATTAAATATTAATGAGTCTATTTTCATATAAAAGAGAAAGAATAGACAAAAGAGTTATATATTCTGAGATATTGAAATTTTAGTTAGACACGGTCAGAATGATTTTGAAATCCCCTGTTCTGACTTTGGAAAATAACTAAAAATTGTAAAAAAAAAATTATGGTTTTTAATTTACATGCTTAAATTTTCAATGAGTCTATTTTCATTAGAAACAAACAGAAACATCATTTGAATTCTGTACAAAGAGATAACTAATTTTTAGTGAAGAGGGGTCAGAGCTGTCGAGCAGTGAAACAGGGAAAATTTTAAAGAATAAACTGTACTAATTGGCTAAACCAAAAATTCTGAAAATTTTATGTTAGGAATATATATGAGTCTAGTTTTAGGAAAAATTTACATATCTTAATTTGGAGTTCCATAGATCTAGATAAAAATAATTTATTGACTATGACACAAATAAATAGCTTGCTGAAACTTGAATAAAGAATGAATTTATGTGTGATTATGATTATATTATCTATGGAAATATGCTAGAAACTTGTTTATTAATTACATATTTACTATTACATACTTACTTACTAAGCTATATGCTTATCCCTTTCTCTCTTCCCTTGTTTTATAGTGTTACCAAGCCAGCTCGAAAATCGGAGGTTGTCAGAGATCCAGTGACACTATCAACTTCCTTTTGGGTATTTTAGTCAAAAATATTATTTTGGAATTATGGCATGTATAGAGGACTTGGTCATTTTGTTATGTGTCATAAATTGTTCTGTATATACTATATAATAGTTTATTTTGTATAAGTCATCGATATGGACTAATATGGATTAAATTCCACATGTATGAAATTTCAATGTTGTGTTGAAAAATTTTAATGCAAGTTTAGATGTAAAAAGGGGCTTTAAAATAAAATATGAAAAAAATTAATTTTGTTAAAGTTCTGTAATGCCTCGTACACTGTCTGGGAGTCTGACACGGGTAAGGGGGTGTTACAGCCTGCTTATTTTTGAACTACTTTTAGGGTCCCATAAGCTCGAAATAGGGGGTGTAAGAGTAATTTTTTATTCTGTATTGGGGTGGATTAACAAACCTAAATTAAGTGCATTCCACTAACATCATCGTAGATAAATTAAAAAGATAATCGTAGATGGAGTATGGACTAATACTCTGATGCTAATAATTGGAATAGTCTTGTATGTATCCGAATTCTGTCATTCCAGAAGGGATAAATAGTGATAAGAGGACAGTGGAAGACTAATTTTAGCAATATATAAATAGTGATAAGAGTGTAGACAGTGGAAGACTAAGTTTAGAAATGCATAGCATAATTTATTATTCGAATGTATAAGAATCTAGCATGAAAGTATTAGATTGTCGTGACCTGCACCTGCATATTATAATGTTATTAGTTAATTTATATGTTGATTATTATTGAATTAATTGTTTGATTCGTTAGTAATGATTGTGACCCTAATCTAACGACTGAAATGAGTTAGGGGTGTTACATAACATACTCACCTAACAAGTTTGTTACTCTAGTATCATACTCAGCCAACTTTATCAATGTATTTCTTTCAGTTATGAAAGCAGTGTGATTGTATAAATGCAATTATTCAAATTCAATTAATGTATCTACAAAAATATCGAATAGAGAATAGTACTAGTAATAACATCTGGAATAGAAGCCTCCTTACGAGCTTGAATAGCATAAGTTTTGACAAGTACCTAAGTTTTAAATCTGATAGCCATATCTTTAGTCCCAATGCTATTTCTTTCTATGATACCACTGTTTCTTGGTCATCTAACTTTCTAAGAAGTAACCATATAGTTCGCACTTTGTTGTTTGTTTCATTTCACCCGATCCGGACAATCTCTTTTCCAATGTTCCTTGGAATCGCACAAGAGACAATCTCTACTTTTTAAACGGCAGTCATCTCGATGAGTTTTTTCCACAGTGAATACAAACCAATCTATTCAAATTACAGACACTGTCAACACTAGATGCTGGTGTAATATGAGATTTCAAGTTACTTAGTCTTCGCATAACTCCTCTCGAAGATTCTGACAAAAAAATGATATAGTTATTAACATATTTTTGACTTTTTCAGTGTTGGATTCGAAAATGATATTGTCCTACTTTGTTTATCGGAGTTTCGAAGTTCCAACTCGGCTTGTTTCTTGTCATTACATATATATTTCATTTTCTAAGCTCGTTCAGATAAAATCACAAACTCTTTCAATTACAGAGCTCCTACTAACATTCAAATATCCTCATTCAATCCATACTCAAAACGGATGCACATCTCAATCTCTATCGGTACAATTCCCCGAGCATATTTGCTAAGTCAAACAAATTCCCATTCATATTCAACTACTGATTAGTTTCCTCGTTTCAGCTCCAGAAACTCACTCTTTTTCTTTTCTAAATACAATCTACTGATATAGTTTTTTTTCTAAAATTCAATTCGGAAGAAGTCCCAATGCACTCGTTTGTTTGGTACAATTACTATCAACGTAGACCACCACTGATAAGCTTCGTCTTTTAACAAAGATATTGCACATCTTAAGCAGTCATCAACTAAACATGCCATTTCATCAAAAACCCTCTATGTATTCTCTAGCCAGTATCTAGCATTGGTCGGATCATCTTCTGTCTTTCCATGGACTTTTTCAACCCCAAACTTTTCGATCTTATCAATTAGAGGTCGTAATAAACTTTCTGATCTTATCAATTAAAGGTCGTCATGCATTTTCTATATACGAAAGATGAAGGGGTGTCATAGGAGGCACGTTAGGGGGCGGAGGTTGCGAAGCTGCAAGATTTGCTCTCATAAACTTTGAGAACCACACATTTATCATTTGAAAGACCATATTTTTCACATCATGTTTAGACAATTGTGGAACGAAAATATTATAACTTGCTTCCTGGATGGAAGTAAGAACATTATCATCAATATTATCAGGTATGACAAGATTATATTCAACCAACATTTTTATATTTATAAGAAAATAAAGTCAAATCTGATCAAAAGGCATCACACTATCACAGTTTTATACGCGCAAAGTTCAATACGCACTAGGTTCAGTCCTAGAATTGACTAAATCGTAGCTCTAATACCACTAAATGTAATACCTTTTGCTTGTCCCCATCGTTGGGATCAAGTTACGAAATGCTATAGTAAAAAAGAATAGTTATGGACAATTAACAGTCAAAATTCAATAAATTTAATCAAATCAGTCATTTAATACAATGCAAAACCTTTCTCGAGTCTTATACGAACTTACGTGAACTTTAAAGATGACTCAAGAACGAAAAAGAATCAAACTACAACATTTTCAAAAGATAAAGGCATTTTTGCAAAACAAGGGACACACTGTCATGTGCTCAGGCCGTGTAATAATCGAAAATTGTGTGGCCCTAAAGTTTCTTTTTTACCAAAAAGCACACAGTCGTGCCACTAGCTCGTGTTTTTCATACGACCGTGTGGTACAAAATAGATCAGTTTTGATCCTTGTTCAAACCAACCATTCCAAAAAAAAAAACTTAAATCATGCATTTTGCAAACTTAAAACCTGCACAAATCATTTCAAAACCAAGCCAAAACATAACATATAACATCATCCAAAGCATCTAACCAATATGCCACATTGGCACCCTTACAATTCAAGGTAACATGAATCATTACAAGTCATTCACCATTCAAGCTTAACCTACAACATTGCCATCATGCTTTCATACCAAATCCCTAATGCCATTTTCATCACATTAGCACAAGCAAGCCACGTTCATTATTAGCCATTTATACACACTTATAAGTAATATATGCAAGTTTCAAAACTAGGAATCAAATGTGGTTCAACTTGTAAACTTTCAAATTAACCATAAATATAATGCATCCCCTATATACATGCCACATACTAAGTCCAGTACGTTAAAATTCTACTAAGTCAAAAGTCGAATAGTGTGAGCTCTAAAGAGATTTGATCGACGTGTTCCGCAAAATGACCATTACAGAAACAAAAAACAAAACAAAACAAAGTAAGCATGTCGTATGCTTAATAAATTCATAAGTTTAAAACAGTAAACTCACTTCAATACACAATTAACATATCAAATTAGCTACATAAGTATAATTTCTTGTTACCACATTTCACAATAACAAGGTGAGTACGTCAAATAACCAAGTCATAAACATTTCATACTGTACATATCAATCTCGTTCAGCGTCATTCAATTGAACTCATCAATTTCATTTCATTTACATCATTCTTATATCATATAAACATTTCCAAAAACAATATATATCATCATTTAGTCATTTCCCTTTTGCATTAATCGATTAGCCCGATGAGCAATAATATAACCATACAAAACATAACAATCTATTATATAACATATGCTATTTCAATCATATTCCAATTATAACATGTATAATTCTATTCAGAACATTTTTCCACTTAAATACCATTTCCACTTCCGTCTTCCGCACAAAAGCTAAAGTAAATTAAACTCAAATGCACGGAACTGATTTGCTTGTATATGCTAACGTATTTTGACTACTAATACTAGCTTCGAATTTGGATTGCTAAGATTAGCTTCAAAGAATCCATAACATATGATATATCTTAAGCCATCGAATTAATTCCTGATTGCAACACCCATTTGTTCATATAGGCTGATATATTTGAGCCGCTAACACTAGCTTTAGATTAGGGTTGCTGACACTAGCTTTGTTCGATGCTGCTAACCCTAGCTTCAGAGAATCCGCAACATATGTTGGATCTCAAACCATCAAATATGCCTTGATCATGACACTCATTTTTCTTTCTGAAATCTTAATGGCATGTCATTCATATACAAACCATTACCAATTTCACTTGAGTCTATTATCAGTTTCATACCATTTCAATCTCTGTAACTGTATACACTTTTCATATTTCAATAGCAAACCGTATACATTTTAAATCGTGTAATATCAACATGTACGTAAATCAATCGCATAACAATTGCACATTCATATGAAAGAAATAAGGATTTGGTTTATTTGGTGGGCAAAGATTATGTTTCTATAGTGAAGAAAAGGAAAAATAAATTGTTAAAAAAAGAAAAAGTATTGAGACTAGTTTTAACAAATAGAAAACATAGAAAAACTACGTTAAAAGAAATTGAGAAGGGAGGAAAACATAGGGAGAAGGAGAAGAGAATGAGAAAAAAAAAGAAAGTTCAAAGCCATAAAAGAAAATTTTTAAATTGCTCAAAACGAAAAAATATATGGACCAATTGTGTAATTTAACCTAAAATTTTCATTTGAAATGATGGTTTAACATGCCATGTCAGCTTATCGTTATACTGTTAATGACAATTAACGCTCAATGACTAAAATGTTACAACCTGATAACGTAAGTGACTAAAACGTAACATTTCAAATATAAATTACTAAAATGTAACCTGAGACAAATAAAAGTGATTATTTTGATAGTTTACCCTTAATTGTATTATTAAAGCCTTTTGTTTTTAAAAAGTGGTTTAATTATTTCAAAATTTCTTGATTTGACTAGGTAAACTTTTTCTTGTGAAACAATGCCACATGGTAGTATACGAGTGGTCCACCTGTCAAAAGTTGTCAAAATTCAGTACTGTTGGAAGAAAAATACTATATTAGTATATAGAAATAAAGTATAATTATCAAATTTGAACTTTTGAAAGTAGAGGTACCGTATGACCCCCAAAAAATAAAAAATACAATAAATATACACATTAGAAAATTTGATAAAGTATAAGAATTAAATATGTAACTATCCCATTTTGGGATAACACAACACTCTAATAAGAACTCTAGGTATTTTATTTTTATACTAAATATGAAGCATTATATGAGAGAATTTTGGACATTTTAATTTGGTTTTGAAACTTGCTGGAAAATTTCGAGTCCCATCTCTATGAAAATTATGTATGAGTTAGTTAATTGAGTTGAGTTGAGTTGAGTTGAGTTGAGTTAATTATTTAGTTTTACTCAAATTTTTAATTTAATATTTGTAATCATAGGTTGTTATTAATTAATTTGTAACTTTAAAAATAAAATGTAAAAGTTAAAATGTGTTGTTAGTTGTTGTACTTTGATAAAATTTGAGATCTAATCCTATATTTTTGCCTTATTTTTTAATTTAAAATTCTAATTCGATCATTAACTTTGTTAATATATATATGTATAGTCAAAATTGTCAACTTGACATTAATTAGGATAACTTTATATGAAATTGTATATTAAATTGATAATTTTAACAAAAATATCAAAACAGTAACGATTGAACTACTATTTTCAAATTCAAAAAGCAATAGAATTAGAATTTTAATTTTTAAATATAGAGGCTGAATCTCAAATCTTGTAAAAATACAAGGACTAATGACATATTTAACCAAATACAAATTCCTTAATTAAAAAAAAGAATCTTAAGGAGCAAAAAACAAATTGCAACAACATTTCGACTCAACTACAATATCCAGAAGCCAGCACATATATTCTTTCTACAGTGTATTTTGCTATAAAAGATTAAGCTACCATTAACCAACGATTCCAACTACATTACAACTTTCATATAAGTATTAAGGAAAATTAACTTCATTATTGCACCCACATTAGCAGCCTACCAACCATCCTATTCTTATTTTATTAACATAATTATTTATTTCATCCTCTAATCTTATAAAAAATCATTTTAATCTTTCATTTAATTTTTTTCTTTTAACTTTTAAATTTGAGGTTTTTTTTATCAATCATCCCAAAATGAATGAAAAGTTAACGTTTTTAACTTTCTTGATGACACATTTGCATTTAACTAGTTTTTAAATTTTCAAAATTTTAAAAATATTTTTAAAAATTAATTAAATGTTGATGTGTCATCTGCGTGACAATTCATGTGTATATTCACATCAATGAAAGTAAAAACGTTTATGTTTTATCTATTTCGGAGTGATTTAATAAAAATAAAAATTTAATGACTAAAAAACTAAATGAAGAAGCTAAAATAATATAATTTATAAAGGTAAAGGTAAAATAATATATTGATTGATTTTATTTTTCTGTGCATATTAAAATTTAAACTTATTAAATATGGACATTTAAAATTAATTATATTCATAATTCATATATCAACATGCTTTGATTTGAGGATTGAAGTTGGGTTGACGCTAATCTTAAAGTTTGAGATTTGAGTGTTATATTTTATAAAGACAAGTAGGTAGATGTGTTGATTAGCTTGCTATTGTAATAATGGAATATATTAATTGTAATTATAATAATATTTGCCGACAAGATACCGAATTGCTATATGCATTAGTTGACAACGCAACATCAAATACAATCATGAGTTGGTTTGTGAAATTAATCTTATTATCACGTTGCAGCGTTACTCTCCCTAGGAAGCAATATATTGGGTAAATTAAACCGGGAAAAGATATTGAAGCCGCAACAATGAGGTCCAACTCCAAACCTCAGTCTCCAGCTCAATCTTCCGCCAACATCAAGCTCATCCTCATCTCTGCTTTCTTTCTTCTTTTCCTCCTCCTGGTTTTTAGCACTACCTCTTCTACCAGGCAACAACAAGAACCATCACCATCATCCTCCATTTCAGAATCCCACATTGCAAACTCAACAACAGCCTGCCCGTCTCTTCCCCTCACCCCATCATGCACCAAAGCCCCGCCGTCTCTGGCCAATGCCCTCATCCACTACGCAACAACCAACATCACCCCACAACAGACCTTCAAGGAAATCTCGGTGTCGGCAAGAGTGTTAGAGAAGAAAGCACCCTGCAACTTCTTGGTCTTCGGCTTAGGCCATGACAGCTTGATGTGGGCAGCTCTTAATCACGGTGGGCGTACAGTCTTCCTGGAAGAAGACAAGGCATGGATTGAGCAGGTGAAGCAAAAGCTTGCCGGTTTGGAATCGTACCATGTTGAATACGACACGAAAGTTCACCAAGCAGATGCACTGCTAGAGACAGGGATGAAAGAGAAATGCAAAGTTGTGAGTGACCCTAGATCCTCCGACTGTGAACTTGCTCTCAAAGGGTTTCCGAGTGAAATTTATGAGATCGAATGGGATCTGATCATGGTTGATGCCCCCACTGGGTTCCACGATGATGCCCCTGGGAGAATGAATGCTATCTACACTGCAGGGTTGATAGCTAGGAACAGAGCAGAAGGGGAGACGGATGTGTTTGTGCACGATGTGAACAGAGTTGTGGAAGATAAGTTCTCAAAGGCATTTCTTTGTGAAGGATATTTGAGGGAGCAACAAGGATTGCTAAGGCATTTCACCATTCCCAGTCACAGGGCTCGCTCTGGTAGACCCTTTTGTCCTTGATTACTTCAATTACAGGCATTGCTGCTCTCCTCTGGTTCTGTTCTGTTCATCTACTTGTATTCACGCATTATCTTCACTACTTTTGTTGATTACAGTTCACAACCCAATCAAGGCATATATATTAGCAGTTAAACCCAAGCTTCAATTTCTTCCCCCATTTTTGTTATCCCTAATATCTTCCCAAGTTGAGTGTTTCATTTACAGATGTGGGGGTATGTTCATGTAAAAGAATACAAAGAAATTGAAGGATTAAATTGATGAATAGGGTACCTTTTGCCATACCGTATCTTAGTTTTAACATCAATATTCGGCTACAAAGGACTAAAATTTGGATTTAAATAATTTAAGTTTCTAGATTTAAATAAGTTTATTAGATGGCTGAAAAATTAATGTAACAAATAAATTTATAAAAAATAATTTAAGGATTAAATGAATTTTAGTTGAAATAATACATACATTAAAAATTATGGTGTTTTAGGTTCAAATCTCGTTAAATGTATTTTTTAGATTTCACATGATTTGAAATGAAAAAATATCCTCACAATAATATTTATTATTTTATAAAATGATTGATTTTAGGTAATTCCTCAACTGAGTTGGGACACGGTTGAAGGTTGACATTAACTCGGCAAGACTCTTAAATATAATATTAAAAATCCTGTCACACGTGTATGCGTGTGGAAACCACAAATTTAGAACACAAATGCGTGTTTAAAAATAACATACTTTAAATAATAAAATGTATGGTTTGGAATTAATTAATAATAACACATGAAATATGCATGTTATTCAAATGAAAAAAAGTTAAATTATTTATCATAGTGTTGTCATCAGTCTTGAGTCGATGTCGAGTTAACTTGTGATACTAACTCAATCAAATACATAATTAATATACAACTGATGGAGATAATAAAGTGTCATAATAAAACTAAATTGTATAAAATTATTAAAATAAAGCTTTAGTTGAATAGTAAATTAAAAGTTTACTAACTCAATTGGTGTGGGTTTAAATCCCACCATATGTATATTTTATCGATTTTTAAAACCAAAAGACTAAAATACTCTCAAATAACATTACTTATTTTTTTAACTGAGTTGGTAACCAATTGACTCATGACACCAACTTAGTCAGGAGTTTAAATAATAGTATAGATAATATGTCATATATATTAGATTAGTTGTAACACCCCGAAATTTGGGGTTAGAAGAATTAAGGTTGGTTGGTTAGGGTCAGTAATTCAGATGGACTTTTAAGTGAATTTCTACGTTTTACAGTTAATGATGAGCCTAGTGATTAAGTGTTAGTTTTCTTTAGGTCTCAAGTTCAAATCCTTATTAACATTAGTGTGAATTATTTTAATATATATGTATGTATATATTTGATTGGTTGTTGTTAAAAGTTATTTTAACTAATTATTTTATTTTATTTATTTTGTTGAAAATAAAGAAATCCCTAAAAAATTCTCCACGTTTCTCTCACGTCTCCCTATTTCATATTTTTGTTATTTTTTATTCGGATAATATTTTTTAATTTATTAGAAATAACTCTTTTACATCAGACTAGATTTAAAAGTTCAAGTAGGATAAAGAATTAGGTTTTAATTATTTAATTTTATTTTCCGATTTATTTCGCACCACATGCGCAAGTTAGTTTTTCAGGTTGGTTTTTGAAATTCAATTGCAAACAGCAAATTGAATTGTTATTTCTCTGCTTGCAATTCTATTTCTCTTTTCACTTCCTCATCGTTGGTCTTGAATGTTCTTTGATTCTTTTTATTTGTATGTTGTTAAGGTTTAGCCACTTTTGCATTGTCTCAACGCGGTTACCATTCACTATCGCTCATCAAAGATTTCGTGTGTTCTTTAGTTCTTCGTTCAACAAGTTTCGAATCGGCTTAGTTTTTTAGGGTGTTTTGATCGTTCGTAGGTGCTAGGAATCGCGTAATCAGGTGTGTTTCTGAAACTACTGTAATTAGGGGTCGATTTGATGATGGCTTTGTTTTCTCTTTTTCTATCGTGAAATATGTGTTGTTTTTTTACTACCCGATCTATTGTAGAAACTTGAAAATAATCTGAAAACATGTATAGCTGTAGTAATTAGAATTTTGTCAAAACATAAAGATGTATTTTAAATTTTTAGCGCGAAAGGTACGCATAAATTACTTCTGTGGTCTGGAATTAATAGTTATAAAAAAATAATTATAGGATACATTGCAAGTATTAAAAGGAATATGGGTAAAATATCAATTATTTAATTTGCTTAGATTTGTAAATGTTGTGTTACTTTAGGGTTCTTTGTGCCTTTTGAATTTTCACCATTTTAATTTAGTTAACTATTTTTTTGTGGAAAAGAAGCAGTTCATTTTTATTTTTGAAAGGAGATATATGTTTATGTAATTATGTTACTTTGAATCAAACTCTAATATCCTTAAAATATTTGCAAAATCATTATTATTTACTTCATGAACCTCTAAACTATCTTTACATGATTTTCGTTCAAGTTGATTGTAATGCTATATGCTAAACCTGATATGCAAAAATGTTTGGATGCAATGTATGGAATTTGTTTATTATTGTTCTGTAATTTGAAAATTGTATACGAGTAAGTTTGATTCTATTTCTGTTAAACTAAATTGATTTGCAAATATTGTTATTTAATATGGAAACGAGATCCGAGTATGCCGATTCTGTAATCCGTGTGCATTTTGATATGGTTTGCATCTGCATTTGGGATTGAGATTTGTTTTCGAAGAGAAGTTCGTATCGGCAGTTTCACTGCATTACTATATTTTAGTGGTCTATCCGCAGTAATAAAAGTGGCATACGACCACATTGAGGTGTGTTCGGTTGGATGGATCCACCATAACCCAAATAATAGTGTGTCAAGGTTGGAAAGGGTCCAGTATACCCTTAGTTTTCCCTTTCAGGTAATCCGTGAGCTTAGGTGTTGGACTCGGCAAACTGGAGGTCTCGAAAACGACACATTTTGGTTTGAATTAATAAAGTCTTTCATAAGTTTTAATAAACTGATTTTATTCGGATTGTAAGTAAATTTTATGGATTGTAGTATGAATTTTGATTTGGGGATTTTCGTAAAACTTTGGGGTTTTTTTTGAACTAAATTTGTGGTTCCATGCTTGGATTTTAGCTGATCAATTAGCTATCTTCTTTAAAAAAATCACTCGATTTTCAAGAGATATTTTATGGTTTCTATTAAAAAATAAATGATGGATTTTTCGCTATTACATTGATTTTGACATTTCAGTTAACTATTAGAAAAACTTGAATTATTTGCAACCCAAATAATAATTATCAATTTAGTTTTATTTTAATCTTAACTAAATTATTGACTGCGACACAAAAATTTAACTTCAATCAGATTTTGTTAAACATAAGATGAAAATAATGTCCAAAAAGAAATTTAAAATTACGAACACTATTTTGTTTAGAGCCACTTCGGTCGCCAATGTGACCTTCGGATTTCGGTTAGAACTTTTGGGTCAGATTTTGGGGTGTTACATTAAATTTCACATGATTTGAAATGACAAAAATATCCTTACAATAATATTTATTATTTTATCAAATGAAGGAGTTTGGATAATTGTTCAACAGAGGTGGGACTTGGTTGCAAGCTGATAGCATCTCAATAAACCTCTTAAATATAGTAGAGATGTTATCTCAAACTCAAGCCATTTTGATATAAGTTTCTTTAAGTTCGTACTATTTAGAATCAAATTAGTTTTCATTTAGACAACTTAAATGGGTTCAAATAATTTTGAAATGGTATAAGTTATAAATATTTTTAATTTTGATGTCAATCATTATTAATTTTAAAATTTTCGTTTTAGTTAATTTAGTTATGAATATTAGGCTTAAAATCATTCATTTAAAAAATATTATAAGGGTATTTTTATCTTTTGCATGTTTTTAAAATAAATTTAACGATTTAATTATTAGAGTACCAAGTTGAGAAAAAATAGTTTAAGTATCATTTGTGACAAAAAAAAGTTGTCGGAGGATGAGAAAAAAAATAGTTATCAACTCGCAGTTTAAGACTTTCTATATAAAATCTATAAAGGAAAACAATTTAAATCTAAATGATAAGATTTAAACTTAAGACATCAAAATTTTTAAAACCTACCATTTCAACCCAAGTCTCATTAGTTTTTTTATATATATAAACAAATATATTTTTACATATTTTTATTTATTTATATCGTATGTAACGTAATTTAGTGTGTATTTATTATATGTTATAAAATTATATTTATATACATGACTATTGTATATTTTATATCTTTATATCTTATTATATAAATAATATATTATATATCATAATATAAAAAATATTTAATACTTCAAAATTTTGAAAAAAAAAACTTCACCTGTAAGGTAAAAAACTCTTACCAATAAAGTTGAAAATTGCCCTACTAAGGTAACAAGTAGCAACTCTTATAATGTTACTAGTTATATAAATTTTGTAGTTTCTCTTAAATTAAAGGACTTGAACTTAGTTTTTTAGGTTGTTATTCTAAAGTTAAATTTTTTAATTTACTTGACTCATGACACTAATTCAATTATATACTTTATATATAGTATAAATAGAAATTATTGGCAGCTAAGACACCAACAACGCAGCAAACAATAATTTTCAACAAACTTGTATCATGAATTCATGTGCGAGATAAATGATTTGTGAAAAAAATATACCTTCAATCAATCTGAGTAGATGAAATCAAGTCCGGTTGGAAGCTCTTGATGCAAAAAGTTGAACAATAATTGCAACTTTTTGCTCTAGTCTCTACCATATCCATCCTGTGAGACATGATCAAAATATTCTCTTAAACCTTTTATGGAATCTTGAAAAACCTTTGTGTGTCAGCAAAATATTTTAGGGCGAAGATAATAAAAGAAGAGAATAATTGATTCTTTTATTTAAAATTGATTCCGAATAACATAAGTCACGTAGCGGAATTTGAGAAATTCATATCCAACGTGATCTTATATCATTTTATTTTAATTCCAAAATAATTTCCTCAATCGAAATTCATTAAATACCCTATTTAATAAATAGGGTAAAGGAGATGTTAGCCATTTAAAATATGTGAAACAAAGTTCACATCATTTTAAGTGGACTCTCCATGCATGTATATATATATATATATATATATGCACGTCAAATATGCACAATATTGTGTTTAATTTTTAAACCTGATAAATTAATATGAATATATTTATAATTAATTTAACTTGTGAGACATGTTAAACATTTTTATTTTTTTCGTATTCCAATTGTTTCAATCATAGGGTGTGATCATGTAAAATCATGTAACATTGACAATAATATTTAAATAGTTCTAATGTTATAAATAGTGAATGAGATCTAGCAATGCATCATTGCTATTCAAGTTGCAGGAAGTCGTAGTATGACATAACCTTTTTTGTGGTAATGTGACTATGTAGTTTACCCATTTGTCCGTGATATCTAGATTGAATTGTAACATCCTATACCCAACTTGGAAGTCGATCAATTGCAAGATGTGACATTTGTTGCCAAAGCAACTCAAAGAAACATTAAAATCGACCACTAAAGCTAAAAATAAGGAAAGCGTGTCACGTACATTTAAAACATCATACAAGTGTTAAACGAACATAAATGAACTTAAATGGGTCCACATACAACAATTTGGGGTCAAAGACGAAGTTAGGTTACAAATTTCGAGACATGCCTCACTATGTTTTCGAATTTTAGGTTTGAAGTTTCATGTTTCGAGACAATGAGACCATGTCTCGAGTTATTGACCTTATGTCTCGAGGCAATGACACCATATTTTCAAATTTGTTTGAGTTCTTTAGCTTCTTCAAAGAATTCTATAGAGATTTTTTGAGCTTCTTGAATTTGTGTATGTTTACAATGACTTGGGATGATCTTTTTTAAATGGTGTCAATTACACAAATACAAGAGTTCCTTTAAAACTTATCTACTTCATTTGATTGTTCTACAATAATTCAAACTATTTTATTTATTATTTAATTAATTAGAGATAAAATAATAATTTAATATTATCACTTAATTATTTTATTTTTAATTAGTGTTAATATATAATTTTAATACTTACCTCTTAATTAATTTAAATTAATTAGAAAAATAATTATGACACCTATATGATGTCATCATTTTTACCATGGTAATTTTGACTTTGATCCACAGTAATTTTGGCTTGACATGTGATGCTTTATAATTGGTCCGAAAATTTCTTGTCTATAATTATATTAAATAAATTTGAAATTAATTACTTTTTATGATTTTGTAATTAAAAAATATTGGGTAATGTGTAAATTTGCCACTACGCTTTAGGTTAAATTTGAAAATTTTCACTATACTATATTTTGATTGATATTTACTATTATATTTTTGAACTAAAGATAAATTTACCACTATATTTTCACTTTATCTTGAAATTTTCCACTTTACTTTTGTGTGATAAAATTTTTCCATTAAAATTTGATTTTGATTGAATTTTACTATTCAATTTTAATTTAAAATATTTTGAAGACGACTTTAATAAAAAAATATTATAATTTAATAATTAAAAATAATAAATTAATATAGTATCAACAATTAATAAAAACATATTTACAAAAAGTAAACTTAATCTTTTTATTCTTAATTTTCAAGTCTTTCTTTTATTAAATAAAAATTCTATGTTGATGTATTATCTTTTAATATTTTATTAATTTATTGTTAACTATGAAAATAAAATATTTGAAATAATATTTTCTTGTTAAATTTTATTTTCAAATCATCAAAATCAATATTAATTGGTAAAATTTTATTAAAATCAAGATTAGGAGTAGAATTCAATAAAATTCAAAGTTTAGTGATAAAATTCAATCATATAATAATTATGTGGCAAATTTAATCATATTCTTAAAATATAATGATAAATATTAATCAAAACAAAATAAAGTGGCAAATTTCAATACTCACCAATAGGACGGTTATGAATTTGCATTTTAACCCAAGAATATTATATGAAAAAAAATTGTCTGGAAAATAGTTTTGAACTTTCTGAGTGTAAAGATCCTTGGTCCTTGCGACGTAATATATAGGTTATTTGCATATCAAACAATACATGAGGCATGAAATTTTGATAAATTAGTATTATAAGTGTTTCAATATCCCTGGTTCCTTCATTTCAGTAAGCAAAACACCAATTCAATTCCAAGAATACGATATCAAACCAAAAGCTGCACACTGGTCTAAACCACAATTGATAGAATGTGAGGATTTTATGGTTTTTGTTCATTCACAAAACATTACCCAACCTTTCAAAAATAAGAATAGTTCTATTCATAAACATGCAAACATCTCTCTGTTTAGTCGCTATGTTTAGCATGAAAGAAATGCAAGTTGTATGACATTATTGTTTTGAAACTGTTGAACACAACAAGTAGGGACTTTCATGCGACCAGGAGGAAACTAGAGCACATAGCGAACAGAAATTAAAATCACAACCAAAAGGCTGTTTTATATATTAATCCACAAGAGTTTCTTCCAATGGCCGATAACTCCACCCCTGCCTTTGTAATTTCTCTGAACTAATCGTATCTTCCTCCCCTCCCTCATTAAAGCTACCATTGCACAAGTGATTGAGGATCACAAAGAAGAAAATCATACATGAAAAATCCCAAGCCATGTATAATAATGATGATGAAGTAACATACAAATTCCTAAAGGGTTAGACTAGAAGATGCTACATATTCCGCTGCAGCAAGAGACGTACCTTTTAGGATAATTGTATTGAGGAAACATACTTCTCAACTTATCAACAAGATCACGTGCCTTGATCGTGTGAGCTGTGCATATGTACCTTCCTTCAGCCTCTTGCTTCTCATACACCAGAAGCAGTGCCCCATCTACATCGCGCACATCAACTATCTTTCGAATTTTGTTTTCCAGAGAGTAGTATCCCTCTGCACATCAACGCATTGCAATGGTGTAAACCAAACAGATTCATAATAGAAAAGAATGCCACAAGAAAAGCTATCATGTCTTTCACTTTAAACCATATTTTCCTCGTAACTTCTACTGAAAGACCATGGTTGGAAGACAAGAAAAGTAGAATAATATCCTGGCTCTAGCAACAATGGACTCCAATCCACTACCACAAGTTTAAGATTAAAATCTGATAAGCCAAGTCAATTAAGCTCAAAGATACTATTTTATAAATTGCAAGGCCACAAGGGCTTAATGAATCTATGCCTGAAGAAGTAGCAGAGTACCAATCTAGAATATCAAATAATTTCAGTAGAAGAAATTTCGAGGTCATGAATTGCTTGAATCTAAAACCACAAGAAGTATCATTGACATTGAGCTCATGCAAACCCGTTGCACAAAGCCAAGCACCTAGCTCTCAGGTTGGAGTACTAGTGCAGAAGGATAAGTAGGACTTGAGACCAGCTTTTCAAAGTTTAAAGAGAACCTTGCTACTAGCATTGATGGTGCACTGCAGAAGTGGCCCCAATATGACAGTACGACAAACAGTAACAACATCAAGCCCAGACTTTTTTGCAAACTCAAAAGCCTCACTCTCTGCTTCTGTCTTTGAAAGGCAATACCAATTCTGCCACAAACAATTAAACAAAGCAATTTGCTTATTAACAATGAAAAAGGATATTAGGAAATTTAGAATTTTTGTAGTGAGTCATATACCTTTGTTGCTGCGCAGTATTCCTTGTCAGACTAGCAAGCCTCATCCTTGATCTGACACCTTTAATCTTGTTGTTTATCCAGACTTCCAGCAGCATCCCAGCACCGATTCCACCCGCAACGTAGGCTCCATAGAAGGCAATAGTGGAAGGCGTGGGCATTCGAGGAAGGAAATAACAGTCCGGAATTTGTCTAATCTTCTTAGGAAGTCGTTTCTTTATAACAGGTTTATTACTGGCAGTGGGGTCCTTCTGCAACTCACTACCAATTGCTTTCCAATCAACCCCTTTCAATGGATCTTTAGCTTCTTCACTTCCCATTAAAGACTCTATTATAAGCTCTCAGTTATTTTGAATCACAAATAATACAATCCTAGATGAAAAAGAAAAAGCAATAAATCGCTACAGCAACATACAGTACACTTGGGACATTTTATATTGAACTGAATTACTTAATCTTATGAATCTTTTGTCGAAATAAGTAAGTTTTTGTTTTAAAATAATCACAATTAAATAATAGAGAAGAATAAGAAAAAAATCAAGATAAAGGAATTTAAGTATACTTGTTTTCGTTTATGAAATCATTCATTCAAAAGAAAATGTTTAGGAAATCACAAGGTAGAAATTCATTTAAAATCTGTAATTTTTTTTTGGGGATTTAACCATAATGTAAAATTTTAGAAATTATATTGTGTTATTACTTGTAGTACACTTGGGATAGTGTTGGCTTCCATTTAATATCAAAATTTAATTTATGTTCACAAAAGAATGAGAAGGTGGTTAACATGGTAAATTCACCCTATTTAGGATAGAGTCGTGTGTATGGTGATTGGAGATATAAAGATAGAGATAAGAGGGAATCTGAGTTTGGTGAGAGAAGAAGGTTGTATCCTCCACTTCTCGAGTTGCTAACCTTATATACAAAGCATATTTTGTTTTAAGGTGCCATGTGGCAATTTGATATTAGTGAGTCAAAAATAAAAAATTAGTAACCAAACACTTCCAAGCGTGGTAGGTTGGTGCTATGATGACTCGTGATCCCGCTTGAATCTTAGATGGTCCAACCTAATTCTATAATACAACCAATGAATGGACTATCTCTTTGGCAAGTAGTCAGTTGAGAAGAGCCATTGTGAGGAGTTACCTAGTCTGTGATTGCTCGGAGGATTCTAGCAAGGCGTAACAATGTGATTATGAGATACTAAAAGATCTCATACAAAAAAAGAGAAGGAAGTCTTTTTTTTTCTCACTTTTATATTTCAGAATAATCTTTTGAAAATTCTTTTTAAAATTATTAACAATTTTTATCGGATTGAATCAACTAATATAGGAAATTCAATACTTGGACCTTTCATTTGATGACATTTCAAGCTTAAAACAGAAAAAAATCTGAGTTGAATGAAGATTTATTTACAGTTATGTATAATATATAAGTAAACAAAAACATGGGGTAAATGGAGAGATATTTGGAGTAAAATGAAAGGCTTTAATAAAAGAGGACAATCTTATTCATGGCATTACCAATACATTATCAAAGGACCAAACTAGACAAGCAACCTAAAGCCTATTAAAAAACATCACCAAACTAAAAACATCATTATTGTTCAAAGCTAATAACATGAAAAACAACGAGAAAGAAATATCAAAGCTGGAAGCCAACAACAACTACAATAGGAAAGTCCTCAGTTTTGTGTTCCAAAATGGATCTTCACTCACTGCCAGTCGAGTTCCCTCAGGATGGGAACCAGATGCTCAGGATCCAAAGGTTTCTCAATGAACACATCAACACCAGCTGCCAGAAATGCCTGCCTTTCATTTTCTCCCGAGCAAGCTGTGACCCCCAGCATCTTACAACGCACCCCTATTTCACGAATCTGCCTTGTTACTTGCCCATTAATAATAATAATAAAATAGATTATCACACATGTTGATTCTACACAAAATATGAAACACTTGTTTTTTTTTTTTTTTTATAAGTAAGGTTACATCAAGGTCATTCAGGACAGGAAGAATTTTTTCGATGATGATGAGATCGAATTTGACACCGAATGCAATGAGGTCAACTGCATCTCTGCCGTTGTCGACACCTAAAGTTTGAACCCCATAAGAACGAAGAAGCCCCTGCACCAAAACCCGACGCGTCATGATGCCATCAACTACAAGAGTTATCATCATGTTCCTCAAAACAATTTCAGTAAGTAGTTGTCGCTTGTGTTCTAGTCCTCCATTGTCCCAGTTATCCTGGCCCGGTGCTTGATCGCTTGAAGGTAAAGTCGTTGCCATTGATTTCCTGATATTAAAAAATGTTATTGAATAACAAGAGCAAAAAACCAATGTAAAACAAGACCAAACTTAATTACTTAAACTACAATAAACTAAAAACTGCTTTGCTCAAATTGTTCACCAATGGAGAAAAAAGGAGAGTGTCTATGCCTATGCCTTAAAGAGGCAATGTTGTTGTTTAAACAACTTCAAAACTGAATTGATGTGAAAACAAGAGGCTGCATATTCAAGTTTATATAGTGAGTGAAGGGTTAGTAATTTTGGATTTACCTTCCATGTTCAGCGAACTAATTTGCAGATTGAGAGAAAAAAACAATTAGATGTAAAAGGAAAGTGTTTATTGTTGAAATATGTAAAAGTACTGCGTAATCTAGAACTAGATTTTCTCTTCTCCATCTTTAAAATTTTTAAACTTTTTTAGCTCTCAATATTTACAATTTTTTTTGTCAATTTGGTTCATACCCTTGAAGAGTACATCCATCTTTTAAAAAGCAAAAAAATTTAAAATTCTGATTTTAGGAAAAACATATTTAAAAATAAAATAAAACTCACCAAAATTCAAAACTAAAAATAAAAACACTTTTTAAATATAAAAAAATCTAAAATTCAATGTTATCTAATTCAGACTAGACTGATTGGATCAAGAACCAACTGATATATCGATCTGATGAGAGGTAAAAAAAGCTGCTTAACCCATGAACTGATACAAATTGGTTGAACGAAATTATAAAACCAGTTGAACTAACGGCTGGGTAGATTTTTATAATTTTTATTTTTGATTTTTTAATAATTTATTTGTTTTGAACTAGACGTTCTGGGAACCAGTTGGTCAGACTAGTTCGAAATCAATTCAACTATCGGATCAACCAATTTTTTATTTTGGTTCAATCAGTTCGTATTGGTTAATGGGCCAATCGGTTTTTTACCTCGCGTCGGACCAATACCCCAATCGGTTCCCAATCCGATTGGCTGGTCTAGTCCAATTTAGATAACAATGAATCTTTGAATTTTTTTATATTTTTAAAATCATTTTATTTTTTATTTTTTGAATTTTAAGGATGTAATACCCAATTTTAGCCCGGGCTCACATATGGAAACATAATTTTTGAGGATATGCAATCTTAGATATTATATGCAATCTTAGATATGATATGCAATCTTAGATATGATATATAATCTTAGATATGATATGCAATCTTAGAATATATGATTTTGTAATCTTAGAGATTTAATTTGTAGATACCCTTTAATCTCACCGTTGATGTAATTGATCTGCAGATTGGATTTGGGAGGCTCAACTATAAATAGAGGCCTCTCCTTCATTGTAAAAAAAGAGGGGAGAAAGAGGAGGAGGAATAAAAAGAACGATTGGCGCTTTTTAAAGGTGGCTTACTATTTTTTCTTTCGATTATTTTTTTACTTATTTACGATTTTAAAAAGGAGAAGGTGATACCACTGTGAATTTTATTTATTTTTTATTTAGCCCTCCGCCTTTAAATGTCTTTATAATTAGGTTTTTTATTTTTTAAATTCACTCTTTAATTTATTTTAATTTCAATTTAACCCTTCTTGAACGACACCGTTTTAGAGGAGAAGGAAAATTGCCCTTCCAAACCTCTATGTAATTCGAAGCGTTCAATTTGGTCCTCCGACTTTATTTATTTATGATTCACCCTGTTTTTACTTGCTACCCAATTTAGTCCTTTTTCCATATTTTCTTAAAATAAGTATTTCTAATAATTTTTTATAAAATTATTGTTATTATTATATGTATATATACAAATATGTTTCTTTTGTATGTATTTATACCTTAAAACTAATATATTTTTTGTATACTTTTAGACACATGTTTTATTAATTTTGATATTATTTTAATTATTTTAAACTTATATATTTTCATGGGTACATGTATATTTTTTGTTTATTTCAATCATCTGTCTATTAATTTAGGTTTACATGTTTTTATCATGTCCATTTATTTGATATTTTGCGGCCATTATTTTATTTATTTGTTCATATATTTGCATTATTTCTATGCTATCGTAGTATTTATTATTGCATTATATATCTAATCTAGCACAACATTACATTTTTTACTCGATTTTTTTTTAAAAAATCATACTTTTTTAAAATGGATATTCTTTTAATCAAAATAAGAGCTCATTATTGGGAATTCAACACGTTATGTCCTAACGTATTGGATGTGACGCATTGATTTCTCGAAATGAAGATTTTTAAAAATTGTAAAAGAAATATTCCGAGTTTGGGATTCTAAAGGAATCGTGCTCTAACGTATTGGGTGTGATTTCTTAAATCTTGGATAAGCGGATGTTCTTTTAAAGTAAAGGAAATATTTCGAGTTTGGGATTCTAAAGGAATCGTGCCCTAAAGTATTGGGTGTGATTTCTTAAATCTTGGATAAGTGGATGTTCCTTTAAAGTTTTATTGTACAAGTATTTTGGCCCAATTCATTTTTGGGGGAAAATTAGAATGCTGTGCTCTAACGCATTGGGTGTGGTATCTTCTTTCTCTGAAATAATAAGGGTCTTAATATGTAGCCTTTTAAGTTTTGCTAAAGATTACGCTTTTTCCAAATTCTCGACCTTAAGACACTAATTAATTAACTAGGTACCAATTTTGGGCGTTACGAGGGTGCTAATCCTTCCTCATACGTAACTGACTCCCGGATCCGTTTTTCTAAAACTCGTAGACCAAAGCCATTTTTTTAGGTGATCCAATCACACCCTAATAAAGATTGGTGGCGACTCCCAATTTTAATTTTTTAAAAACTCGACAACCTAAAACATTTTTGTTTTTCAAAAGATGGTTTCGACAGCTTGGCGACTCCGCTGAGGAAATTTTTTTAAAAAAAGAAGAGAGTCGAGCCACAAAGTTGATTAATTTTTGTCTTACGGTCGAGAAAAATATTTTTTTTTAAAAATCATAACATCCTTTCGCATTCATTATCTTATTACTTAAATATTGTTTGCATTATACATTTCATGAGTTCAACACTTTTACCCTTTTAAGTGGAAGTGAGAAGCTATGCCTTCGTGAGGTTTTCACCTCCGTATAGGGTAGTGGACTGCTTCCGGGATACATTCGTACCTATGTCTTCGTGAGATTTTCATCTCCGTGCAGCTATAGGGAAATGTATTCCCCTGAACCAAACTCGATCCATATGAGCCTATAATGGGTGAGGATGGAGGAATCTGCTAGTTCGGGTACCTTTACCCTAGAAGCCAAACTTCATATAATGAACCTTAGGAATCCACCCTAGGTAGAACTATACTGAACCCTAGTAGACATCCGATTAGGTGTTTTACTGTTTCTTGATTATATTTTATATTATTATATGACACTGACCTTTTGTGTTTTATTTTGTTTGCATGACATGGCATTTCATTTCATCATAAAAGGCGTTAGTTCAGATTTGGTTGCTAGATAGAAAGCTTGACATGGAAAAAGGGTTTCTTGATAAAGTGGAGGATAATGCGGCTGTCCGAACTTGGTCTGAAACAACGCAGCAAGAAAAGGGTGATAGCCTGGCCGATGGGTATGTATCGGAATTATGGGATTTTACTCGCATCAGTGTAACTCAAAACAATTTGCAGGAGTTGAAAGAAATTTGGAATCAATGGAATAATGAGGCTAGGCAGTTATTTTACGACAATTATGGGGACTTGCCTTATTTGCTTGATGTGAAGGTAGACAAACATTTGTTTCGAGCCCTCGCCCAATTTTGGAATCCTGCTTACAGTTGCTTCACGTTTGGGAATATCGATTTGGTACCTATGATAGAAAAATATGTGGCTTTACTCCGATGTTCAAAGTTTCAAGTGGATAGAGTTTACTCGAGAGCGGTAAATATGCTAACCTTTTCAAAGAAGCTGATAGGTATAATAGGGATGAGTGAGTAGTGGGTCGCTGCACGAGTTAAGCAAAAGAGGGACAGCAAGTGCATTCCTTGGAAGAGCTAGAAACAGTGCTGCAAAATTGTGAGATCCAGATCAAGCACTTGAACGCAAACGAAAGTAGTAATAATGAACTGCTCCACCACTTTCAGAGTCAAGTTAGGAGCAGAGATCATCTTATGAAGGAAGCTGTGGTCTAGATTCGAGAAGTAGCTGATTACGTACAGATTTTAGCAGTACATGCTGACATGCTGAGTATGAAGTATGAATTAGAATCGGATCGAGGGCAAGAATTAGTTTTGTTACTTAGGAAGATCAGAGTTCTGGGTACTAGGGCAAAGTCTTATTTGTAATTCGCTTTATGTAAAGAAATTTGCTTTCTAGTAAGGTTTTCTTATATGGAATTGAATCAAAATTGACGTCTTTTTGCATTCATGCATTGCATTACTTCATATGCATTTAAAAACATTAAAATATTCTAATTAATTTACATCATTCCTCAGTTAATCTGGAAACCAACCAATCAACCGAATACCGTTATAGTACCCGAGCAAAGTCAGGAGGCATGGACCAAAGATTGGAGAGAATAAAGCAAATGCAAATACAGATGCAAGAGCAATTGACTGAATTGCAACAAGAAATGAGGAATCAGATGCTAGAATTCCAAATAAATATGAGCCAGCTAACCCAGTTATTGGGTAAAGGGAAAAGCCCAATGGCTCACTTTGGGGATGATAATGATGACCCTATATATTCTCCAGATTTTACCTTGATAAGTGTCCAGGCCCAACCAGACGCATATCCACAAGAGGCACTCTTTACTATCAGATCCCGACAATATCTGACTGGTATATCGACAGAGTATATCGCCTGACAAGCTCAAAATCCGATCCTGTTGCTCTGGACAATTCATCAGAAATAAAACAGGTGAATGTAGAGCACCCAGATACTATAAAAGCCTCAAGGAAGAAAGGGAATAAGGGGAAAAATGAAGGCAGATATAACAAGGGTCACTCAAGACCAATCGCTGTGGGCCGATTAAAGACAGAAACCACCAGCCATCAGGTTCCTTTAAAGCAAGAATCATATGTGAAGCCAGGTACTGAAAAGCTCCAGTTCACGCCAATTTCAATGTCGTACAAGGAGCTGTATCAAAGCTTATTCAATGCGCATGTTGTTGCTCCTTTATATGTGAAACCTCCACAGCCCCCGTATCCCAAATGGTACGACACAGGTGTACAATGCGATTATCATGCGGGAATTACGGGGCACTCAATAGAGAATTGCATTGCCTTCAAAAAGCTAGTTGAAAAATTCATCAACATGGGTATTGTCAAGTTGGATGACTCATCTAATGCAGGAAATTCGCTACCCAATCATGATTGATAATGGTATGGATGCAATATATGAAGAGGTGTTGAGAAGTGTTCACATACGGAGACACAATTGAAAAGGGACCTTGTTAGATGTCTGCCCTTATAAAATTTGGGAGTGTTCTAAGTAATTGGATTGCGGAAGAAATCTCTGTAGTCTTTAGAGCTTGTTCAGAGTAATGTTCAGAACATTCTTGTTGCTTTTAGCCTAAAAACGATAGGAATTCCTTTGTGAAATAGGCTAATGTCTGAACATCATTATTCTAATAACATACATCTTTGCATTCGAAGCCAATATTTTTTCATTCTTTGCGAGTAATTATTCTTTCATTCTTTTGGATTTTCTTCCACATCATTCTTTCGTTCATAATTATATTGTATAAATAATCATTCGTAAATTCACACATTCTTTTGTATATTCTTTTGCAATTACTATGGGTCCTCAGATATCAATGACATGAGTGACGTCTCATCGACTCGTAATCTCCTTCTGAGCGAGACATGTGTTTAGAGGGATCTCATAACTTTCAAGATGTCATAGATGGTAGCCTATTTCTGGACCTATTAAGGATGGTAGAACAAGTCGGAAAATGGATCTCACCCTACAAAGAATTATCAGGGTACATGACTTCTCCTTATGTGGGGCATGGAGGTCATTTGGTCGATCTCGCCAAAAGAGTCTGATGGTCATCAATTCATCTTTGTGATCGTCAATTACTTTACTAAATGTGTGGAAGCTGTTTCGTATGTCAATTCTTGAAGAATCATATGGAACGCCAAAAGGATCATATCTGACAATGTACTAAATTTGAACAATAGCACAATATCAAAAGTTTACAGTCTGTTCACGATTAATGCCATATTGCCCAAAGAAAAGATGGCAAAAAAAAAACTACTCTGCTGGGGCAATGACTTTTTCTTGGGCCCATCGTGGTTTTGCCTATTGAAGATAAGATTCTGTCACTCTGAGTTTTTAGATCTAATTAAAGAGGAATGTTCAAAGTTATCCATCATGGTCAAATGCGCCAAAAGAAAATGATGCGAGCTTACAAAAAAAGGTTCGCCCTAGAGAACTCCTTGAGAGGGACCTGGTATTGAAGGTGATCTTTCCCATACAAAAAGAATTTTATCCAAGATGGGAAGGGCTTTATGTTGAAGGCCTTATCTGAAAAAGTGTTGATTTTGATCAGAAGGGATAACAAGGACGTGCCTAATCCTATGAGTTCAGATTCAATCAAAATTATTTCAAAAAGAAAAAAGAAAAGAAGAAAGAAAATGGAGAGGCCAAGGTGAAAACCCGCAAAGGGCGCCTTGAGACCAAAGGGGATTTGAGTTGAAAACCTGAAAAGGGCGGCTCAAATATTGATTAGAATGGGGCAAGAGGTAATCAGAGCAGTTCAAATTTTGACCAGATGGGGCATGTGGTGATCTTGTTATACCTGAATTATCAGGAAAAGGTAGGCAACATCTTGGGGCATTGGCAGAGTACTGTGGATCTCCTAAACACATGTCAAACTTAGAAGGATCTTTAAAAAGTTTGTACAGAGAAGTTCAAGCTGCGATATCTGGGGCACCCAATATTCATACTGAATTTGTTATTCTTGGAATACTTCATTCTTTTCCAAGATACACATTCCCAATCAATTTCTTTGCTATCCTTGTTTACTATTTTTGATAATTTATTCCTTTCGAGCTATGCTCAGAACCAATTGTATTCTCATCCATTGTTATACCCTTTTTGCAAGCATGTTGCATTAGAATAATGATTAATAGACTAATAAAACTTTCACGAAGGAAGTTTTGCATATTACTCTAGAAGTTTCTAAATAATACAGGAGCCTGAAACATGACTATTGTTTAGAACGCACCAAGTTTAAATGTTGGAAATCTGAGAAGGAAGAGTCTAAATGAAGACTATCTCTTTAGATTTTGTGGTCAAAAACATTGATCAAACAAAATGACAGGATGTCAGGTGGGTGACAAAGTTTAAATCATCAAACAATAAGAAGGGGTTTCCTTGGAGAAGAGAATCCTTCATTTGTGCGTGATCATTTGATATGACACCCTAGGAATGGTGTAGGAAAACAAAGAGTTTCGCATTCTGTATCTTCGAATTGTGATAGCAGAGGATTGAGAAAAGGCCAGATATTTTTACCCTTGGGTCACAGTAGAAGAAAGAGGGTACAAATTTTGCATCCCAATGGATTAAACTTGAAGGTTCACAGTGGGGGGCAGCCTGGCTAAATGTTTCTTCAGAAAAGCCAGTGAAGCAAGAAGGCG
Source organism: Gossypium raimondii (assembly GCF_025698545.1). Lineage (NCBI taxonomy): Eukaryota > Viridiplantae > Streptophyta > Magnoliopsida > Malvales > Malvaceae > Gossypium > Gossypium raimondii. The sequence continues at coordinate 25,353,738 of NC_068569.1, forward strand.
TTGTAGCACGTCAGTCACAAAGCCTTAATAAACTTCGAGTAATGACAACCTAAAAGGGATCGTTCTCGAAAAAATAAATTTTACATTCATGCAAAATTCACACATGTCTAGTTAGGAGCATTTGATTCATTTTGATCATGTCATCCTAATCATTAGGCATAATTAGGTTCATTATACGGTCATGTTCCTAGAAAATGATCGGTGAAATCACAAAGCCTTGCCTCCACAGGTTGCGGTGGAGCGAGTTGAAAATAATAGATCTTGCCTTCCTGTACTGGTAGTGAAGCAGATCGAAGACATCACTCTTATCGCCTTGACGTTGCAATGAAAAAGATTGAAGCCACAACGGCGAATCTTATTTCCCTGGCATTGTAGCGGAGCAGATTGAAGCCACGATGGTGAATCTTATCTCTCTGGCGATAAGGCTTGGATTAGCTGAGGCGGAGCAGATTAAAGCTGTGGGCAGCAAATCCTATCTCTTTGGAATCACAGTGAAGTAGATTGAAACCACGACGGTAAATCTTACTTCTCTGGCAGTATAGTGGAACAGATTGAAGCTACGACGGTAAATCTTGTTTCCCTAACATTGCAATTAAAAAGGTTGAAGCCGCAATGGCGAATCTTATTTCTTTGGCAGTGCAGTGGATCAGATTGAAGCTACGACGGCGAATCTCGTCCTCGACATTGCAGTTAAACAAATTGAAGATGGCAAATCTTATCTCCCTGAAGTTGCAGTGGAGCAGATTAAAGCCAATGATCCTATCTCCCTAAAGTTGCAGTGGAGCGGATTAAAGCCGATCTTATCTCTCTAAAGTTGCAGAAAGCAGATCACATCTGGTCTTATCTCCCTGAAGTTGCAGTGGAGCAGACTAAGTAAACAAGTCTTATCCTTCTGAAGTTGCAGTGAGGCAGACCCAAGATGGCGAATCTTATCTCTCTGAAGTTGCAGTGGAGCAGATTAAAGCCAATAATCCTATCTCCCTAAAGTTGCAGTGGAGTGGGTTAAAACTGATCTTAGCTCCCTAAGCAGTAGTGGAGCAGATTGAAGATGGCGGATTTTACCTCCCTGTGGTTATAGTGGATTACATTAAAGCCAGTAATTCTACTTCCCTGGACAACAGTGGAATAGATTGAAGATTTCAGATCTTATCTCCCTAAGCGAGAGTGGAGCGATCAAGATGGCGATTTTACCTCCCGTGGTTATAGTGGAGTACATTGAAGCCGATAATTCTACTTCTCCGCAACAATGGAATAGATTGAAGATTTCAGATCTTATCTCCCTAAGAAGTAGTGGAGCAGATCGAAGATGGCAGATTTTACCTCCCTGTGGTTACAGTGGAGTACGTTGAAGCTAGTAATTCTACTTCCCTAGGCAACAGTGGAATAGATTGAAGGTTTGAGATCTTATCTCCTAAGCGAGAGTGGAGTAGATCAAAGATGGTGGATTTTACCTCCTGTCACACAATGGAGTACATTGAAGTCGATAATCCTATCTCCCGGTCAGCAGTGGAATAGGTTGAAGATTGTAAGTCTTATCTCCCTGCAGTTGCAATGGAATAGATTGAAGCACTAGCTCCTATACTTCTGAAGATGCAGTAGGAAGGAATGAGGCTACTTGAAGAAGAAGAGTTTCATGTTCCAGCAAGACCGGCCAAAATTGGACATTTTTAAAGTCTTTGTTCCGTTCCTGTTACACGACAACGAGCAAAGAGGGGCAGTTGTAATACCCAATTTTAGCCCGGGCTCACATATGGAAACATAATTTTTGAGGATATGCAATCTTATATATATATATGCAATCTTAGATATGATATGCAATCTTAGATATGATATATAATCTTAGATATGATATGCAATCTTAGAATATATGATTTTGTAATCTTAGAGATTTAATTTGTAGATACCATTTAATCTCAGCCGTTGATGTAATTGATCTGTACCGTTGGATTTGGGGAGGCTCAACTATAAATAGAGGCCTCTCCCTTCATTGTAAAAAAAAAGAGGGGGAGAAAAGAGGAGGAGGAATAAAAAAGAACGATTGGCAGTTTTTTAAAGGTGGCTTACTATTTTTTTCTTTCGATTATTTTTTTTACTTATTTACGATTTTAAAAAAGGGAGAAGGTGATACCACTGTGAATTTTATTTATTTTTTTATTTAGCCCCTCCGCCTTTAAATGTCTTTATAATTAGGTTTTTTTATTTTTTTAAATTCACTCTTTAATTTATTTTAATTTCAATTTAATCCTTCTTGAATGACACCGTTTTAGAGGAGAAGGGAAAATTGCCCTTCCAAATTCTTCTATGTAATTCGACGTTCAATTTGGTCCTCCAGACTTTATTTATTTGGGATTCACCTGCTTTTTACTTGCTACCCAATTTAGTCCTTTTTCCATATTTTCTTAAAATAAGTATTTCTAATAATTTTTTTATAAAATTATTGTTATTATTATATGTATATATACAAATATGTTTATTTTGTATGTATTTATACCTTAAAACTAATATATTTTTTGTATACTTTTAGACACATGTTTTATTAATTTTGATATTATTTTAATTATTTTAAACTTATATATTTTCATGGGTACATGTATATTTTTGTTTATTTCAATCATCTGTCTATTAATTTAGGTTTACATGTTTTTATCATGTCCATTTATTTGATATTTTGCAGCCATTATTTTATTTATTTGTTCATATATTTGCATTATTTCTATGCTTTCGTAGTATTTATTATTGCATTATATATCTAATCTAGCACAACATTACATTTTTTACTCGATTTTTTTTAAAAATCAAACTTTTTTAAAATGGATATTCTTTTAATCAAAATAAGAGCTCATTATTGGGAATTCAACACGTTGTGTCCTAACGTATTGGATGTGACGCATTGATTTCTCGAAATGAAGATTTTTAAAAATTGTAAAGGAAATATTCCTAGTTTGGGATTCTAAAGGAATCGTGCCCTAACGTATTGGGTGTGATTTCTTAAATCTTGGATAAGCGGATGTTCTTTAAAGTAAAGGAAATATTTCGAGTTTGGGATTCTAAAGGAATCGTGCCCTAACGTATTGGGTGTGATTTCTTAAATCTTGGATAAGTGGATGTTCCTTTAAAGTTTTATTGTACAAGTATTTTGGCCCAATTCATTTTTGGGGGAAAATTAGAATGCTGTGCTCTAACGCATTGGGTGTGGTATCTTCTTTCTCTGAAATAATAAGGGTCTTAATATGTAGCCTTTTAAGTTTTGCTAAAGATTACGCTTTTTTCAAATTCTCGACCTTAAGACACTAATTAATTAACTAGGTACCAATTTTGGGCGTTACGAGGTGCTAATCCTTCCTCATACGTAATCGACTCCGGATCCGTTTTCTAAAACTCGTGAGACCAAAGCCGTTTTTTTAGGTGATCCAATCACACCCTAATAAAGATTGGTGGCGACTCCCAATTTTAATTTTTTAAAAACTCGACAACCTAAAACATTGTTGTTTTTCAAAAGATGGTTTCGACAAAGGAGTTTTATTTTTTCATAATGTTTTAATTTGTAAAAAATATAATTTTTTATGTTTTTATTTAAAATATGAAAAAAATTACTTTTTTTACTTAATGACCAAATTGAAAAAATTTGTAAATATTAAGGGCTAAAAAGTTATTTTACATTCGACACCATTAACTTTAACGGCAAAATTAGACGGAGAAATTAAGATTTCTAAATAAAAAAAAGTACAAGGGCTCAATATCTCAAAACTAAAGTATAGGGATTAAATTTTACATTTCAAAATTGTACAGGACCTTTGGCATATTTAAAACTACATTAATCCTTTAATGTTTACAATTTTTGTTAATTGGGCCTTTATTCCTTTTTGAGCTAAATTTAGCTATTAATCTTTCAAAACAATCAAATTACTTTTTTTAAACAAAATGTTGACTAAAAAATAATATTTTAACAATATTAGCGTGTCAAACTACATGTACTTCATGTTAACATGGCACTATTTTTTTTAAAATAAATCATAAAAATTCAAAAAGTTAGCATGAAGTACATGTAAATTGCTATGGGGTTGTCGTGTTTAAAAATTTAATGTTTTAATCTTTATTTTTGTAAAAAAAATACAAATTGACTATTTTGGAAAGATTGACGATCAAATTATTCCTTTAAAAAGTTAATGGTTAAATTTAGCTAATAATAATAATAAATGTCAAATTGACTTTAAAAATTAAATTTCTCATTAAGGAGAGATCCACTTACACCGATATAAAACTACTTTAAATTTACACATTTTATATCTCTTTGTATAATTTCTATTTTAATAATTGATTTTAAAATAAAGATAGATTAGGACAAACAAAACCTAATGTAAATTAAAGATTTAAAAATACTACCAAAAGAGAAGCAACAAAAGTTGGAACTATAAAAGAACTAAAGAAGTCTCTAATTTTAGATATTCAGAGTGCTCACAAGATCAAATACTGACGGACAAACTCATTTCCTTAACTCTGAATAGAACAATATCTCTTAATCTCTAATCTTCTTCTACTAACATTAATTAAATATTGCTCATTTAATATGGTTATAATAATTTAATTATTATTTTTATAAATAAATTATAAAAGGTAGCATATTAAATAATATAATAACTCTATTTTATTTTTCATGACTTTAATATATGTTGATATAAAGATGAGAAAGTGGTGAAGATGGTTGATTCACTCCTAGGGTCGTGTATATGGTGATTGGAGATATAAAGAGGGAGAAATGGGAACCTGAGTCTGGTGAGGGAAGAAGGTTGTGTTCCACCTCTTCTTGAGCTACTAACCGTATATACAAATCATCTCTTGTTTTGAAGTGTCATACGGTGATTTGATATTAATGGGTCAAAGGTCAGAAGCCAATAACTAAATGCTTCCATGCTAGGTAGGTTGGCGTTATGATAACTTTAAGTGGTCTCACTTGCATCTTAAATGGTTCAACCTAACTTTGTAAGACAACTAATGAGTGAATCCATTTATTAGGCAAATAGTTAGTTGATGAGAGCTACCGCGAGGAGTTGTTTGGGCTGTGATTGCTTGCAGGGTCCTAGCAAGACGTAACAATGTGATTAATGGATATTCTCTTACTTTTATGTTCTGGAATAATCTTCCAAAATATCTTTTTTAAAAATTTGTAACCATTTTTATCGGGTTGGATAAATTTAATATAAAAAATTCAATGCTAGACTTTCATTTCATGGCATTCCATGCTTAAAACAGAAAAAATCTGAGTTGAATCTTAAAATATATATATATATATATATATATATATAAACATTTACTTGGGCTAAATGGAGAGATATTTGGGATAAAATGAAAGACTTTAATAAAATAGAACAATCTTATTCATGCCATTACCGGTGCATTACCATAGGATCATACCCGACAAATAGGCTATAGCCTACTAAAAAACATTGTTATTGTCCAAAGCTAATAACATGAAAAACAACGAAGAAGATGTATCAAAGTTGATAGCCAACTACTACAACAATAGGAAAGTCCTTATTTTTGCGTTCCAAAATGGATCTTCACTCACCACTCATCGAGTTCTTTCAAGATGGGAACCATATGCTTAGGATCCAAAGGTTTCGATCTCAATGAACACATCAACACTAGCCGCCAAAAATGCCTACCTTCCACTTTCTTCCGAGCAAGCTGTGACCCCCAGCATCTAACAATGCACCCCTATTTCATGAATCAGCCTTGTTGCCTGTTCATCAATAATAATAAAAACCAAATGATCACACATGTTGATTCTACACAAAACATGAAACACTTGTCTTTTATATGTAAGGTTACCTCAAAGCTATTTAAGACAAGAAGAATCATATCATGAGACTGAATTTGGTACCAGAGGCAACGAGGCCGATTGCATCCTTGTTGTTGTCAACACCTTGAGCTTTAACCCCATAAGAATGAGGAAGTCCCTGTTCCTAAGAACAATTTCAGTAAGTAGTTGTAACTTGTGTGCTAGTCATCCATTGTCCCAGTTATCCTTGTCCGATGCTTGATCGCCTAAAGCTAAAGTTGGTGCCACTGATTTCCTGAGATTAAAACAAGTTATTGAGTAACAAGAGCAAAAACCCAATGTAAGATAACACCAAACCCAATGTAAGACAACACCAAACTTAATTACCTAAACTACAAGAAATTAAAAATCGATTTACTCAAATTGTTCACCAATGGAGAAAAAACAAAGAGTATCTATGCCTATGCCTTAAAGAGGCAATGTTGTTGCTCACTTAATGTTAGCAAACAACTTGAAAACTGAATCAATGTGAAAACAAGAGGTTACATATTTAAGTTTATATAGTGAGTGAAGGGTTAACAATTTTGGATATACCTTCAATGTTAAGTGAACTAATTTGTAGATTGAGACAAAAAAATAATTACATGTAAAGGTATTGGATTCCCAGGAAAGTGTTTATTGTTGAGAAATATTGAAGCAATGCATAATCTAGAACCGAATTTTCTCTCTCTGTTATTAATTGGATTTATTTATTAGTATATGAATATTAAAGGCTGCCTAACCAACTACTTTAGATCAATTAACCGTGAGAAAACATGGGAAAAGATCCTTTCCATGTAACTCTCAATAGGCTTTCGGTATGATGGAATAATATCAACAAGGGTTGAGAGGGCAACCTGTGCAACTTTATGGGTGGAGATCATCCAAGTGCTGGAAAAACAGTTTCCTTACCTTCTCGAAGTTTTGAATCACTTCCTGAATACCTTTTGGGCCTTGTTGCAACAATGACCGGAGATAAGTAAAAGCAGCAACCTTGGCAGACCAATCAGAACTAGGACTGAGCCCCTTGCTTAGGGCATCATTCAGAGAAGCTGGACCTTCAACATAACTTGACATCTCTCCAAGTGACGACTGATTATCATCAAAACTCTTCTCCTTGCAGCAGACATCCGCCCAGCTACATGCTTTCTCAATAGTGGCCTCTGGAAGTTTGGAACATAATTGTTTTGTAAATTCCGAGAGTTTACATCTCAATAGTGGATTTACATCTCTATAAGTTTTGGAGAACATTTTGTTTCACATTCTAGCAATTGATCGTACTTGTAAAGTTCACAATTAACTAGTCATCATCATCAAATTTTAGAAGGGCTCAAACAAGTATAAGAAAAAAGTAAATAACATCGAGGTTTAAGAATTAGCTTTCCCACATAAGGTCATCTTTCCAGATTACCCTATTATGCAGAAATATGAGTCCATTAAAAGATACCAAGTGAAGAATCAACCATGAAGCAGTCATGTTTCTAAGAAAGAAGCCAATCATTATTATCAACTTACACATTTAAACAAAGGGCTAACTGCATAACCGTTTACAACAACCATCTAAAGATATCAAACAATAGAAGCCAGTCCAAATATAGATACCTCACTCATTGCATCTGCAACACAACACCTAATTAGATCCTCGTATAAAACCAAACCATATTGCACCTCAAGTTATCCCAACTGTAACAGCCCGATTTCGACCCTAATCAGACATAGTGGTTTCAGGACCACAAGTCTGAGTCGAAAAAAATATTTTAATATTATTTTGTGTGTTTATTATGTGAGAATTTGATTGTGTGGAATTTTCATGTTTTAATTTTGTCATTTGAGTGATCGATTAAAGAAAATGGGCTTAATTGCGTAAAAAGATAAAAAGGCTAGTTAGTGTGTAAAGTGTTAAATTGCTAATGTCTTTTTAATATGGATTTCTTAATAGGTTATTAGTCCACTATTACGTGAGTGGGTGGTAATGGTCAAGAATGACCTTGTATTATAAGGTATATAAATTTATAAACAAAGGTTAAATAAGTAAACTAGTAATATGTTAATATATGTTAAATTATATCAAAATATAATTCATTATTCTTCAGCTTCTTATGACCGAAACTAAAGAAAAGAAAAAAAAACATAAGCTAGGTTCGGCCAATTTACAAGCTTGATTCAAGGTTAGTTTTGTTTCGGTTTTTGATAATTTTTACGTTTTTGAGATCGTTGCTTCGAATACTTCAAAACCCATGTCTTAATTTTGTGAATTGATGATGATTTTGAAATGTGTCATTGATGAATGTTTGAGTTTTATGATGTTAGTTGATGAAATATGAAATATATGTGTTAGATTAACATGTTTTGTTTTTGAATTTTTGGTGAATTTGAGTAATTAGGGCTAAATTGTGAAAATAAATTTTTGAAGGACTAAAATGTGAAATAATTGACATACAAGGACCTATATGAGACTAAGGGATATTCGGCTAAACTATAGTGTAATTAATTTGAGATATTTTGTGTTTTTGTATAAATTGGACTAATTTGTAAAGAGTGTAAAATGTTAGGGGCAAAATTGTAATTTTCCCATTCATGTGTTTTTAGGCTAAATTGAATAGAATGGTGTTTAAATAAGCTTAATTTGAATATGTTTAGATCAAGAATTAAAGAAATCGAATTTGGATCGGGGAAAGACAAAAGTGGTTGAGTAGCCAATTTAACTGTCGACGATATCCGAGGTAAGTCTATAAGCACATAAATGTCGTTAAATTTGATATTATATATATGTTAAATGATGAATGAAATTTTTGTGAATATAATTGTGTATGGCCGAATGTATATTGAGCAAAAGAGCGATATTTTGAGCTCGAATCAATCGAGATATGTTGTCTGAAAGTCCCGTACGAACCCTAGGAATAGATAGGATACATATGTCATGACATGGGATTTTCGATATGTGATATCGTGTAAGACCACGTCTGGGACGTTGGCATCGACTTGTGTTTACGTGTAAGACCCTGTCTGGGACAGTGGCATCGATATGTGATTACATGTAAGACCACGTCTGGGACGTTGGCATTGTACGAGTTTTCCGACTATCCGCGTGTCCTTTTTAATTCCGAATGGTTCAACGGGCAATACGAAATAAAGACTGAATGTGAAGCTAAATTACAGATTCAGGTATGTGTTAGTTATTTGTTTACATGGAAATAAGGTAAGACGATTATTTGAATTGATAAAAGTTCTTATTTTGATTATGAACTATGTGATAACCTACTTGAATATATAAATATGTATATGATTGATTATGTTAGGCCATAAGGAATATGTATATGAGGTTCAAATGTGAATTGGTAGTAAATGATAATTTGAATTTGATATTATGCATATTCGACCTTGGTAATAAAATGTTAATATGTAATTGTCGATAATTATATTTTTGCTTATGACTTACTAAGCTTAAATAGCTTACTGTGTGTATGTTAGTCTTCGTTTTATAGATTTTGGAAGTTGGTTATGAGCTCGGGGATCGTCAGAGAAGATTATCACACTATCGACTCCTCTCGGTATTTTGTAAATTTTGAATTCGATCTTATGGCATGTATAGCGTAGCTGAAATGCTTGAATTTAGATTATGTAATATTAAGCCATGCGAAAATGGCTTAATTTTCTTGTTTGTGTTCGGTTTTGGGCTGAATTATGGTTTAAGCATACTTTAATCATGGATTAGTATTTTATGGTTAGTATTTATATGGTAATGTATATATATATATATATATATATGTGCATGGTGATTTCATTCAAGTGTTTCGGTAATTATGTGGTTGAAGTAAGTAAGTTTGTTATATTCATTAAGATAAGTAATGTTTAGTTAAGTGTCTAGGTTTTGTATTATATATGAAATATATATGATTTGGTTGGATTTAGTAGTTAAGTGAATATAGGAGATGATTTATAAATTGAAGTATGCTTGTAAATGTTGGTGATTAATTACGTTTGGCTTATTGATAGAGTAAACGAATGTATATATATTCAAATGTGTATTGATTAGGATTTATGGCTTAGTATATATATAATGGATTAATTTATTTATATAAAAAATCGAATATGTGCTGTCCAATTTTGTACATATGTTGTCAAATTTTGATGTATAAATGCAGTCCAATTATATATGTATATGCTGTCAAATTTTTATGTATAAATGCAGTCCAATTTTGTATATATGCTGTCAAATTTTGATATATAAATGCAGTCTAATTATATATGTATATGCTGTCAAATTTTGATGTATAAATGCAGTTCAATTTTATATATATGCTGTCAAATTTTGATGTATAAATGCAGTCCAATTATATATGTATATGCTGTCAAATTTTGATGTATAAATGCAGTCCAATTTTGTATATATGCTGTCAAATTTTGATGTATAAATGCAGTCCAATTATATATGTATATGCTGTCAAATTTTGATGTATAAATGCAGTCCAATTGCTGTATATATGCTGTCCAAATTTTGGTGTGAAAATGCTGTCTAGTTTAGTATATAAATGCTGTCGAAATTGATGTATAATAGTTGTCCAAACAAGGTAGACTACCTATGTTGTAATATGTAGTATAGTTAGTAACTTGAAATGAAATATGTGTACAAATAAATGTTTGGATATATGCTTGAATTATGATATATAATCATATATGTTTGGAAATGTTCTAAGAATTTGAATGATATTAAATTTTGATTAGATAAATGATAATGATATGGTTGAAATTTTGAGACATGGTTAGTATATGTAATTTGATTAATGATGCATGTTTGATTTTAATTGGTTATGTGTTTATATATATATATGGAATGAAATTTCGTGGTTGAGTTAGTATAATTTATAATAATAAAAAATTTTGAGTTGGGTTTTGATCTGTAATGCCTCGTAACTCTAATCCGGCGACGGACACGGGTTGGGGTGTTACACCAATAGTTAACGAATTGCTTGACTTGTTTTCATTATCCCTACTGTGTCTCCGAAGAGACACCCCAACTGTTAAAACATGAACTTCAAACTAGAAGCCTAAGATTCTAATCTTGGAAAGGGTGTTAAGTCACATGTTTAAGCTGCTGCCACTCATCTATTTTTCTGTTTTGTTTGAATAATTTTCCTTGATTTTAGGAGATAGTTACCAGATTTATTTGCTTATTTTTAGATCTAATCTCTATTTTTAGTTATGGATACTAGTATATAAGTATTGGAGTATTCAATAATAGAGTGTATTCAAGTCTTCAAGTTTTATTCTAATCTAGAGCTTTCTTCTTAGCTCTTCAATATTTTTTTTACTAGCAAATTTAGTGTGTAAACACCAACAAATTGGTATCAAGAGCTTCTTTCTTGAGGGATCTGTGAGGTTATTCGAGTGATTTAATGAAAGGAGAGTCCAGTTTTTTAGTCATGGCACCACCAGTCTTCGATGGAGATAATTACCAGATATGGGCTATACGCATGAAGACTTACCTGGAAGCTTTGGATCTTTTGGAAGCTGTAGAAGAGGACTACGATATTCTATCACTTCCAGCAAATCCTACGGTGGCACAGATTAAAACACAGAAGGAAAAGAAGACGAGGAAGTCAAAGGCTAAAGCTTACCTGTTTGCAGTCGTGTCTCATATGATATTTACACGGATAATGTCTCTGAAGTCAGCAAAAGCAATCTGGGATTACCTCAAGGCAGACTATGCAGGAGATAAGAGGATTCGTGGAATGCAAGTGCTGAATCTAATCAAGGACTTTGAATTACAAAAAATGAAGGAGTCAGAATCAGTAAAAGAGTACTCTAACAGACTTCTTAGTATTGCCAACAAGGTGAGGTTGCTTGGATCCGAGTTGAGTGACTCGAGAACAGTGGAAAAGCTACTTGTAATTGTTTCAGAGAAGTTTGAAGCCACTATAACCACTCTGGAAAACACAAAGGACCTGTCGAATAACTCTCTTGCAGAGCTCTTAAATGCTTTGCAAGCACAAGAGCAAAGAAAGGCCATGGGACAAGAGGGAGTGGTAGAAGGTGCCTTACCTTCCAAGCATCAAGATAACAGCAGGTATAAAAAGAACAAGAACTTGAAGAACTAGCCAGCAAATGGAGAGAATTCATTCAGCAATTACCAAAAGGGCAAAGGAAGAAACTCAAAGAAAACTTATCTACCCTGCCAACACTATGGAAATAAAGGTCATTCACCATTCAAATGTTAAAGAAGACCTCACGCCAAATGTTCCAAATGCTACCAACTTGGACATGAAGCAGTGATATGCAAAAACAAAAATCAGGCGTAAGAGGCAGATGCTCAAGTTGCTGACCAAGAAGAAGAAGATCGATTGTTCGTGGTCACTTGTTTCTCAAGTAGAGAATCAAGTGAGAGTTGGTTGATTGACAGTGGTTGTACTAACGACATGACATATGACAAGGAACTCTTTGAGGAATTGAGAACTACCGAGATTAAAAGGGTGATGATTGGCAATGGTGAACACTTGGCAGTGAAAGGAAAAAGGCACTGTAGTTATCACAAGCTATGAAGGTACAAAAACCATTATAGATGTTCTTTTTGTGCCAGAGATTGATCAAAATCTTTTGAGTGTTGGCCAATTGTTGGAAAAAGGCTATAAAGTGCTGTTTGAAAATAAACGGTGCTTAATCAGGGATGCTGATAGCAGAGATTTGTTCAAAGTCAAAATGAAGGGAAAAATTTTTACTCTCAATCCAATAGAGGATGAGCAAATGGCCTTTAAATCCAAAGTAAGTGTCACTGAGATTTGGCACAAAAGACTTGGGCATTTTCATCATCAAAGACTGCTTCAAATGCAGTCAAAGAAGCTAGTGGAAGGGCTTACTGATCTTGAAGGTGATCTGTCCTACTGTCGAGCATGCAAATTTGGGAAACAGCATAGGCAAACATTTCCTAAGCAAGCCTGGAGAGCTTCGAAGAAGTTGCAGCTTGTTCATACTGATCTTTGCGGGCCTCAAAGAACGTCATCATTAAATGGTAACCTCTATTACATAACCTTTATTGATGATCTAACAAGAATGTGTTGGATTTTCTTTTTGAATCAAAAATCAGAAATTGCTGGTGTATTTTGGAAATTCAAGGCTAGGTTAGAAAATGAAAGTGGCTGCATAATTCAGATTTTAAGATCTGATAATGGCAATGAGTACATTTCAGAAACTTTCAATCAGTTTTGCTAAGAAGCTGGAATCGAGCATCAATTAATAGCACCATACACTCCACAATAAAATGGAGTCAGTGAGAGGAGAAATAGATCCATAATGGAAATGACTCATTACATGCTTCACGAAAAGAATCTTCCAAAGAGTTTTTGGGCAGAAGCAGCAAACACTGCTGTGTTTTTACAAAACTGGATTCCAATAAAGGCTGTGAAAGATCAGACGCAATTTGAAGCTTGTTATGGATATAAACCATCTCTAAAATTTCTTAAAGTGTTTGGCTGCTTGTGTTTCACTTACATTCCACAGATCAAGCATGACAAGCTTGACAAGAAGGCAGCAGTACTGTCTCCAAAGCTTATAGAGTGTTTCAACCACAAACTGGACGCATTATTGTGAGAAGAGATGTTCACTTAGTGGAAGATGAGCAGTGGAGTTGGGAAGACTCAAAAAAGGCAAATCAGACTTCAAGTGTGCCAAAACACTTGACCACTATCAGCATGCTAGAGGAACTTGAAGATGAAGAATGGCAGGATGCGTTAACAGATGATACACCTGTTAGAGGTACAAGGCTGTTCTCTGATATATGTCAGAGATGTAATGTGGCTATTTGTGAGCCTACAGGTTACCATGATGCAAAAAACAGTCGACATTGGATGGCTGCAATGAAGGAGGAGCTCTCAATGGTTAGAAAAATAAAACTTAGGAGCTGGTTGATAGACCTCTTGACAGAAAAATAATTGGAGTGAGATGGGTGTTCATGACTAAGTTAAATCCTGATGGCTCAGTCAACAACTTCAAAGCAAAGCTAGTAGTCAAGGGATATGCTCAAGTGGTTGGAGTTGATTATTCAGACACGTTTGCACCGGTTGCTAGGCTTGACACAATCAGATTGCTTCTCGCTCTTGCTGCTCAAAAAAACTGGAAAGTGTTTCAGTTGGACATCAAATTAATATTCCTCAATGGATTTTTACAAGAAGAAATTTTTGTTGAAAAACCTGAAGGCTTTGTGGACAAAGAAAATAAAGACAGTGTGTACTTGCTAAAGAAGGCATTGTATGGCCTAAAACAAGCTCCACGAGCTTGGTACAGTAGAATTGATGATCATTTGGTTGGTCTCGGGTTTAAAAAAGTCAGTCTGAGCTCACTCTATATGTCAAACATGAAGGTACAAAAATTTTAGTCATCTCTCTTTATGTAGATGATTTGTTAGTTACTGGGAGTAATCTTGATCAGATTGATCAGTTCAAGTTGGAGATGAAGAAGATCATTGAGATGACAGACCTTGGCTTAATGACTTACTTTCTTGGAATGGAAATTAAGCAAAGTCAAGACGAAGTGTTTATTTGTCAAAAGAAGTATGCAAAAGAAATACTTAAGAAATTTCAGATGGAAGATTGCAAGGCAATGAGTACGCCTATGAATCAAAAGGAGAAGCTGGTCAAAGACGATGGAGCTGCCAAAGTTGATGAAGTTGAATTCAAAAGCTTGATAGGATGTCTAATGTATTTGACAGCTACCAGACCTAACATTCTAAATGCAATAAGCATTCTATCCAGATTCATGCATTGTCCAAATGAGAGTTCAAGTTAATTGGTTTCTTTGACAGTGATTGGGGTGGTTCAAGTGATTACATGAAGAGTACTTTTGGTTATTGTTTTTGTCTTGGATCAGGGATGTTTTCTTGGAGCTCGAAGAAGCAAGAAATTGTAGTTCAATCCACTGCTGAAGCAGAATTTGTTACTACGACAGCCACTATAAATCAAGCTCTCTGGTTAAGAAGATCCTAACTGATTTGAATCTAGAGCAGAAGCAAAGCACAGAGATCTTTGTTGATAACCAAGCTGCTATTGCAATATCTAACAATCCAGTGTTTCATGGCAAGACTAAGGACTTTAACATCAAACTGTTCTTTGTACGAGAAGTGCAGAAAAATGGTGATGTATCTCTTTGTTACTGTAAATCTGAAAATCAAGTTGCAGATATCCTCACCAAACCATTGCCACTTAGCAAGTTTGAAAGCTTCAGGAAGAAACTTAGAGTTTACAGCATCTAAACAAGGAAGAGTGTTAAGTCACATGTTTAAGCTGCTACCACTCATCTATTTTTTTGTTTTGTTTGAATAATTCTCCTTGATTTTAGGAGATAGTTACCAGATTTCTTTGCTTATTTTTAGATCTAATCTCTATTTTTAGTTATGGATACTAGTATATAAGTGTTGGAGTATTCAATAATAGAGTGTATTCAAGTCTTCAAGTTTCATTCTAATCTAGAGCTTTCTTTTCCTCTCTTCAATATTTTTTTTACCAGCAAATTTAGTGTGTAAACACTAACAAAGGGAAGGTATTTACAGGATAGGAGAGAGCTACTTGTTTTTTATAGCTCAAGTCACATATACAAGAAAAGGAATTAACTAAAAGCATCCATACACCGTGAATGGAACCTAAAAGTGCTCTATGAATTCTCAAATATCTACATATAAATCATCCTACAAGTTAATGGTATAAAATTATGTCTTCTATAAAGGATCAAGCAACTAGTTGCATATCTAGTCATGCACAATTTCTTCCATTTTCTTTCGTGTGCCATTAATTGGATTTAGTTATCTATATATATATATATATATATATAGCGTTTTGACTATCATTTGTTATATTTCTTACAATTGTTCGAGTACAATAATATCTTTTGATATTTATATTTTTTTAGTTTCCACAATTCATTATAATTCTTTTAAATTCAACAATCAACCTTTATGTTTGTACATCCACTAACATTATGGGCAATGTTATTGCTCACTTGCTGATAGAAAACAAACTTGAAAACTGAATCAATGTGAAAACTAGAGGCTAAATATTCAAGTTTATATAGTGAGTGAAGGGTTTACAATTTTGGATTTACATTCCATGTTCAGTGAACTAATTTGTAAATTGAGATAAAAATAATTAGATGTAAAGGTGCGATATTATGAGGAAAGTGTTTATTGTTCAAATATGTTGAAGTATTGTGTAATTTAAAATTAGATTTTTCCTTTATGTGTCATTAATTGGATTTATTTATCACGATTCATATATATTTATTATAATGTAATGCGTTTTGACTATTGTTTGTTACGTTTCTACAATTGTTCGAGTACAATAATAACTTTTGATATTTACAATATTTTTTGTTTCCATAATTCATTATAATTCTTTTAAATTCAACAATCAACCTCTATGTTTATACATCCATCAACATTATGAATTTGACATACTTAGTTAATATTTGCTACATTAAAAATTGTTATGGTAAAAGAAACTAAGAAGCTATATGAAGTTAATGTATGACATTCTCACGAAATTGTTTATGGTTAATGCATAATCTAGAAGTTGGATTTTCTTTTGGTTTTATTGATTACTGTCTGTATATATTTATTATACGTAACACATTTGACTATTGTCTGTTATATCTCTTACAATTTTTCAAATATAATATAAACTTTCGATATTTACAATATTATTTGGTTTCAAAATTCATTATAATTCTTTTAAATTCAACAATCAACCTCTATGTTTATACTTTTATCAGCCTTATGAATTTCACATGCCATAGCTAATATTTGTTACACTAAAAGAATGTTATAGTAAAATAAGCTAGCATGCTATATAAAGTTATGTGCCTATGTCCTCAAATTTTGTTTACTATTACTCACTTGTCCAATTTAATCAAGGAGAGATTATGAAATAGGTTAGATTTTGAGGATAGTCTCTGTACTTATTGATTTGTACAGATTTAATTTTTTTAATTTTATTTACTCAAAATTAATCTTTCTATCTTTCGATTTGCTCATATTCAAATTGTCCATTAACTTTTGCATTAACTCTATTGAAAAATTAGGTACAATAAAAATTTAGTCCCACAACTTTTACAATTGTTATTAATTTGGCCCTATTTGATTACAACATGAGGATAATAGTATTACAATTCCCTACTTGATTTCATTAAACAAAAACACTCATTCTCCAAAAACACAGCAAAAGAACACAAAGATAACAAAGATTTATTGAAAAAAAAAAAACAAAAACAAATCACCCCTTAAATGTATTCACACAATATACCAAAAACAAAAACACAATAGTAAGAAAGCCTAATTTATCTACATCGTGACTGCCTAAGAGTAGCTTTGATTTGGAATAGTCTCTTACCTCTCCATAGGCGACGTTAGTGTTTTTTCTCACATTGCAGGATTGGTTACAAGCGAATCCGACTAAAGCCTTTAATATTCAATTATTAACGTGAATTGGGTCACTTTGTATGGGATAGTGTGTTGGTGTACATTGAAATATCGAAACTTACTAGTGTTTGGAATAGGGAACTTTAGCAGAAAGGATGTGGCTGCACATGCTGGAGGCTACGAGTGGAACACGAAGGTTGCAGTCCTTGACTAATCGAGTATGGACACCATCGAAGGAGGGCTAGGTGAAGTTCAACTCTGATGGGTCCATGAGAGGAGGGGGAGCGCAGCTGCTGGAGGTGTGTTGTGGGATCACTGTGGCAATTGGTTGTTGAGCTATTCTCGCTTCTTGGGAACTTGTAATGAATTCGACATGGAGCTTTGGGGACTTGGGACTGCGTGCGATAGCATTGAGGCGGTGCGGCTGGTTACGACAGTTCATGAAGGTAAAAGTAGTATTCGGCTTATGCGGGATATAAAGTCCCTGTGTGAGTGATCGTGGGAGGTTTCATTCAAACATGTTTACGGAGAGAGGAATCAATTGGCGGATGGAATGGTGAAGCTGCTACATGGACATGGTTTTGGATTGCATCGGTTTAATTCCCCTCCATCTCAACTGATCAGCGTTTATCAGCATGGCTATTTAGGCCTTTTGCATGGGCAATGAAGTCATTCATAGTTTTTAATTTCTATGTAACTTATTGAACTAATAGTTAAATGCAAAACAAGACTGGAGAAGTCAACGAGACATCCCAACTGTTAAAACATGAACTTCAAACTGGAAGCCTAAGGTTCTATTCTTAGAAAGGGATTTTCTCTTACGTGTTCCTTAGAACAATTAGTTGTCGCTTGCGTGCTAGTCTTCCATTGTCCCAGTTATCCTTGTCCGATGGTTGATCGCCTGAAACTAAAGCCAGTTCCATGGATTCCTGAGATTAAAACATGTTATTGAATAACAAGTACAAAAAACCAATATAAAACAAAATCAAATTTAATTACTTAAACTACAAGAAACTAGAAACTACTTTGCTCAAACTGTTCACTAATGGAGAAAAGAAAGAGTATCTATGCCTATACCTTGAAGAGGCAATGTTGTTGCTCACTTACTGTTAGCAAACAACTTACAATTGAATTGATGTGAAAATAAGAGGCTACATATTCAAGTTTATATAGGGAGTGACGAGTTGACAATTTTAGATTTACCTTCTGTGTTCAGTGAACTAATTTGCAGATTGAGACAAAAAAAAACTTTGATGTAAAGGTATCGAATTCTTAGGAAAATGTTTATTGTTGAGATATGTTAAAGCACTGCGTATCTAGAAACTGGATTTTCTCTTCTCCGTGTCATTAATTGAATTTAGTTATCAGTATTTGTATATATTTATTATAAGTAACATGTTCGAATATCATCTTTTATGTTTCTTACAATTGTTTGAGTACAATAATAACTTTTGATATTTACGATATTTTTGTTTCCATAATTCATTATTATTATTTTAAATTCAACAATCAACCTCTATGTTTATACATCCACCAGCATTATGAATTTCACATGCTTAGTTAATATTTGCTACATTAAAAATTGTTATGGTAAAAAAACTAAGAAGCTATATGAAGTTAATGTATGAGATTCTCAAGAAATTGTTTATGGTTAAGATATGTTGAAGTAATGCATAATCTGGAAATCGGATTCTCTTGGTTTTCTTGATTACTTTATATATATATATATATATATATATATATATATATATATATATATATATATATATATATATATATATATATATATATATATATTATATGTAATACGTATTGACTATCATCTGTTATGTCTCTTACAATTGTTCGAGTATAATAATAACTTTTGATATTTACAATATTATTTGGTTTCGATAATTCACTATAATTCTTTTAAATTCAGCAATCAACTTCTATATTTATACTTTTATCAACCTTATGAATTTCACACGCCATAACTAATATTTGTTACACTAAAAGAATGTTATAGTAAAAGAAGTTAGAATGCTATATAAAGCCTTTACAATCGTTGTGTGCCTATGTCCTCAAATTTTGTTTACTATTACTCACTTGTCCAATTTAATCAAGGAGAGATTATAAAATAGGTTAAATTTTGAGGATAGTCTTTGTATTTATCGATTTCTGCAAATTTAATTTTTTAATTTTATTTACTCAAAATTAACCCTTTTATCTTTCGATTTGCTCATATTCAGTCTATCTATTAACTTTCCATTAATTCTGTTGAAAAATTAGGTATAATAAAAATTTAGTCCCACAACTTTTATAATTTTTATCAATTTGACCCTATTTGATTACAACACAGCATAATAGTAGGACAATTCCCTATTTGATTTCACTAAACAAAAACACTCATTCTCCAAAAACCCAACAAAAGAACAGAAAGATTACAAATATGTATTAAGAAAAAAAAAAACAAATGACCCCTCAAATGCATTTACACAATATACCAAAAAAAAAAACGAAAAACACAATAGTAAGAAAGCTTGATTCATCTACTTCGTGACTGCCCAAGCGTAGCTTTGATTTGGAACGGTCTCTTACCTCTTCATAGGCAACGTTTGTGTTTTTCTCTCCCATTGCAGGATTGGTTACAAGCGAATCCGACTAAAGCTTTTAATATTCAATTGCTAACGTGAATTGGATCATTTTGTATGGGATAGTGTGTTGGTGTACATCGAAACTTATTGGTGTACATTTGACCAACGTTTTTCCAAGTACTATAGGAACGACTAAATCTATCTTAAGGAAACTGTATTTTACAGTTCTCAACGTTTCATAAAATCTCTATTCTTCCTTTTCATTTCAACTTTTGTTAATAGATTTTATTCGAATTGTTAGACAAAACACGTTAGCGAAACAAAATAGATAAATATAAATAAATATTTATATATATAATGACATATAAATAGAACAATTTATATTTAATTTTCGAAATACAAATAATCAAATAAAATCGTAACAAAAGTTAAAATAAAAAGGAAGAATAGAGATTTTACGAAACGTTGAGGCCTGTGAAACACAGTTTCCTTAAAACAGATTTGGTTGCTCCTACGGTACTTGGAGAAACGTTGGTCGGATATCTCCCAGGATACAACAACACAAAGATCAAAGCAGCAGTACCTTTGTAGTGATCAACAAACAAACGATACATTTTTCTATCACCGGAATGTTTGAGAAATACAGAGAGGAAAAGAATAATTTTGAGAGCAACAGAATTTCGGTTTGAGAAAATATCAGAATGTGTAAAACCCTTCAGAAAACATAGCCTTTTATAGGCATTGAGAATGTTGGAATTTTGGAAAATATCCCCAAATATGCCATTAAGGAGCTAATAAATGAATTTGATTTAATTGATTGATATCAAAAAAATAAGATATTGTCCTTATATAACCAGATTATGTCTGCTGAGGAAAAAATAATTTCGTGTTTGTCTAAAATATCCATAAGCTCATTTGGGGCCCCACAAATGGCTCAAACATTTCATGCCACTCACGTCGTGTGCACCTCAACCCCATCGAGTTTAGATCTGCACCCCCTTGTTTGGGAGGCAAGATTCCAAACTTAATTATTCAATCATTCTTTAAGAGGGTTTCCATATATAAACACATTTTACACTTGATATTTAATTAATGTGGGATCTAAGCCTTTACTTTTTCTCAACAAATATTTTCAAGTAGCTTACTTTGAGCATTAATTTCTCATTCATCACTCAACCGTTTTGAGCGTATGATATATTGTTGTAAAATTCTCATGGAGTAGAATATGAAACCATAATTTTATGATTCAACTCTCCATCTTTACCTATTAAGAATATGCCTCAAAGTTCCATAAAAATGAAAATTTTCCAACATATAATATATACAATTAATATGGGTTAAGTAATTAAGTGATTTTGGATTGTTATGGAACTTTTAATTTGTTTGAAATTTCTTATCTTTGAAGTGTTAGGAATATTTAAATTGTTTTGAAATTGTAATATTTAATTTGTTTGGATTGTCATTTTAACTACTTTTATTAATTTACATTTATTTATTGTTTATTATGATTAAATTTTATTTAAAATTAATTTCTTGGCTTGATTTTATATCATTTTGCATATTTAGATTTGGATTTTGTGGATTCAAATATAGATTTTTACTGATTCAAATATCCGCATATGATTGAAAATGTTAAATTTAGATTTTCTGCAGATTGTTATGAAACTTCTAATTTCTTCAAAATTCTTATGTTTAAGTTATTAGGTATATTTAAATTGTTGTAAAATTATCATGTTTAATTTGTTTGGATTGTATTTAATTACTTTTTCTCATTTGCATTTATTTATTATTAACTATAAATAAATTTTATTTAAATTTATTTTTTATTTAATATTATTTTGTGAATTCAACATGTGATTGAAAATGTGAAAATCAGATTTTTTGCGGATTCAGATATCTGAGAGATAGTGATATTTAATTCGGATTTGGATAGTATTACCCGAATAATTTATAGATAATTTGCAGATTCAGAATTTTAGGCAGATTTACGGATTCAGATTCGGTTATTTCAAAAATTGTAGAGATATCAAACCCGCTATCATTCCTAAACAAAGGAAGAGTATGGAGGAGAGTGTGGTGGTAACAACAAAGGTCGATTCATCCGATTGAGGTGGCAAGCCAGAGATTGCAAAGAGTGGAGGTGGAGAAAGTCTAAAGATTGGATGCCAAAGATAAAACAGAGTATAGGCTAGTATATTTGAAAGTCGATCCATTCTTTATCGTCTTTGAGGGTATTTATAGATGGGTCTCGTGTTGAATGATGTTAGTGCATGGGACTTGCCATCAAACCATCATTATGGGATATGTAGGGCGAATGTCTTCAATGGGGCGAGGATGTTTATGACGAGGCGGATCTTGTCATTTATTTTGATTCGGTGGTACGAAGTAGTTGAACTCATGTTGGGGTTTGGTGACCAAGAAGACCATGTTCTTAACAGAAGATAGGAGCTTGGAGGAGCTGATGGCTAACCTCCTTGAATGGCTACCTCCTACTTGTCTGGATGGTTAGGATGGGAGGTGAAGCTTCTGGTGACCTTCCAGTCGATAGCTAATGGAGTTTTCCAATCTGCCACACGTCTTCATTCTTGGGGGAGGTATAACACTTTTTTTATACAAATTTATTGAATTGAGCTCTAGAATGTCAGAATTTTTATCAATTCAATTTTTTACCGATAACTTTAATGATTAACCATTAAAATAAAACCATTATCGTTTTTAATTTTTTTTTTGAGTTATTTTTACCACGTGTCACATTAAGATTGTGCCGCGTCTTCTTTAAATTTATTAAAAATCATAATAATTATAAAAATATTTTATAGACAAATAACCTGAAGGATAGTCTAATAAATCTAGAAAGTTGAGTAGGGAGTCAATAATAAATTCCATTCAGAGCTTTCAAAGACTCAATGAATGGGATTAAAACTATTCGGCCAGAATGAATTAAAACAATATATGTATATATTGTGTACAATTTCGTTGGTTAAATAAAATAAATGTATAAATTAGTAGATTAAAATGGGCAATTCCCTTTCTTAAGTAGATAGAAGAATCATACATAAATAACTGGATTACGGATATATAATTGTTTAGCTCAAAATCAAACCTCTTAATTAATAATTCACACAGCTGTAGACAAAGACAATGCTAACAACGCCTACCTCACTCACCAACGCCATTTCCAGCCAACAAAACCTTCATTCATTTATTCCAATTTCCAAATATAATATAAAATATCAGTAAAATTGTTTAATTTTGGTTGATATTAATTTAATTTTAACAATTTCTTTTTATCAACCTACAAAACATATTTATAAAATGTGTTAATGATTTCATTTCCTCAACATTTCTTTGTCACGCTTTAGTATTTAAACTATTATTTTATTGTCTGGTTTAGTCCAATTTTTATAACGCTATTAAAATTTAGATGTGCCACGTAGCATCTCTAACCATTTAGACTATAACATGTGATAGTAAAGTTTATTAAAATAAATATTCATAAAATATTTTTAAAATTTTAATTATTAATATACCGTTGACTTTGATCAATGGACGTTTAATCGTCGTGGACTGATGTTCACTAATAGCTGTCTAACATTGACCTATTGTTGTTGACGAAATTTTCATTTTCATTTTTAATATTTTTAAATTTTATGGATATTTTATAGAAATTATATATATATATATATATATGAAAATTTTAAAATTATTACAATTTTTAGAATTTATATTTTGTGAGTTAATTTTTTTCAATTTTATGAATTTTTGATATACTATTTTGAATTTTTAGAATTTCTAATATATTTTGGGTGTTTTGAAAAAAGAAAATAATTATAGTTTTTCAAGAATATATATTTGGAAAATTTTGAGGTTTTTTAACTTTTTAAAATTTAACTAATTTTTGTTTTTTACGTACTATTTCGACTTTTATATAATTTACATTTATGATTTTATTAATTAATATAATTTTATAATATTAAAAAAACGACATGGCACGTTTTAATGATGTCACATGTCAAAATTTTAACCCATAAGTTAAGTGGTTTAACAAATTAATAGTTGAAGTATAAAAGTGGAATAAAGAAAAAAATTACCAATTTAAGAGCTAAATTGAGAATTATTTATTAATAAAGTAATCTTGTAATTGTATATATAAACTTTGATTTTGTATAATTTTATACATGAAATTTTAATTTGATTCAATTCTTATAAATTCTTAACACAATTATTGATATAAAATTATTTTATGTTTATATATTACATACATAAATAGTGGCGTATTAGGGGCTAATAGGGCCTAACCCCTGAAATGGAAAATTATCCATTTAAGTCCTTTAAAAATTTTAAAATTTTAAATTAATAAAAGTAAAATTGTATTTTACCCCTAAAATAATAAAAATTTAATTTAATCTTTTAAAAATCATAAAGATATAAACTATTAAAATTTAATTTTGACTCCTAAAATGTTTTTCTAGCTTCGCTCAGTATATAAATAATTATATTGATCCAATATAAAATTAAATTGATGTATTTATTTCTTTAAATGTGTAAGATTAAATCAATATTAAAGTTTCAAGTACACATTTGAATCACAATTAGAGTTTCACGTGTATAAATGTATCGATTAAAATTTATATATACAATTATACATTAAATTAAAATTCATATATAAACGTATCTTTATTATAATAATACTTTTGACTAAATTGATGTAAAATTAATAAGATTGAAAAACAATTAAGCAAATAAACATGTTTTCTTTTAAAATTCAATAACACGTGTATTACTAAAAAGTATAACCAATAGTGCAAGAGGGTGTAATATATCATTTTACATAATATATTTGCTGTCATTCATATTGTGGTTGTCGCTGCTTGTAAATTCCTTGAAAGAAAATAAAATAATCTCAAATTCAAAAAAAAAAAAAACTGAAAAAGCTTACGGCCTTTCTGGTGGTAGTACAGTTGAAAGACACTTTCCTCTTCTCTAGCTTCCCAAACCTTTTTTCTGATCCTCAGTCTTTGGGTTTCTTTTATCCTTTGATTTCTCCCCATCTTTTTGATGATTCGCTCTGTTGTTGTTGGTTTTGGACATTGATTTATAGTAATCATCATATCTATTGTTCATCTTCCTCTGTTAGATATGGAAGCTATCAAGAAGCAGGCTACCAAGCTCAGAGAGCAAGTTGCCAAGCAACAGCAAGTAGGGTTTTCTTTCTTTTCCTTTTTAATTAAGCTTCTAAGTTTCAACTTCAGGCTTTTGACTGATAAAAAGCACTCATATAGATCACTATGCTTCACCAATTTTCCTGCTATCTTCAAATAGTTGATTTCTAATGTTTAAGTTTTCCTTTTTCTTCAATTTCATAGAATACTTGGGATAGAATTGTTAAGATATATACCGTTCTTTTGTTACTCTGCTTTTTCATTACTCGCAGTAGTTTCTAAGGTAATTTTCAAATATACGGTTCAAATCTTTTCTATATTGTAGGCAGTACTTAGGCATCTTGGGCATTTTAGTAATGAAGACGTTACTGTTGATGAAGCTGATCTTCAATGTCATCAAAAGCTTCAAGACCTGTACAGTTCTACAAAGGCAGCTAAGGTACATTTTTCAATCCTTTCTTAACTTGTCCTAGTTTCTAATAAAGTGGTTTAACTTTTAACTTGTAAGTAAATGCATATTAACTTACACTTCTAAACTATGCTTGCAGCATTTGCAGCGGAACATCGTCCGTGGCATAGAAGGTTTTATTGCAACAAGCTCAAAGCTGATAGAAATATGTAAGCATGGTTGGTTCATTTACTGGGTGTTGATCCCTGTACAAAGCTGATTCACGGTTTTCACCTCAACTGTTTTAGCTAGGAAGTTGGCTGATGATTGTTGCAAGTTTGGAGTTGAAGATCAAAATACTGGTTCCTCTCTTGCAAAAGCCGCCCTTCACTTTGGCAATTCACATAAATCAATAGAAGATGAAAGGGAGACCTTGCTTGGGATCCTTGGTGAGCGGGTAATTTCTTAACTTTATTACCATATACTAATTGTTCTTAGGAGCTTCTTGTGGAGAGGAAATTATAGGTATTGTTAAAGATAATTGAAATCTACTTAAAATATTATTATGATGAAATAATTATAAGAGATGTAGAAAACTAACTTGGAACATTTATTTTTTGGGTTATATAGTTTCGGACAGACAGCAATATGGTTTGTGAAAAAGAAATGAGATATTTAGAGACTAGAACGCAAGCATGCAAGTATGCCTTCTGATTGTTTATTGTTAGGCATTGTCTTCACTCTTCAATAGTTTATGCAGTTGATGATCCCCTTTGGCATTGTCTTCAGTTAAAGAACTAAATATTCTTTCACTAATTTGTGTATGGTTTGCTCTCATGAACTAGTTTTTTGTGAAGCTGTTTTGTGCTAAAAATAAGAATAAAACTTTTCAGAGTTCATTTGTGAGGAATTTTATATTAGTAATTATTATAGTTCAGTAGCTTCAAGAATAAATTAGACTTTATACATAGTTGGTCGGCAGAAGCAATCACTGATGTGAATCCTCTGGCATTAATAAGAAACGAAACTTGTGGATTGAGAGCAGAAGAAAATAAAAATATGAGTTCAATGAATTTGAATTTTCAATTCTATTATACAAGCTACCTTGGAAGCAGTGGCCTTCTAAAGGATGTGGTGCAGATTACAAGATGGAGTGTTTGATGCCTATTGCTGATTCTAGGTATTTATAGACTAGAAGTGACAAAATTTACTGATTTATTGTTTCCTGAGCATGATTTCTAGTATGTATATATATTTATACATAATGTACATAACTGCCTTACCAATTGTATGCAGCCTTTTGTATCAAAATGTGTGGTCGAATAAGGACTTAATTATCTTTAGCTTTTCCAAATTTAGTTATAATTAGTTATCTTGTGATAGTTGTTGCTAGCAAACTTGGACTGGTTTCCAAAAAATTGGATATTTTGATTTGACCATATTCGAATAGATTATTTGCCCTTCTGTTCTGTTCTCTTTGTTTTAAACATGCCAAGGGTGCACTTGATGCCAAGTATTGCTAGGAAACAGTGTTGAAAATTTAAGATAACATTTATATATCCTAGCTTTGATATTCCCTCCTTTTTTACGTTTTCTTTTTCTTTTTCATGCTTCTAATTGTGTTACAGGTTTCATATATGTAGGTTTCTGAGCCACTACGGGCATTAATTACAGGAGCTCCTCTAGAAGATGCTCGGCACTTGACCCACCGATATGACAGATTCCGGCAAGAGGTTGAAGCTCAGGTATTTCATTGTTTTAAATTTTGGAGTTGACCAATTTCAACTGTCAGAATCTATCTGTGCGAACTTTGGTTGGTTAGACCATTGAACAGAAAAGGTATCAGAAATTTGGATGTACTGTGCTGACTGCAGTCTACTGTAATCTCTTGAAATTATTGTCATTGCATGGCTCAGCCAATTCATTAAAGGTTTATCTAGTTAACACAAAAATTAATCTATTAGGGTAATTTTTTTCCTAACACATTAACAAGCAAAATTATGCTTATACTTCCTCCTTATTCCAAAAGAAATATGGAATGAGTTAAATGCTTTTTCGGCTCAAGTGTCTAACCTTTAAACAATTTTATCATATCTTTTTATAGCTTTCTTCTTAATTCTTTTTTATATGTTTATTTATTCTCAGCCTTTTTTCCTCCCCCCCCCCCCCCTCACAAACAGGCAGCAGATGTTTTGAGGCGTAGATCAAAAACCAGGGAAGCTGATATTTCTGCAGAAAGCTACATGAAGCTTAAACAAGCAGAAGCAAGATTGGCTGACCTTAAATCCTCAATGATGGTTCTAGGAAGAGAAGCAACTGCTGCCATGTTGTCAGCTGAGGATCAGCAGCAAAAGATTACTTTCCAGCTGCTTCTTGCAATGGTATTGCTAATTTTAATTTAACCATTTTTTTGCAATGCCTGTAATGAGCCTGTTTCTTTGGTTCAGAAAACAAAACTGTATTTCTGGTTCTCAGCAGCACTATGTTTACAGCTACATAAGATTGACCTTCAACTGAAAGAAGTTTTGCAACTGTTATTTATGCAAAAAGAATGATCCCTTTTTTGAGGGTTCCATTTGAATGTACATTGGTAGTCATAAATTTAGTTTAGCAAATTGTTTAGCTGCTTTGTTTGACTTGTCCAGAACAAAAAAGTCCTTGTCAGAGGAAGATGAAACTTTAGTGGATCAAGGTGAAAAAATATTAACACGCTATAGCTTTTCACTTATCCATTTTAAAAAAAAAAATAACTCTAGTAGCTTCCGAGTGTCCAAATGTGTTGTGTCTGTTTTTTAAAAAAAAATTTGACATGCTCTCATTTGACCGACTTGTATGTCGTGTCAAATTCATGTCTATATTTGATACGGGGACACTTCCCTGCATGGTGTGTCCTTCATAGAATGAGAATCTCTCTTCCTCCCTCTCTCTCTCCATGTGTGCGTGAACACACATACATATGAAAGTAGCAAAGATTTTTCCTTCCAAGGCTGTATCACAAGGGTATTTTCTGTCTGATGTTTCATACTTATCTGTGAGACAACTGATGTAGTCAACTTAGTCTTGACTCCTCAGTGAGTTCATATTTAATGCTCATCACCCCTAGATGTAATGCTCAGGTCCTTGGCCCTCACCAGAATCATTTTGCAGGTTGACGCCGAAAAATCTTATCATCAACATGTTCTTGCTAGTTTAGAGAAGCTACATGCTGAGGTTTGTACTTAATCCCCCTTGGCTGTGTTATTGTTCTCATGACATCAATAGGCATCGGCATCAAGTACATGAATTTTATGGGGGCCAAATTGCTGTTACTTTTCAATCATTTTTTGCATATCCAAAAGGTTGTGATCAAAGTTTGCTGCTGGATAGATGATTCTAGAGGGGCAGATGAACGAGTCATTGAACTCAGTGACGTTGCAGAGAGAGGTGAATGTCACCTCTGCACATGATAACTTTAGTTCGAATAAATCTGAAGCTCAGGGAAGCAATCAAAGCGATGTATTTTTCATAGCAAAGGTTTAGCTTTTGAACTCCTGTCCCCTTTTTTTAGCCCCTCTGTAGATAAATTAAAGTCGGGAACGTATTCTCTGAATAAAGTAAATGTAGACATGTCAGTTTACTCCTCTTATATTATATGTATCTGTTAGTGATCATATCAAGCAGGCCCATCTTATGTTAGGTAGAAGTTTTTAGAGATTTTTGAAACAAGGGTACTTTGACAGTAGCTAAAATTTACTGAAAATGGCCTGGAGTGCTGGTCTTGCGTAATGAAGGAAAAACATGAATTTAACACTGAAGTTAGCTATGGTTTCTGCAAAATTTGATTCAGTCTTCTTATGCTTTCTCAAATTTAGAATTACAGGAATTTTTCCACTAGGGTAAACAGCCAGTTAGAATAGCTGATTGACAACCATGAAAACGTGTACATTTTAGGATACTTGAACCTCTCTTCTTGTTTTGCCAAAAACAAAAAAGATCCTCTTCCTAGATTGGAGCTTCAGTTAGCCACTTAGAGTGATTATTTTTCACATTTTCACCTTTCTGTGTTCCTTTCTACAGCCTTCTTTGAGTCTCTTATTTGTCTTTCTCTTGTGTCTGTTAGAAAAAAGAACATTTTTTATTTATTGCCGGAAAACTCATTGGAGGCTGATTGAAACCCTTCCTTGATGTTCGTACTGCATTTGAGTTGGCTAGGATATGATCAACCTTGAGACCTGTGACATAATTTAGCAAATGGACGTAATCATTTGTGGCATCATGTACCATTATTTTTCATTTTAAAAGTAAAACTTTATTGAAGAAATCCCCAGATATTAAATCGATTAGTGGGATGCCAATTTTTAATCAGTTTTTATATTGTTGTGCGTCAAGCTTATGTAGTTGGTATATATATATATATATATATATATATATACATATTTTTGGTTGTTTGTGAAACTGGCTTGGTTTCAAGCGCTTTTAGTTTACAGTTGCGGACATGATTGAGATATTTGTTTTAACAGGTTGTACACCCATTTGATGCTGAAGCAGATGGGGAATTAAGCTTAGCAGTTGGTGATTATGTTGTGGTTCGCCAGGTAGGGGATGTTTCTAACTGCAGTGCTGGCTAGCCTGGTTAAATGTTTAACGTTAATATTTTAGGTGATGATAATCATATGTGGTTGTAATGTAATACGAAAATTAAGGTGGGTCCTAGTGGATGGTCGGAGGGAGAGTGCAAGGGCAAGGCTGGATGGTTTCCCTCTGCTTATGTAGAAAGACAAGAGAAAGCACCAGCAAGCAAGTTAATTGAGCCGAACTCCGCAGCCTCAGCCTGATCTGCTATCAAAAGGTAACCGCTCTGAGGGAGTTGAACAGCATAGTGGTAAACAAAAAAGTTGAACACGCCCCTCGTAATAATGTAAGTATTACAGAGTACATTTATTAATACTATACATGTACAATTGTGTTTGTATTTGTATGGTGAATCATAAAAGCTAGTATGATTCTGTTTTGCGAAGAAGATTCAAGAACCATTTCTTTTTCTTCTTCTAAAATAAATAAGTCTCACACTTTGTCTTGTCTCTTCATTTCTCAATATTCAGTTTGAGTTCCTGTTTAAATAGGCAATATAATTACTCCTGTTTGTTTAAATTAAATAGATAGTAATACTTTGGTGGAGCAGATTGGAGGATCTTTCTCCGAATTATTTTTCTGTCAGCTGTCCTAGTTAGTTAATTTAAGAGCATTCATAAGTAGGCCATGGCTTGATGAAAATGGCATTGACTCTCTAACTCTTAACTCATATTCACTAACCCCAGCTCAAAACAAATACAAAATCTGAACCCAGAGGTTCCATGATGACATTGTGCCCTCAAATCCTGGCTCATTCCCATTTCGCACCAAGTCAAAAAGTTTATGAAGATTGAAAAGACCCATAGAACATAGTTTGCCAGAAATGTGTTCACTGAAGAAGCTCTGCTGTATGCTGTGTTTTAAGTTGGTTCAGCAACCATTTACTCAATAAATCTCTACTGCTGATAAACTAAATTGGGTGCACTAAAAATGCCGAAGTTATTTCAAGAGTTACCAGATTTCTCTGTATTTTCATTTCAAGAAAATTGCTAATGGCAGATTGGCAGGCACAGATGCAGTATGGTAGAGGATTTTGAGAAGCAGAAACCTACAGTTTTTGTTGGAACATTTTGAAAACATTCTTTTATAAGTAAAAGAATATGTTCCATAAATGAAATGTTATGTCTTCAATAAGAATTATCAAGAGTTGCATCTTTTGATTATTTAGTATTTTCCAATGTCCTAATCACTTTCATTTATAGGTTTTTTTTTATCGAATATATTTATAATAATTTTAAAAGAATAAGAAGTCAAAATGCGACAAATTTAATGGGACAGAAGTGTAAGGTTTTATGCATGTATATCTCTTTCGATGGTTGTATATTTATAATTGTTTTATAAGAAGGATTTGAGAAAAATTAGATGCTGAAAACATAAAGGTTGAAGGCCACAGATGAAAGTTTTACTCTTGAGACATTATGGAAGGATACAAGAAGAATATGTTAACATGGTGGTTGTCCAAGTATGCGTATTGTTGTTTGATTTAATGGTTATGTTTTTAGTTGAATAGTAATTATATGTATAAATTATTAATTTCAGAGCAAAGATATCTCTTCATTCTGATGGGAATGTGTTGAGCGTTGTAAACTTAATATGGAAAGGTAGTTTTTTTACAACTCAACAAATGAATGCGACATTTTTGCTTCACTTTCTAAAACACTCAAATGCTTGTGCACATAATTTTCTAATCAACAGGCTCTGCCTGCACAACTCTGCCCTTATCAATTGTGTATGAATCAGATTAACAAAGAGCAACGATTAAAATAGGAAGTAGGCACCAATATGCAGTTGCAATAAGCAAAGCCATTAAACCAGCTGTACATAAAAGGCACAAGGTAATTCGGGAAGGGAAGAGCTTTGTAATGTTTTCTAATTGCTGCCAAATATCTCACTCCTATATATTCATCTAAACTTTCACAACCTCAAAGCCTATGTGTCCTGCTACTCTACACAGACACCCTTATAACCAATTTTGTTATCATGCTTAAATTGATCATTTCATCTCTTAATGTTAAGCTTAAATTGCTTGAAATTTTCACCATCTCTAGAGCTTTGAACTTCATTACCTGTAACATAGCATTACCTGAAAATAATTCAGAATTCGTTACTAATGGATCTGGTTAAGACACAATGTTTTAAGAACTGGGCACATGCAATGCAAAGCCCCAGGAAGGAAAAAAGGAAATGAGTGAGAGATACCTGCCTTTACAGAATAAATTTTTCACATTCAGTTCAATGGGACTTTTGCTTTCCCGATCCTATGAACAAGGAATATGTAAGCTTTCACAATCTCCTCCTTGAACATGAAAAGTACAGAAGCAGCAAAAACACTCTGTACTATCTTTGTGCTCATTCCCTTGTAAAAGCCAGGCAATCCCTCATACTTCATCATTTTAATTATTGCATCTACTGTACCTGTGCAGCGAAATTTTCCAGTTAGCATTCTTGCCCAACTCCAAATAAAACATGGATATCAATGTCACATAGCAGATAAGCTTAAGGCAAAGTCTTCATACTTTAGACAAGGTTACAATGGATGTAGATGTCAATTGATATTTTACCTTACTTCTGCATGCAGATGAATAAGATTGAACAAGACAAGGGAAAGGAATATTGGTAACTAAACTAGATCAAATCATAATGCAGCTTTGTATAAGGTAGAACATGAATATAGAATGGAACTAAACTAGAGCATGTAAGAGATGTAGAAAATTCATAATGCAGGCATAATTGAATACAAAATTCCTGTAACTTATAAATGCAGCTTCCTTAAAGCATCTTATGGGCATCAGGTAGTTACTGGCTACCCATCAGAAACAAGGTTTGGAGAAATGGCGCAAAATCTGACACTCAAAAGATGAAAAATAGTAAAATGTAAACTATAACCATTATAAGTTCACCTCAGCCAGTACAATATCTTACTACAGATAAACTCTGGTATCAGGAAGGTGATAAGAATTTGTCCAAACTCCAAAAAGTTTTAAATATCATGATAGGGCCGAATTCCTTTGGTAAACAAACCTGAATATCTTAGTGATATATTCCCACCAATCTCCTGTTTTGCTTGAAGCCGAGACTGTTCAAGTGTTTAAGAGAACAAATAAAGTAAGAATATGCTTCAAAAGTGTTGGTGCAAGACAAAGGACATAACAAGGAATTGTAACACTTGCATTTCTGCAAAGTTTACCTTGACGACCAGCAGTGGGTATGTTGTAACAGTTGCCCCAAGTTTTGCCAAGGCTCCTAATAAAAACACCTGCTCATAGAAACAGCAAGGCAGAAAAAAGTAAAATTTAGACAAGTCTACCATTCAGATATTTTTGTTGAAATATGTAAAACCCATATATTTTGAGATATATTTTGAGGTAGATAAATCTTATTTAGGTAAATAAATCTTAGAATAAATTATCTGAGATATTTTAGGAATATTTTATTTTATCTTTTAGTAGTTATTAAAATAAGGGAATTATTTTCTTATGTTTTAGTAGTTTATTAGAATAACTTTTCTCTATTTAAATTCAGTTGTTTAGTTAATAAAAGACAGAATAGTTTTATTAAATGTTCTCTTGAAAACTTTCATGACATCTGAGCTAGGTTATCTCTAGTAGCATCATGGTTAAAGCAGCTTTCATTGGAGATAAGAGATCCAGCAATCAAACAGAAGAAGAAAGTTTTACCGTTGAAACAACTAATGAAAATTATGAGGGCCAAAATTCTCTAGAAGAGTCTCCATTCACTAAGGAATAACTAGAGCATCTACACAAGCTTTTTAAATCACCACAATTTCGGATGAATTCTTATCTTCCTAACTCATCCAATAATCCTTCTTCCTCCTTTGCCCAATCAGGTACTAATTTTTTTGTTTTTTTCAGTCCCAAGCCGTGTAAAACAAACACGTGAATCGTTGATTCTGGAGCTAGTGATCACATGACTAGTAGTCATTTTCTTTTTTCAACTTACACACCTTGTGCAGGAAACAAAAAAATCAAAGTAGCAGATGGGTCGTTCTCAGCAATAGCCGGGAAAGGCACTATTAAAATGTCGCCTTCCTTGGTTTTACATGTGTCAAATCTAGCTTGTAATCTCATACCAGTCAGTAAATTATCCCAGTTCTCGAATTGTCATATTATATTTGGCTCCTTTATGTGTAAATTTCAAGACATAGTCTCGAGGAGGATGATTGGCAATGCTAAAGAATCTAGTGGAATTTACTTTCTTGACGACGACCATCTAAGTCAACCAACAACTACTTTATGTTTAAATTCTACTTCTAGTTTTGATAAGGTTATGATTTGGCATTATAGGCTTGGACATCCTAATTTTTACTATTTAATATATTTGTTACCTGATCTATTTAAAAATAAAAGTCCTTTATATCACTGTGAATTTTGTGAATTTTATGTCGATATCATTCTTACAGGAGATGATGTGGATGAAATAAGGTGTCTCAAGGAGCATCTAGCATTGGAGTTTGAGATCAAAGACTTGGGTCCTTTGAAATACTTTCTTGGAATGGAAGTTGCTCGATCAAAGAAGGGTCTTGTGGTCTCTTAGAAAAAATATGTGATTGATCTTTTAAAAGAGGCTGAGATGAGTTGTTGTCACCCAGCTGACACACCAATTGATCCAAATGTAAAATTCGGAAATAAAGAAGGTCGATTAGTTGATAAAGGGCAGTACCAACGATTAGTTAGTAAGTTAATTTACTTATCACATATACTTATCACATACAAGACCAGACATAGCTTTTGCAGTGAGCTTAGCGAGTCAATTTATACACTCCCCAATGGAGGAACATGAAGAAGCAGTGTTTCAGATTCTGAGATACTTGAAGAGTACACTTGGAAAGGGCTTATTCTTCAAGAAATCCGAACAAAGGGGAATTGAAGCTTATACAGATGCAGACAGGGCAAGCTCAATAACAAATAGAAGATCTACATTAGGATACTGTACATTGTTTAGGGAAATCTTGTGACTTGGTGAAGCAAAAAATAAAATCTTGTAGCAAGAAGTAGTGTAGTGGCTGAGTTTAGATCAATGACTCAAGGAATTTGTGAAATGATGTGGTTAAAAAGAATTATGGAAGAGCTGAGGAGACCAATAACTTCACCAATGAAGTTGTACTATGATAGCAAAGCTGCCATTAGTATTGCTTACAACCCAGTCCAGCATGACAGAACTAAATATGTTGAGATTGATAGACACTTTATCAAGGAGAAGATTGAAGAAGGCCAAGTGTGCATGTTGTTTGTTCTTTCAAAACAACAGATTGCTGACATACTCACCAAAGGGCTCTTTAAGATAAGCTTTGATTTTCTTGTAACCAAGTTAGGCATGAATATTTTATTTAATCTTTTAGTAGTTTATTAGAATAAGGGAATTAATTTCCCAATTAGGTTATGACTTTTTCTCTATTTAAATTCAGTTGTTTAGTTAATAAAAGATAGAATAGTTTTATTAAATGCTCTCTTGAAAACTTTCAATTTTATGGAATAGACCAGCTCCATAGTGGGGAGGTTGAAAAGTAATTGATGATATTTAATTTTTCAACAATAGGTATCAAATTGAACATTTGACAGTAGTTAGTGTACCAAATATGTGATTAACCTTTTCTGAATCTATCTTTTGTTCCAAAAGTAGAAAATTTGATAGGCAAGAAAGTAGTCTACCAATCAGATGAACCATGCATAACAAACAAGGTTTTTAAGTATTTTGACATCAATGCTGAAAAAGGAGAAAGGAAACTGAAATAAAAATGCAACTCCAAGATGATCATTCGGTAATGCATCTCAAAGATTATGTTGTACCTCCAAAGCTGATACATTTTTTAATCCATGCTTATTAGCAGAACGTTTTTCCTTCAGACGCTTTAATGAGGTCTCATATATCATGAACTGGATTGAGGGATTACAGACCTGGCATAAACAAAATCTTCGTTATTCAGATTCAACGAGATAGTTTATCCAAGGTTTACATAGATTAAATAGAGACTAACCATAATGAGTGTAGGTATGATGCCTTTCCAGAATCCTCTAATTCCTGCTTCGGTATAAACTTCACGGGCCTAGCAATGAATGAATATAACGGTTGTCATTTACATCAAAATCTGATAAAATTATGCATAGTTTTGAAGATCAGAAAATGTATGACTAGCAGTTTTTAAGAAGCTTTCCACTAAAACTAAGGCTAACTAAAAATCTATTTAAACCAATAAAAAGAAAAGCAACCAGAGAACATGGTGAAACTAATTATGTCAATGGCAACCTTTCCTCAAACTCTGAACCCACAAGGCATTAAAAAGAAAAGGCAAGAGAGATACGAACCGCATGAATGGTTCCATAAGGATGAGGCTTTGTTGACTCAAGCTCATCCAATTTTTCTTGCAGTGTTGAACCTATTAAGCCGTTTTCAGAAGCCTCCTTTAATAGAGCTTCCTTTTTGGACTCCATAATTTTTCTTTCTGCTTGAGTATGAGTCTGAAGTAAAGACAGAGAACGCCCTGTTTATTATCTTCAGGGGATCACAAGCACTATATAGACCAAACAGTTGTTTAGTGAGCATTCCATTCCATGAATTTGAATTTTTTTTCTTTCAAAGCCACTTTGTATTTGTAGAAAGTAACGTGGAAAATTAAACTCGAATATAGTTAGTACTGATGAGATAGAGCATCATTCATAAACATCAATATTGGAATATTCACAAAAACTGAAATTCCACACATCATTAGTTGTACAACGGAAAAAAAGGCACAAAGAAAGGCAACAACAACAACAACATTAATAATAATAGAGGTATAGTAAAGGGAAGAAATACAAGACCTGCATACGGGTCACAAGAACCCATATTGGGTTTGTCAGCAATACATTCAAGGACCTGCAGGGTCATTGGGAGAGATCATTTAGTCAATTATTATTGTTCGAAGTGGATGGAACTCGTCTTCTTTATCCATAATTATGACATGAGAAGACCACATTACTTTTCCTAACTTTCCCTAGCCCTGGTCCGACTAATTTTAAAGCAAGCTGGGGATGTATATTAAAATTGAATAAAACTATTATTAATCCTTATACCATGTCTTAGCACTCAACTGGACGGACAAAAGGACGGGAAATTAGTATTGTATATTAGATAAGATTAGAATGGAATGGCATATAATAAAAGGGATGAGAGTTACCCTGCAAGAGCTGCTACAACAAGCCAAGAAAAGATGCCAAGGGTGCCATCCCCACGTCCCTTGTGCTTACGGACAACAGCAATAGCCTCAGCCTTATTTTTGAATAGCTGATAAAAGTAGTAGTAAATGCCCTGCCAACATCACAAGTAGAGCATGAAGAGGTGAAAAGCAGTGGAGGGGGCAAGCCAAAGTCAAAGCCAAACACTACCTGCGAAGCAGCAGTTCCAAATAAAGAAGGCTTAAGACCAGAGTAAAGTCCTCCCCAGCCTTCGGTTTGTAGCACCTACATGAAGAAATGAGAATCTCAAGTGGAGGCAAGGAAACAGAAGCAGTTTGAAAGAGGAAAAACAAGGGACGTACATGGAGGATCTGAAGAAGCGTACCAGCAGCCGCAGTGGGGGGTTTGGGTTTGGACTTGGCGATTCTTTCCGTTTGTTGACGCGTATTCACCTTCGTTATGGAAGCCATTTACATGAAAAATTGAAAGACAAAAAGAAAGAGAGAGAGAGAGAGAGTACCCACCGTCTGAAGTGGATAAGTGAGTATCTGAGCAATGATTCCAGCGCCAGCTCCTGCCACTCCGTTAGCTATAGCATTGGAGTTGGACATAATTGGTTATTCTCCTGCTTTCACTGCCTTCTCAATCTTCTTCAGTTACTAACTTATCCTCTACTTCCTTCACTCTTTCCTTCCCAGCCTTACTTTCTCTTTTTCCTTACGGTTTACTTGCTTCTGACTCATTTTCATTAGCCCACTTGGGCTATTGGTATTTACAGCAATGCTACGTCCTGCTTTCTAAATTCTAATTAATTATTTAGTTAATTGGTTCAAACATATTGTTGTTATCCCTTTCCCTCATTTTTAATATGCAGATTTCAAGCATTTAATTTTAATTAATTTTAATTATTGTTAAATATCATTGATATTTTTTAGTTTTAAATAATATATAAATTTAGAATAATAATAAAAAGTAAACTATAATATTAATTTTAAAAATAAAATATTGGATAAAGCAACATGCAACAATTTTAATAATAATTGTGATAAATATGAAAAATATTCACAATTAAAAATAAACCGTTTTAAGAGTGTTTGTTTCACACAAATAAATAACTTAAAGAATTTAAAAATATATTATAATATTATATTACCTCATCAAGAATTAAAATATTAGATCGTCGTGTCATTGTTGTTCGAATATGATTTGATATTGCTTATTCGATGAACCATTGTTTTAATGCTCAATTCTCTTTATATAATTCTAACTTATTAATACTAACAATATACTGGTAAAATTTTTAGATGTTACTTAATTGAATGTGACTAATTATTGGATGTTACTTATAAAGCTAATTTAAATTTGAATCGATATATAACTCTAATATTAATCCCTAATATTAAATCGAAATTCAATTTAATCCTGAAGTTAAATTAAAAATTCAAATAAACTCACAATAAGACAAATTTTTTATTATAATATATTTCTTTTTCTAAATAATAAATTTAAAATTTATTATGATTATGATTATGAGAACTTTTATTTTAATATAGTTACTATGATAATTTTTTACTTTTTAAATTGATTTATAATTATTTTAAATGTCAATAATATGATAGAAAATAAATTGTATTCTTATTGATTCAAAAGTTTTTTAAACTCATGATTTTATATATTATAGGTATATTTAAAAAAGGAAAAGAAACCAATGAAATTAGCATTTGATACATTGTTGGTGAAATATTTAAATTTTATGTTAAGGAGACTTTAGCAATGCCAACAAAGGGTTAATGTTTCATATACTATGTGGGGATTCTCGATGCATATTTTATTTTGGTTTATGTTTTGGTGTGTGAGAATAAAATGAACTTATGAAAAATTAAATAAAGGCTTCAAGGTATGTAATTATGCTATTATCTTTAAGGTTCTATTCGTCCCAATCTATATTTTAGTGTGCAAAAGAGTTACTGGTAAATGAACCTCAATGATACACTAAAGCCCAATGGCTGTCTGCATTTTGCAATAACGAAAATAGTTCACTAAACATTGAGCAGAGCATAGTAAGAATATCAAATTCTATAAAAGAACTTATGCAATAATTCTTTATAGATTATTTTTTAATATAAAATATGGTGGGAAAATAGAACAAACTTTTGCTTCTCAATTTTTGATGTGCCATACAAATGAAAGCTCACTCCTATTTATGGGAGTTCTCATGTTTCTTTATAGAGATATAACTATTCAATATATGTCTAATGTCTATTTGGATAGTCACATCTATTAAGAATGAACACAATTATTCATTACATATTACTTGAATAATCATAAATTTTGTCAATAATCAAGTAACATAACTTTCAATAATAATAAACATAACTCATTAGAATGAATAGTGATAACTCTTAATCAATTTACCTAGTGACGTAACTTCGATTACTTATAACTTTTTATTTGCAATTGTTAGAACACTATATATATTTTGAAAATGTTACAACCATCTCCCCGTTTCCAAAATATTCTAGATTTTAATAATCTTGAAAATCAATTATATATATGAAAGTGTCTTATGATTGAACATTGACTTAGTGAAAGCATATTAAAGTTAATCAAAATTGCATGGTAGGTTAAGCTTTGAATCAACTATCCTTTTTTTATTAACTGAATACATCTTACACAATAATTGTAACACCCCAAATTTTGGGCTAGCAATTTTGAGTTTTGTGGTTAGGGTCAGTGAGTAGGTTGTGCTATAGTGTTTAGTTGCGCGTTTAAGTGATAGAATGAGACTGTTGGTTTGGTGGTTAGTAGTGTTTTAGTGTGCCTTTGGGTCCTAGGTTCAAGTCTTTAGGAATGTTTTGAGGGATCATTTTTGTTTTGTTTTAAAGGTTTAGATAATTATTTTCTTTACTTAGTGTTTATTATTATTATTATTATTATTATTATTATTATTATTATTATTTTTTTTTGACGTTCTCCTCTTCCCCTTTCTTTTGTTTTCTTTTTTTTTGGAAACGGTGGTGTTGTGGTTTTTGACGAGCTTCGATTTCTTGGTCATCCAGTCGGGTTCCAGACGTCTTTGATCGCGAATCAGGTGTGAGATTCGAACCTTATCTAATTTATTTACGAGTTGTTGTTTCGGCAATTCTTGTGTGTGCTCTAAACCGTTGATTTTGGGTATTTAGTTGTTAAGAAAGTATGGGAAATACTGCGTATTCCAATATATTTTTGTTATTGCAAAGGTTGGGGACTGATTTGATGGCTAAAACAGCGATTTTGACCTGTTCCGATGTGGTTTCGTGACCACTTGGGTGGCCACACGGGCGTGTGCCTGTTCGCACAGCCGTGTGGAATTAGGAATTAGGATTTTCAGGTAGGATTAGGTGTCACACGGTCGTGTGGCTGATTTGGAGAAATTAGTCGATTTTTACATGGCCGTGTCCCCTGGGCACACGGGCGTGTGTGTTTGGGAATTAGGAATTTAGTGATTTGATACCACACGGTCGTGTGCCTAATTTGGGGATTTAAGGATCCCACACGGGCATGTGTTTTGTACACATGGTCGTGTCTAGTGGGCACACGGCCGTGTGAGACCCTCACATGGTCGTGTCTACCCTGTACTCTATTTTAGTATAGATGGACAGAGAGTTATACGGCTTGTTCACACGACCATGTCCCTGGCTTACACGACCG
Source organism: Gossypium raimondii (assembly GCF_025698545.1). NCBI lineage: Eukaryota > Viridiplantae > Streptophyta > Magnoliopsida > Malvales > Malvaceae > Gossypium > Gossypium raimondii. Next base: position 25,394,553 of record NC_068569.1, read on the forward strand.
TATGCCTTAGTCACATGGCCGTGTGCCTCCTCCCACACAGACATATTAACCCCCACTAGGCCTAGGCATTTCCACACGGCCAAAGCACACGGTCGTATGGCCCAAAATCACCAATTTTAGTTTTGTGTATGTTTTTATCTGAAAATGTGTCTGTGTGTTTCGACCCTTGGCTGGGCTTTAGTGAAGGTAGCTAAGACTCTAATTTGGGCTTCGGTTTATGTGTTATTTGTGACTATTGTGTGAGATGTCTGATTCTGAACTCGATTAGCTGGGTGTGTGTGTGCATGTCTATTTCTATCTAACTATCTGTCGATGTGTTCATTGTTTCTGTGAGGTTGTACGCATACATGTACTTGCATAAAGTAATTTTTGGGTTGGTTGTGAAGAGAAGAAAGACTGATTCAGATTTGATCTGGCAGTCTAACTGCAACTTATCGATACAGCGGTTTACCACACTGTATCGCATGTACGTCGGCTTTGCTACGTACTATTATCTGATCTGGCAATTTAAACTACAACATGTTTGTAGAACGGTTTACCGCAATGCACTGTACTATAGATACTCCAGCTTTGCTGCGTATTATTATCCAAGTGGATTAGTCCACATACATGGTGTGTAGGGTTGGATGGGCCTTTCAAGGTCCTACGTGGTGTGTTTTGTTGGATGAGCTTATACAGCTTTTTTGGGGTGTGATTGGGGGATGGAGAGGTGTGTTGGTTGGATGGGTGAGTTTTTATTACTTGGATGCACTAATGCACATCTGTTTAAGTGACGGGGTGTGAGATTATTTGACTGTATTATGTCTGACTGAATAACACTTGTGACTGAGTGTCTGTGTATGACATGGTGTGCTTGAATTGTTATATTCTATTGGGACGTTGGTTCCGAGTTTACTTTCTGATTCTGTGTATATTTGTAAATATGTTTCATTATCAAATTAGTTTCTGTAATTATGTTATTAGTCATGTGCCGAAATTACACTGAGCTCGTGTAGCTCACCCCCTTAGCGTTTCCCCTTTCAGGTACATTTTCGTGTTTTGATGCTGGGCTCGGTATACGGAGGTCTCAGACAGTCATGATTAAAAATAGGCTTTAATAGTGTTATTATAATTTCTGATATTATAATTAAACAGTTTGTGTTATAAGTGCTATTTGAAAATTGTGGTACTGAATTTTGTGTTTTACGCTCGTAAGTGTTGTTGGGACTGTATCTTCTTTTGAAATATCAAGATTTTATAACTGAGAGGTTTTTTTTACATTTTAAATACTTTTATTTTTTTTGGTTTGTTAAACTAAAATTTACCTTTAATCACTTCGGTGATCAATGTGACCTCTGGGAATCGGCCTAAACTTCTAGGCTGGGTTTTGGGGCGTTACAATAATTTCAACACCAATCAATGCATAGTATACAGGGACACTATTATGGTCATGTGTCTATGACCTCTTTTCATGAGTATTATTAGAGCCAAGCCCTTGAGCTCCTAGAAGTGGCCACATTTCTACTCATATTGGTAGATCTCATCGAGAGTGATCCCGTAATTATAACACTCTAACATATTTATGTTATGGGTCTATTAAGAGTGTAATACTCATCTTTCCTCTTTTCATTATTGATACCTAACACTTTTCACCTTGGGATGATATATTATATAACATTTAATAGTGTTAGTAGTCACATTTTGATGATGTACTTTGTGTCATTGAACTCAAGACTTGACATTATACCAAGCGTTAAGTAGAGTTTCCAACATAGGTGACTCAAATATTATAGGTTTGTACCTCATCCTTAAATTTGCAAATTTCCAACGTAATTAAGTTAATTATCTATACCACATGGTGAAACTATATATTTATTTGAGTCTTGAAAGTTCACATGACCAATACCACTACCATGTTCAATTATCCATTCTTTTGCAAAAGAATGGTATCAAAGATATCATTTGTACAATTATCAATTCATTGTCTCATAATATTCAAAGTGATCACTTATCTTTTATAATTATGGTTCCACATTTACTCATTTTATATATTTCTTAGAATCCAAGAAATTAAATTTCACAATTAACAAATATATGAAACCATACATGATGTCTTTTCTACCAAGTAAATTGTTGTAAAGAGGCCTTAAATCTTTTGGTGAAATAAGACAACATATTTACTATTTTCATAGTTTCTTTTCATAAACAATATATAACCTTAAAATTTATCATGTATGCATGCTCAAATAACGTTTTTTTAACACAAAGGTGTTCCATATATTATTTTAGAATAGAGTCATATTAGAAAACCATCAACCGTCTAACCATTTGACTATAACATCACACATTTATACACTCTTTATCAATGAGCATGGTAGTGGTATAATCAATACCATGTCCATCACCTAAATGAGTCAAATAACTTCATATTGTTATTTCCTTACGAGATCTTTGATTCATGACTTCTAAAATGAATTTCACATTTTCACTATATTTCAAAATTATAAAACCATGAGATTATAGATCAAATTCAGGTCATATATATACACACACACCATGTGCACCATCAACATGCTCAATATGATCTTTATTTTCAAATATATGATCATCACGTTCACATTTTCACTAGAAGATTTATACAAGAATAGTAATTTTGTGATATTAGCTGATGCTTTCCACTATTCTACCTTGACTAGAGAAATTAACCATGCAAATTGCATATAACTTGTTTCATTTTTAGTCAAAATCATTTTTAGTCCGACCTTTATAGCATAGACTAAAAATGTGTAATCATATATAAAACTCATTTAGCTTATGAGTATTTTTTTCAAAACCAACCAAAATTTTTCATATTATATGACCATCTACAAACTTTCATTTAAGCAATGAATACACTTAAAATATTATCTCATCAATAACATCCAAATGCTAATTACTAATACCATGATTTGAATAAACAAATAATATCATATTTCAAGTTAAATATATATCATGAAAAACAAAGAATACTTTTGTATTAAAAGTTTCACTCACAAATTGGATAGAATGAATTAAATTTTAATTTTCCAAATTTATTGTCTATTTATAATGTACCAATAGGTTCCTAAATGACTTTTTAAAATGACATCACTTCTCAAGTTGCACCTTTTAATTTTAAGAAATAATTTCAACTCAACCTTTTGAAAGTAACTGTTGGATTAATAACACAACATTTTGGTCTGTGAAAGGTCATTAAAATTATAACAACTCGGTTTCCAGTGGTATCAGAAATTACAGTTTTGGGACACCGTTTCCGTAAATCGAGTTCGTAAATATTAAATAAAGATATTTATGGAGTTATTATATAGATGAATTAAAATTTTGATAGTCGATTTAGCCAAAATTGTGATTAATTAGGGCTTAGGGACTAAATTGTAAAGTCTAATCGCTATAGATTTTTAATTAGAAAATGGCTTGAGGACTTAAATTGTAATTAGACAAAGGCCCAAAATAGTAATTAAACCCTTTAAAATTTAGATATAGTGGACGGAAATAAGCATATCCATTAAGTTTTGATTAAATTTAAGTTAATTAAATTAAGATTATGTTAATTAAACCAATTTGATTAAGCTTAACTAGATTATATATAGTCTATGATAGTGAAAAACGTCATCTTCACATTTTTTTCATCTTATTGTCTTCTAAAGGAAGAAGAAAAACCTAAGAAATTTCTTTGATATTCGGCCATCAATTGGTAACAGCAATTAAGTCTTTTTCTTGTAATTTTTATAGATTTGAGGTCATAGGAGCTTGATTTAGTTAACTCATGTACCAAATTGTAAAATTGTTAAAGTTTTAGAAAGTTTTCATTGCTGATTTCTTGAAGAATTATGTGTGAAATTGATAGAAATTAAACTTAGTTTAAGAAAATGACTAAATTGTATGGCTTAATTGTTAGTTTTGTACATTAGGGACCAAATTGAATAAAATGTAAAATTTACATAAAATTTCTGTAGGAGTAAGAAATATGAGGTCCCTAATGAGTAGTTGTGAAATCGGATTTCAATTTGAAGCTTTAGATTGAAAGTTATGTTTATCCCGGGTTTAAGGACAAAATTGAATAAATTGTAAAGTATGTTTGATATTTTGATTGATTCTAATTTGAACGGAATTTGATAATATTAAATTTTTTATAATTTTATTTATCTAACATTGACACGGAACTGTTGAGAAGGAAAGGTAAATCGAAAGCCGTTGACGAATAGCTCAGAAATTGGATTCGTATTTCTATGATTTGGGAATCACTGATTTTCTTCATGTTCATGTCATTTTGCATAATATGACCTTGAGGTGAGTTTTAATTGGTTATTTGAGCTGAATTGCCATGATAGTGATTGAATACAGAGCCAGGGACTAAATTGAATAAAATGAAAAGTTACATGACTTACTTGATATGTGATGATTGGTATGAAATTGGGTTCAAACATGTTACAAAATGTTATGAAGTTATGAAATGATGATGAATGGAGTATATTGGAATGTAAATTTGAACTATATATAATGAATCGGAAATTGGTTACCCTATTAGTTGTTCGGACCGAGTCGGATATAGTTGGCATGCCATAGGGTTAGATTATTGATTGAAAACCATCATTTCTAACCAACCCAGGGTGGTAGATTATACTTTTAGGGTCATCGTTGTTGGGCAACTCGGGGTGGCAGGATAAACAGATTGTGAAAACCATCGTTGTCGGGCAACCTAGGGTGACATATCTATGTATCTGTTTCGAGTCTGTGTTTAATTAATATGGTTATAAACATGTGAATCGGCTAGTGGTATTTGAAAATAAAATGAATTTGCAAAGTGGTATGTGATAAAATGCAAAATAAGTTAAAACCGAGTCCTAATGACTGAATGCCTATGAAAGAGCAATTAGGCTCGGATATGGTTGAAATACTGATATGGGATTGAACATATATGCTTAATGGTTGTTGTTGATAAATGACTAAGTATAAGCACCTATGGATGTTAGTAAAAATTGATTACATTACACAAGAAGTGAATGATATATGCTAAGTTAGTATGCTTATATAGTGATTTTGCATGTTAATATGTTTGTATGCATGCTCATAATGTATAGTAAATAGTTGGCATGGAATTATATACTACGATTACCTATGTATCGGACTTGAATAGAAAAAATGCATATTGATTTTGAAATTGTTTTATATTGACTTAAATGATGAAAATACCACCGAGTGTTTTTGCTCAGCATACGGTTTGTTTTCTCCTTGCGTAGGTATATTCGATTCCTAAGATCGTAAGTTGTTGATCCAGCATCCCAGAAGTAATCCTCAACTCAGCAAAGTTTGTACTATATTGTTTTGAGTTAAGTATGCATGTACCGAAGTCAAGTTGGTTTCAGATAAGTTTAATGATTTTGCTGTATTGAAGCTTGAATAAATAGCTTGATAATGGCTAAAAGATATAGTTACACAAGTGAATTGGCTTGTATATTTTACTATATGAAGGTTGGTCATATTGGAAGTTCATACATAAATGTATGTATATTATCTTGATTAACATATGACAGATAACATAGTTGTTTAATTAAAGTATGTGTATAAGTGATGAATTGTTATAGAATTAAGCTTTTATGAATGTTGTGTTTGGTTGATTTGATGAATGATATAGGTATAAATTGATGTTCTAGGTGCAGCTTTTCGAAACCAATTGGCAATTTGCAGTAACAGAATATCACGTTGCGATGTCGTACGTCATCGCGATGAGATCAGACCACCATGCCACGACGTGACGTTGAGCATGGTTCGTGTTGGAAAAAATCCGATTTGAAAATAGTTTTCTTGCACAGCAAAAAATAAAAATTTAAAAACTGAGCCGGTTTGTAATATTTATAACAATAAACCCTTAACCAAATTTGCACATGTGTTTTGGCTAGACGAATTCTTGTCGTTCCTGACTTTCAAGCGAACGACCTTCTCCATTATTCTCATATCACGAACTGCTTCGAGTGTAGGCTCGAACAATTCGAATCAAACACAGAACCAAAAATAGTTTTCTTTTCTTTTAGTGTGAAAAGAAAAATCTCTTCTCATTGGAAACCGACAGAAATTGTTATTCCAGAAAATAGATTTAATAGTTGAGAATAAATTCTCTCTATTTTCGGGTAGAGTAACAATATCTTAAAATTGTGTATATTGCCCTACCGGTGCCATCTATTTTTAAGAAGAATAAGTAAAGCCCTTGTTGACATGTAGAAGTTTATTTCAACTAGAAAAACGAACTCCTAGTCTAACTAGAAGTATAGGTGGCATTAACCCTAGTTAATAATACTAGGGTTTGTCATCCCTCCTTTTAAGATAAGGGACTTTTGGGCCTCTTCCATTTTGGGTCCAATTATAAGTATTTCCTGGACTTTTAACCTAGTACATTATAATTCAATTCAACCAGATATTTGTTTTTTATTTCCCAAAATAAACATCTATATATATTTCAATTAAATAATCTTCTCAACTCAATTCTATTTCCGTTAAAATCATGACGACTTTATCGTAAAAGAATCTATGAGAAAATATATTTTGTATTTATACATTCAACGGGTTCATTATGATCAAATGATTTATTTCTATTTTCAAACTTCATTTAATTCAAAAAATATAAATTCATTTCTAGGTCTTTTCATTTTTCTTTTTCTTTTTCATTTTCATTTTCATTTTTATTTTTATTTTTGAGAAAACCACATTCATTTTCAAATGATTCCATTTCTCCATTTTCATTTTTATTTTGGAGAAAACCATAACCATTTCCAAATGTTTCCCATTTCTCCATTTTCACCATTTCTATCCATTTTTCTTCATTTGATTCAACATGCAATTCATTTCTAGTTTCAACGAGCTAACGGAGAGACCAATTGGACATATGCGATTGAGGCTCAAATGATTTATAATTAAGTTCCAGCTTTTCACCTATTAATTATAAACTCATTTAGTCGCGAAGTCATTTCACTGTAGTATTGTGGTTGAGCTCTCCTCAATGACATACCATTATGAAAGCAGCTTGATCAGTGCTCATCCAATGACCTTACCATAAGTATGTTACCCTCATAGGATATCATTAACCTCTTTGGGATAATATTCATTCTTCAATATGATCATATTTTATCTTATGGTAACCATTACATCTTCCTTCATAAAAAGTTAATTACTATCAAATAGTAATTAACTCGTTCATCACAAAGACGAATGACCCGTTGCCATGTTTACTTTTCATCAACCATGTAATGTCAATGAGAGGATATCATTTACCCATGTATTGGGCTATGGATTTCATTATTGTGAATGATGCTACATATTGCAGAAGTCATATACCCAACGCACCAGCTTTCAGTTCCTTATCTATTTGAACTCAGGCTTTTACTTACATCAAAGTATATAAGTTACGCATACATAGCCTTTCATCCACTGAGGATTTAGGTATGCCACACTATGAACATCACAATTGAATAAATCTATAAATAGATTTATGATTTATTCTTATTGGGTTCAATTCGATGTACTATCAGTCTAGTCAGTCACATCTATGTTTCTATCTTCTGGAAGTCATCCGCTCCGATACTCAAGACAAAACATCTCTCAAATTGGACTTAATAGATGACATATTAGTCTTTCAGTCGGTTTGCTCGTTTCTGATTAGACTAATGACATGTTTAGGTTCGTCTACTAATGTCTTTCCATATTACGATTCAATCACATAATATTGCTTAGTATTAGTTTAAGCATTAGATAACCAGTGAGCAACATTTACTTCTATTTTGCTTTACGTGCAAAAACCACATAAGGACAATTATAAAAAGTATATAAATGTAATTAATGAATTTGTTTTATTAACCAAACTGTTCAAAGAAATTACAAGTTTACAAATGAATATCCTACACTCAGGGCATTAGATCCAACAGTTCATTGAGACGAGACCCAAACAGTATGTTGCGCCACAACGTCAACCTGAACTTTTAAAAATCTTATAGTTTAGTCTTAATACGATCTCGAGTTAGCGTTAGAGATTTCGTAAGCTTGTATAAAACTCGAAAATGAATACAAATCTTTTTCTATACCTATTTTATTAATATTTGATTGTTTAAGGTTATAAATCAAATTGTAATTTGATCATAATTGTTCCAACAACGAATGTGACACCTCATAGCTTGAATCTGGAGATCGAGTTGGGTATAGGGTGTTACACAAATGGTCATAATTCTTTTATTGTACAGAAGCCTGTTCAACTAAGGTTTGAACAATTTCATTACCATTCAAAAAAAAAGTAATGTTTCGATCTATTAATATATCCTTTCCCAATCGTGCATTTTCATTCTACCCATCTTCTTTAATTCTTATATGATATATAAGATATATCATATAATTTTATATATGTCATACCACTTTGCCAAAAAGACACGTGTCAAGCCTAAAAGGCATCGTTGACTCTACATTGACCCTTTGAGCACAACCATCTGACCCTTCAAACAGAACCTATCACTCATGTTCATAGGAGAACGTTATCCTAATGTGAACACTCTTTTAAGACAATAAGGAGTCTATTTAGGCTTTATTACCTCATACTGATAGAATCTCATAATACATACCCATGATTATCCATTACGTGTTTGACAGGATTAAACATTTATCTAGCCAATATCATATCAGTGGACAATGAGACTTTTTCCTATAAATACCTTGGAAAACTATGGGCAAGGGATCGACCCTTTTTTTATAACCTAAAGTTACGCTGAGTATTTATCTTTTCAATCAACATGTCCTCTAGTCTTTGTTCTAACTCTCGGCCTCTACAGGTGAATCAGCCTCCATTACACCACCTTGATCTCCTCCTCGCTCCACCTTATCTTCCTCCCTTGTTATAATTTGTATAAAAAATATCATTAATAATTATGCATGCTAATATCATGCATATAATAAACTAGCATTTGATTTCCTTCAAATAAATAATCCATGAGACAATCATACTTTTTGCATAATATAATAAATACCAATATAACTAGCCTTTCTTATTTCCATCGCTAGCTTAAACTGAGAAATAATAATAGGAAAAACCTCCAAGCCCCTATAAAGTAAGCTATTTTTGTCATATTCTTCCTCATTTTGGGCAAGTCAATACTAGTAGCTTCTCCAACATTTTGGAAAATGTTCAGGGTCAGGGACGGTGCCATGAGGGACAAGCAAGGGCCATTTTAATCCAAGTTTTTAAAATTATAAGTTAGTTTAATGGTAAAAATAGACTTTGGCCCCCCAAAGATGAAAATTTTCAGTTTAATCGTTTTAAAATTTTAAAATAACAAGCATTTACAAAAATAAAATTATACTTTTGACCCCTTCAAAATTTTATAATTTAATTCTGGCCCCTCCAAAGATGAACTTCTGGCTTCGTCTCTGTTCACGTAGCTTCTTAAGACACAGTAAGACTTGCACCAAGGGGTATATTCAACTGGGACGAATCTAGAAACTTTTTTCGTAAGGGTCAAATTTTAATTATAATTTTTTCGTAGATCAAATATAAGCTTATTATGTATCATTTTTAAAGGATTAAACAAATTTTTTTTATTTTTAAGGGAGCTAAAGTACGGGGACGTAAGCGTCTCAATAAAGACGAGAGACAAAACCCCGCTACGACTCGAAGACAATACCAACCATTGTTAGAATCTGACTGGCTACTCGACATACAATACTTCAAATATTTCTCCCGAGAGAGTAGATCCCTCAACAAGATGCATGGTAATGTCCTCCCTGTTGTTTTTAGTGATGAAGGGCATGACTTTGAAGTAGCAGGCAATGGGATTCTTAAGTAACTTTAGAGCTTGGTGTTTTTGGAATAAGCAGAAGAAAAGCGGAGAGAATGTACACTCTCTTTGATACTCAAAGGGTAGAGATAAGTGATGGTTACAGTACTAAATGAATGTAACCAACCTCTATTTATATTTGTTTATTATTTTTAATTTATTTATGTTAATTAAAAGTTTAGAATTATGTTTTGTGTTTGTTTGTTTAAGGTTATGTATGAGTAATTTATCTTTCAAAATAAATGTAGTTGTTTGTGAACATTAAACTTTCACGAACATTTAATCTCTAATTTTGACAATTTTTTTCAAATCAGTCATTGAACTTTTCTTCTCTATATTAGTCTAACTTGATAAAAATTTCAATTTAATATCTGAACTTAAATACCGTTCTAAAATGTTGATGTAACATTCTAAAATTATGTCACATGATCATTTAAAGATTTAAAAATATATATTATAAAATTAAAAACAAAAAATTAAAAATGCGAATAAATTATACTCTTTTATAAAAAATTAAAATATTGACATAAAATAATCTCAAAATGTCACATTATAAATTCAATTCAAAGATCAAAGACCAAAATAGAAAAAGCCACCAAATTCTGAAACTAATATGGACAAAAATATTAAGAGACCAAAATAAGGAAAGTAAACAAGTTTAGGAATAAAATCTTACTTTATCTTGCAAATTTAATAGCAACAATATTAATAAATGAACCAGAAATTTGAAGTTCAGAAAAAAGAATTAAATTTCTAAAAGTAAAAATATCAAGACTATATTTTTATATATATGAAGAGTACTAAAACTTAAAATATATTTTATTATTAATTATATAACAATAAAATAATAAACAAGCTTTGAATAATTTTTAAATAAGTTTTTTTTTATCATTTCTTGTAATGGGAAAATTGGGAAAAGGGAAAAGTGATACCAAAGTTTGAACCAGTATCATCTTAAATTTCAGACAAGATAAATAAATTTTGAACAAAAACAGGTTTATCCAAAAACATATATACTGAACATGCATTATTAATATCCGACTGTTTAACAAACATGCCAGAAGATTTTGTTCATTTCATTTATTTAGTGAGATAATCGAAACAATGCTGCATTCATTTATAGCCCTTGTGGTGACATACAGAGGCAAAATAATAATACAGTATATAAAACAACAGTCCCACACGGGACCAAAATTACAGAATAAATTATAAAGGTGTAGGACTTGAATTAAAACCAGAAACAGGAGCCCAATGAATTGATACAATTAACACTAAATAATAATGGTACAGTTTCATGAGACTCGCAATTCCCGTTCACAACCAACTCAACCTCCACCGGAGTCAAACTACATAAAATTCCTACTGAAAATCAAACCATCAGTTAGACCACACATGAACTAGACCATACCTATTCCCCGTATAGATCTCATTGCGCTCTTCATCATAAAAAAGAGCAGTGATATCTTCCAATGCTTCTGCCACCGTGCTTCTAATTCTAGATGAACTGCTTTGCACTTTTGACCTGCAGCCACACTCGACATCACAGCAGCTACACTGCTTTTCCACTGGGAAACCGTTACTAGCCCTTATTTTAGCAAGGCATTTCCCAGTCAATATATTGCTGATGTTAATGGACCCTGCCATGCCAGAAACTAGATATAAAACCTCACAAGTGATATGGTTATCTAAAGGAGGAAGTGTAATGTAAGATGCAATCTAAGAAAAACGTTACCAGAATAAAAGAAGACACAGGAAAGAAAGAACATAAGAAATACAAAGTTCAAAGAACGAAAAAACAACCATTTCCTTCAGACAATGGATCATCAGAATCAGCCTTGCAGTAAGAGATGATAAGATCCTGATCACTTGTGATGTATATATTATTAGTGTTGCAGTCAGGATGCCACAAAAGGTGATCCTCAAATGAAGTTACAAGTTCTCCACGGAAGTTCCAGACAGCCACTGTCCGGTTTCTAAATGTCAGGAATAACTGGTTCTCATACAGAAATATAAATGCTGATGGGGTCATAAATTCATTTTTGCTAACTTCTGTTAGCTCAGAGTTGCGTACCTGTATGATAACAGATTAGATTTTCATTTTTAAGCTTTAACAAATGAATAAGATTGCAACGTATTGACAAAGATACTTACATCAAGAATCTGAAGGTTTTCATTTTCCTGCTTCACAAGAAGCTTTTCATTGAACTGTTCGATGAAATCCACCTTCTTATTCCGGTGAAGAAGGTGGCTAAAAGATTTGAGAACGGTACCATCCTCTATTGAGAGAATCTTAAGAGGAACATGGCCGCCAACTTTAGTGAAAATCAATAACATGATCCCTGGACTGTCAAAAATCATACAATGAAACAAAGTCAATTATATACAGTGACGAGAAGCAAACAAGATACCATTTGATTGTTAATTAGTACTTTACTTTTGCTTCCATGAGAAAGATGAAAGCTTGTTTAGACTAAACGATACTTATTACAAAACTATAATTCTTCTGGAGAACAAAATTATTGTTTATATTTTTTCAATCCTATCAAACTGTTATTCTACAATGTTTTAATCTCATTTTACCCCAATTTTGCTATCTATCATTTGATTTTACTTTTTAGGAAGTAGAAAGCAAGTTGTACAAAAACAACTGTAAGGAGACTAAATTACCAAATATTGATAGAAATAGAAGATAAAAATATCATACAGGCTTCTGTTTTCCCATCATTGAATGAATTTTTACTTATGTAGCAAGGAGATATAACCATCATAAAAGGTGCATTACCTGATCTTGATCTCTTGAACATTTTTATCCGATATGGAGTATAACATCGTATAATTTTTGAGGTCAAATACCTTGTATATACTGAGCAAAAGATAAAAACAGTATACATCAAACTCATGAATCTAGTTATCGATCCAACTATTATAGTTTAACATAAAGGTATGTTCATATGGATGACTTCTTACCTATCCTGTGCTGAATATGTGAGTACCTTCCCATTTACATCATCAAACTCCACAAACCCAGGCCACTTCAGTGACTCAGATTCAAAAAGTGCAAAACCAGCATCAGGTTGACCTCTTCGAATGTATCTGCCCATAAAACCGAATTGTTTCAGAAAGAAAACAAATGAACATTACAAATTACAATGTCTAGATGCAGTATTTCATCTTTTTATTTGAGTCTTTTTTCCCATTTTTCTTCTTTTGGCTCCAGTTGGGATAAGTTTAAGGTTGTAAAGAGGTTTTAAAAAAATGACATACTCAATCCTCGTGCTTCTGCACTTCAAGGAGCTGAAGTTGTCAGAAGCGTAAACTGAGACTGTGATAAGTGAGTCATTGTTTTTGTTGTAAAACAAGCTTCTAATAACTTCATCAGCAGTGACATTTAGAAAACATATTCTTCGATTAGTCTCTGCACCCAGCAACAATAAAACATCAAGATTCCTATTCTCATTTTCAATCCAAACAGAAATAGAAAAGCCCATCCAAATAAGATTAGAAGTGTGAAACAAGGATCCTACCTCGACTGAATGCCGCACATACACCAGATTGAGCAAGAGCAAATACAATGTCTTGTGCAGCAACAATCTCTATAATCTTTGATCTCTTCCTCAGAAATGGTAATACCATTGAACAATGTCCTTTTGGATCATGAGTATCATATTCCTCCTGTAGGTTACGCAAAATATAACCAAATCTAATAAGCAAGCTCAAGTAGAACAGTAATACACAGAGGCTAGATGAGTAACAGACTTGGAAACTGATCTTTTAGTTGATAGACTTCCAACTAAATGAGAGGAAGAGATGTCCTTTTCTACTCTCCTACTTAATACATGTATTACTAATCAACCAAACGTGAATCGATTTTAAAGATAACATGTTAGTCAGAATACTATCAAATGTAGATAAAGCACCTACATCTTGATATCAGCCCAAGGTATTCTCCTACATTTCTTACTCCAAAATTTCTCAAGTAAAGCTTTACTAATTATCATTCACGGAAATTTTAAATTCAACATCAGAAATCTTTTGATACGACAACGAAAGTGCATCAGGTTTGTAGAGCAAAATCTCATAAAGCCAAAATTGAAAATTCTCGGCGCTCCAGCTACTCTAGTTGTTTATTATAAAAACAAACAAGTGCTTGAAGCAGAAACTCTTACATGGACAATATGTACAAAACCAATTTGAACATATTAATGATGCAAAGCTAAAAGCGTCCTTCGTTCCCTTCCACAAATTTGCAACTAGGGTTAAAATGTTCAAAATTTTATTCGTATTTTAATTTTGAAAAATGAAAAGGAAAAGGATGTGAAGCGTCAAGCTAAGGTTTAAATGCAGAAGCGAAAATTAGCGCAATAAATAATAAAATAAAAAATAAAAGTAAGGGCAAGTAAGTAAAAAAAGAAAGAACCTGCAAGCGGATGTTACGGAAGCGCTCCTGGGCGTCGGTGACGGAGAAAGCACGGTGCGGCTTAGAGCAGATTTCTCTTCGTTGGAGTTTCTTGACACTGTTAACGAAGGCATCGGGTCTCCCTCTTTTCTTAGATGCGAGTATTCTCCGTCCGCTGCAAGGCCTTGGGCTGACGGCTATCCTCCGCCCACCATCCATATCTTTTATTTAGCTCTTAAAGAAAGCCCTAAGTATGGCGGATATCAGCTCCCATCAAATTCTAGGGCAGCGATTATCTCAACCAGAATAGTCCCTCATCTTTAACATCTAGCAGTAGCAGTAGCAGTAGCGGAAGATAAAGATTTTATTTTTAAAGAGAAAAACTAAAAGGATAGAAAAATAAGGTTTCCTACTACTACTAGTAAGAAGAAGTAACTAAGAACCTCTTCGCTTCGCTTTTGCTTCTTTCCTTTTCTTGTCTGTGAGTTCAGATTCCAGTGAGCATTGCATTGCCGTCCGATCTCTTTTTCAATTTTTGAAAATATTAGTGCTATTTATTATTATTATCCCTCTATCGGTCTATATGTTTCCAAACTTGGGCTTTTGTTTCCTTTTCATTAAGCACCTTAGGTACTGCCACTACTGTTATGTTTTTTTGCTTTTCTTTATAAATTTAAATTTTAGTTTTTATATTTTTATTTTAGAAATTTAGTCCTCTATTTTTCATATTTTAAATTTTAGATCCAATTATTAATATTGTTAAAATTATTTTTAAAATTTAAATTCATTATAATGTCATCTTCATGTTTACATTGTTATCAAATGAATTTTATTTTAAAATGTCATACCAATTAATAAAAAATTTTAAGGTTTATATGTCAAAAAGTCCTTAAGAAAATGCAAAAAATTAATTAATTAAGCCTTTGTATTAAATTTGCATCCAATTAAGCTCCTGTCGTTAACTAAAATAATCAATTAAGTCCCTTCGTTAATAGTTTCGGTAATTCACCACGTTGATTATTAAAATAACTTGACAAACTAAACAGATGGTGACACGTAACGACTTCTAGTTTAATCTAATTTTTTCCATAAAAATTATTAAAAATCATAAAAAAGGAAAAAATGCATAAAATTATCAAAAATATAAGAATTATTAAATATTAAAATATATGAAAACTGATATAAACTTATAAATAATTTCAATATTATTAGAATTATCAAAATTCTAATAAATTATAAAAAATTATAAAAGTAATAAAATATATTCAAAATAAATCTGCAAGGGTATCAATCCAGAGAAAGCCATTAAATCAGTTGACCTGTGAACCAGGTGATTGAATCGATTTTTTTATTTTTTTTACTTAACTAAACTGGACGGAGTCAAATTGGCAAATCGATGACCTGACCGATTCAACCACCGATTCAGTTTTGAAAACCTTGATCAAAATGTTTAATTTTGATGTATATTATTGGTTGGATAATGAAATTTTGGTTTGATAAAAAAATATTAAAAGAATAAAAAATCGATTCAACCAATCAGTTCCCAAGTCAACCGGTCTAATGCTTCTCTCAGACCAGTACCCTTGTCGATTTCTGGCTAACTAGTCCAATTTAAGTTTTTATGTTTTATATAATATTTATAAGTTTATACCAATTTTAATATTTTATATTTTTTTCCAATTTTATTATTTTTAAGAATTTTAATACGTTTTTTAATTTTAAATAAGTTTATTAATTTTATATTTTCATAATTTATTAAAATTTTTATATTTTATAATATTTACAAGTTTTTATATTTTTTATAATTTTAATAAGTTTATATTAATTCTAATATTTTTAAAGTTTTAATGTTTAATATATTTATTTTTAATTCTTTTTTATAATTTATTATAATTTTTAATATTTTTAATCATTTTTATGACAAAAAATATTAGGCTAAACCATAAGCTACCACATGCCACTATCTAATTAGTCCGTCAATTTATTTTAATGGTCAACGTGGTCAATAACGAAAATCATTAACAGAGGGGCTTAATTGATTATTTTAATTAACGACATGTGCTTAATTGAGTATGAAATTAATATAGGGGCTTAATTGATTTTGTTATATTTTCTTAAAGGGTTTTTTGACATAAGCCAAAATTTAATAACGTTAACAATTTGACTTAAAATTTGAAATTTAAAAATAAAAAGACTAAATTCTTAAAAATAAAAATACATAAATTAAATTTCAATTTTACCAACAACACAATTATTGTAGCACCTGAAATTTCCATATCGGAATTCATGACATTCCAAAATATATACCAAGAGGTTTCCCAGGAACTAATACCATATTGTTTCGAATAATATCGTTCATTCACAATTTCTATTAAACTAGTTAAGAGTGAAAATTTGTTAGTTGGGATATGGACTACTTTGCAAGAAGAGTTAAATTGGTAACAAGTCTAAGGCATAATTTTTATCAAAGAAAGAAAATGAGGGGTTTTTGTGGTAAATAATCCAAGGATTATTTTTGTTATTATGCTCGAAAAGTAGACTGAAATTTTGTAATCTCTTCTTTTCTAATGCTGATCAAAGAGTAGAGAAAGGGGAGGGAAATTTTCTTTTCATCATTTCTTCTTCTTTGTGCCAGAATCAACAATTCAAGAGAGGTGAGTGTGGTTTTCTTTTCTTTTTTTCATGCTTTCCTATCCAATAAAAAGATTTTTGGTGTTGTTGAAAGGAACACATCATCTTCCCCCATCACGCCTAATTATCGTTGGGAAGGAAAGAGTTTGATTTTTGGTGTTTCTTTGATAATCTTTGAGAGGATTTGGGTGCGTAATGAGAAATCCTTAGGAATCAACTTTAGGGGAAATTGAGTTGAGTTAGATAGGATTTTTCGATGGGCTTATTAATTTTCATTAATTTTGTTAATAACGATTTTTTATTGTGTCGTGGAAGCGAAAAAAGAAAGACAACTTTGTAAGAGGAAAAAAAAAAGGCGACAATGGTAGAGGATTGATTGAAATCAAAGCGTTTTTTCTCTAATTTTTAAAGTACTCCATGAATACTCTAGTAATAATTAATATTAAAAAGGATTTTGATATGTGTAGATAGTATGGTTTGTTTAATAATTGGGAAAATTTTGGAAATAAATTTTAATTCTGGTATGAGAATTGATTGTTAGTTTTGTTGAGTTGTGTTGTTTGATTGCGAATAAAAGATTTACTAGTATTGTATGGTAATTTTGATTGTTTCTTTTGTTTCACTTCATGTTTGAACAACAATTTTGGTGCAGTTAAAGTTTTTAAGTTGACAAGCTTGACTTTTTAATGAGATGCCTTATGACTTAATTTTGTTGAACAACAAATGAGAAAGTAATTTTGTGCTACAACGTGTGTGGTGAGCATTATCTTTCAATTGACAACCTTGAAGAAGAATGAGAGAAGTTTAAACTTTCGTAGATACTTCTTATCCTTATAGGCTTGTTATGGCATAATTACTCAATACATTTCAAGTGGTAAATCCATCTTTTAAATGAGAGATAAACACTATTGAAGAGGTTGTTGGTATTAGCCTATAAATAGGTTGTTTGTGTTGCACTTGGGGTGGAGTTTTTTGGAATGTCTAAATTGGATACTTTGTTGTATTTTTCTTGTATTTTATTTGGCGTTCTTTTAAGTTTTATTGGAGAGATTTGGTTGATTGTATTGTAAGATATTTGGGGTAACATCCTTCAAACCCCCTAACTTGGGAAATAGTGTCATTTCAGGAATATACATGATCAAATTTTAAAGTAAAAATAATAATAATTAACTGTGTTAGTAGAGGAGAGAGATGGATATTGGAGGGAATTGAAAAGACTCGTGTGTTGAGAAAAACAAATTCAATGTATAGACTAAATCGTATGAGAGTGAAAAGTGTTGGGGCAAAAGTGTGAAAATTAAAAGTATAAGAGGATTAAATTGAAATGAAGAGAAAAATGAATGACTAAAAATGTAATTTTACCAAAATGAATGAATCAAGGATGGAATTATAGAGCTTTAAAAGGGCAAGATGATCTTTTCTTAAATGGATAATTATGAATAAATATTTCATTTTGTTGGAAGCTTTTCCACAATTGGATTAATTTGAAAAATGAGATAAAATGGTGGCCATTACGTTAAAATCATTACATTTAGATTTTTTTATATTATCTTATTATTTTATTTAATAGATATTTTAATGGAAAGATGAAGAGAATTCTCTCCATCCTTCTTTTAACTAATGTCACCCACCATTCATAATAGAAAGAATTTTCATTTCTTTACAATCTAAGCATTTCCACCATTTTAACCAAATCAAGCTTCAAAGCTTCAAAATTTCTTAGAGATTTTTAGTAAAATCAATAGAGAAACAATATAGAGTGCCTAGTTTCATATGGAGACAAGTTATGTTTATGTTGGAAGAGAGAAAAAACAAATTATGATTTGAAATCAAAAGAAAGGTACGAATATCAATGTTTTGATATGTTTTTAAGTTTAATCTTGTTAGATAAGTATGGAAGTGACGATAAAGTAAAGATTTCTCATAAAAAGTTTTATGTTCTTGACATGTTGTTGAAGAAAGAAATTGAGAAAGTGAATCAAGTCATAGGAGAAAGGGAAAACAAGTAATTTGAGGTTGGAGATAGGTAAGTACCCTTGAATTCTCTTGTTACTTACTGTTATGAATATTAAGTCAGCTGTAATATTAGTTTGTTAGTCAGTTAGTTGTTAAGAAACAGTTATGAGTTGCATGTATTAAATATGTCATTGTACATCTCTTTTATTCAAGAAAGTAAGAAGTCTTTTCTGCTAAGATGGTTCTAAACTTCAACATGGTATCAAGAGCCAAGGGTTTTCTGGTGTAATTTTTTTTTCCGAGTTCCTCCCTTCTTGTTTCATGGCTACTGATCCTGTGCCTAGGGATGATACACCTCGCCATTCTTCTAATTCTGGAGCAGCAGTGCCTTCACTAGGTTCCGGCAGCGCTGCGTTGCATACTATTCACTCTTTCTCCAAGCATGACATCATCAAACTTACTGAGAGTAATTTTCTCCTCTGGAAGCATCAACTTTTGCTCATTTTGAAGGTTACGATCTTGAAGGTTTCGCACAATATACTATTCATGTTCTTTCTCCTCTTATTACTGAAGTCAATGGTTAATTAGTTGATAATTCAGTGTTTCTTGCTCATAAAAAACAAGGCAAATTTCTAGCTTCTTGGCTCCTGTCCACAGTTTCGATGAGGTTTTGGTTCATCTTACTTCAGCCAAAAGTAGTTTTGATATTTGGTTGACTATTGAAAAATATTTTGGAGTAAATTCTAGTATCAAGATTTCAAGAATGCAACATGATTTGTATTCTCTCAAGAAAGCAAATCTCACAGTTAAAGAGTATTTGTCAAAAGTAAAACGAATGAGTGACAATCTCATTGCTGCTGGGAGTATAGTTACTGAGCAAGAGCAAGTCAGTATTATCTTGGCTAGACTCTAGCTAGAGTTTGAGTCTATTCGTGTGATTGCTTCAGCCACTCCTATGTCTCTCGATTTATTGACTGAAATGCTTCTTGACTGTGAGGCTCGACAGCTGGATCTGTTGCCTGAGGTCCCTATGCAAGCTAATGTGACTCTCTACTCCAAGAATTCTCATCCCTTGAAACACACTGATAATTTCAATAGTTATTCTCAAAGTTTCAGACTGGGTCACAGAGGACATGGTCGAGGCTGGTTTCGTGGTAAAAACCGGGGCAATGGTAGAGGGTGGTCACGTTTCAGACCACAATGTCAACTGTGTGGTAAACTTGGACATGTGGTTCAATCTTGTTATCATTGATTTGATGAAAACTTTTCTGGTGTAGATGCTAACAACTCGAAGACTGTCAACAATCATCATTATGAACAAAGTTCCTCGTCTCACTGTTGCAGCTCACATTCACAGCCCCCTACTTCTTCTGTTTCACAGGCTTCTCAATCTCCTTCTTTAGGTTCCTCAGTTTAGACTTGGTATCCTGAATCTGGAGCCACGAATCATATCACTCTTGACATGACCAATCTTTCAACTACCTCTCCTTACACAGGTATGGATCAGGTATCTATGGGAAATGGTGAGTCCGTTTCTATAGCTCATATAGGCTCCTTGTCTATAATGTCTGGTTCAAGGCTACTTCATCTTAAAAATGTTCTTCATGTGCCTACTATTTGCAAGAACTTACTGTCTGTTGGTCAATTTTCTAGGGACAATTCAGTTTATTTTAAGTTTCACTATGTGTTTTGTGAAAGATATTCAGACAGGGACGGTTCTTCTAGTGGGCCACATGCATAAAGGCCTCTACCGATTTGATGTGTCTAAAGCTAGTTCTTCTAATCCTATTGTTGTGCCAAGAATCAACTCTGTGTGTGTGAACAATGCTCAGCTTTCTTCAGCACCCCTGCTATGGCATCACAAGTTTAGTCATCTGTACAACAATACTCTTGCACGAGTCTTGCGAAATTGTAATATTTCCTTCAAGCATAGTTATCTGCCAAGTGTCTGCTCTGCTTGTCGTTAGGCAAATATCATAAACTTCCATTCAGTGCTTCAAAAACAGTGTATTCTTTACCATTTGAGCTTGTTGTATCTGACGTTTGGGGACCGACTCATGTTAAATCAAATAGATTTTCTTACTATATGTCCTTTGTAGATATGCACAGTAGGTATATGTAGTTGTACTTTATCAAGGCTAAATCTGAAGTGTTGACATGCTTTCTTCTTTTTCAACAACTGGTTCGAGTACAATTTAGATTCTCTATAAAAATGTTTCAGACCGACTGGGAGTGAATATCGTTCGCTGTCTACTGAGCTGTTCAAACTTGGCATTCAGCATAGGCTTACATGTCCTCATACCTCGGAACAAAACGGTGTGGCTGAAAGGAGACATCGACAGGTTGTTGACATGGGGTTAACCCTCCTAGCTCAGGCGTCTCTACCTCTAGAATTCTGGTCTGCTGTATTTTCTCATGCTGTCCATGTAATCAATAGGCTACCTACATAAGTTCTTCAAGGTGTCAGTCTCATTTGTGTGTTTTTGGTTACGCATGCTTTCTTTATTGCGGCCATATAATCAACACAAGCTGCAATTTAGGTCCAAGCATTGTACTTTTTTTTTGTTTTGAGCCGAATCATAAAGGCTATAAGTGTCTTGATGACAATGGTCGTGTTTTTGTGTCTCGACATGTTGTCTTTGATGAGACTCAGTTCCCATTTCAGCAAAACTATCCTTCCAAAGCTCTAGTTGACTTCGGGCAGCAAACTCATTAGCAGTCTCACATTCCACTAGTTACAGCCCCAATTCTGTTGAACTCTTCTTTGACTACCCCTGACAGCTCATCTTCTATGACTATCCCTAGATCGGGTTACTCTACCAGAAATTCTGCCATTGGTCATTTGGTTTCCTCACCTTAGTCGTCTGATTCATCTGATGGACAGAGTGTGCCTTTTTCTCTCATTCAGTCTGTTGCTCCCATCCGGACTACTGTGAACACTCATCCTATGCAGACCAGGTCTAAATGTGGCGTCTACAAGCCTAAATTATGTTCTTCTGTCATGACTGAGAAGGGACCAGTTTCCATATAAGAAGCGTTTCAGAGTCTTGAATGGACACATGCTGCAAAAACTAAATACCAGGCTTTGCTTTCAAATCACACTTAGGACCTTATATCGTTACCTGCAGGCAAGAGGTCCATAGGGTGTAAATGGACATTCAAGATCAAAAGGAATGTTGATGGCTCGGTAGCATGATACAAGGGCCGCTTAGTGGTGAAGGGTTATCTTCAAGAAGCTGGCATCGGTTTTCATAAGACCTTTAGCCTTGTGGTGAAGCCTACAACAATTAGGGTGGTCTTGGCAATAACAGTATCCTTGGGGTAGTCTCTCAGGCAAGTTGACGTCAATAACGCGTTCTTAAATGGTGATTTAAGTAAGGAAATATACATGGTGCAACCACCAGGTTTTGAACAACAAGGGGTCAATGGCCAGCAGCTGGTATGCAGGTTAATGAAAGCCTTATATGGTCTAAAACAAGCCCCTCGAGCTTCGTTTCACAAATTAAGAGAGTTTCTTCTCACTAACTAGTTTGAAAGTTTGAAGGCAGATAATTCTCTTTTTATCCACAAGTCTGGGAATTGTTTTTTGTACGTCCTCGTTTATGTAGATGACATCATAGTCACTAGTTCCGATTCGAGTGCTATAAACCAGTTTGTTAAAGACCTTAATCATCACTTTTCTCTAAAGGATTTGGGGAAGTTGAACTATTTTCTAGGCATTGAAATTAACTACATCTCAGATGGACTTTTTCTCAAACAAAAGAAATATATGCTGGATTTACTTAAGAAGGCTTCTATGGAAAAGTTGAGTTGTTCTCCCACACTAATGGTATCTACCTGTCGCTTGTCAACTCATGAAGGGAGTCTCGTTGAAGATGAAAGTTTCTTTAGGAGTATAGTGGGTGCTCTCTAGTATGTAGTAATCACCAGACCGGATTTTGCATTCTCAGTCAACAAAGTCTGTCAGATCATGCACAGACCTTTAGATATGCACTTTAAAGCTGGTAAGAGAATTTTGCGATATTTGCAAAGCACATTAGATCATGGCCTTCATTTTCGTCGAGCATCTAAGTTTATGCTTGAAGGTTACTCAGATTCTAGCTAGGGATCTAACGTTGATGACCGAAGGTCCATGTCGGGCAATTGTATTTTTCTTAGAGGAAATCTAGTCTCCTAGAACTCTCGGAAGCAGCAGGTTGTATCCTGTTCTATAGCAGAAGCTGAATACAGAAGTTTGGCAAATATTACTGCAAAGATAGTCTGGCTCCAGTCTTTATTAACTGAGTTATGTGTCCCGATTCAGAAAAAATCGTTGGTTTGGTGTGATAGCTTAGCTGCAGTTACTGTAGCAGAAAATCCAGTCATGCATTCAAAGTTTAAACATGTGGGATTAGACGTGTTCTTTGTAAGAGAGAAAGTAGCTGCGGGTGTACTTCAAGTTGGTCATGTGTCAAGTCTAGATCAAATTGCTGATGTGTTGACAAAATGGTTGTCTGCAATGCTGTTCAACAAGTTCAGGAGGTAGCTGAGGGTTGCTCCATATGAAGGTTAAGTTCACGAAAAAAGAAAGTTAGAAGAGCACGAGGAATGTTATGAACATTAAGTCAGTTGTAATATTAGTTTGTTAGTCAGTTAGTTGTTAAGAAACAGTTATGAGTTGCATGTATTAAATACGCCATTGTACATCTCTCTTATTCAAGAAAGTAAGAAGTCTTTTCTGCTAAGATGGTTTTAAACTTCAACACTTACGAACTAAAATGTAAATTTTATGAAATTTATGGTAAACTCATAAAATAAAGTGTAAAATAATTTGATATGTGAAATAAAATATTATGATAGAAGTCTTTTTTGGAGTGATATATGATAATGAATTAAATATAAATGATGTTAAAGTGATATATCTGAAAAAGGCCTTAGATGTCATCTTGACCAACTAAATCACCCTTACCAAAAAACTCCCCATCTCGACCGCCCAGGGAGCATCCCCTTCATCATGTAACCAACAACTTTTGGCCGCAATCACCCTCTTAGGTAATGCCTCAACCGAAAGGTCTCATTCAAATGGTAACTCTTTTTTCCCATGCACAATCCTGATAGGATAGAAACCTTCCACATGCCTCAATTGCCCACACAAGAAATAAAAAATAGTTAGTCTTTTATACTGAAACCTGGTATAGATACAATTCTTCCAAGATGGGGCAATTTTCTTCTTTCTTTTCAACGGACCCCTTATATCAATCCTAACTCGTATCCTTATATAACTCCGAAAACCCCAACTGATGGATTTTGCATCATAATCCAAAAACTTTCCCAGGAAACCACCAAACTGTTTATCCATACCTTTAAACATTAAACCAGCCAGGAGATCGTGAATCTGAACCCAGAAATCAACATGGTACAAAAGAACTTGCATCAGATGCTCTATTGTTTTCAGCCTATAAAATACCAATAGATGGTTGTTGAACGCCCATGGCTCCCCTCAACTACTTTATCAAGATCAATCTCATAATGGAACCTGAAAAAGAACCTTTTTTTGCCCAGATATGTAATTGATATTGTAACACCGCTTGCTCGACCTAGTCGCCGAGTCTAAACTACAGGATGCAACATCCGTTGCCGAAGCAACTTCTATCAAAATAAAGTAAATATATCAATCAAACAAATATTTATGACTTAAACACATTCATAATATGATTCGCAACTAAATCTAAGGCTTAATCGAGTTTACGAAAGCTCTTTTGTTGGCCCGAGCATGAAATAGGACCAGTTTGAAAAGTTTTAAAAATTCAAGACCGACGTCGTGACGTCACCTTCTCCATGTCATGACGTTGCCAAATAGTTTGTCATGTCACAACGTTAGGCCACTTGACATCACGATGTCACATACTGTTGGCCGGTGTTGCGACGAGGAGATGTGGTTGTTGGGACGAAAACTCTGTTTTTTGTACAAATTAGGCCATTTAATACATATTTCAAGCCATCTATGCCATTGACCCGTTTGGTGTATAATTGCACATTTATTCCTACACAAAACCAACCAAAATACCATCCAAAACAATCGTTTAACCAAATCTAAATTCAACCAACCAATTATGCCACAATTTGGCACCAAACCTACCAATTTAGCTTATTCATACTTCACTTATACTATCATGCTTTTACCCATTCACACTGACATTCAAATATGTCATTTTAAGCTCATATATGTCAAGTTAAATACCATTCATAGGTCCCAACACAATTTCCAAATTATGCATAGTTACATATATGATCATTATTTAAGATTATAATTAAACCACCAATTCAAAGTTAACAAACATATAAGTTCCTATGAACATGCCACATAATCGGAGTAAAACAATCAATAGATTACCGAGTCTATAGTAAGATAGTGTGGTCTCTAAGCTAATCTGAACAACAGGTTCTGTAAATTAACAATCTATAAAGAAAAAGAAAAGTAATGAGTTCATAGGTATTTAAAATGATAACTTACCTCGATTTATAATTAAACATACTAAACTATTTATTTTGACAAAGTTTGCCTAACATAACAAATCACAACAGCAATGTGAGCTTCATTATATAATCAATCATATTATGTGCCTAATTTACAATATGTCAATACATATAATTTAAATAACTATCTCGGTCTCATGTTAATCATAGATAAGGTATTAATACATGTATATCAAAACTTTATGTTCAAATCATTCGATAATACCACATTGAACATCCAATACATTTTGTAACATTTCGATATCTCATTTCATATTATTCGTATTACTTGATGAAACTCAGTAAATGAACTCGAATACACTAGTACTATCACATTTATTGGTCGTCCGAGCTAAACATATAATCGTGTCAAGTTACCCGTTTGAGCTAAACCTTTAAAATGATATCAGGTTACTCGTTCGAGCTAAACCTGTGTCACATGTATCTTCGGGTCTGCAACAAATGCTGGAGCTTGGTAATCACCGATAATCAGCCTGTATCCGTATTCATGTGTACGATACATTTACGAAGTTTTATTAGGGTGATTTCAACATTTAAGTTCATTCTTATTTCTTTACAATATAACCTAATTCTCATATTTTATACTAAATTGTAAACAATTCAAATTTCAATAAATCATGCATAGATTCAAAATATTAAATACATAAAGATTTAAACACAATACATCATATGAACTTACGACAAAATCAATGACAAGTTGAATTACAAGGACTATTCGATATTTTGCCTTTTCCTTGGTTATCTTTGGTTTGATTCAAATATTGATCTATATAATAATTCAATTCAATTTATCAATTTCAAATAGTTTAAAACAATCCACTAAATGCATAAATCAGTCCAATTTTTTTATTTTTGAATGTCTTTCCTTAAAGTTTTGCATTTTATTCAATTTAATCCTTAAACCGTAAATGCCATAACTTTCAAATTTGATCTTCAATTCCAAAATTCTTGTACTTTAGTCCCTATGTTTAAAACTAACAATTTTCACTTTAAAAACTAGTCCTTTTTCATATCTAAACTAAAAATCTAACCATTTAACACCAAAACTTTAATAAGTCATCATTGACAACTTTTAGAAACTTTAACAGTTTTACAAATTGGTACCTGAGTTAGCTAAATCAAGCTCTCAGAACCCCAAAAACATAAAAATTATAAGAAAATGACTAAATCAAACTCACCAAATTAAGAGTCGAAAGTTGAAAACTTCTAAACCCTTTTCTGTTCTTTTTGGAGAAGATGATAGCAAAATGGCTTTCTTTTCTTTTTAATTTCGTTTATATATTTTAATTAGTTTTAATTAATTTTAATTAATTTAATTAACCTAAGTTTAATTAAAATTAAGCTTAATTAACACTTTTGGTGGTTTACAACTCATTGTTCAATTGGTCCCTCAATTGATTAAAATTTCACAGCGATTAAATTTTACCACTTTTATAATTTAGTCTTTGTATCTTAATTAACTATCCAAACGAAAAAATTAATGGACCAGACTTTAATTATACTTTATACTACCTCTTAAGTATTAATTATTAATATTTACGGAATTGATCATTGAAAATGGGGTACCGAAACCAACGTTTCTAACACTACTAACTTTCGAGTAATTACACTAAGAGGATGCCACAGATTAGCCAAAGTTGTATGCATAGCTTGAAACTAGATCACGTTTGCAATAAAAAAACTGCCCACTAAACAAAGATCTACGCCGATCTCGCTCTCTTCCTCTCCCAAATTGATTTGCCACGCCTCATCCTCCCCGCCCTTAATGAAAAGCGCCGCCAACTCTTCTGCCATTTTTGTCGCAGCACCTCCAAACTCCGATGCCACCCCTTCCACCTTGCAAGAGAAATAACAACAGAAACCCAACAAAACTAAAATACGTGCTATTAGAAGTAGACTGAAAAACGTGCTATTAAAAGCAGACTCGATGAAGGAGTTTTAGTCTTTTTCCATTATAATCTTTAAAATTTCACACTATAATTGGATTATTATTTGATAACACTGGTGGTGAAGTTTTTTAACCCCACAAACGAGTTTAAGAAATTGTCATGTGTCTTATTTATTTAGTTTTTATTTTTAAGAAGGTAATTATTTGATACACCGATGGAGTTTTTTAAATTTCACAAGAGGATTAAGGGCGTGACAAGTGTCACATTTATTTATATAAATATTTTTTATTTTTAACTACACCCTATAATATAGTTGCTAAATTCTAAACTCATTTGTGAAGTCTAAGAAAAACTCATTGGTAATATATCAAATAAATTTTCTTTATAAAATATCAATTAAGCACAATTAAAAGTTTCTTAAATTCAAATGTAGAATAATCAAGTATAATTTCCTAAAAACAAAGAGAGGTCGGAAACATATTAGTTTAATTTAATTTAAGCAGTCAATTTGGAGGGTTATTTTTTGTTAAAAAAAATTGGGGACTAAGCAAGGGACCTTAAAGCCCATAGCATATGATAATTATGATACCCAGAATTGCGAGAATTATCCAAATGCCGCATAAAATATATGAAAGGAAATTGTGGGAAAAAAAAAGATCCAAAAAGAAAAAGAAAAGAAAGTAAGATAAAAGCAGCCACAAGTGAGAACGAATCTTTTGTAGAAGAGAAGAAACAAACATGGAGTTGGAAGCTCTGCTGTGCAAGAGATCGGATGATCCAACATCTTCATAAGCTGTCAGCCCTCAAGGTCAGCAGAAACTATCCCATCCCATAATTTGACTCCCCAACCCCAACTGCAGTGCACCAGCTTCAACTACCAACAGAAGTTTCCCCTCTCCGGTTATGCCAAGTTCAAGGAGGCCAACCACAACCTTGAAGACCCTCCCTGTCGCCTTGGGACCTCAAATGAAGCTCTTGCTCACAGACCTAACTTGACCCCTTGTCACCCAGGTACCTTTTATTTGTTCATTTACTACTGCTATAGCTATTTTTAAGAATTAGTAATTGTTCTAGCATTTCTTTTCTTGCTACTCTATGTTTTAGAACGACCGCTAATTGTAATTGTAATTGTAATTGTAAAGGATATAAGCAGTAACTATTTCATACTGGTATTGCTGGTTCTTGCTGCCGCTGGAGGCCTTGGCGTTTCTGCTGTTCAAATTGGCAAGGTTTGCGGCGCACTAGTCATTGCTGTTGTCAGGTGCCTACCTATTACTTTCTCTTAGCTAACTTTGATTTTCATCCAATTTGATAATGAATGTTGCAGTAATTTATTTGTGGAGACTATGACAGTAAGGCGCCCACACTCTTTTTTACTTGTTCTTGTTCCGTTTCATGTATATGTATAGACAAAGAGTAAGGTCATCCAACACAAGAGATGGTGGGGACTACTATTTCTAGCACCACTTCTACACAGATAATGATAATACAGAGAGGTGGTAGTGGTGCTGCTTTTCCATCCAAATCCATGGAATTGCGATGGATACGCAGCAACAGTAGAAGAAAGAACTCAAACCTAAGTTCAAGGGAGTTCGGCGGCTTAAAATCAATACCACCACCACTGGTGATGCCAATTTACATATCAACGGACCCTTCACACATTAATATTCAAGAGCTCAGTGAACTGTACACTTGTTGCAACCATTCCTGCCACCGATTCCCTAAGGTGGACCCACACACCGGCATAGTTCAAGAAGTCATGGACTTGGACAAGCTCCACATTGCTCTCTCCCACAGTTGTGTGGTTGTTTCAGTCTTCTGCAAACCTCAGCATGCCAAGGTGACTAACACCACTAAACAAAACCAAAGCCAAGAACAGCAGGAGCAAATAAAAACAGGTCTTGTAGGAGATTTGATGGAGAATGTGATGCCTGTCAACCCTTCCAATGGTCAGCTTGTGGGCTTTGGCCGTGCTGTTTCTGATCTAGGATTGACTGCATCCATCTACGATGTCATGGTACCTGTCTTCCCATCCTTTTTTATGTACTAATATCCTTTGGCAATTATGGGTTGAATTAGCACCCCAACATCTTTTGGCAGCCTACCTCTTTAGCATGAATATTTGAAGCAATGCTTGGATATTCATTCTGTGATTTAAGCCAATCACACAACCTTAAACTTTTGGAGTATCAATCTCAACTCTTGAGTGTGTACTTTTTAAGGTAAAGGGCTAAGTTATTGACTGTAATATGGCTTTTGGATTAGTACCCTCATTTTTATTAGTGTGATTACTTCTTCATTTTTATTTTCAAATACAAAATTCGGGCTACTGTACAACCCATGGACACCTCTAATTCTAATTTGGTACTTAATCACTGTTTATATTCTTATAATTGTTGTTTTCTGCATTCCAGGTTGTTCCTACTTTACAAGGCATGGGAATTGGGACAATAATAGTTAAAAGGATTGTAAGGTTTGTTACTCTTATGTTTCTACTAATTCTGAAACTTTTAACCAAAGTAGTTGTGTTATCAAATTTTCCCTCGACATATATGCCTGCTCCATGTAAGCATGCAACTGTAATATTGTCTTCTTTTAAACAAGAGCCAGTGCTTGCATGCATACCTGCTTCTTCTAGAAATGAGTATCATGTCACCTGCTTCAGAATCATAATTCTTATAGTTGAATAGCAGGTAAATTCTATTTGTTCTAGCATTTATTCAAGTTTAGCTGTCTAATATAAAATAAATGCCTCAGGAGTCCGAGTCAGGAACTGCACAATGGAGATCACATTATCTTGTTAAATCCTTATTCTTAACCTGCAGTTTGTGAAATGTATACTGGTAGTTACTGAACTTATATATAGGAGTTTAACATTTTTGTTCTTACCTTTGCTTCCAGAATGCTCACAAGTAGAGATATTTATGACATAGCTGCTCTTTGTTCCAGAAAGGAGAGGTAATTCTTGTCATTGTGCTGAAATGTCATAACCTATGTGTTGTCCTCAGTAAGTCTGTTTCATATCCCCCTGGTTTTATTGGTTTTACCAGTATGCTGCCTCTCTTTCTTGCTTTGAAACATGTTGCAAAGTCCTTCTAACAAGGGCTGGCCAGGTGTATTACAATTGGCTGGCATCTTACTGATTGGTTTTTATGATATCTGGCTCAATGGCTTTCTTCTGCTACCTTCACACCAATTTTATTAGATAGGTGCTTTCATTCTTTCATTGAACTGCATAGTTTATCTCATTCAATAAACATCATCATATAGGCTAGTTGCAAACAAGTTATGGAGAAACTTGAGATAATCAAGGGAAAGGGGGTTGTCGAGGTTTGAATCCTTGACCTAGTGTCAACCAAGACTTGAAAGCAACATAAGTCATTTCTCAGTTGCTACTACACCAGTGGCTTGGTTACATGGAAAGTTGGGATTGAAATATTTATATATATATATATATATACACACATATATATGAGGTTACGTTGGCAGGGTCATTGATGAAATGATTTGTATTAATTGTTCTTGAAAAGCATGATATGTATAGCTTATTTCAGGTTCTTCTTCAAAGCATGTGGATTCAGAGATGATATCTTGGGCTCTACTACGATGATGTATACTAGGACAGTTTCAAGTACTCGTTTTGAAGGTGAGCGGATGGTTAAACAAGCTGGTCGAAAACTGTTGTTAGTTCCATCACTCCAATTGCCGTTAGCATCTTCCAAGACAACTAAACCACAAAGTTGAACCTCATCAAACATATGGATTTAGAAAGGCCGAGAAATTATTTCCTTTATGCATTCAAGCTTCAGTTTCTTTTTTATCTTAGAAGATTGCCCATTTATTCTCTAGTCACATATTGATTTTGAAGTATGATGTATGTGAGTTTAGTTTTCTGCAATTACACTTGGTGGACCGAAACGGATCGAGTTCGTGGAGAAGTTGAAACAAGAAATAATTCGGGCTACTCATCCAAAATTTGTGCTTATTATTCATTATCTATTGTTTTTTATACAATGTCTAGAATTACTCATAGTTTCACCCCAATCCTTAAATAGGAGGATAATGCTTTTTAGTGCACTTAAACCCATGATCTCCTGCACCAACAATAATGCCAATGCCAATCGAGCTAAGACTCAATCGGTACTTGATATTTTTTTTCTATATATTAATTATTTATTATTTACAAATTTTATAGTCAATTTATTGACTATTAAGAAAATAAAATAAAGTTGAATATACAATATATCAATATTTTCAAATGCTTTAATAATAGGAATCTTTTATTAGTACTACATTTGAACAAAATAATTAATATATTTTAATAATATTTATTAGTTATTATTTCAAATAATGATTACATTATGATATGTTAAAATAATACAAATATTTTAATTATGATTTGAAAATTTTAATATTATTAATTAAAAAATAATTAATCTATTTACCAAAAAAAAAATATTAATCTACAAAATATCATTATTTTAAATAATATACTACTATTCAGGTTAGCCTATTGTGTTTGCATTTTTCTTTGCATTTGCAAGTTTATCTTGAATGCTGAATGGGAGTGAAGGGTCTTGAAGTTTTATGCATGGTGAAGTGTAAGCTTAAAGGACTTTGTCTAGTAAGTAATTATCTTTGGGACATCTGTGATAACTCCAAGTTCCAACTAGTAGTAAGTAATTATTGGTTCCTTTTTATGGATGCATCGCTTGAATTCCTAGCCAATATTTATAAAATATCTTGTATTAGTTTCCTCCGTCTGCAAATAATTTCCATTCCATAATTGTTCAACTAACCCCATAACTGAGAGTCACTGACATAAGGAACATGCAACAAAAACACCAGTGGTATATGGATATGAAAATTAGTGGGCGGATCTTCTAAATTTAGTAGCTTTTGGGGGGGGTTGGGGGGGGGGGCGCCTTTTAGACCCCATGTTTTGATAAGTACATCATGTTGATAGTTTTCATGCATGCAAACTGATAAATTGATGTTTTGTAATCACTAATCAGTCTCCTGTCTATATATACACCCAAAGGCCATGACCAGAAACGTAGAAAAAACCTTCCTTACTATTGAAAGAACAACAATCTTTGCTTAAAATACATGGGATTTTCATTTGTTTCAGTTTGATATTCCACTGTAAGTGTGTAGTACTGAGAATTGTTAATGAGTTTTAAGGGTTCAAAATTTTGGTTCCTATTTGGATTTCCTTTGAAAGCAACAATTCTGAGAGTTCCATCTTCGAATGAATGCTTTGTCTGCTATCTGAGATTCATTTCAATGCGGTTGAAGCTATTTTCTGCTATGGAATATTAAGGAATTGTACTCTGAAACCTTGCACACCATATATTCATATTTTCTTTACTGTGATAACAGGGAAAATAACATGTTAATTTTCATGTCAGTAAAGGATTAATAACCGCAAATTTACCAAAAATAGTATTTCCTTGCGTTTGTTTTGTTGCCTGATTTGCAACCTGTTTGTAGTCAGTGAAATGAGAAATTCAACTAGTACTCGCATGGCCTAGGTAAGCGACTTCCATTGCACTTCAGAAGGGCGCTTGCTTAAGGTCTCCTCAAAGTAGGAGAGCCTACGTCATAATTTGTGGCAGTGGTGGCCTGCGTTCGCGCGGTCCCTGTTTAATTTCAGTCAAAAATTCAATTAGTTTAGAAGGCAAAATAAAAGCTAGAAGTTATATAAAGGCATAATTCCAAAAAAAACCCTCAACATTTGGGTGCTTTTGATTTTGTGCCTTTAACCTTTTTATTATTTGATTGAAGGTTACGATTTTTTCAGAAATCAATTCATTTTTAACAATCAATGTGAGTTGACCGTTAATGAAATTGTAGGTCAACATAGTAGTCATGTGGCATGCCACATAAGCGCACCACGTTATAGATGACGCCATTTATTTAACAAAATTTTTTCTCTCATTTTCTCTCTTGCCAATCACCACTTTTTTTCTTCATAACACCATTTTTTTCTTGCCATTTTCTCTCTTGCCATTTTTTTCTCTCATTTTCTCTGTTGCCAAACACCATTTTTCTTCTTCAAAACATATGGTTGGCTCATTTCATCTACAAGGATCTCCTTTACCATGATTATAATCATGCTTTTGTGCAATTTTTGTAAACCCACACCACACTTTCAACTTAAAATCATTGTTTTTTCCCCCACTGTCGGCTTGCCATTTTTTTCTCTCATTTTCTCTCTTGCCAAACACCATTTTTCTTCTTCAAAACACCATTTTTCTTCTTCAGTACCTAACCTCCAAACCATCCCTGTTTTACTATCCTATTTCTGTTTCCATCCCTCACTTTCCTATTTTATTACTACTTTCTATCTAACAATCATAAAAGCAACTGATGAGAAAATCCAAATCATTTTTTTTATATAGATTAACCAATTCGTCCAGCATAATGGAAACAGGGTATACTATAATTACAATATCATGAAATAATATGCTGCACGATTTTAAGAAACTTGTTTCGATATCTATTTACAATGATGGCTGTGGAACACTGGTTAATCTTTCAGCTTTTTCTGCACCGCAAGCAATCCAATCAATTCCTCTTCATTCCTCATACCTATCGCTTCCAACTTCATTTCTATGTGAGGGTCAAATTGATAATAAGTTTATAAAACAGAGTACAATATTTATAAAATGAAACTCAACACGCATGCGTGAATTGGTAGCTCTGTCTGTACCTGAGGGTAGCAGTTTTGGCGGACATAGTCTGGGTGGTTCTATGTACCACAATCTCGCATAAGACTTTCGCCTGTTGAATATTATTACACACATGAAGAGAATCTAAAGACTAAAATCATGAAACATAGTAGTACAACATTAATATTTAATGCTTGCTAATCCAATAATCCCCTTTCCTTGTATTTCTCGAAACAGGGTGTTAATTTGATGAGCTTAAGCAATCATCAAGTTTAATCAATCTTCATGTTCAAGAATGAAAATTTTGAAGATGAAGATCAATGAACAACAGAACATGTTCAAGAATTTTGTGTTTTGAAGAAGAAAAATGGTGTTTGACAAGAGAGAAAATGAGAGGGAAAAATGGCAGCCGACAGTGGGAAAAAAAGCAAAGATTTTAAGTTGAAAGTGTGGTGTGGGTTTACAAAAATTGCACAAAATCATGATTATAATCATGGTAATGGAGATTCTTGTAGATGAAATGAGCCAACCATATGTTTTGAATAAGAAAAATGGTGTTTGGCAAGAGAGAAAATGAGAAAAAAATGCCAATAACCATGTGTTTTGAAGAAAAAAAGTGTTGTTAGGAAAGAGAGAAAATGAGAGAAAATTTTTATTAAATAGATGATCTCATCTATGACTTCGTGCGCTTATGTGGCATGCCACATGGGCTACTATGTTGACCTACAGTTTGATTAAGTTGACCGTTAAAAGTAGAATGATTTTTGAAAAAATCGTAATGTTGAGGGTGTCAATCAAAAAATAAAAAAGGTTAAGGGCACAAAATCAAAAGCCCCAATGAAATGCTCTTCATTGCATGGAATTGTATGACCTCCCATCGAATGGTTGAACCCAAATTCTTCCTCGGCTTGATCTAACGAGTCTTGAAACAGAGGATTGTTCAAGAAAGATACTGGAATCAAGAACCTCTTCTTGTTGCTTTCTCCGACATAAACCGCAACATGGTCTTTCGAGACATTCAACGTCACCAGCGCGTTCCTGGGTATTGCTGATAGGGTTCATCATAGCTTTTGTATACTGTAAATAATATTTCCCATTCATTCAAATTTTACTATAATATATTTTTATTTGTTTAAATTTAATTTATAAATAATTCTAAATAAATTAAAATTATTATAAATACAGGTTATAATTTTATTTATCTGATAAAGTTAAATTTTATATTTTTCATATTTTAATTATCTTCATAAGTTTAAATTATATTTTCTTCACACATTCAATTAGTGATAGTTATAAAAAATTTAAATTATATTTTTCATATTTTAACTACTTTTATGAATTAAAGGTTTTAACGATAATAATAAAATAACTAGACAATTGTTGAAGATGCTTTGATTATTATTGTGACTTCACAAAATATTAAGCCTCCTAAAATTATAGATTATATCATCAATGAAGATAAATAATATAATTTCATAAAACCCGTGCATAAATTAAAATATTATAATAAAAAGTATAAAAATATAATAATCTATATGTGTATAAATTAAGATAAATAATATGAATTCATAATAAACCCAGGCGTGAATTAATATATTATCATAAATCATATATTATAATAAGAAATTATAAAAATATTAAATCATAAAAATATAATAATCTATATGTATAAATTATTATATATAATTAAAAATATTTTAATATATCTTATTAATGATCTATTTTAATTAAAATATTTATTAAAATATTGATAATTTTCATATATTTTATCAAAGAATATAATTCATAAAATAGATTTTATAATATAATTTTAGTTATAACATCAATAATGATAATATAATTCAGAAAACCTATGCTTTTATCATAAATAAATGTAATTTATCTAATAAGAAATAATATATATTTAATTCACGAAATTATTTTTCATATATTACATAATATTTGTAATCTCCTCAACTCGGCCTAGACATTACACTTGAATTCGGAAGATTATATTAGTCACCGAGATGACCCAGTAAGCTATCGAAGTTTATAAAACAATCATTTTTTGTTTATTTTTAGATGAAAACTTCGTCTATTTTCATAAAAACTCGCAAGATATCAAGAAACCGGTTTTAGGTTAAGTATGTAACGATGTCTTATTCTTCTTTTTAAAAACTTAGCTAATTTCCTAATCCTTCATTATTCAAAATCTTAAATAATATTTAGCAGCGGAAAAAGTGATAATAGTTTATGTTTTTAATGAAACCCAGAGTTCATGCATAGTTAATCACTATTCAAAATTTCGTTGTCCTAAAATCGAATTAAATGTCATGCAGGCTATAAAATAAAAGTCAAATCCTAAGTCTCATCCAAAGTTTTAAATAAAATGATATAGTCTTTAAATAACAAAATAAACCAAATAATGAGCCTAAAATAATTTTATAAATAAAAACCGAGCTGAGACCCTTTATATGCCGTGTTCGCATCCTAACCTGGTGGGTTATCTGTAAGGATGAAAATTAAAGGGGGGTGAGCTATGACGCTCAGTGTGAGCTCCATCACAAGAAAATCAGTGCAAATTCATAAACGAAGCATATAATAACAATATTCAGTACAGTAACAATCATAGTATAATGGTAATTGGCAATTCATTCGAGCATGTTTATGATTGCCAATGTAATGCAATTTCAGTTTAACAGTAAAGAAAAAGGTCTTACCCCACCGCTACATTTCACTGAAAGAGTTCCCCAAAACTCTTATATCCTGGACACTCCAGTTTGTAGATGAACCACAAGAGTTGCAGGTTAATATGTTGTCAGTAGTTGTGAATACACTACGAGTTTGCAAATAAAAGCTGCTAACAATAGTTTTGGATAAACTATCAATGTTTGCAGGTTAATACACTACCAATAGGTTGTGAATGCACGACAAGTTTGCAGATAAAAGTTGCCAGTTTGTGGATAAACCACTAGTGTTTGCAGATAAATCGCTAGTACTTCCTCCTTTCGAAGCGTCTTATCCCATGTAATGCGGTATGTCATGTTATTAACAGTACAATACAAAAATAGCAGACATGCTCATCATATACTCAGATTAACAAAAGCAGTAAACATGTATGTCATGTTTCTGGTTTATCAATAATAGTAGGCATGTTGTTCATACAATCAATAATACAATGATTTGAGTATCAGTAACAATTTATCAGTAATTCAGTCACAGAAGGCATGTACTAATTACATATCATGCATATATATAAATAATTTAGTTAATCAAATCATGGGTTTCGACATACTTCATAATATCAGGGGCTCAATTGAAAGAGATAAAATTCCAAAGCAGTTCGAGGATCATGTAGGGACTAAATTGAACATTTTACAAAAATTCTAGGTAAAACTGTAAAATAGGAAGTGCACGGTCGTGGCCATGTGGAACATGCAAAATTAGGCTACAGTGAAGACACAACTGTGTGGTTGGCCGTGTGACCCTATTTTGAGGCATGGTTTGCCCGATTCACTTGTAAAAGAATAGACACCTTTCACTGGAAGCCCGGGCAATGTTCTTCGCGATCAAATCTGGTCCGACACACCTAAAACAGGTCATTCAAACGACATATTCACACAAATTAACAATTGATTTCAAGATTTATCAATATTATCGAAAGATTGTTTAATTAATAGCAATATTATCATTATATAGAAAATCTATAAAGATTCAAGATCAAACTTCTAGGTTTGAGGCTTACTTACCGCTTCTTGGCAAAGATTGGAGAGTTTCTAATGATAATTATGATTTCAGTGGGAAAACGAGTTAATAGAGATTGACTTTGATTCAAGAAAAACAATAATAATTCAACAATAGAGAGAAATTATTTTGCAAAGAAGAAGATGAAAAAGGAAAGGGAGAAGAAATAGAGATAGGAGAGCAAATTCCAAATAGGAGAGCAAATTTCTAATTGGAATGAAGAAAGAAACATAATCTTAGTATAATTACGGGGAAAGGGACTAAATAGTTAAGATTTTTAAATTTTTAGGGGCTGCATGATAAATTTACCCCTGCTGCCGAAAATATAAAAAAAATGAGAGTTTTAGGTGGCTCAAACACATGCATCATAGTGGGAAAAAGCAAGTTTTAACCATTAAACTACTACTCATACCTTATTAAATTTTTACTCTCTAATGTGGTTTTGATCGTAAGTTGTTGAAAACAAAAAGATAAGAAAGGGAAGGGGAGACTGGATCATTACTTAATTAATTATTTCAATACCTGACAATATTATTAATTATCTTTATTATAATATTGATAAAAATATATTAAAATAACTAATAAATCTCTGCATGAATTAATATATTTTCATAAATAAAATACTATAATAAGAAATTAGAATTATATTATTATAATATATCATCAGTTAAGATATTTTAATTTTGTAATAAATCACCATCAGATTAAATCATCAATATTATTATAAAATAATTTATTTATAATATTACTTATCATGAACTGATATATCATCATATTATTATTATAAAAGGTTTATTTCTATTAATCTTAATAAATAGATATTATTTTTATTTTGATAAGACTTTTCTATTAAAAATTTGATGATACATTATAATATAATTTTATTAAAAATAAATTTAATGAATAATTAAAAATGAAAATAATAAATAGCGCTACTTCACGCAAAGATAGGTATATATATATATATACATATAACAAAAAAAAGAAACAAAATAAAAGGAAAAAACATGGAAGCTTTATTGTGTAAGAAATTGGGTGATCCAGCATCAGCCTCAGTCGGAAATGAATCGGAATCGTCTTCGTCGCCCATTGAGGTCATCAGAAACTATCCCATCCCACAATTAAACTCTCCAACTGCCGTGAGAGTCAAAGTGAAAGCCACCAGCTTGAACTATGCCAATTACCTTCAGATTTTGGGCAAGTACCAAGAGAAGCCTCCCCTCCCTTTCATTCCTGGCTCCGATTATGCTGGCACTGTTGACGCCGTCGGCCCCGCCGTCACCAATTTCAAGGTGGGCGACCACGTCTGCTCCTTCGCCGCCCTAGGCTCCTTCGCCTCCTTCATCGTCCAAGACCAATCCCTCCTGTCCGTCCCCTGCTTAATTTAATTTTATTCAATTCAATTCAATAGTACTGATTCTCAAGCAAGGCTTAATTAATTAATTGATGTTTCTGATTCACTAGGTTTGGGTTGCCCAAAGGGTGTGATTTGGTGGCAGCTGCTGCACTCCCTGTCGCCTTTGGGACCTCGCACGTAGCTCTTGTTCACAGGGCTAGCTTGTCCTCTTCCCAGGCACTTTGTCCCTCTTATTTCTTCATTTATTATTACTAATTAATGCTGCCAATAGTAAGTGTAATGGAGATAATTAATAATTATTACATACAGGTATTGCTAGTTCTTGGTGCCGCTGGAGGCGTTGGTTTTTCTGCTGTTCAAATTGGCAAGGTTTGCGGTGCAGTTGTCATTGCTGCTGCCAGGTGCTTCTTCTTTCTCTTAGCCATAGCATTGTGTTTTTTTGTTCATTTCAAGACTCAAAAGTATTGGTATCAACAAATCCCAGGGGAGCTGAAAAGGTGCAATTTTTGAAGTCCTTGGGTGCTGATCATGTGGTGGACTTGACTAGTCAAAATCTAACTGCAAGTGTCAAGGGGTTCCTCAAGTCAAGGAAATTAAAAGGGGTTGATGTTCTTTATGATCCTGTTGGTGGCAAGCTTACTAAAGAAAGTATGAAGCTCTTGAATTGGGGTGCTCAAATTCTTGTCATTGGTTTTGCCAGTGGTGAAATCCCCGTCATCCCAGCTAATATCACTCTTGTTAAGGTACTTCGCCTTTTTCTCTTTCCCTCTAAATGCCTGCTTTAGTTAACTTTCCTCTCCCTGTTGGACTCTTTATTGTGATTAATACTAACCAAGTACCAAGGAAGATTGACCTGCTTATATGTACCTCATGTCACCGTTCCTAATAATACCGTGTGATTTTGTGATATTCTTTCCTCAGGCCTGATATGGTCATCTTTACCTATATCATTTCGACAGTGCTTGCTTTTTAGGTAAATCTTTGATTTACCTAATAACGTCAACTTTCTGAAAAGACTTATGATAGGCAAATCAAAGATTTGTATGTTAAAGAATTAAATATAGTTTTTATGCAGCAGGGATCGGTGCTTAAGCTAATCTAATGAAGCTCACTAGTTAAAGTCAGGTTAAACTAGTTAGTAATTATTAGTCACTTGTTATTAGTTGTTTGTATTGAGTAGCCTTCTCACGAGTATATCTTATGCAGAACTGGACTGTGCACGGACTCTACTGGGGTAGCTACTCAATACATCGACCAGCTGTGCTCGAGGATTCCATCCAAGAGTTACTCTCCTGGATGGAAAAGGGATTGATTACCATTCACATTTCTCATACTTACAGCATATCAGAGGTCTGGAGCTACTACTAGTATTCCATTTTCCTCCTTTGTTCTTTTATTCTGTGAAGCTATAATTTATCAAGGAAAACTATAGGTGAAAGATATAGAGAAAGTTTTTGAAAATTCATGTCTTAAACCTCAAATCCCTTAACACAAGCAGAGTGACTCTGTTGAAAGCCAGGTTAGCCCATGTTTAGAGTTGCAGCAGAGTGACTGTTGCCTTGGGCCCGGCCAGATTCTATCCATCACATTAGATTTGCATCTTGACCCAGGAGAGGAAGTACTATTCGTCTGCATTGCTCATTTTGGAACTAGTGGAATATGTTGTTTCCAGTCCTGATTTCCCAGTACAATCATAAATCTTGTGTTTATTATCAGTCCGTTTCTATTTTACTTACGATATTGTCTTTTCAGGAAAACAGCTAGTCCTTATATAATACCCATTTCTGGATGAAAGTCTGTATTCTGTCATTATCATACATGATCCTATGATGGGTGCTGATTGGTTTTACATATTCCTTCTCATGTAGGAGATAATGTGAAAATTCTACTGTTGTAGCCTTGTAAAAATAGTTTCTACATTCTACTTACTTTTGGTCCTTTCGGATTACAATATATCTGAGCTCGTTTGATTGTTTGTCATTGGCAGGCCAACCTTGCATTCTCTGCACTGAGAGATAGAAAAGCCATAGGGAAAGTGATGATTGTATTTGATGATATGGGAAGGTCTAAGCTCTAAGCGATTAGGATTTAACTGGGAGGAGATATGCATTCCTTGCTCAAGCGCCGAATCTAGAAATAATATAATATGGAAAATAATGAGGATGTCAATGGATGGCACTTCTTTGTTTACTTTCAGGATGCAGATGATTGGCATGTAAGGTGTTGAAAATATGGAAAATAATGAGGGTGTCAATGGATGCACTTTGTTTACCTTCAGTTTTGTACTTGCGTTGCGTTTTTATTATTTGTAATATGCTTGTAATATGCTAGAGTACACTAGAGGTGTTCTTGGGAATGATAGTAATACATAATCTGGAATATAGATTTAAAATTTTATTTAAATCTACCCATATTTTGAGAATAATTAATCCAAGTTCATTTTAGATCTATTTATATTATTTTAAAAAAATAAAAATAAAAATAAAAATATATTATTTTTAATTTAATATGTTTTAAACATTTTTTAAATATTAATATAAAATATTATAAATTTACAAAAACATGTTAGCCATCTTGAACCTTAAATTTTGAGCTCAATTCATATTTTAAATAGACTTAATAAATCAAATTTTGAGTGAATCTTCGGGATTAGACGAGTAAGCTTACCATGAGCAAACCTATGTCCGAGAAGTAAAATGAATAACTCATAAGCTTTGCCTAAAAGTGTTTCCACTATTGAAGCTTGATGTTGCTACCACCTAGAGCTGCCAACGGGTGACCTATAATGTATGGAATTTCAACACATCCAGGGAAGAGCAATCCAAATACAGGGACCCTCTCCGAACTTTATGCAATTAAGCATGGAATATTAAAAAAAAAGCCCAATTATTTTATGCAGCCGGAACACTGGAATTGTCAGGAAGAAACATTCACTTCAAGCTCTACAG
Organism: Gossypium raimondii; assembly: GCF_025698545.1. Lineage (NCBI taxonomy): Eukaryota > Viridiplantae > Streptophyta > Magnoliopsida > Malvales > Malvaceae > Gossypium > Gossypium raimondii. Next base: position 25,436,470 of record NC_068569.1, read on the forward strand.
TTCACCAGCAAAAATAATGAATGTACCAGGAAAAATGTCACTGATATTGAGCCAATTAGTTCAGTGCAATATTGCCGTTACCAGCAATTTATTTACCCATATACAAGTACCTGGAACAGCAATTTCTTGCACACTATATAGTAAGATGCATCGTTTCAGGAAAAGATTTCAAGATATGTACATGTGATAGATGTAGGGTCCATGTTTACAAGATCAGAAGCATCTGTCAGTATTCAAGTTTTGGTTTTCAGAAACCGGACATATTCCTGCTGCAACATTTCTCCCCCATGAACAGGATCAAAATTGCACCTGTAGAAACTGATAATAATAAAAGGTGTAAGACTGAGAAATTAAAAAAAAAAAAAAAAAACTGACTAAAGAAAGAAAGGTGAAGGGGGGGGAGTAATAGGAGATATATCTTCTGATTGTGAAGTTCAGATTGGTACTCAAAGAAACACAAAACCGAGTTGCTAAAGTACTTAAATGTAATTATCCAAGCTAAACATGAAATATATAGCATTTTAATAGCCTCACATCCCAGTTTATAAGAAATTAGATGTCATGCATCATAAAAAGATGTACAAGAAACGGGAAAAATAAACTCCATGGAAATGAATTATTGCACATCTTCCTATTATCAGGTCAGAGAAGTAGGGGAATTGTTTGATGAGAGAAGGAATACAGAAAGTTTAAAAATTCGAGTAGGAACACAATCATGCAAATATACAGTTCTGCATAAGATACAAGAAAGAAAGGTGTAATAAGAGGAGGGTAAACATATCCAAGGTCCGTAACAATTAATTAAACCAACTACTAACCTTCAAAATTTCATTGTACTAGTTGCATAATTTCAATAGGACATCAAGCACAATGCGTCTATAAGGATCAAATAATATTTTGAATGATGTTCGAGAGAATAAGGAGAAGCAATTACCTCCCGTTCATGCCAACCACAACAACAGTGTTTTGAGATCCAAATGCTGCAATGAATTGGGTATCTTCAGGTAAGTGAAACCGAGCAAATGACCATTCTGAACTAAAATACTTTGGTAAAACCCCTGGAAAATTGTCAAAAAGTTGATATGTATAGAGAAGCAAATACTTGGTTTTTAATTAATAAAACAGCAACCAACTAAATTCTCATCCATCCTCATCATTATACATCAGATATTCTATAAAGTTTTCCGTACCTGGTGATTTGTTGACTCAAATTGTTTGTAACATACAAAATTTGCTTTTTATTGGAAATTTCATGAAATGAGTAACATGCAATTCTGTTTTAACAAAGTAACAAAATAACTACAAAGGCTAATTGTATTTAGCTAATTGTATTTATTACCTCTCATAAAAGACAAGGATGAACTAGGGTTGGCACCAGTGCTTGGAGGGATAAGTGCATCAAGTGAGGTTGAAGAATTCTGATGCAATAATGCTGGACCTTGGACAGAAGATGGTTGAGAAGATGAATGGCCCCCAAAAACTCTAACTCGAAGGTGAAATATATGAACAGTGCCCTTATCACTCGAAACAGCCAACCATTGGAAATTTGGTGAGAGGGCAATGCTATATATATCTGCTCTGTCCACTCCTCTTCGCACCTACATGGACAGTAACTATGATGAGTACCTAAATTACAGAGAAAGTGAGTGGAGATGAGCATAATGCTGCAGTGTCCAGCATGCTAATTGCTGATATAAGTAGTATTACACCTCTTGCTAACACTTAAGATCACTGCTACACTGGTCAGGCCAGGTTTAGGGGCAAAGCTTGAGTTAGCAATGTTTTCCCTTGAATCAACATTACTTAGTACATATAGATGAAAGCATATGATTATTGATGAACATATCCTCAAATAAAACGAGTATAAGTTTAGGAGAAAAGAAAACCGTGGTCCAGTAGTGTACCTCTTGTAAGCGAGTTCCATCCATTGTGTTGAATATTCTTATCAAGGTGCCCTTGGTACTAGCAGTTGCAAGAAGCAGGCCATCGAGTGTCAAGGTCAAGCAGGCAATATGAGAATCATGAGCATTAATTAGTTTCATGATATTAAGGCCAAAGTGTTCAACTCGAATCAGGCCTCTATAAAGACCAGGACAAGCCAATACAGATGTATTAGAATGGTGAGAAAGGCAACAGAGTCCCCTAGGATTGGCCAAAGTCTCAATTTGATGAAGAAGCTTAAGATCCATAAAACCGTAGACATATATCTTGTGCTCCAGAACCACAACAATGCGATCTCGTCTTAATTTGACAGCTCGAACCTCAGACCTAAATGCAAATTCACCAATGCAGCGACTTTGATGATCATCCCATATTATAACTTTGTTTGGAGGATAGTGGGAATTGGATTCCCCGCCGACAAGTGCCAAGATGTTGCAGCGGAAAAGCATTTCAACAATTTTGAAACCACCGGTTTTGAGATTGCGCCTGAAGGTTTCCTTAAAGGGTTGGCAATTATAAATGCGGAAATCTTGGGAGGTGCCAGCAGCAAAGCAGCCATAATCCTGGTTCCAAGACACGGAGAGTAACTCTATTTGGTTGATATCAGAGGCATCATGGATGGGGGTAAAGGATGGCGGGTCATTGGAAACGGGGGGTTGAGTAGGTTCGGTGGATGGCCTTGGAAGGAGAGGTGGAGATGTGGAGAGCGTGGTTGAAGTCATGTGTAAGTAAAAGCAAAATGATTAAAAGAAAAGGGTGATCTACTGTTCTGGTATTGGTTGCATTAGTTTAGCAGCACATACAGGCAGCGGTCTTGCAAATCTTGATGCCACCAAGAACCATTAAGTGAACGAATGCTGAAGAACTTAGCTAGCTGTAAAACAAAATCAAGAATGCAGATATTCAGAAACTATTATTTACAGTTTCTTTTTTTCTTTCTTGGTAAATAATAATCATCACCAAAACCTAACGATTGTCTAGTAATTAATATTATTAGTAAAGCAGCATTAATCCAAGAAATCTAAGTATGATGGTCATACAGTAATCTAGGAAACGAAGAATTATAATTTCATTTTTGATTGCAAAACTGAGCAATAAGATTGAAATATATATAAAAATGGAAATTGAAATAGAATGCAAAATTGGGCAACAAGAAGCGAAGAAAAAGATTGAAGAAAGAACTAAGAAACGGACCAATGAGAAAGGAAGAAAACCGGCAATGAAATCTGCAAAGAAAGACAAAATCTGGGGTTTGCTTATCGATCTGATCTGAGGCCACAAACAACTATGTATTCATTCGCCTTCCTCCGCTTTCTTTTCTGTTTCCGTCCTTCATTTTCTTTCTGGTTATTATAATATAAAAAAAACTAGAAAATATTAGTCAAAAAAAAAAAAAGAGCTAGAAAATAACATGGTAAACGTCGCTTTTTTTTTTTTAAGAGAATGTTTACATTGGGCCAAGCAATGCGCAGTTGAAGGCCCATATTAAGCTTTTCTTTTTTCCCATTTTTTATTTTATTTTATTTTTCATATCGATTTTGAAATTTTAATTTTGAGTTAAATGATAACAATTAAATTGGTTAAGGTAAATTTTATTATTAATCTTGTATTATATATAAGTTGTAGATTTGATCTGTATTTTGATCATATTTACTTTTTAAATTTTTAAAACATAAGTTTTAGAAAATTATTATTTTGTCTCCACTGCAATAAGTTTAAATTTTAACCTTAAAATACAAACAATGCAAAAATTCTTAACCGTAAATCTAAAAGAAAAATATATAAATAAAAAGAAAATTGTTGGTGATTCATTTTGGAATCATGGGTCAATAGCATATGATTCAATCCACAATTCTTTTATTACCTATTAACAAAATATGTAAGATGAACTCCTTAATTAAGAAAAGGATTAAGCAAAAAATATCGAAAACATGCAAAATAAATGATCAACTTTAACCGAGCTTAAACAAAGTTTAAAACACTTAATGTATACATATACATATACCTTTTTAAGCATCTCTGATAGTTGCATATACTATGGAATGAGCTACTATTGAAATGGGTGTAGAGCATTTACAAGCTTTGGATCCATAGTTGGACACCAACGGAACATCATTCAGCAACATGATATCACCTTGTATATTTTCATCTAAACCATTCAAATGATACTCTACTCTATTAGCTAACCTCTAAACTTAAATTAAGCTTGATAGTATATGTGAATTTTAAATTAAGTTTGATAATATTTTGACTTTTGTAATTTGAAAGAGTTACAAGCGATCTTTTGATAAGTTGATAAAAAGAAGAGAAATTCTAAGCTACCAATAAAAAAGTAAAGATGATCCAAATTAGTTTAGTATGAAAAATGTAAATGTGAAGAATTGATAAACATTACTTTATCAGAGTAAGCTTATCTTTGTCTTTGTACAATGAGCATATACACATAAGTTTAGGTTAACATCTTGAGCAAGCCCGGCCCTGGGGGTCGTCTGGAGGTGTGGCCGCCCAGGGCCCTAGGCTGAAAAGGGTCTAAAATATTTTTTTCAATTTTTAAGGTATCCAAAAAAATTTTAATTTTTAAAGGTCAAATTCTTTTTACCAACTTTTAAAGGGCCCCATTTTTTTTAACTTTTAAGGCCCAAAATTTTTTTTACCAACTTTTAAGGAACTTAAAAATTTTTTTCTCTAATTTTTAAGTATCTAAAACCCCATTTTATTGTTTTATTTAGGGTCTCGAAAATGTCAAGAACGGACCTTATTTTGAGTTACAGCAAGTACAATACTTCACATAATTCGGTGCCACAGAAGTGCACTGCAAGATGCCAAACTAAGCAGATGAAATGTTAATAGCTGTGGAAAAACAAGAAAAAGAAAAAGAAGTATATTAGTGCATAGAAGTTGAAGTATCAAGGAGAGCATAATTACCCTAATGAGAGCTTGCCTACAAAAAAACCTTGTGATTGTAGGCTGATGCCATCCCTAGTTGGTCGAAATACCTGTTTAGAGTGAAAAGTTCAATCACAAACCTTTACTCTCCATCCTTAAAATTTATAGCTAAGGGAACTGAAAGAAAAGAACACTTGCCAAAGCCATCAGCAAGGGTGGGAGACACATCTTTCCCACCACCATGAAATGCTCCACCCGATTCAGAAACCCAAGCTCCGAACCATGGTTTAAACTTGTTGAGAGTGTCTGAAACATCTTTATAGGTTTGAGTAGCTTGATTCAAGTAAAATGATTCTTGCGTCTTTGTAATCAAGTTTGAATCATCACCTGTATTCGCATAAATCAAATAAAGAAAGAACCTATACTAGCAATAAGTGAGCACATAAAAGATTATAGATAAACATTGAATCTAGGCATATAAAGATACAAGGTCCAAGATTGTAGATATGCTGTGTGGTTCCATCAACTCCTTGGCTTGAAACTTCGAGGAAGGTATTAAACAATTTCTTATTTTAAAAACCACCGGGACCTAAAATCTCTGTTTGAGTTTCAGGTTCTGGGTACATCTCTTTTACTAGATTCTTAAGTATTATAACATCTTTTCCATATTGTTTAGCCTTAACCTTTGCACGTATCCTAACACCGTAGAGTCCATTTCCTGATAAGCATATTGATAAAAACTTGAATCAAGATAATTAATAAAGTCAATTTATATAAACCTTAAGAAAATAAGTTTAGTTACCAAAGTCATATGAATCAATTTTGCATCCTCTGGAAATAGTGTAGTCCATAAAGCCTCGTGCATTTAGTCATTGCCAATTACTGATCCAAAGACCCTTATTATTCTTTGACTCTTTTCATTTAGCTCGAATGCAACTTTTGCACTTCAAAAATCGACATTAATAGAGATCAAAGTTAATGGTTTGGAAACAAAAGAATGCTGAAGGATAACGTATTTAAAAGAGTAAATAGAAACACTCACCGTAATGATTCGAAAGTTAGTGGTGTCAAAAAATATAGTTTCAAAATTTTATTTTTAATATTCGAGTCTGTAAATATTATTATTTAATATTTACGGGATTAGTTAGTGGTGTCAAAGTTTAGTTCCTTAATTTTGTCAAATGAATAGTTAATTAAAGTACAAAGGCTAAATTGTAAAAGTAGTAAAAATTAATTGCTATGGATTTTTAATTTCCTGAAGGACCAATTGAGCAATTGAACCACAATGTTATTGTCAAACGGTGGTGGGCACTAGTTGTAACCCACCAAATTGATTAATCAAGTCTAAGTCTAATAATTAAAAATTAAATAAGTTAATTATGATTTATTATATAATAATCTAAGTATAAATAATAAAAGAAAAAGAAAAACAACAGATTTTGCTCATCTTCTTCACTTTCACGAAGCAAGAAAGGAAATAAGTGTTTTATGCTTTTTCAACTTTTCTTTTCCTACATTGTTGGTAAGTATTCAATTCCTTTTCTCGTAACTTTTATATTTTTGAGGTCTCGAGAGCTTGATTTAGCTAACTTGTGTACCAATTTGCAAAATTCGTAAAATTTATAAAGGTTACCTTGATAGGTTCTTGATGAAATTGGTGTTAAATGGTTATATTTTAAGTTTAGATATAAAAAAAACTAATTTGTAAAGTGAAAATTGTTATTTTTGAACATAGGGATTAAAATGTAAATAATTAGAAATTGGTATGAAATTTTGTAATTATGGACAGTAGAGAGTCTTTGAAGGATGTAATTAAGATTGATTTCAAATCGAAGCTCAAATTTGAAAGTTATGACAATTTTGGTTTTAGGGACTAAATTGAATAAAATGCAAAAATTTAAGGAACATTTGAAAAGTAAAATTGAAATGACTTATGCTTATAATATGATGTTATAAAGTAATTAGAATTGATATACTGAATCAAATTATTGTATAGATCAAGAACCGAACAAAATCGAGGATAATTGTGAAAAGGTAAAATTTCTTATTAATCCTCAAGATTTGGTCATTTTACTGTTTTGTTAAGTAAGTTCATATGGTAGAGTTGTATTTAATTATTATATATACTTGAATTATGTATTGTGTATGTTCGAATGTAATTTGAATTGTTTACAATTTGGTACAAAAGGTGAAAATGAACTAATTTGTAAAGAAATGGTAAATTGAATATTATGATTTTCAATTTGAGGCATTTAGTGAATTGATAGTTGAGTATGACTGGTCGCATCATATTAGTATGAACTTGATTGATTATCGAGATAGAGGACTAAATTGAAAATAGTATAACTTGGTGAAATTGTGAAATTGGCTTAGAATTGAGACGAATTATGTTATGCTATGTATGAAATGATTGTTATATGTGTTAAATGTGCCCGAGTGAATGTATTAAAGGATAGGATATGATTGACATGCCAATAAGGTTATTTGCGCGTTGTACGAGATATATGTTGCTACGAAGTTATTACTGATTATATTAGAATCCAACATTTGTTGTAGATTACCGAGTTATATGTCTCTATGGAGACTCTGGTATGGTGGAGGTGTTGGGAAATGTGCTCATATTATAGTAAACATATAATTGTTTTCTATTTATTTGAACAATGAATAAATAAATAAAGTTAACTTCACATTTCACTATTACGCCTTTTGTATTTCTGTCTTTTATATTTTGTATGAATAGCGAAATTGTGACAAGCAAATATTAGCTCATTGATTGTCTGAAATTCAAATTAAAGATAAGTGGCATTGTAAAGAACGTATACATTGCGAGAAAGACGACTTACTTTAGTAGATAATCTAAATGAGTACGTAATCTTGTAAAAAAATCAAAGTGAGAATTTGGCTCAAATACTGAGAATGATTATTATGTTGTCTAAAATTTCAATTCGGGAGATGACTAGTCTTGGCTATCAGAGTAGTTGACTCCACTAGTAGAGACATAGATGTATTCATTGGTAGAATGATACATTAGATTGAACCCAAGATGAATTAATTCTGAATCCGTTTGTGAATTAATTCACTTGTGACGTTCATGGTGTGATTTACCTAAATCCTGAGTTAGTCACTGACCATGCGTATGCAACTCATGTGTTTTGATATAAGTAGAGGCTTATGCTCTAAAGATGATTGAGCCCATAGTTGGTATATTGGGTACATGACTTGTGCATTGCATGACTTTACTAGAAACAATGGAATTCATAGCTCAATTAAAGAGTTAATGCTATCCTCTTATTGGCATTGTGTGGATTGATAAATATGGAACGTGGCCACAGGTTGCTAGTTTTCAAACGAGTAATTTATCACAGTTTTTTGTTGACAGTGATAATATTAATCATTAAGAAGACACAAAGGTGACAATGAGATAAAATAGGATTGTATTGAGTGAATAGATTTAACTCAAAGGAATCAAGGATATCATATGAGGGTAACACACATGACGAGATCATTGCACAAAGCAGTTGGATGAATTGCTTTCGTAAATGTATACAATAAGGAGTTTTCAATCATGGTACTTCTTGTGGACTGACTCCATGGTTAAGTAATTGTGGATTATCGGAACGATGCTTTTGGACATAATTGTAATAACTAAAGCCTAATTGTATATGTCCGATTGGTCCCTCTGCTAGCTTAACAAAAGCTCGATCGGATTGCATTTGAATCAGATCTACGACTTTGGGAATAATTTAATTGAGTCGATGTATTCGATGCGGAATTAAAATAGGTGGTCGTAAGAATTGTTCAACTAGAGAATTTGATTAAATAATTTTCTTGAAAATTTAATTTAGAAAATCTAAGTGATTTTTGAAAAAATTAATTTTGATCAAGTAAAATTAAATTAATCAAATTAATTAAAATTGATATGATATTTTTGAAAGTTAATTTTTAAGTTAGACAATTGACCAAATGGGTAATTAAACTTGAAAATTGGACCTGAGATCGTAAATTGGGCTCAGGAGCCCAAAATCGAGACCAAGACCCAATAACTGATCAAACCAGGCTCGGTATGTGAAACTGGACTTAGGGTCCAACTCGGGGCTAGACCGAACCGATTAGGTTGTCATTGACCCGGACCGAACTAGCAAAAACTGAACCGGCTCGGGGTGCCGTAAGGGTGTCGCACCTACATCACCAGACATAGTGATGTCGGTGGCTGCGACGGCAGCTTCTTGGTGGCCGATGGCAATTGGTCACCGGTGATTGAGTAGTGGAAGAGTTACATTTCTACTAAAATTCTACCAGAGAATTTGATTTCAGAATAATTATTCTAAAAATAATATTATTTTAATAGTTTAATATTAAATTAAATTTAATACTTATCTTAATAGTATTTTATTAATTTAATATTAATGTGATTATCTTAATATTAAATTTAATGTTTATCTTGTAGATAAATATTCTATTATTTTAATAAGATTTAATATTAAATTTAATTTAATATTTATTTTAATAAATATTATATTAATTTAATATTAAAGTGATTAAGTTTAATCATAATTGAACTCTCTAAATTCTCCCTATATAAAGAGAGCCTTGGGTCATTATTTACACACACTTGAATTCAAGAGAAAGTTGTAGAGAGAAAATTCTCTGAAGAGTTTATTCTAGAAAATTTCTAGAGATATTTTTTTATTTACAACTTAACTCAAAAGTTTAGAGAAATTGCAAAATTACCCCACTAGTATTTTTTTGTGAATTTTTTTTATTCGAAGCGAGCCCAAACTCGACAGACGTGAGCTTGAGGATAGCGGAGAAGACTATTCGATCGAAGCGCTCATCCTAGACGAATAAAAAATGTACAATTTTGATTAAGTGTTTATTACTTCAGATATCACAACCAAGATCTTGTTTTGGAAAATTTTTTAAAACTCTAGTTTTTCCTAAATTTATTTTTCGTCGTGTTTTTCAAACTCGATTTTTCCAACAGGAGGGACGTATCATTATATGATGCCTATGGGCTTTACACTTTGGTGCCCTGGTATGATGTAGTTATTGTTCTGACGAGCAATCCGGTGTGGTGTAGTTACTCGTATATCCGAATATATTTATTATACTTCATCGGACTAATGGATTAATGAAAAAGAGAGATGACAGTGAAATATTACGAGCCACATGTTCAAATGGTTATATGATGAATAGATTGTACAAATGGTATTGAACAGTGGAATCTATGTGTATAGTACTAAATTGAATAGTACGTTATATTACTTGGTTATAAGATGAACTAACCTTATTGTTGTGTTTTGCTATGTTAGGAAAACCTTATCAAGTTAATTAGTTTGGTATAATTAATTGTAATTCGAGGTAAGTTTATTGTTTAAATACCTAAGAATTTACTAAGCATTCGATATGTTTACCCTGTTGTTTTCCCTTTTCTAGTAGGTTGCTAACTTGCGAAACATGTCAAGTGAATTGTCGAGAAGCTCACACTATCCTATAGTTAATTTGGTAATCTTTCGAATGTTCTAAAGTCTGGTTATGTGGCATGCACATAGGTTTTTTTATATGAGTTTACTTGAAAATAATAGTTGGTTTGAAACTTGGTTAATGGTTGTTTTTGAGAAAGTTGGTGTTCATATTATATATGTGTATATGCTGGAATTATGTTAAGCTTTAGATGAAGCATTTGAATAACAAATTGGAAGTGAAATGGTTTGGTTGATTTTGGAAATGGTAAAAAGGTTGTCCTGGTATGTATTTTGGTTGGCTTTATGAAGGTTTTAGTGATCTTTTAAGCACCATTTGAGTAATAAAGTTGGTTTGGCATGAAAAAGGTATTAAAATGTGATTTTTGACCATTTTGGCTCAAAGGTATTGGTACATTAAGTAAGGGTATTAATGCTTAGTGATTTTCTTCAAAATTTTCAAACATCGAATCTTAATATAGTTACGATACAAAGGTAATGTATCGATACCTTGAAGGAAGTATCGGTACTTTAAGTCTAGTATCGATACATTTGGTTTTAAATAATTTTTTATAAAACATCAAAGCTTAGAATGGTATCAGTACCTAGATAGGGTATCGATACCTGATCTAAAAACTTTAAAAACATTGCAATTTGGTCATTTTTTAAACTCGAGTTAGCAAATGAGTTTTAGTAAGCTCGTGTAAATCTCAAAAAAGATTGTATATCATGATGTGAATGTATGTTATGATTGTATGTTTGAATGATTTATTTACTGGTTATTTGACGGTAGTTGCTCCGACAATGGTTGTGGCATCTTATAACTCAGACCCGACGATTGGGTCGGGCGAGGGGTGTTACACTAACCTAATTTGATTGAAAAAGTTATTGAGCTGGCCCCATCTTTCCAAGAAAAGGCACCCCTTAGAGAACCCAAAAGAAATCTCAACACTTTTCTTGAAACAGAGGCAATTCTTAACCCTTCTTACTTTATATAACACCTGGTCTTATAATGGATCATCAACTTTGATTCTTAAAGAGTTTAATGTTGAAAGCAGTTTACCACAATTAGTCTAAAGCCCCTCACGAAATGTTTGAACTATGGTTAGTCTAACTAGTTCATACAACCACATTTAAGGTAGCTTTCTGTTTGGGCCTCTTATCCTAGTTTTTGTAATAACATTTTCTATTCTCAAAATACGATATTCTTTATAGAACATAAATAATCGGCAAATCTATGAGGATATCATTAAATACTCGTATTTTATTGCATTTATTAAAGCTTTCTTTTTCAAATCCTACAAATAACATAATGTCCAACGAAAGTTAATTTTTATTTTTGTAAAATAAAATGCTTTTATAAAATTTAATGTAAAAGAAATTATTTACCAAATCCAATAGTCCAACCTTTCCCTGAGGACATTGGTTACAATCGCATTTTTCAATAGGCCACCAATCCGTTGTAGCAAATACAAAGTTATCATTTGTTTTCGTAATAGGAGTTGCTCCTTGAATCAAAACGTTCACATTTTGTGCAAATATGGGGGGACATCCATGAATGTAGGACTATAAGACAAAGTATGCAATTGAAATTCATATTCATAGAATATAAATGTCGCATCCTAAAAATTGGGTTAGTAGCACTGGGTTAGTGAACTAGAAACTAGATATAACACCCCAAACCCAGCTTAGACGTTATGACTGGATTTTGAGGAATTACATTAACTTGTTTAAAAAAAAAACTTATGTTCAGAAATACCTATTTTAAACCCATAATTTGATTTTGAAATCGTGTGTCTTGAAAGTATTAATTTTGCCAAATCGTTTCCCGTTTTAACGCAACGTTCGTTAAAGCTATTTTTTCACTTATAGAAAAACATTTAAGCGATTACTTAATTTTACAGTGGAAAAATTTTCATAGTTATAGTTTTGAAAATCAAATTTTAGTTTGATGATTCAAATGATTTTGCAGTTTTAACGTTGAAAATATCAAAATCTGACAAATAGAACAAAAACCAAAACAAAACCCATAAAAACCAGATTTACAGTCCAAAAATCTAGAAAAATGCAAACATAAACCATTAACCGAGAAACAATCCGAGCTCCTGCACGCCGTTCGACCCTAAACTCTAAGATTACCTAGGAAGTCAAAGATAAAACAAATGGGTGAGCTATAAATCTTAGTGTGTAACAAACTCAAATCGTGAACACAAATAACACAAAAATCAAATCACAGAATTGCAGAAAATCTCATATCGATCAATTGGGAAAAACTAAGAATGCATGTTTATGCCAGTGCAATACTTTTCAGAAAACTTCTTCCCCAACTCCGTTACACACCAAAATAGAGTTTCCCAAAACTCATCCATCCAATCTCACTAACAGAATAATTGTGATCAATGCCACCAGATAGTGCAGTTAAAATTGCCAGATTGAATATATATGGTCAAGCCACTATATTGCAGCCAGACAGAAATGTGGATAAACCACCATATGGTGCAGATCATTAAACTGCTAGAATTTCTTCCTTTCCATATTATCACAACCCTATGCAATGTGACATGACATGCAAATACAAAAACAAAATGATAAGCATGTTGAACATGCATTCATATTTTTAACAGAAATTAGTAAGCATGTGATTACATGCTTTGTAGACAAATATATCACAAAGACAATAGAAGCAAATTAGTTTCGCCATAACGTCACATGTGTAACACCCCTTACCCGTATCCAACACCGGAATTGGGTACGAGGCATTACCAAAACACCTACACTTGTAAACGTATTTAACCGAGTTATAAAATTTCATCAAAATTAAAATTTTCAAAATAATTAACATGTTTCTATAACTTTTCACAATATATCCTCAAAATATTATAATCATAATAATTAGGGCCTGCGAGACCCGATACATACTCATGCAATTTAATGCTTCATTTCCATTTCATTCAATTCGCAATTTCTCATGCTCATAATTTAAATCATATCACTAGAAATTTCCATTTAATTCACGTACAATTCAATGACATCAAATTCAAAACTAATACGTATTTACCATTTAACTCAATGTTTATTGATTATACCATTCAATAACACATTTATGAAATTCTCAATTTAGCAATGAAAATATCACTTTAGTTTGAATAACAACATCGTCCTGATATAAATACACTACCACTTATCCATTTACTTTAATTCTTTTGGGCCCATTTGTCACTTACCATCCTTAATCAAATTAGGGAACGGTCACGGAAAATTGAGTACTTCACTTTCACTTTGCCATAGTATAACTATGGTCTTACGTATGATCACTTATCACTTGTCCCTGATCAGATAAGTGTAGCCACCTATCACTTTGTTTCTTGATCAGATAAGTGTAGCCACTTATCACTTTGTTTCTTGATCGATAAGTGTAGCCACTTATCACTTTGTCTCTTGATCGATAAGTGTAGCCACTTATCACTTTGTCTTTTGATCGATAAGTGTAGCTAAAGCTATCACTTATCACTTTGTCTCTTGATCAGATAAGTATAGCCGAAGCTATCACTTATCACTTTTCACTTGTCACTTGATCAGATAAGTGTAGGCGAAGCTATCACTTATCACTTTCCACTTGTCACTTGATCAGATAAGTGTAGCTAAAGCTACCACTTATCACTTTGTCACTTGATCAGAAGTACTCAAATCCGGCTTCAGCTCAATTTGATCATTTATTCATATATCAGGCTTACCAACATGTGTTAATTCATAAACCATTCATGGTATTATTTCATGCCAAATCATATACTGAATATACCATACACACATACTATGAAACTTTATTTTCACACATAAGCTTAAACCATGACCAATAATGCACAAAAATAAGCATCATTCATATTTCATCGTTTATGAGTTATAATCAAACATATGACCATTTATACACGAATCATTCATATATTTCCCAATTTTCCTCCTCCTCCTCTCCATTCCACATCCTTAATGTGTATAACACACTTAAACAACATTAACCATAATTTCAATATTCACTAACATGTATATTCAAAGCTGTTTATCCGAGTCAGAGTCACTAAATTATTTTTATCCGGAGCTACAGAGCTCCAAATTAAGATCCGTTAATTTTCCTGAAACTAGACTCACATATCTTCATACCATAAAATTTTCATAATTTTGGTTCAGCCAAATAGTACAGTTTATTCTTTAAAGTTTCCCTGTTTCGCTGTCTGACAGTTCCGACCACTCTTCACTAAAAATTAATTATCTCATTGTACAGAATTCGGATGATGTTTTAGATTGTTTCTTCTAAAATAGACTTATTAAGGATTCTAAACATATAAACTATAACTCATAATCATTTTTTACAATTTTAATGATTTTCCAAAGTCAGAATAGGGAACCTGAATTCATTCTGACCTTGTCTCACAAAATCTATTATATCTCATGATTTACAATTCCATTGCTCACATCATTTCTTTTATAAGAAACTAGACTCAATAAGCTTTAATTTCATATTTTATTCATCCTCTAATTCAATCTCTACAATTTTTGGTGCTTTTCAAAGTTACACTACTGCTGCTGTCCAAAACTGCTTTAGTGCAAAATGTTGATTTCCATTTTGCCCCAAATTTCACAGTTTATACAATTCGGTCCTTTCTCAATTAACCCTCAATTAATCTAATTTTCTCAATTAGTACTTTACTAGACATTATAAGTTGTTACACAACTGTTGAAATTCAGAATTTCCACATATAACTCTATCTTCAAACTCTTTTACTATTAGGTCCCAAACATTCACTTTCTATTCAATTCTTTCAATAAAATCAGCATATGAACAATTTAAAGCTCTAATCTCATGCTAAATCATCATATACTTCCAGCACATATTCATATCAACTTTCAACTTCTTTCATAAAATCAAAACTAATGAATTTAACAAGTGGGCCTAGTTGTAAAAGTCATAAAAATACAAAATTTCAAGAAATAGTCAAGAATTGAACTTACTTGTAATAAAATATGAAGAACCAGCTTGAAGAAGCCCTTCCATGGTGTTTTAGCTGATGAGAATTCAGAAAATGAAGAGAAATCTAGATAATTCCACTTGGGTCCTAACTTTATTAAGCAAATTTTGCAATTTTCCAATTTTGCCCTTAATTCTCCTTACTTTCTTGCTGATTTCATGCCTCTGTTGTCCAGCCCAAATAGACCTTGGGTCTATTTTCTTTTAAGCCCTCTTCCTTTTATCATTTAAGCTATTTAATCATTTCCCAAAATTTTGCATTTGTTACAATTTAGTCCTTTTGTTCAATTAATTATCGGAACTTTAAAATTTCTTAACGAAACTTTAATACTAACTTTTAACACTCCATAAATATTTATAAAATATTTATGGCTCAGTTTAAAATCCTCGAGGTCTTGATACCTCATTTCGATTCTAATTATTTTAATATTTATTTCTAGTGCACTATTCACTATTTCAAAAATTTTCCTAACTTCATATTTAACTTATACTTACTAAATTAATAATATTTTCTACCCATTTGTCGAATTTAGTGATCTCGAATCACCGTTCCGACACCTCTGAAAATTCAAGCCATTACATTTTTTTTTTCGTCGGATTTGTGGTCCCGAAACCACTGTTCCGACTAAGCCTAAAATCGGGCTATTACAACATGCATGGTCATAAAGCAGATTCAAAGAAATATAGATTAACATATTCAGACATCATATGCTCATAAATAAACATAGTGAAACAGAAACATACCATCAGAATTAACGGTAGTCAGTTCATGCGTACTTAATTCACATACCTTAATCATATCACCTACGATAGCATATTAATGAATATCATATTTTCATGCCTTATTTGTGTAGTATGGACCCTACGGAGAGTCTAATTATGTATTGCGGATCAAAACGGCCTAGATGGAAAATTTCAAAAGATGGGCCCACACGACCCAACTGCCCAGCCGGTATGATCCACACAACCCAATTCATCCAGCCTATGTGTGCACACGACTGTGTGACGTCAACAGAATGCATTTCAGTTTTTCGTCGTTCGCTATTTTTCGAGTTTTCTATTACACATCTGATCAGTATTTGATGCCACTCAACACTCGCAATTCCAGATCTTAAAAAGAGAATTTAGTTTGCCAGAGAATCTACTGACTCACGATCTTCTCCTAATTGCACCAAAACACACAAATTCACATTAACATCACCTCATTCGCAAAGAACTTAATCAGCACAAAATAAATACCAATCAAAAGAAACTAAAACCTTACCCAACACCTCAAATAAACACCGTACTCAAATCAAAAGAGAAGGAATTAAAAAGGTAGGCTTTGCGTGATAGTAATCTTTAGGAAAAATAATGAAGAGAAAGAATCCGATCAAGAGTCCAATAGAAGTTCCAATCCCAAAACCAAAAATTCCCATTAAAGTACTTAAAAATCCCATTTTTTTTCCAGGCCAGATTGGCTCTTTTGATGAAGAAAACATGAACAAAAATGGAGTTGGGTTTAAAATCAAAGGAAGAAAAAAACTAAAATAAAAGAAGAGGTTTTAAAACGGGAGATATTTTTACAATAGTAATGGAGAAACTAAGAGATACCTAGATGTAATCTTAACAAAAACCTTGAACTTTGATTAAAAGAAGTGAAAAAATATATTTTTAACAAATACCTCTAGATGAAATCTGAACATGAAAAAGGAAAAGTAAAATACATTGAAGCCGGGATAAATTCGTTGCTTACCATTACAGTTTTGGGTTTATAGTAAATGCAGAGAAACAAAATTGCAAAATAGAATTTTGAAAATAAAATAAATAAATAAACAAATAACCCAAAAGAAACTGCAGTAAGAAGAACAAACAAAAAAATTGAAGAATAAGAGAGTGGAAAACGTGGGCATAGAATTGGGAAAAAATTAAGGAAAACAAATAATTTTTATTTTATTATTATTTTAAGAGAATAAAATGAAATGAAAATTAAATCAAATTTAAACTATCCATAATTCCACCAGTTCCTCATTCAACAGATTTTTCTTCCGAATTTAAAACAAAATAATAATAATTCCCACTTTACACACATAAGATTCAAACACAAGACCTTCATGCAATTTGAAATTTTACCACTAAACTAACAAGCTCACACAAAAATACAACACTTAACAACTGAACTAGATAAATTCACTTTATAAAATTTTCACAATCATAACTCAAAATCAGGACGTGACCACTCTTGGTTTCACTAACCCATTTTTTTCTAACTCAATTTTTGGGATGCGACACCGAAATTAGGTTTGATTGTTAAAATAAATAGGAATAAATAAAAAATTAAAATAACTAGAATTTAAAATTAAAGTTAAGAAATTAAAATTAGGTATCCGGGAAATAATTTGGTTAAAACAAGATCAGATTTGAAAATAAAATAAAGACCTATTTGAAAAATGGAAGAAACTAAAGGTGGTTAAAGGGGCAAATGCCCCATTTTTAAAATCTGGTTGGCTATTTATACCACCCACCGTGTCTTCCCTCCCTTTTCTATAACCATTCAAAAATTTTCTTAGATCTAAATCTAAATTTTTCTCTCAAAATTGGTTATCCCTAATGATTTTCTAGCTTTCCAAACTCCGAATTTTCCTTCAATTTTAAAGAAAATAAAAAATTTCTTCATCAATTTATTCCTTGTTCTTAAAATGTCCATTCTCGAATTAACTCCATAGTTGTGGGTTTCCTCAAATTGAGGTGAGATTCTGACTTATTATGATTAAACTAATGTTGTTGCTTTCCTAATTTGAGATCTAAATGGTTGTGTCGAGTTGCTTGAGATTTAAAGCTTTTAAATCTAAACTTTGATGAAAAATGGTGAAATTTGATTTATTGAGTAAATTGGTTGATTCAAAGTGATTTTCAACTTATTTTGGATTAATCAAAAGGTTTTTAAAGCCAATTTTAAAGATCATAAAGGAATTTTAATGAATTAGATGTTTTCCCTCTTTTACATGTTCACACAAGCTTGATTTTTTGGAAAAGTTAAATTCGAGTTAATTGATAAAATTAATGGCTTATATCTATAATAATATGATAATTAGAATGTTAAGAAACATGTTTAAGGGTTAGGATCAAAGATCGAATGAGGAAATCACTTGTTTCGACAAAACGAGTTAGTTTTCGGTAGTGAGAAATATAAGCTTAGATCTATAATTTTGTTGTGGTTTGATTGTGTTTATGGTTGTTCATAATATTTTTGTAATGTGTTTAAATGTATACAAAGTTTCAGATCAATCGGGAGCCTCTTCAAGCAAGGATAAAGGCAAACAAAAGCTTATTTGAGCTTTTGGCATTGAAGTGAAAGCTTCAAAGTGAATGATTTAATATGCTACAATTATACACAATTCAATATGTTAAAGGGGAGCTTAGGCAACCTAATCACCTATCCTAAGTTCCAAGAGTAAGTGATTCTTCCTTGAGCTGTAATATTTTGCAAATGATGATGATTTTTGATAAGATGTGTATGTGATATGTTAAAGAAATGGATGTAAATATGTAAGAATATGCCTATTGATCTGTTGGTTTAATGCACACATCTGATATGAAAGTGTATGTGGCTTAAAGAATAAAGTGATAGCACTTGAAAGTGCATAATATGTGAATGTGATAAGTTATATGATCATGATGAACATGATATGTGAAAGTGTACATAAGCCATAAAATAAGTGTGTGTATAAGTGAACATATTGGCATTGTGATCTCTTGAAACCATTGGATATTTTTGGCATGCCATAGGATTGTGAGTATTCACCATTATTGTGCTTATGTGTGAGGGAATTGAGGCCCCGGGACTAATTTAGGTAGATAAGGGAATGTTTTCATTCAATAGGATTGGTTGATGTGTTTGGAGAGTGTTTAGCTTCATGCTACACTTTTATGGGACTGGTATGGACTTTATAAGTCATAAGGTGTGTTGGGAGATCTGCTTATCCAATGCATATGTGTTTATATATGTTTCATAGTCACAATATGCCAATATATTAACATGAATTGCTATGATACATGTTTGATGTAATACCTTGAGTAAATGATCTAGTATGCTTTCAAGTAACCTGGATATTGTGAATCTTTGTAGCAATCTTTGAGCACTCACTGAGCTTGAAAAAGATCATGCTCTTTTATGTATATCTTGCAAAAAATAGCTTGAGTGAGGAGGAGAAGTAGGCAAGCTTGTGATCCAAAGCTAGGCAAAAATACCTTGAGTAGGTGTTGTGTTTTCTACTTATAAGGAAGGCAATGTCGGACCATAACTGAGGGTTTTAGACTTTACAAATTGCTTGTTGTAATGGCCTTTTTAAGGACTATTTTAAGGTTTTTATATCTAGTTTGAGGTTGGTTGTTTGATTGAATATAATGCTTGAATATGCATGACATGTTTGTTGAAAATGCATGATGAGTGGTATGCGTGTTTACTAGTGAAATGTTGTTATAGGTGCTGAAATGGTAGGCTGAACATTTGGACAAGTTTTAAATGTCAAATTGGTATGAAATGAACCTATTTTGCACTTAGAAATGCTTGACCTGCGAATTTGACATGTTAAGTAATTGAATTGTGACTTTAGGATTGTGTGCTAGTATAACAATTTACTTAAGATGTCAAAGTATGTTAATGAATGATCTAGAGTAATTGAGCATGATTTATATGATCTATGTATGTTATATGGTATGTTAGAATAGAGGAATTAGCATGAAAACACGAAATGGTAAGTGTGGTAGTGTTTAAACTTGAAAAGTGCATATTTTGGGATAAAATTACAGTCGTCGTCTCGACGTGGAGTCGTCGTCGTGGCGTCTTTTATCGTGTCATCTTGAAGAGGGGCCCCTTCCAGAGCTCGTCCCAACGTGCTACATCACATCGTCTCGATGCAGCGCCTGACTTGTCCAAGGCATGTTTTCACAGCTTTGCAATATAATTCTTAGATTTTTGGTGATGCAATTGGAGGCCATGACGTTTACAAAATACTTTGAAAATTTTCATGAGTGAGTTTTGTATGCTTAATTTTGTAAATCAATTTTTTATTTTATAAAAAGAATTTCCTGAAATTTTGATGACTTTAAGATTTAGTCATTAAACATTTATTTCGAAATTAAAAGAGATTTGCTTGTCATTTTGAACTGTTTCTTTCAAATATTGTCTTATAAATGTTATGATTTGTATGGATAGAAAAGTTTGGAATTTATGAATGTTTCTTTTGATGCATATTAAATGACATATTTACCCCTGATGTAGTTTTGATTGGAGTAGTGTTGCAGAAGCATAATTTTGGGTTTGCATGTTAATTTGAACTAAATGTTTGACATGTAAGCATGTATTTCGTGGTGTGATTGGTGTTTTTATGGTGCATTTGGATGATCGATAAAAAGAGTGACATAAGTGGCTAATGTGACGTTTTGGGTTCAGATCGAACCATTCCAACCGAATTTGAGGCTCCACAATAAATATTACAAAAGAGAAGAATTGTTGATATTGAAATTTTATCAAACATGTTAAGAAAAAGATTAGGATACACAATAACATATTGTCATTAATCAGAATAAAAACATCGTTTTGTAGTTTTAGTGCGATAAGAGTACAACTACAACTTCTTCCTTAAATTTGTGGTTCAAGTAAAAATTTTAACTAATCATTTAGCTAGAAAATTAGGTTTTAAAACCAGTTTAATATTATATGCTATATTAAATCCGAAATTAAGCCATTTCTTGTTGGTTCAACTATTAAATATGATATACTAATAGAGGAAATGAATACTTTTGTTACTATAATCTTAACACAACTAAGTATATCTATGCTCTAAAAGGAATGTCTTGCCTTTTTGAGATATAAGTATGGTCAGATATCAAAATTTGTGCTCATAGTATGCTCAAGTTTTAAATTTAGTTTCTACACTTTAATTTGTTACATAATTTAGTACTTCAATTTTTATAATGTCATGGTTAGTTTAAATATTTTATTCCGATTAAAACATTTATGTACATGTGCCCAAATGCTCAGCCTTTTACTTCTTTCTCGAGAGTATGTAATGGTCAAATTCCAATTTTGTCCCTATGTTAAGATTAAGTTTTATATTTAATCTCTGTACTTTAACTTTTGACGTAATTCGGTACCATAATTTTTATAAAATCATGGTTAGTCTAAATAGTTTATGCTGATTAAAATGATTACGTACACGTGTCCAACTACAAATCCTTCTATTTTTTTAGGAAATTATACAACAATGGTCAAGTTTTAATTTTGGTCCTTATACTCTTTGTAAAACAAGTCCATTACAATGACATTTTTTTTGTTACATGGTTGCTGAAGAGTTTTTTTTAATAAAAATTTCAATTTGTCACACTGGTGAGTTGAATAGAAAAATTTTAACAATATTAACAATTTGATCTGAATCTTTAAATTAGAAAAGTATTTTGCTTAAATTTAAAATGTAAGAAGAGTACATAGGTTTCATATTTTTACCTTCAACTTCTTACTCTAAAATTAATTGATCCAATGCGTCTATTATATTATTGCACGATAGGATAATGACACGTTTCACTTACGAAATAATTATTTACTATTAATGAAGTTTATAAATGTTATATATTGAGTTTTCTAGGATCTGGGGTTCAAATTATCCATGTTATTAGGTACAAGTTATTCAAGGATGTGGTAGGGAGTCGTGATTGCTCGTCATAAGTCGATTAAAACTGGCGCAAAATAAAACTATTCAATTGCCATTGTTACTAATCATAAATCGAGGTGGTGTAAGATAAACTACTTTCTTGTTTTTCAAATTGCTAGACACAAGGATTTTGAGTTTTATCGAATCCTATCGTTTCCATCATTAAAGAAAGAAATTAGTGAAGGAATTGCATCTTGCTGCTCTATCGAGCTGTGTAGAGAACTTTTACTGTCCACTGTAATTTTTTTTCTAAAAAAATGGAAAAGAAAAAATGGGATACCCAGAGTGCACATTACTTAATTTGGAGGATAAACAAAGAAGAAACATATAAAAATTGCCGACAAATAGATTCTGCAACTTCCACTTGCAAAGTTCGGAACAAGTAATTTGAGAAACGAGATTTTCAATGACCACCAAGCTGGATTTCGGATGTGGGGGACCAAACTTTTAACTCATCAGATATTGTTTAAAGTAACAAGAATCCAGTGAACTACAATACCAAAACTAATAAAGTAATAATATACTTTATATATCAGGTGAAAATGGTGGCTGTAAAATACCAACTACTTGGGGACCACATTTTATATAGATTGCAATGCTATAATGATTTATTTATTTTTATTGCTTATATCTACTGTTAATAGTTTGTGTAATTAAGTGTGATAGCATCCATTATATATTCGAACACTGCAAATTTATCTCGGTGAGGCAAGTTCATTCATACATAATTTATACTCGTATATTCCCAAAGTGGAGTTTCTAGTTAGTGCCATGCTTAGTTTCTAAAACAGGAACTTCCCTCACCCATATTAGGTAACACATCTCACAAGCCCCAATGCATGAATACTACCATTCCCAGTTTCTATACATACATACATATATATATATTGGGGTTATCATTTTAATAAAAACAAAATTACCATCATCAACGCAGATTGACGGGATGCAATGCAAGTTCCAAAGTGTCATGTCATGTTTGAATTGCTTTTGTATAATATAATAAAATAATGGGTTTCTGCCTCAATGCGCACTTTCAGTTGCAGTAAACAGAAAAGAAAAATGGGTTCTAAATGTACTTAACCTTCTCGGAAACCAAAACCCCCACAGATATATATTTATGTTAAATCTGTACTTGAAACACACATAAACTAGCCGTAAAAGCCGGATGTTTCTGCAACTTTTGTAATCAAACAGATTTTTCCTATGGCCCTCACTTACTTTGAAACCAAAACCAATACCACTGAAACAAACCTTGAAACAAACACATGATAACACGTGCACCAAACTGTACAATGTCTGACCAAAAATGCAAGTGTAAATTTTAGGAACAAAGACACATGGCTGAGAGCAGATAGCACAGTCAAGCTCAAGAGACATCAGTATTTACTTGCACACCTTTCATTGTCTCTCATTAATTCATCAAACCACATCTCTTGTAGACCATTTTAGTAGTTCCATCAGAGTGGACTGGAGTAGTGGTAGAGCCTGGAGGTATATACAGGTGTATAATATAAGTTAGAGAAGCAAAGGCCAATACATGCAATACAAGATACACTTTTCTGAATATATCTGCAATAATGGCCCCTGCAAAAGTTAAGTAGTTAACCAACCATTCCCATTTGATAAGTTAGATTGCATGCGCTACACTTTTCTCCAAAGTTTGGTTTTCCTGTCTAGTAAAAAAAATTGAAATACCAAGCGAGTAAACCAGTTACCCCATGTCAGAGAAGTACCAACTCTTTGACCAGCCATTTCATTAATGATCCAACCCCAGTTTGTATAAATTTACTTACAAAGAAAGAGAGGCTGATCGGTGATGATATGACCTAGCCAAGTTGGTAGGGTATCCGAACGTGTGATAATGAGGTGAAAGATTGATGGTGTCTCTTTCTCAAAAATAAAACATGCAATTTGGGACAAGTAAGCTATATAGGTAAAAGCCTATATATAGTCAATTGTTCAAATTCAAACTTTTTTAACTTAATGTCAATCAAAATTTCAAATGAATGAAACCAATAATTTAGTTTACATGGTGGCACACAAATTAAACAAGAGAAAAGAACAGTTTTTGGGTGGTACAGACAGATAGATAAATGAGGGCAACAGAAAGAAGGAGCTCCCTTCAGTCCAAGCATGGAGAAAGAGGGATGCAAAATTATCTCCCGCTTCATTCACACAATCACAGTAGTAAAAATCTCCAATCTATTTTCTACTGAGTGTTTGAATGAATGAGTCGGCAGCTAGTTCAACCCCCTTGTTCCCATCCGTGAGTGGGCTGAAGGAAGCTCTCTCTCCTGCCATTTCTCTAACTTCCATTAATTCCCTCCTTCCTTCCTTCCTTCCTACCAACAATTTACCACTTCCCCAAATTAGAAAATTAATCAAAAAGTTCACTATCACTAACAAAGCAAAATAATTAATCTTCAACATTAACTACATTACTTCTGTTTTTAGCCGATCTAATCGTGCACTATATAAGTATAACCATCTGCCTATGCCCAAGGTTCAGTCAGCTGAAGCAGCATTATGACAAACACCAAACTAGTTCCTAATAAACCAAGCTTTGTGATTCTAGGTTTAGGAACCAACATGATGCCCAATAGGATGAAAGAGAAAGTAAATAAACAACAATTCAACCAAATTACTGACAGAAATGAAACGAGTGATGAAAGGAACTCATGGTAGAGAAGAGATTAAAGTCGAAGTTTCTCCTCCCAAGTCCCACCACCAGGTCTGAAACACGGCAGGCTCCATCAATACAGATTAAAATTGAACGCATTGAATAAAGAAGATCAATCCTGGAGTACCCTTTGACCATCACATTCAGAAAACGTAATATATGATCAACATCAATTGGAAACACTCGACATGAACCATTATCGAAACCACCACCAGCTATGCATAGAATAAGCAAGCATACGAATTTAAAACATAAAGATTATAGTGCTCCACACAAAGGAAAAGAATGATTTGATCCTATAAATCCCGGTGGTGAGATAAAGATGAATTGCGAGTTAAGGGGAAAAAAATAAAAACATTATCCAGCCACTGTCAGCTTCAAAGATACAATTTAAGAGATGAGATAGAACTTACTGTTGTAAGCAGGAAAGCATGTGCATATGTGTCGACTGATGAATTATAGGCTATAAAGCAAGTATTAAGGAGAGGGCCGGGGAAAAACTAAAAGATGTTATAGGAATTAACCCTGGAAACTTTGACAGAAAGACATTAGATCATAGAAACCAATTTCCCGGATAAGATATGATACAAGTGAATATATCAAGTAAACATATATACATATATGAACTAAAATAGTATGTTAACATAGTAGGTACAAAAAGAAAGAGAACCAATAAAAGTAAAAGCAAAGTGTGATTCTGGACCTAATTCATTTATCTTGACCTAACCGCTAAAATATGTATGTGCTCCTCTAGTACTATTAACATTAATATTCATGGAGAGAGTAATTATGTTGGGTTAGTGAAGTAAAAACCCTAAATTTGTAAGTGATGCAAGTATTGCTTAAAACCCTAATCTTAGGAAATAAATGAGAAGAAAAAAAATTAGGAAAATAATAGAAAAATAAATAATGGAAAGGCCCTGGAATGGAGTGCAACTGCAGGTAGCAAAACTAGGAAATGGAGTAAGAGAGAAGGTGGAGCATAATAATAGAAAAGAAAAGAAAAAGGAGCTAGCTGCAGAAATTATGGATTGTGGAGGCCAGGATGAGAGGAATGAGTTATAGCATGTATGTATATGTATGTCTATGTGTATGTATGTGTGTATTGTTCATGGGCAAATTAAAGGGAAAGGATATGGGTCGTTGTTGTCATGAGAGTCAGATACAGGAAAGCGACCCAACATCTGAATATATCTAACGAGGGAGAGTGGAGAATAGTATGTAATGGGGGAAGAGGAAGGAAAAAGAATATTAGAAATCAAGGGATGAAAAAGCAAAGCACAGTATTGGATGGGTAGCCTCTCTCCATCGCATTCTCTTTCTTCATGCATATAATATTTTAATTTCACTTCCCATCCCTTATAAATTGGATTAAATTATACACTACAAATTTTCATTATTTTGGGTCAAACTATCATTTTCATATGCTATAATTTTATAGATTTTAGGGGTCTAAAGAAGAATTATCCGGGGTCGCCCGCCCCCTACTTCCTTCCTTCTCTCCTTACTCAATTCCTTCATACTTAATAATAAATTATGCCTTCAGTCCCTATTCTCTTCATACTTTTGAGTTTTAGTTCTACTTTTAATTCCAATAATTTAACTGCTCTATTTATCTAATTTAAAATTAAAGTTCAATTTTTATAGAAAAAGTTGAAATGGTAACATCATTAAAAATTAAATTTCTAAAATTAAAATACGAGAATTATAAAAAAAATTCAGTTCAATACGTATAAGATATAACTTAAAAAATTAAATTTCAACAGCCAAATAGTATAGTATAGAGAATGAAAGCAGAAATATAAAATACAATGTAGGGTGGCTAGGAGTCGTAGAGTATTTGCTTCTTGTTTGTAAGGATGTACAATTATTTATTTACATATATAGTTTCTCTTGCTTCAAAAGAAAAGAGAGAATAGAGCATTGATATTGGCTAGTTGATAGTGTTAATTCAGATGCAGGTAACTTTCTGGCGCTCTTGTCTGGTGTCATGGTTTGTGGAGGCAAAGCAAAGACTTTTTTATATTATATATATAGATAAACCGATGAATATGCTTCTGTAGCTATATATAAAAGAAGACATTGATGATTTGATGTGAGAGAGACGTACAATGACCTAATCCTCTGCTGGGGAGTAGTGACTCAAACTCACAGTCACTTCACTACACCCCATACAACATTATACTATGTTGCTTTTACACTGTAAATTTGCACATTCTTTTCTTAAAGCTCTGATAAACTCACAGAATCCCATATGCCAAAAAAAAAAAGTCCTTTTTCCCCTGTCTGCATCATAGATAGAGAGTGAGTGACCTTGTGGAGACCACTCTAGCTATTCTCATTTGCCATCATCATCACTCATCAGTTAAATCACCCCCCCATTGATGCTAAAAGTAACTTTTCAAATTTCATAGGCAAAATCCTGCAGATAATGTGAGTATTTTCCATTTCAGTGAGACTTGAGATGAGGCAAATTAATCGCCTAAGATAGCTCCTCAAGCATATATCCACCACTCCTTCAACTTTTGCTATAATTTTCTGACATATACATGGCCATGTACGTATTCCCTCCTCTAACTTTAGCCATTCATCATTGGACCCGCTAAGAGAGGATGGGAAGTGGGACTGAATAAAAACATCATCACTACATTGTACATACATACATACATACATGCATGTGCTACAATCCTACTATCCGCAACCGCAAAATACCTATAAAACAGAACAAACATACAATACAAAGAGTAAATCTCGTTCTGCAAGTCTGTATTGGATTGTATACATGATGAAAATAAACTAGAAACACAGCATAGGTGTAGATTGTAGAGAGTAATAATTAATCCAATACATGATTGGGGAAAAAACTGTTTCTGAGCGGTGTGTAGGTTGAGACTTGAGAGCTGAGGGTATTAATATGTCACCCAGATTACCAGCATTTAGGACATATCACCAGTTGTAGAAATTGATTTATGCCGACAACTGGCACCACTCCACTAGGGGAACACTTCGAATTTTTACGGGACCACCACACACCATTGATGCAACACAGTGACCCCAATCTGAAATCGTGATAATAATTCTTCTCCGTTCGCCAGCTGAGAATTTTTATACAAACACAAACACACAGCAAGGCACCACTGTACAATGACAAGCCATCAAACAAAAAGATGGTAATTTCAATCATTTTGAGTGTGACATTGTGCTAAAATCTGGGTCTAACACAATTGGGAAAAAGCCAAGTTGATGGTTGAAGCGGTAGTAGCTTTGTTCGGTAAGAGTAAAAATACAAGTTCAAACTTTAAAAAAGGCACTTGTTACGGCACTCTTTAGCCACTCCCGGAAAAACAAACTTGTAGGCCCATCCCCTAATGACTATAGATCTGCAGCTTTAACAAGAACTCTGCAGAGAGTCTCATCTCAAACCTGAAATATGGTACCAAAACATAGCTTCTTATTCAAAACAAAAAAAAGTTCAGTTTTCCAAGAAAACATTTCACAGCTGAATTTCATAGAGAAGCAATACTTTAGGTCATCAAGCAACTAGGCATTATAATGTGGGATGTGAGGGAAGTGGCATGTTCAATAGCAGTGGTAAAATTTCAGAATTTCAGTAAATAAGTATTGACCCCTGTTTTCTATATATGGAACTTTAACAGAAGTAGACACTTATATATGATATATTTATCGTCAATCTCCTGTTGACTGGCTTTACCAGGTGAAAGTTGTGAGTGGTGTGAGAGGCACATGTCCCAAATCTTTACATGACTAGCAAAACTACTGGTTGAGATGACACACCAAAAAGGAAAACATGTAATGAATTGATCAATATATCAATGGCTGGGGACAATGGTGGTTCATATCCTGCCGGCGGTTATTAGAATCATTTTCACTCGTTGTTCCTTTCAATTTCAAGTTCCAAGAATTGATCTTGAATTCCACATAGTTTCATCTTTAGGATGAATTTAAATGCTTTTTCATTAGCTAGAATATCCAACTTATCCATAATTAGGATTCCCAAGTACTTCCAAACATATGGAGGTACTATTCAAATTTGATACATAAAAGCTTTTGCTTCCTGCCATATTTGTATTCTTGAGAATACAAAATTGTTGGCATGCTTTCTGGAATTTTTAGAGTAAACGATCATTAATATTCCAAGGTTGGTGTATTGTTTATTCCATTCCAGCTTCAGATCCGACCCATGGTTTGAAGGATGAACATCATACCATCACCAGAGATACAGAAAACACGGAGATATGAAAATTTCAATCCAACAATCCTTCTCTTAGGGTAAAAGTATAATGGAGCTCCTATACTAATAGTTAGATTACATTTTATCCATTCTACTAAAAAATAGATAAATTAATCCATGTTCATTAGATCAAAAAACAAATTTGTCCTTCTATTATAAATTTCATCTGCTATCATAAATTGGTCATTTACGTTAGCATAAGGTACACGTGGCATATTACACGTGGCATATTACATGTCACTGTCTAATTATTCCGTCAACCATGTTAGTTTTTAATATTACTAATGGATAAAATTTTTAACAAAAAAGGATAAATTTGCTCTTTAATCTAATATATAATGACTAGTTTGCCCATTTTTTGAGTAAAAGAAACAAAATGCAATTCGGCTTCTAATATAGGAGCCTTCATGGTACTTTTACCTATATTAGCAACACTCAAATGGTTATGTATATAATAGGATAAGAAAAAAAAGTCTTCAAAATCTCAAGGGTAAACTAAGTTAGTCACCAACTTTAGGGAGCTTTCATTTTGGAAATCTTTGCTATTTTGTCACCCAACTTTTAAGGTGTTTTTATTTTAGTCACCAAAGCGTTAAATCTCTAACGGCGATTAAATGTACACACCACGTCATATTTATACTTTCATTTTGGTCACCCAAAAATATATTTTTAAAAATATTAACATGGTAAAAAGCATTAAGGATTAAAGTGAACAAATAGTAGAAACTAAGATAATACATTAAAAAAATATGAAATTGTACTTGTTTACCCTTGCCAAAAATTGTAAATTTTTTTTCAATATTGAAATTTTAAATTTCAAAACATCAAAATCAATTAAATAAATTATTAAAAATTTTATCTCTCGATAGTGATGTAGAAATTAATTAACTACAATTTTATTGAAAATTATTGAAAAGTATTTCTCTCATAATCTCCTTCTAAAATTTTAAATTTTATTTTAAAATTTTAAATTAAAATCAACTCAAAAACTCATCTTTAATAATTATTTGTGAAACACAAATTTCTTTTGATTATATGATTTTGAATCTTCCGTACTAAGCTAAACACAAAGAAAAATATTTTCAATTAATTAAATTAATTTCCCTTTTATTTGTTTGAATTTCTATCAATTTTCAATTTCTTGAGTTTGATTTTAGTTCTTGGCTTCTATTCATGTTATATATTCAATTTGGATGTTATACATTTTATTTAAAATTTGCTTGTATCATTTAAATATTATTTATTATTATATTAGATTATTTAAATATAATTTATTTTATATTTAAAATTTAAAATAATTTATGTGTCATTAATTTTCAAAGAAATTATATTAATTACTTGAAAGTTATTTAAAATTTATATTTAATGCATTATTATATTAAACTATTTAAATATTGTTTAAATTAACTAATCTTTTACTTTTTACTATCATGTTTAAAAATAATATTTTTACTTTTCAGCGAAATTTTTAACAATGATATCGAGCACTTAAAATTAATAAACCAGTTTTTCAAAAATATTTTTTATAAAACACAGCTTAATTCTTTTTGGGTTTACTTGCCGGTTTTCCCATGCAATGGTAATTTTAGATCTGTTGTTTTAGGTAGGACTTCTTATCCATTAAGCTTTTCAAAGTGAATGGAATTGGAATGTCTTCAAAGGATTTTATTACTTTACAATCCATGGTGGAGTACTCCAGCGATGCATTCCCTTTGCGGCAATTTAAATGTGCTTAAAATAAATGTATGCATTCAGCATTAATGGCCATCAATTGCAAGTCTTTCGTGCCACATCAATCATAATTTCCAAATAAAATTATTTTTCATTATTCCCTTACATCCATCAACACTTCCTGTGTTTAAGGAAGAAAAGATTCGTCATGAAAGTTAAATGGAGAGGGAATGATGCAGTATATGGGAAGATAAATACCTGCAAAATTAACAAAAAAATAGTAGCAATATAATAACGAATTTGTAGCAAAACAACAGTAAATCAGTAACGAAACAATAGCAAAATAGCTGATTTGGGCCGAGCCGAGCCCAAGCCAAAAGAAATCTACCCGAGGCCTGACCCATTTAGAAAATGGGCCTTATTTTTTTTGTCCATGTCCATGTCCATTTTTCGGACTTATATTTTTGACCAAATCCTCTTATATTTTGAGCGATTTTTCAAATTTGGTCAGATAACCCAGCCTATGATCAAGTTTACTTGCATTAGCTCAATTAAGATTTAAATTTACTTGATTCTTTTTGTTAGTACAAGGACTAAATTAACCCATTTACGATTAGTGAGACTAATCTGATCAAGTTCCCATAAACGAGGGACTTGATAGGGAATTTCACCTATAAAAAACGTAGATGGTGCTGGGCTGGGCTTAGACAGAAGTTGTATGAGCCCATGACATACTAATATTATTTACATTATAAAATGTTAGGGCAAAACTAGGGTTTTCGGATTTGGCTGTTGCTGTTCCTTAATCTCAAATCTCATCTGCACCAGCCGACGACATGGGGAGGAGTGAGTTTCTTCCTTCCCTCCTTTGCTTCCGATTACGATTCTTCTTTTTTAATCTTTACTGCTATACTTGTTTATGCTTTTTGATTTTTAGTTATTTGAGTTTTTCACACGATGCAAGAAACCCCTACAGTGTTGCACTTTGTTATAATCTACTACTCATTACATCATGTAATTGCTTTCACATACTACTAAAAATTCATTGGAAATGTGTATTAGGGGTCATTTTTTTATGTTGCATTACTATGCTGCATTTGTGGAATCTATAAAGCATTGTACTTTTGTTTGCAAGTGCTGGTTAAATTAGATTTCCTGCCTACAGCATTTTTCAAGTTTAATTGTATATATCTCTTCTTTCTTGCTTGCACTGATGGCTTAAGGTTCCTGGAAACTTTACCTTTGGAAAAGGTTCATTGCATTTCATGGGTTCTATCATTCTTTCCCCAAGAAGCTATTGTTGAATTATGTTGAATTTGAGTGTCATTCGCATTATGGTTTTCTAAAATTCTTTCTTATAGGACCTGCAAGGTGTTATCGCCAAATCAAGAATAAGCCATACCCCAAATCTCGATACTGCCGTGGTGTCCCAGATCCTAAGATCAGAATTTATGATGTTGGGATGAAGAAAAAAGGTGTTGATGAGTTTCCTTTCTGTGTCCATCTTGTGAGTTGGGAGAAGGAGAACGTCTCAAGTGAGGCATTGGAAGCTGCCCGTATTGCCTGCAACAAGTACATGGCCAAGTTTGCAGGGAAGGATGCTTTCCATTTGAGAGTGCGGGTTCATCCCTTCCATGTTCTGCGTATCAACAAGATGCTTTCATGTGCCGGTGCTGATAGGCTTCAGACCGGAATGAGGGGTGCTTTTGGGAAACCTCAAGGAACATGTGCCAGAGTTGACATTGGTCAGGTTCTGCTGTCTGTTCGTTGCAAGGACAGCAACAGCCATCATGCACAGGAGGCCCTCCGTCGTGCAAAGTTCAAGTTTCCTGGTCGTCAAAAGATTATTGTTAGCAGGAAGTGGTATGCATTTTTATTTATTAAGACATTGTGTTCTTAAACTTGTATTGTATATGTAGTACATATGCTCAAACAATAAATCACTTAAGTTCTGGAAATATGGTTTACTATCATTGATGATATTATTATATTTTTCATTGGTAGGGGATTTACCAAGTACAACCGTGCTGATTATCTGAAGTGGAAGTCTGAGAACAGGATCATGCCAGACGGTGTCAATGCAAAGGTAATATTAAGATTACTTTCAGATATAGGAAAATGTTATATCTTTGAAACAGTGGTTTTGTTTATTTATTTTCCTGATCTGCATATTTAATCCATTATAGCTATTTGTATGTCTTGGGAAGGATGCTAATTAGATGACATTGTGCATGTTTTTTTCACTTCATGGAGCTGAATTGTTTGTCCTTGTTTTTACTTTGTTACTTTTGTTTATGTTCATAAACAAAACATCTAATAGTGGATTTAGTACATGTTTATCGTTGCATTTCTAAACTGGAACTTGTGATTTGTAATGTGCAGCTTCTTGGATGTCATGGTCCTTTGACTAATCGTCAACCTGGAAGAGCTTTCCTCTCTGGATCAGACTAGACTCTCAACTATCCAGCAAATTTTGAAGTTCTCTCCAAAAGCTTTCTGTTGAACTCGTTTCTGGTTTATCATTATAGTTGTGTTGCAGATCTTCCCTTAGTGGATTTTCAGGTTTAAAATATTTGGTTTAATGAATTGTTATTCACACCATTATTATGGAATTTAATTTTATTGCTATTATTATTTCCATGTTGTTTCCTTGGGAAGCCTGTTGCCGTTTTCTTCCAATTGTTTTGTGAAATGCAGCAAGTAATTTAAGCGAAGCCGAGTAGCGTATTTTTCTTTCTTTATGCTGTCAGTAAATTGGACAGTGCAGTGGTGTCCCATTTTACATAACCTATTCTTTGGTCCTTTTGGTGTGAATAATTTGACTTTTGTTCTATATCATCTTTACACTCAAAACAGGGATATTTTAGCAAAATAATGCAAAAACTATTTTTATTAAAATGATATAAACTTAATTTTATTTACCCTAATTCTATGAATTGAAAAGCAAAAAAATTACAGATTCTCATTCACCAAATTGGGTTTGTTGATGGTAATTTTAAATCGTTAAAAGCATATATTAATAGTTTAGATATGTCATTGAATATTTTTACATTTGATATTTTATAGAAGTACAAATAAAAACACAAATCATTAAAATTTTTATGAAAGTCTACATGTCATATGTGATAATCTCTTTTCTTAAATGGGGATCTTATTTGGCTGCCTACCAAGTGTGTGACTTGCGCAGAGAGTTTTTGCTTGACAATACATGCTTTTTTTTATTTTTGACCAGAATTCACAATTAAGAATGATTTTCACCAAAAATATGGGCTAAATCTATATAGAACTAATAATTGAAGCAAAATGATTTAATAGCTAATGTTTGAGTTAGAATTAAAATTTCAAAATTTAAAATAGTATAGGGACTAAAATTAACCAATTCAAAAATACAAAGACTAAAATTGATCAAATCAAAATGTATAGATTAAATCCATAATACAATTGACTAATCGTAGAATTTAACCAAATCAAAAAATTATTTTAAGGGCTTTTTACTAAAATAAGACTATAATATTGTTTTCTTTTACTAGAATGATATAAACCTAATTTTATTTACTCAAGTGATATGAATTCAACAGTGAAAAATATTGTGGATTCTCATGTCCCATATTGGGTTTATTGGTCGGGATTTGGGCATGATAAACGGTGACAGAACCAATAAAATCTCTCTCTAATTTTATACTTTGTATTTTTGAATAGATCAATTTTAGTCTTCATATTTTTAAATTTTATTATTTTAATTCTAACTCAAAACATTAGCCATTAAATTTTTTATTTAAATTCAATTAGTAGTCCTATACTATTTGTATAGTTGTAAATTTAGTCTATATTTTTCGATCGTATCATTGTAAGTCGCGAATTATGAAATTTCAATTTTAACACAAATGATAGTCGTTAAACCATTAACTAAAATTTTAATAATATGTGAAAATAACAAGCTAACATGGGATTACACAGATAATAATATGTTTGGCATATCAAATTTTGAAAATAGCAAAACTTAATAAATTTAACAATCATCATTTTGGTGAGCACTGAAATTTTAAAAACTGAAAAGTACAAGGACTAAAAATGACCAAATTAAAGTACAAGGATCAAATCTACAACTTCTGAAAGTACAGGGACTAATAGCAGAATTTAACCTTTTGATTTTGACTACGAATCAGTAGTAAACATCAGCTGCAACACCAAATGCAGAAAGCAGAGTTGTTTTAAACAAGTCCAAAAACATAAATATATAGTTCATATATAGTTAACTGTTTCAATAAACTAAAGGAGAGAAGCTAGATAGCACAGCCATAGAATATCAAGCATTTCTCTGAAGAAATGAGGCGACAGGCCTCACATAGGTGAACCCCTTAAAGGGATTCTCACCGAATGTAGGACTGGCAACGGGAGAATCAATAACCGGCATGCTAGTCCAGCACTCCTCAAAATTAGCTACGCAGTGGTTTCCTGCAACATCAGGGAGAAAACTCGGCCTAACCTCCCGAGCCTCTAATTTCTTCCAGTTAATGGCCTTGAACCATTTATGGCGTTTGATCTCCTCACTACCTCCTTTTCCACAACCCAGACGCTTACTTGCTTCTTTCTGCAGCAGCTGAAGAGAAAACAAACAACCTAGACCATGATTTCTTATCTAGTAGCAAGAAAATTCAAAGACCATGATGCCCTGGAGCAACATTAAAAATTGCATAATAACCCAAAGAAACCATTCGTTTCACAGCTGTAAAAATTTGTAAAAAATTGCATAATGTGAAGTAGAACATTTAAGTTTCACTTCTGTGAAGTGTTGGACATTTGCAGAGCATCGAACCATTATGGCAAAGGCATAAATAGATGAGAATGAGGATTTACCCCCTTGAGGATTGAGTGTGCTTCACTTGACAAAAAAGCTGGCAGCTTAATCTTTTCCTTTATTATTTTATCCTGGACCTTTTGTCTGTTTCCTCCAGTAAAGGGTGGCTGCAAAACAGTTAACCAAAGCGAGGGGAGCATATGAATATCAAAGAACTGGCAGGATGCATGCATGAGACACTAGACATGCACTTTCCCAAACGTAACAAGAAATCAAGATCTGAATATCATAAGAATGGAAACTTTCTGCACCAAGAAAAGGCTTTGATATGTTGAACACAATAAAATTATGAAAACCAATATGGTATACCAACCTTCCCAGTAAGCATTTCATACAATAGAATTCCAACACTCCACCAATCAGCAGCCTTGTCATGGCCTTTTCCAAGAACAATTTCAGGTGCCATATATTCTAAAGTTCCACACAGAGAATTGGATCTTGTATTTTCGTCAAATTCCTTTGCTAGGCCGAAATCAGTCAGCATTACCTGGTAACATACGGGTAGCAACAACCACCATGAAGATAGTTTAGAAATCAGTAATTTATGCTAAAAGTAGAACATAGTTTCCAAGTCAAGCAATCATATTGATTGTGACCACTGCAAAAACCAACGTCCAGGTCAGACATGCACAATGACAAATATTTCAGGTTTGGAAACATGAATTTTGCTATAAACATGGACATAAGAACAGTAAATACAATCTCTAGTAGATTAAAAACAGCATTTGCATCCAAATATTCACAGCATTTTGCAGTCTTACATGTCCATCTGCATCCAGAAGAATATTTTCAGGTTTTAGATCCCTGTGCATTATGCCATTTGCATGGAGATGAGAAACAGCTGATACTATCTCCGCAGTATATATGCGAGCCAAATCTTCCCTGAAGGAGGAAATGCAAAATGTTGGACTATGTTCCAGAAATTCTACATCATAGAAGGTAAATAAATAAGCAGTTATAGCTAACATACAATACCATACCTGAACAAGCCTTGGCGATAAAGTTGGAAGAAAAGATGTCCCCCATTAACAAAGTCAAGAACAAGATACAGCCTATATTTGGTCTGCATGAAATGATAAGTGGATAAATAAGCATCTATATATACTACATTCGACAGCCACTGTAAAAATATACAACTGCCAAAATTTTCAGCATAAGTACACTCATATTTCTACTAGCATGGGATCATTGAAACATGTGAATACCATAAGAGAATAAACAACCATAAACATAAAACATGCTTCTACTAGCAAATCATTACTTGGAATGAGTATCTGAGCTGCACAATGAACGGATGGTCCACTTTGCCTAATATAGCCCTCTCAGATTTCATGTATTCAGCATGATTTTGCTCCATAATCTTATCCTTGCGCATGACTTTCATTGCATATATGTCTGAGGTACCATTCCTTCTTACTTGATAAACCTTTGCAAAAGCACCTTGGCCAACAACCTTTAAAACTTCAAAATCGTCAAGTCCCACAGATTGTTGTCTCAAAAGATGAGTCTCTATATGGTCATCAGGGTTCTCCAGGATAACATCATCAATTGAAGGTTTCTTAAGCTCTTTTTGAGCCTCTTCCCTTGCTCCTTCTACAAGTTCCAAGGAATCCCCCGTTTCACGTAATGTGAGCTTGCTAAGCTTCAATGACTGGCTAACATATGTTGAGGGGCCAACCAAGGAGTGTGAACGGTTACAGATGACAGCTGGAACATCATAAAGCATTTCATTGGATTCAATTGCAACAACCAGATTTCTAGGATTCTGGGAGTTGATTTCCATTGAGGGTTGAACTGGGGCAGGTCCAAACACATCCGAGAAATCAAACTCAAGATGATCAGATGTCAGAGAATCAGGTTGCCCCACAGGGACAAGCAACTGATATTGGAATGCTTTGTTAATGCGAGACTCATTTAAACTAGATAACTGAGAGGAAACCATGCTGGTTATGAAAAGACGTGGTAACTTTAAAAAGGCTTTGAGGCTAAGGCTAGAAACTTCCAAATGATTCTGGCATGCAGTTAGATGAGGAAGGGCACCGTACAATGGCCTTAAACAAGTGGAAGTTAATGAATGCAACAGGAGTTCCAAGAAAACTTCGAAGCAAGCAAGCCAAAATCCAGACAAGAAAATCGTTCTTGTTTCCCGATTTGCAGGAAACTGTGGATGCAACAGTGCTGCTTGAATTCATGAAGATCAGATTTGCAAAGCTGTAGAGTGTAGACCAAGGCAACATGAAGTCAGTTTCAGCTGTCAGTGGAAGTCTATCGTGTCACCTTAACGTAGTATTAATATAGAAAAAATTAAATGTATTTAAAATGGAAAAAGGAAAAAGATCGCCCAATTGTATGTATTATAACGACTTGCAAAGAAGAGTGAATAGTCGATGTGAAGTAGCTAAAATATCTACAGTGTTGCATCATTCATGAAGAAATGCATTACTGCATCTTTCTTCCACAAACACTACCCCTTTGTTTTCTTGCATTTCAGGTTTCAAAATTGATTATAAACCTCTTCTGTAGAACAACTGAAACTCAATATTAAGTTTCCATCATTCGACTTCATGTTAGGCTAAGGCGTGCAGACTGCTACCATTCGCAGGAGGAAATTCACTTGGATAAGTTTAAGGTAAACTACCTATTAGTCACTCTAAATAGAGGTTGTTACTATTTTGGTCACCGCAAAAAAAAAAAAGAAAAAAAAAATGGTCAAATTGGTCACTTCATCATTAAATGGTAACTGAAATCGAACAATTGATTTCCACATTAGTCACTCTAAAACTGTTAGCCACTCTAAATAGGGGTCATTTCTATTTTGATCACTCCAAAATTTTTTGTACAAATGCACCGTTGGTCTTTTATTACCATTTAATAGTGAAGTGATCAATTTAATCAAAATTTCTTTAGATGACCAAATTAACAAGAAAATTATTTGGGGTGACCAAAATAGGAGAGCAACCAAAAGTGTAATAATTTACCCATAGATAATTTTTTACCTGATATATTGGAAGCATCTTTGATATCTAGATTCACTTCTATCATTTATAATGCTATTTTTCTCCTGATTCATAAGATATTCTTTTCATCTAACAATAAGCGTTCAAATTAAAGCACACTTTTCCTATTTGATTTATAGCTCGAAAATTCAAATCAACAAACAGTTATAACTTTCACCAATGTCCAGATTACGTAATTCAGTAACATGGTGGTAAAAAGCAAACAAAATCACATATAATTCATCACGAAATTAAAAAAAAAAAAAGAACAACGAAATCATAGTCAGATCTGTGCATATTATTCCAAGGACAAATCAGAAACGCAATTTAAAGCTCAAAATTTGATTCTCAAACCATTAAAAAGAACAATTCATGTGAGAAGAAACAAGAGCAGTAAACAGAAGAGAAAATCTATAAAATGAAAAAGAAGAAAGGAGGGACCTGTGGAGGATTGCAGAGGCAATTCGGAGACGAAAGCTTTCGTGAAAGAAAGAAAAGCTTTTAAAAAAGTGAGGGCCTCGTTTATAGTTTAAAATAGTAATAATAGTTAAAAATAAAATATTCGTTTACGGATTCTTCTGTATTTTCGTGGCAAATTTTTGATTGGTTGACGTAGCCGCGCGCAAGATCGATAGTGGCCTGGCGTTTTGGATTAGTCAACATCTAGAGCCGGGCCGGCCCGGGCTGGTTGGGTATAGTAAAAATTTTGCTTTTATCATTATTAAAATAATCTTTTTGAAGTGGATTCGACTTCAAATTATTTCACGACTTATATTATTAAAAAAACATAAATGTATTGAAAAGGAATATTCTTAATATTCCATCTCAACATAGTTTCTTTTGAATGGGAATTACTTTTCAAAGTTTTTTTTACTACTTGTTTAAAATTTAAATATTTAGTATTATTGTTAAATTCGTTAATATTATGATATTTTAGTTTAAATATAAAAATAAATAAATTATTGCTAATAATATTCATATCAATCGAACTAAGGCTCAATCGTCTTTTTTATACAAAAGTTAAATTACTCATAACTCTTAATTTATAAAACAAAATTTATGCGTTCAAATTGTTGCAACAATAATAATATAAACTAAATTAAATTTCGTTTCACGTTTCGAATTAAACCTAAATAACTTGTGGGTGTCTCGCTTATATACTTTAATAAATGCTATCAACTAGACATATCCATTGGTTGGGTTATTCGCTCAAGTCCGAAGGTCTGTTCGAATATTGGGTAAAAATATTAAGCCCAAAAAATGGATTTGGGCAAAAAATTAGACCTATTTAAAATATAGACTCGACCCGTTTTTAAATTTGTAATATTTTATATTATGTAATTTAGAACACATTAAAAAAATAAACCTATACTAAATATATAATACTACTCTAATATAAACATTAAAATAATGTTAAGATGGTTATATAAAAAATTTAATAAATAAAAAATTATAAATTTAAAAATAATATGGACGAGCCTAAAATGGGCTTTACTTAATCTTTTACAAATATAGACGAGTTCGGACAAAATTTTAAACTTATATTTCAAACTGAACCGAAGTTGAACAAACCATGAGCATTGAGCTCCTACCCAACTTCCCGAAATGAGCATGGATGAAAATAAAAAGGATGGAATTACCCTTCTACATCTCTACAAATTCGCCCTAATAGATATATAATTATTTATTGGACCCAACAAATCATCAAAATCTGATAATTTTAGACATAAAGTCAGTAAAACAAAACAAAATCATGTTGTAAACGTGTTACTCGTTTTGACATTTAATTCATTGATACATAAATATTTTAATAGTGATAGTCATACTCTTCATCATAATAAATGATGTGTGTATGACACTACATCACAAAAATCCTCACCAACCTTATCACTACAATAATTGGAGGAAAAAGAAATGTGATCCACTGTTTTGATCCATTAAGTCTACTCCCTTTTATCCTTTTTCGATTTATATGTATATGAGTTAAAGGTTGAAAAACCACATTAGTTTACATTTGTTTCAAATTTCTGTCAAAACTAATGTTGGAACAAGTGTTTCGACAAAATTGTATTGCAAAATTTAAACAAAAAAAAAAAAGGTAAAAGAATAATAGGAGATTAGAAATGTTGACATGGTTTGGGTAAATAATCTTATTTCTGGTGAGCCTTGTTCAGAGAATGAATTTACTAAGCAATTTTCGAAGAAACAGTTGATTTAAACCTAATCTACCCAACACTCACACGGATAATTGTAGTTTCAATGTTGCTCAATTGGTTGCATTCACTCTCTTCCATATAAACACCAGCAAAATACTCCCAAGAAGTACAAATAAAACCATTTGAAAACTAAATGTGAAGTGGTTATAAATTCAACATTTGAAATATGAATATCACCAATTTATCATAAGATACTTTGACTTTTATTAAAAACTGTTAAAACTCATTTTACTACAATAAGTTTGATAGTCAAAGTTTTTAACAAAAGTCATGTGCTACGTCCTATATCTAGCAACTACTTTAGGATTCTACTAAACAATCTATAGGAAGTAGTCTCTAACTTTCTCTACTTGCATAGGCAAGCTTCAAATGTTTTCACAACCTTTTTCTCACTTTGCTTATTTTAGTATAAGTTTTGAGTCTTGTTAAGCACTACAAGTCCAATCTACTTAATTGTGAAACATAGTGTACCAACCAAGTATAGGACTTTATCAAAGTAGTCTTTCTCTCACTACTTTAAAAAGTTTGATGCACGTGAAAATGCCAACCTAATTAACATTTTCTTGATAAATCTTACTATAGTACCTTTGAACTCTAATGCATATGATTTTCCATAACAGTATAACATCTTTAATCGATATCAACATGATAGAAAAGGGTTTGGACAAGATTATCTTTATAAACTGGTATCAGTCCATACTTTTCATGCCTTGTTATCTTTTCACTAGATAATGACTAAGTAAGATGGTCGGCTAAAATATGATTAATGGGTGAATATCACACACCATTTTACCCTCTCTTTTTTTGTTACATCTCTTATATGATAGTACATCATAGTAATATCTTTATTATTGCTTGAGATACTCTCATTTTTGGTGTTATAAATAATTGTTTGGTTATTACAATACAAAATGATGGGTCATTTGAGTGTTTCAGATAAAAAATACGTTTTAGGAATTTTTTATTTGTGAGATATCTTTACTTACTAGTGACATAGCAATAAAGTCAAATTTCATAGATGATAAAGCAAGAAATGTTTGCTTTGCAAAACCCCCTAACCTGAGCTGATAGCGGTCTTAATCAGATGATGTTACATTCGATGCTTAGAGGCATCGTTAGTGACACGATCAATGGACGATGACTTTATAACGATTGGGTGACTTTGTTATATTGCACAATTAATCTATAGTACCTATAAGAGGTTTTAGGTCCGACTATATGATCTATGTTAGCTTTCGAAGCTAACCATGAGGTATTGTTATCTTTATGAGAAATATTGATAATGGCAGAGTATGATCCAAGAAAAGGCCACCCGGTGGTTTCTTAGTTTACAAGAAATGCCTTTGTTTATACATACACTAGATGGACAATTATATTGGACACTCCTTTGATGGACATACACTTGCTTATGAATTCATGTACTTAATTATTGGACGAAAATTGCTAGATTATCCGATTAGAACCTCCATTTTGTGTGGATTCTAATTGAGTACTAAAATTTAATCTTAATACGAAACCAAGAGTGGATCCTCTAACTTCAACATATTTTCTTCCAATCATTTGTTTATATTATTATTATTTTTAGTTAAATTTTTGCGTTGATTTTTTTTATTTCTAGTGTTTTTTGTTTCTACTTTCATTTTCGACACCTATTCCAAAGTTAAGTATTAAATATTTGTTCTAACATAATACTTTTAATCTTGTAAGTTCTAATCAACTTCCATGTAGATCAACCTCGAACTCTCAAGATTTTATTGCTTGAATATAACCCACACTTAAATTATAGACCTAGAAAGTGTTTGTCAGAGGACTCACCCATAAATACGAATTTTCAATCCTTGAGCTCTTCATATATCTTAAAGACATTCCTCTAAGAAGTGGATTATAGTTTAATTAGGGTAAATCTATGTTTAAATTTATAAATGGATTAATATAATTTTAGCTTGGAAGTTGGCAATTTAATTTGTATTGATATATGTAATAATGACATATAATTAAACATTTTGAAAATGGAAAATTAAAAATATATATTTTATAAATTCTTTAAAGAAAATAAATACTTCATAAAATTTTAATTTTTTTCAAATTTGAAATTCTATAAAATTTTTGCAAATATCAAATTGACATTCATAATCTACATGATAATGCATAAAATATGATAGTTTGATTGTTGAAATATTAATCATACAAAAATTATAAAATGTGTAAAATCACTTTAGGTCTACATGAGAATAAAAGAAACTCCTTTCCTACTTTTCACAATGATCAATAATACACACCCGTACACATATACCTCAGTTTTGACATTTCCTCTTACGCATGAAAATTAAAAACACTCTCCTCTACTTTCAACCATTAAATATATATTAATATAAATAATATTCTAAAACAATAGGATAAAAAATACATTATTTTAGAAATTTCAAAAAAGTATTATTAAAAATTACATACATGACAACTATAATTATATTAATAAATTTAATATGATAGAGTGTTTGAGATTCATAACCCAAAAAATGAAGTAAAAATAAAAGAATATATAAATAGTATGGTAAAGATCAAAAATTGTATTTGTTATATTTCCTTGAGATTAATTATACTTGATGCTATTTTGTTGGATGACACTTAGGAAAAAGTTAAAAAAATTAATATAATAATATTTTTATAATAATATTCTATCTTTAATAATTATATTAATAATAATCACCTTTTTATAAAAAAATTCTCTTTTTCTTTTTATATATATTTTCACTCACATATCGGTTGCAATATGATTTAGATTTTGTTTAACAATGTTTTTCAAAATATTTTTTAGGTCAAAAGCAATTTTAAAGCTATAAGCAATTCTTTTTGGTGAATAAGCTATAAGCAATATTAAACAAACAATTTTTAATAATTTTGGGATGCTTTTGAGGAACTTGAAGTAGTTTGGAATCTACGACTAAAAAGGGTGGTGATTGAGATAAATAGTACTGCAGTTATTCATTTGATTCAAGCAATTTCAGTAGAACAACATCACCCAATTGTGTTACAAGTCATTAAAGATATATTCCAACTATCTTGGATGATTCGGGTTACATATGTATTTAGAGACGGTAACCGAATAGCCGATGGTTTGGCATCAAGGGCGTCCTCAAGGCCTTGTTATGGTTTTTATATACAACTGTCGGATGAAGTTCTTCAACTACTACACAATAATTACTCTGAAATAATTTGACCTCGCCTAGCCTTGTTATGGTTTTTATCCTTCTTATTGTACCAAAAAGAAAAGTGTTTTTAAACACAAACAAAAAAGCTATAATTTCTATCTCTTGTGTTTGGAAAATATTTTATGTAATATTTATATTGAGTATATAATGATTTCCTTATTAAAATTTATTTCAAATATATAACATTAGATGTTTGAATTTATAACGGTTATATTTTAATATTTAAAGTATAATTTATATATTTAATTTAAATTTTACGGACGATTAATATTAATTATTTAAAATATTCTAAATTTATATTTCTTATATTAAAATATTAATAATAAGTTACAATAAACTAATTTCTTATATTTTTAAAATATTGACAAATTTAAACACCAGTTAAATGCATATTTTTTTACTTTACATCGTCATAATTAAAATTGACATTTTTTATTTTGAAAATAAAATGTTCACAAATACTTTTAAAAGAGAAGCTAAATTAACCCTTATTATATAATAACTGCTAAGAGAATTATCAACTATTAAGGGTTTAATTCCGGTGTTTGGCTTATTTGTCATAGATATTCACTTCACAGCCTACGTCATAATGATTGTTTGTTTGTAATGTGTGTAGCAGTGATTTGATCTTGTCAAAATATGTGTGAATTGTAGAAAGAAAAGAAAACACTATTATGGATTTAATTAGTGAAAAATGTCTAAAAAAATGAAGAGACAAATTCATCAATACTTCAACTGGTCTTGTTTTATGTCCAGTTTTGGTTCTAAGGAGTAATCTCAATCTCAAGGATAGCTGTGATCAAAACAAACTTGGTAATTGATAAGAAAAGGA
This sequence comes from Gossypium raimondii, assembly GCF_025698545.1. Classification (NCBI taxonomy): domain Eukaryota; kingdom Viridiplantae; phylum Streptophyta; class Magnoliopsida; order Malvales; family Malvaceae; genus Gossypium; species Gossypium raimondii. The sequence goes on from NC_068569.1 coordinate 25,481,185, forward strand.
AAAAAAAATCTCAATACAAGCAAAATAATAAATTGAATTTCATAAATTCAAAGGAAAATCATGAAATCATTATTTATGAGGAAATGTAGGTTCCATGATTGATTGATGGATTTCACACTCTAAAAATAGCAACACAAGAATGAGGCATTGACTTTTATAGAAATGGGGGTGGGGGGTACTAACTACTTATATCCAGCTGAAGTTGCTGCAACTTTAAGGAGTAGGCCGAAGAGTGAAAAAGGGGCAGAGAAAAAGGGGCTGTGGTCACTATCCAAAACATGCACTTGAGATGGCGGCCATTTCTTTATCATCGCCTCCTGTTGCTCTGGTTTTATAACATTATCATGCATCGTCTTAATGTATATCCGCCCCACTTTCTCCACCATTTCCCCATCTTCTTTGAATCGAGCACTCTGCAATGCTAGGGTCGGTCCTGGCCTTAAAAGCAGTGCTGCTAGAGTCGAATCCTGCACCACCCACCATGCACCATTTCCCATATGGGTGTTAGTAAAAAAGAAGAGAGGGTGTGTGGGGTAGAGTGGCATGGCAAAAGCATAACATAGGAGAGACCAATGCAATAAAGGTAGTGTCAAACTCAATAATACCTCTTGAGGGCTCATTTGATAGATGATTTTACGTTGGAATTCCTTTTTCACCATGGCAGTGGTTGGAGGCTGCTCAGCTCCCAATCCAAATCCCAATTCGTACACATCACCAAATTGGGAAAAATCAGGTACTCCCTGTTTCACAATTAATTATTGCTTACTTTTCCCCCCCTTTCTTTTTCCAGGATAATCATCATAACTTTTAACTAACCGCAAACTCATCATAAAATTCATTAAGCAACAAATCCCAAATTGATTATATATTATATATGCTTCTATGATCCTGCTTTTCTCTCTCAACTCTCAATCATTGGAGGTAGATTAACAAAATTAGTAGGCCAGGGGAGACATAAAAGTAAAGTTGAATTGAACAATGGCATTGTGGGCTAAGGCCAACTACGAGGACATGAAAAGAATAAAAGTAGAATGCATGTAGTTAGTACTTTTGCTGCTTCATCAGACAACAAATGCATGCATTTCATGCAATAATTGAAGGAAGGGGGACTTATATCCATTGATATTGGCTGTCCGTCTCAAAGCATTGAAACAAACATTACAGAAGACTAATCCATGTCGAGCTGGAAACGACTATGATAAAACCCTGGTGAGGCAGCTACCACAGCTTATTAGTGAGAATCAGAAGTGAAGTTTCAAGTTTTGGGAAAACTGATGGGGGAATAGATTCTATTGGATGTAATATTGTGAAAGGAACCAAAAGTAGCGTTGGGTTGGCCTTGACCTTATTCTCAGAAGTAGGTAAGGGCGTTTTTTTATTCCCATACAAGAGCCTAAAGGAGGGAGTGGTGTGGATGGGAATAGGACGCATGTGGTGGCATTGGCAGACTTGAGGTATGTGTGTATTATTGATGCTTCTTTTGTCCTTAACTTCACCAGAAAACCACTCCCTTGAAATGGTACAGAAAAGTATGAAAGACACAAAATGTTGTGTTTCCTCCTCCTCTCTCGACCCCTGTTTGTGCCTATTGGTTTGTGCGGTTCAGAATAAAGGACTTAAAAAGGGAAAGAGATAATTTGGTATTATTTACCAACCAACCAACCAACCACCTATACAGGTATTTGTAGACTAGTATGTCATGTATTGCAAGCTGTGAACCTCGAACGGTTACTGAAAAAAGTAATGCACACTGGACACTGAGATGTAACGTCTGTAAAGTTTTGGATTCCTGTATGTATAATATATATATATATATATATATAAATTAACACACGGGATTAAGGAAATGGCTGACAGCCAAGCCTATATGAAAACAGTTGGCACTTGGAAACCATGAACCATCTCTTAGCGTTACCAACAACAACCCCTAATAATTCAAAAACCAAAGATGCATACCAGATTAAAACTCCAACCCAGAATTCAACATACGACAGCAGCATGAGAAAACTAAGAAGAAAATAAAAAAGATGAGTTGGTTGGAGAAGTTTTTTACATCTTTGGTATCTTGATCAGTCAAGAAGCCTGATTTTAGCATGGTGGCTGCTACATACACCGCCAGACGGATTTTGTTGGCGAATTTGTGAGTGGCTTGCGTTACACTTAACCCTCCAGCACTATGACCTACCAATATTACCTGTAAATTATATGATCAGATGAGCTCAGCTGTGTGTTTTTGGCAGCATATCATTTATTAATAACATGGAAGAATTGAAGATATATCTGAAATAATAAGAAGAACCTGTTCAGAATGAGGCAAGGCAGACATGAAGTCCATGAGAGGCTTGTTATAATCATCAAAAGATACAATAGAATTAGCATCAGAGCGATCAGTCCCTGCGCCTTTGAGGTCTATGCATGAAACCTTGTAACCAGAAATCTCCATGAGGCACTTGATTCTGTACCAGCACCAAGCTCCTCCACCAAGACCATGAACCAGCACGAAGTGTGGATTATTCATGGCTGCTGTTTCCTTTTCTGTCATACTCATCGTCACCTCCTCTTCCATGGCTGCTTTTTGTTTTGCTGGACAAGGCAAAATCAGTTGCTTTGGAAACTCAGCCACACACCCTTGCTGATTCTGCATTTATAGTTGGGGTAGTCAGAAAGGGTAATGATTTTTGCTTATCTAATCATCATTACAAAGTTTTAGACAAAGCTGTGTTCCTGTGTAGCCAGTTTCATCATAAACCATAAAGTTCCAACATATAGGGTCTATCAAGCATCAACGGCTGAAACATTGCTTTTTTAATTCACATCACATAGAATAAAAAAAGATTTTATTTACTACGATTGTCGGGCTTTTGAAAATTTAATCCAATATCATTTCTTTGTTTATTACCAACATATTGCAGGCCAACAATATTTTACTTTATCTAATCCTAATATTTATTTTATTCAGTCAATGACTGGCGGCAAAATGACACAAATAAAGAAAAAGAAATTATAAATTAAATTTGACAGAATACCTCAAATTTGGTTGGTGAAAAAGAAAAGATAATATTTTGTACTTTGACTTTGTTTAACAAAAGAAAGGCAAACTAAAGATTTGCGCATCCACTAAGAATTAACCATTTTACTTTTATTATTTCAATAAGTTTTATTTAAATAATTAGGATGTTAAGTTTTTCTTTAAATTAAAAAATTTGGCTAGCAAACTCTAAGTGTCGATTTGATAATTGATATATTAGATCGGTGTCTATCAATAAATACAAAATATACTTTAGATCTAAGTTAATCTAACATCTATGATAGAAATTAGAGAAAAAAGCTGTTTGAATTTTGATTTGATAATTGATATATTAGATCGGTGTCTATCAATAAATACAAAAATATACTTTAGATCTAAGTTAATCTAACAGTCTATGATGAAATTAGAGAAAAACTATTTAAATTTTAATTTATAAATGTATGACGTCCAAAATTGTAAGAAAAAAGTGGAATAGAAAAAAATTTATAAAATAATAATTTTAACAGCAAAATAATTTAAACAAATAATTTATTGACGGAGAAGGCTTATTACACAAATGTTGAAATAAAAAGTAGGCAATAAATCCCTGAAATAAATGAGATTTATTCCAACATGTGTTGAGTTTCTATTCCACCAAGATGGGGTACTTTTCTCTTCCTTTCTTTTCATCATCAGAATCAGCAAAAGCAGGAAATGGCTTGGGGAGAAGCCTACCCTAGCCTTAGTCTATAGCTAGGCCAAGCCCCTCAAATATTAATCTGTGTAGTACATTGCAATGCAGTCAACAAAAAAAAAAAAAAAAACAAAAGCACTACAGTTCCACAATGTCAACACCATTGAAGCTTGAAGTTAAAGATTGAGAAGAGTAAAAGAGACCCAATTTCCAAATACAAAAATGGTATGAATGAAAAAGTCAAACTTTTACATGCGTTTTCCGCACACCAAAAACAACCATAAGATATCATGTCAGTGTTTAATTTTTTGCAAGTGGAGCAATAGCAATAGAGCATATTTTGGTAAGCTGAGCTGTAGTTTTCATATCAAGACATTGAGCATGGGCTTTGTTAAATGCATTTGTATTCTTATACAGTATACATGTTTCCTCCTCTTTTTTGCTAATGAAAGCTGCCCACCATATTGGGATTTTGTTGCTTATATGATACGACATCTTGATTTTTTCCTATCAAATTTTGGCACTCAAAATAAGATGAATATACATCCATCCATGTACTTAACCAGAACATTTTATTTGATTCAGTTTTCCATATATGCTTATGGATACATATTAATTATTCATGTATTCATCTTGGGAAGATAATGTGGGAAGTGCAATATCCAACACTTTATTGGACCATTGACAAAGATTTTTATATTAATGCAACGAAAACGTATGGTTTTGATTCACCGACTGAACCTGAAAAGCTGCCCTTATTTAACTAACAAATTTAATGGGTTATTTAGTTTAATGCTGGAGCATTCCAAGTCAAAAACACCAATCATCAGTAGCTTAGCCCCTCGTTGAGGATTGGGACATAATTTGGTCATCGCCAGTCGCCTTGCACCGTCCATCAACATATCACAATTAATAATTTAAGATATAGATAGCTTCCACTTGTACGTTTTGGATTAACACTTCCTTAATTCCCCCCTTAAAACCTGCTATAAATAACTGTGGAAAAATACAAACAGATTAATCAATTCAAATATACAAAAAAAGAAGAAGAAAATACTGACAGCTAGCTAGCTGATGAGACTCTGAGATGGAAGACAAATATATATATATATATATATATATATATAGATCAGTTGAAGAGGTGATAACAAAACAAGCATGTGCTATAGTTGTGGGAGTTAAATATATATACATATCTTGGTTTAGGCGCATAGGTTCACATGAAAAAGGCGGCCCTTTCTTTTGGGTACTGCAAAACATGGAGGTATATATGTAGATAATAATAATAATAATAATAATAATAATAATAATATATTTTGAGGTGTGTATGCAGTGCAATGCAATAGTACTGTGTCTGATAAGCAAAGTGGTGAAGCCACCTTTGGTTGTCTCCATGAGTGCGTGATGGAGCAGCAGCTTTTGCATATAGATACATACATATATATTTTTCACTTTGTCTTTTAACTAAATTTCCAAACCCAAATTAAACCAAATCAAGCAGCAGCTCAGCTACTACAAACACATTGTTTCTTATGGCTTAATTTGGATGAGTGATGGTGGTGATATTGATTTCGATGAGATAAAAAATAGTGATGATGGTGAGATTAAAATTAACGATGAAATATATGTTTTGGATTCAAACATAAATTACCATTAAAAACATTAGATTAAAATAAGTGTATGATTACAGTTTCATTAAAAATTATATTTTATTGATTAACTAAATTGTGGTGAGGTCTAGTATTGGAGAGCAGTAGAAGTACCATGGAGTTTATTGTATTAGAAGACGGATTATATTTTGTCTTTATTCAAAAAATAGGTAAATTATTCCTTGTACACTAGATTAAAGTGTAAACTAGTCCTTTCTATTAAAAATTTTATCCATTTGTAATATTAAAAATTAGCTTAGTTGACGAAATAATTAGACAATGACATGTGACGTGTCACGTGTACCTCATATTGACGTACATAAACTAATTTTAACAACATAACTGGATGAAATTTTTAATAAAAGAACCATTGGAGAACCTAAAAATGAGCAATGACAACAAAGTACAAATAGAAGACAAATTCTAATAGTGGAGCTACCTCGATTCTGCCACAATCTTACCCAACATTGGAATCAATACCAATGACTTAGTTTTTTTAACAGCAGAAATAGATGAGATTTTTCATAGAAAAATCAATTTGCTTTTTTATTTAATGTACAATGATTAATTTATCTATTTTTTAAATAAAAAAATATAATCTAATTCTTTATACAATTATCCCATGAAGAGTATAAAATCAAGCAATGATAACAAAATATAAACGAAAGGCAAATTCTAATAGTGAAGCGATCACTACAAAGTAGAAATAGAAGACAAATTCTAATAGCGGAGCTACCTCAATTCTACCCAATCCATTCGAATCAATACCAATGCCCTATTTGTTTTTTTAATGTATACTAATGCCCTATTGGATTGATCGTTAAGGGTAGGAAAATATCGTCCAAATAGCCATATGTATACTTGGATTTTACACTTTTATGCCTATCTATCTATGAGCTAGATTTGATGAATACTTAAATTTAGTGTTGAGTACATAATACTATTTTACTAGTTAATACATTATCGTAATTATTGTTAGTTTTTTTTTTTTGTATTTTATTAGATTTGTAGTTATCTTATTAAGATCAATCATATTTTAAAAAAATTGAGTAGATTTAAGATAATGACAACAAAGATTTTAGATAAAAGTTATAATATGGATAAAATGATAATTTTGATAAATATCATTCCATAAGAATTATGATTATGATATGATATGACACGGTTTCCGCAAGATTTTCAACTATAAATGTGTAAAATCCTTTGTTAATCCTTCTAAGTAATAAACTACTAAGTATAATCTTACATCCTCTCTTTTCTTCAAGTTTACCTCTCATGACTTTTATCATCGTTTTCTCTCCTCAACAATTTGATCTTAAAGGGTCTAAAAATCTTTTAGAGCTATGTTAGAAGATAGTTAGCATTTGCCGATGCCAAATGACATTAAATAGTTATTATTTGCCTAAGCCTCTTGTCTTTTCAACTGAAAATTGTTAAATATATGGATTGTCAAGATAAAAACACATACGAGTGCTTTTTATCTTTGGAAAGTGATTGAAAATAAGAATTAAGGAATTGCTCATCTTTCAACTTATCCACTTATGAACCAATTAAAGAATATGGTGAAGAAAACATGTATAGATACAAAGCCAAAAGCTTATTGAGTTATCCATTTTAAATGAAATTTTTATTAGAATCATGTCTGTCGAAACTTTTTTTTGAAATCGACTGTTTATTTTAAAAAAATGAAAGTGGAAGTCACCATCAATCCATTTTTTATGAGGTGTGATCATGTCATCTTGTAAATTGATCGCTTTAATAAACAGTTTGATTTACTAAAATGAACATTTTTTATCTACAAAATTCAGGAAACGGGTTTGGGAGTCGGTTACGCACGATGAAGGATTAGCACCTTCGTAACGCCCAGAATTGGTACCTAGTTGATTAATTAAAGTCTTAGCGTCGAAAGTTAAAAATTCGAAAAGAGTTTAAAAATAAGATCCCTCTTTGTATCAATGTATTTTTAGTAAAATCTCTTAAATAAATCAAAACGTGTAAAAGGACATCTTATCTCGAAGTAGCAAAAAGGCCGTATCCCGTAAGTTAAGATACGACATCTCGAATCCTCAAAAATAAGCTTTCCCTTTATTTTTATTATTTAATCAAATCTCATGTATTTTAATTTTAAAAGGATATTCGGTCATCTAGGTTCAACGAGAAAATCGAAACCCCATAACTTAGGGTATGACTTCTCGAATTTCAAATACGGAACATTGCCTATTTTTTTAAAAATTTCCTTTTTATGTATTGAGTAAAAATTAATGTGACACTTAAAATAATATAAATTTAGTTTATTCGGGTATGATATAAAAAACGGCTAAAAAGTAAGAAAGAAAATGTCATGCTTAGCGAGTAATGATAATGCGACATAAATTTGTAGTAATAAAGCCATAATATGCATAATAAAACATAAATATAACAACAATAATAAATCATGATACTAATATGCATAATAGAACAATGATAATAATGAAAATGATAATAATAGTAATAATAACAATAAAAATAATAAATAATTATAGGATACAAATAAAAACGAAAAAGGATTGGATTAAAAAAAACTAAAAAAACGGAAGGGCTAAATGCTCAAATAACCCATACGCTAAGAAAACATGTGTGTACAAGCCCATTTTTGCCCGACCCACCGGAAAATAAAACAAATAAATAATTAATAATCCCAAATCAAAATAACCAAAAAATAGCTCAATACCAAAACCCTAGCAGCCCAACTAAACCCTAGGGGCGCCGCACCTAGAGTCTTCTAGCCTCTGCCGCCGCCCTAACATGTTGCCACCACCGCTGCGCATCCCATCTACACCTGCTCTGCCCACCTGCCGCTTCTGCCATTGTCTCATCACCCCACTTGCCTGCAGAGAAGTGACAAGCAAAAAATATAGATTAAAAACATAGTAAAATGGCTATAAAACCATAGAAACTTTTGTAATCAGGGGAGATTTTTCAAAAGAAAAAAAAGGGAACGTTTGAGAAATAAAAACAGAAATAGTTTTTTTTAAAGGTGCTTTTATTTTTTTTTGCTCTTATTTTTTTTTCATCTTTTTTTCTTGTTTCGAAATAACACAAAAGAAAAAGAAGGAGGAGTTTTTACCTCTGTTACATTGTCATGGGAGAGGTACGCGGGGCGAAGGAGTCGTCGGAAGAAAAAGGAAACTTTTCATCTTCCGCCATCGACCGTGACCGTGACCGTGACAGCGGCGTTTAGCGGGATTCTGGGTTGCCAGAGAAAAGCGAGAAAGAAAAGTTTTTAAAAAAAAACCAAGAACTGAAATGTATCTTTAGAGAAAATTTTGACTTAAATAGGCCTTCAAAACGACGCCGTTTTGGGCATACCTCTCAGGCACCAAAACGACGTCGTTTTGGCCCTGACCCGAAATCCGACCCACCTGCTCTAGAGGATCCGCGCGTTTTCTACCTTTGGGCTATTTTCGTGCACGGTCCTTCCGCTTTTTCAACGTATTGCGATTTGGTCCATTTTCTTTCTTTTCTTTTATTTTAATTTAGCCAGATAGTTTTAATTCTGTTTCATTTTAGTCCCACTCAAAGTGATGCGTTCTGGAGGGCACGATATTTGCTATTTTGGTCCCTCCATTTCATTCGCGCACTCAATATAGTCCATTTCCTTTTCTATTTATTTCAAATCCGCCCCAAATTTTCGACTTTTAGTTCGATTTAATCCTTTATACTTGCTATTTTTTATTAATTAATATTAATATTATTACTATTATTATCGTATTATTATTAGTATTATTATTAATATTACTGCTATTATCATTACATTTCCATTTAGATTTACTTACATAAATAAATATAAGTGTCTCATTATATTATCATTATTATTATTGTATAATTACTTACATTTTTACATACTTTATAATTTATATGCATATATACATACATACATACATTTTGATAATATATATATGCATATGCACGTACACCTTTTATAACTCATTTATATATATGTACATATACATACTTATATTTTATATATATATTTTATAATTTGTTTACATATCTATATATATCTATACACATATTTTATTTTCATAAACATACGTATATACATACTTATATATATTTTTATACTTTATAATTTTAATATACATATATACATATACATACTTATATATCTTCTTATATTTTTTATAATTTTATTCATTTTCTTTATTTACTTATTTATTTACGCTTTCATTATTATTTTAAAAGAATGTTTCATTTTATTTTTTATTTTATATGCTATTGATTTGTCCCTTTATTTATATTATTTTTGTTATTATCGTCGTATTATTTTTACACTATCGTATTTATTATTGTTTTGTTATGCATAACCACAATGTAATTTGTTTTCGTATTTTTATTACTGACGTTGTGTTTCATTTTACTCAATATATCAAAATTTATTTTAAATAAATAGCATTTCGTATTTTGAGATTCTGAAAAATCGTACCCTAACTTACGGGGTTTCAATTTTCTCGATAAATCTAAATACGCAAATCATTTCAAACAAAGTTTTAAATGTTCTCGGGAATTAACAAAAGATCGTGTTCTAACTCACGGGGCATGATTTCTTCTCAAAACCCGAGATAATCAAATATATTTCAAAATAAGTAAATTTTCTGGCATTTATTCTTGTATCGAAAATTTGAGACATTGTGTCCTAACTTATAGGATACAATTCTCTTTCTCGATTAACGTGAAGTATGCCTTTTTTCTTTTCAAATATTTTTCGCATTTTGATAAAGGATCGTATTTTTAAAACTCTTTAAAATTTTCAATTTTTGACACCAAAGACACTAAATAACCAAGTAGGTACCAATTTTGGGCGCTACGAGGGTGCTAATTCTTCCTTGTACGTAATCGACTCCCGAACCCATTTTTCTAAATTTCGTGGACTAAAATTGTTGTTTTAATAAAATCAAATTGTTTATTAAAAACAACCACTTTTTCGAGGTGACCCGATCACACCTCATCAAAAAGGATTGGTGGCGACTCCTGTATTCGTTTTCAAATCTAAGTCGACCTCGTTTTATCAAAAAATGGTGTCAACAGCTTGGCGACTCCGCTGGGGAGAAACACGAGGGTCAAGCCACAAGTTGATTACTTTTTGTCTTTTTGTCAAAAATGTAAAATTATGGTCAAATTTACGATCCTTTTGTTGCACATACTCTGCAACGTTTTGTTATATATGTTTTATTTGTTTAAGTCTCGATATAGTTTTTGCATATTGCATTTACATGATCGTTCGATCTTACCCTTTTAAGTGGGAGTGAGAAACTATACCTTCGTGAGGTTTTCACCTCCGCATAGGATAGTGAATCGCTTTCGGGATACATCCGTACCTATGCCTTCGTGAGATTTTCATCTCCGCATGGCCATAGGGAAATGTATTCCCCTGAACTGAACTCAGTCTGTATAAGCTTATAATGGGTGAGGATCGAGGAATCTACTGGTTCGGGTACCCTTACTTTAGAACCGAACCGCATATAATGAGCCTTAAGAGCCTAACCTAGGTAGAACCACACCGAATGCCTAGAGGTCACCCGAAAGCTTGGTCCAAATCTACGATCATTTTGTTGTATGTTTGTCCATTTTTGTTACGATTATCATTACTTCAGTTTGTAATTAATCTATTGGTTTAAATTTTGATATATTTCTGCATATTACTTTACATAACCGCTTGATTATTCCCTTTTAACTAGGAGTGAGAAGCTATTTCCTTCGTGAGGTCTTCACCTCCGTGCAGGATAGCGGATCACTTTCGGGATGCATCCGTACTTATGTCTTCGTGAGATTTTCATCTCCATGCAGCCGTAGGGAAATGTATTCCCCTGAACTGAACTCGGTCTATATGAGTCTATAATAGGTGAGGATTGAGGAATCTGCTGGTTTAGGTACCTTTGCTTTAGAACCAAACTACATGTAGAAGACCTTAGGAGCCCACCCTAGGTAGAGCCACTTCAAACCCTTAGTGGTTACCCGAATAGGTACTCTATTTTTCTTGTTTGTTTTTGCTTCGTACTAACCCATTTCGTTTTGTTTTGGTTATGATTGCATTGTATTTTCATCTTAGAAAAAAGGTGTTGATTCAAATTTGATTACTAAATTAGAAAGCTTGTCATGGAAAATGAATTTCTTGATAAAGTGGAAGAAAATATGGCTGCCCGAATATACCCCAAGAAACACAGCAAAAGAAGGGTGATGAAAGACTACATGACTTTACTTCGTGGCCTGAAGATTCAAGCTAATTATTCGAGAGTTGCCAACATCCTGACCTTTTGAAAACAAGCTAATGAGCATCACAAGGATAAGTGAGCAATGAGCTACGGCCCGGATCAAGCAAAAAGGAGCTAGTAGAGGCATCTATTGGAAAATTCACGAGATTTATCTTAATATCCAAGATCGATGTCTTCGCTTGGAGTATAAGGGCAAAGTCATATATATATATCTGCTTTATGTAAATATATCCGTTTTCTAGTAAAGTTGTTCTAAGGGAATTGAATCAAGATCAACGTCTCTTTTTGCATTCATGCATCTGCATTACATTACATTGTATGCATATTTTCCATTCATTAACATCACATTTCATTGCATACAATAAATTTCCTAAAATCCAAAAGTGCGTGAGTTCAGAACTCTAGTACAGAGCCCGATGGATGATAAAGAATTGGAATTCTTTGAAGATATCAATGGTTCGAAAGGTAAAGATGTTTGTGCCTTTGAAGAAGGTACTAAAAAAACCTATCAGGAATTTGTTTCTACATCCCTAGAGGTGTTTTGAACAATGGGACTGTGGAAGAGATTCTTGTATTTTTTAGGACAATTTCAAAGTAATATTCAGAACACTCTTATTGCTCTAAGGCTAGGAGTAATAGAAAATTCTTTTGTGAAAAAGGCACATGTCCACTATTTTTTATTTCAACGAAATGCATCTTTGTGTCTTGTTTTGGCAAACATTCTTTTGTTCCTTCTATTTCATTCATACTCATACCACACAGATAATTACCCTTTGATTCATTCGTTCTTTGAGTCTTCTTTCGTTCCTATAACAGGTTTCTAGATATCAATGATATGAGCGACACTACTATTCACTCAGAACTTTCTTTTGAGCAAGATATGTGTCTAGAGGAGCCTCAGACTTCGAAGATGATCGAGACTGTAGCTTATCTCCTGATTTCTTAAGGATGGTAGAGCAAGTCGAAAAATAGATCCTACATTACAAAAAAAATCAGTTGGAAATTGTGAGTTTAGGAGAAGAGAAAGAGGTGAAGATCGGAGCCTGTATCACCATAGAGATAAAATGAGATATCATTGAGTTACTTTAAGGATTCATGTGCTTCATTCATCTCTTCATGTTGTAACTTTCCCATAGATTTTCTCTATATGGGGCATGGATGTCATTGGGTCGATCTCTCCAAAAGCTTATAGGGGTCATCGATTCATCTTTATGGCCATCGATTACTTCGCTAAGTGGGTAGAAACCGCTTCATATGTCAATGTCACAAAGCTGACAGTCAGTAAATTCTTGAAAAAGAAATCATATGTCGCTATGGAATGCTAAAAGGCTCATATCAGACAATGTATTAAATTTGAACAATGGCACGACATCAGAAGTTTACAGTCTGTTCAAGATTAACTCCATGTCACCCCAAAATGAATAGCTCAGTGGAGGCAAAAAAATAAAAAACAAAAAACAAAAAACAAAAAACAAAAAACAAAAAACAAAAAAAAAACAAAAAACAAAAAACAAAACAAAAACAAAACAAAACAAAACAAAACAAAACAAAAAAAACTCTACCGGAGTAACTCATTTCTCATTGGTATATGGAATAGAGGTAGTTTTACCTTTCGAAGTTGATATTCCTTCCCTTCGAGTCTTTTCAGAGCTGAAGTTGGATGAAGCAGAATGAATCCAAGCCCGATATGATCAGCTAAAGTTGATTGAAGAGAAAATGTTGAAAGATATCTGTCATGGTCAAATGAACCAAAAGCGAATGATGCGAGCTCACCAAAAAAGGTTCGCCCCAGAGAATTCCATGAGAGGGACCTGATATCAAAGAATATCCTTTCCATACAAAAGCACTTCAGAAGAAAATAGATGCTAAACTAGGAAGGACCTTATGTGGAAGATCTTCTCTGGAGGAGCATTGATATTGACCAAGATGGACAGCAAGAACCTGCCTAGTCCTGTGAATTCTGATTCAAGCAATAAATACTTCACTTGAAAAAAGAAACGAAAAGAAAAAAGAAAAGAAAAATGGAAAAAGAAAAAGAAAAATGAGAGACCAAGGTGAAAACCCACAAAGGGCGCCTTGAGACCAAAGGGATTTTGAATTGAAAACCCAGGAATGAGCAATTCAAATTTTGATTGAAGATGGGGCATGCGGTAGCCTTGTCCTCTCTGAATTAGTAAGAAGGAGAGATGCTATATCTTGGGGCATCAACAAAGTCTTCTAGGACTTCCAAACACATATCAAGTTCAAAAGAGTCCTCAAGAAGTTTGGGGCAGAAAAGCTCATGCTACGATATCTAGGGCACCCATTTCCATTTTATTCATTTTTTGTATTTTTGAAAAAATACGCCATCTTGATTAATTTATTCTCATTTTGTATTCTAGCAGAATTTGCTATCTTGATTGATTCATTCATTTTGAGCTTTGCTCTTAAAAAAATTTCATCTTGTCCATTTTGATAATCTTTTTCAAGTATCTTTCATTGAAATAACGATTACTGGACTGATAATATTCAAGCAGAATAAGTTCTTCATATTAGTCTGGAAGTTTCTAAATAGTACGAGGACCTAAAGCAGGGCTGATGTTTAGAACTAGCCAAACCTAGGGGTTGGAAGCATTTGAGAAAGAATAGTCTAAATTATGACTATTTCTTTGGTTTTTCTGTCAAAGATACCGACTAAACAAGAAGGCATTAGTGATAAAACCTTGATGAACAACGAGGAATGACAACCCAAACATTAAAAATGGATCATTCTCATGACATTCTGTATTCATGCAAATATCATTCATACACATCCAGTTAGGAAATTTTGATTCATTCCGATCATAATATTCTAAACACTAGGCATAAATAGGTCTATGAAATGGATTTTGCAAGTCATGTTCCCCAAAGAACAGATCAATGAAGTTACCCATACCCCTGAAGTTGCGGGATGGATTGAAGTCATCATATCAAGCCTTATCTCCCTGATCAGTAGTGGAGTAGGTTGAAGATTGCAGATCTTATCTCCCTAAGCAGTAGTGGAGTAGATCGATGACGGGGAATCTTATCTTCCTAAGGTAGTAGGAAGCAGATTTAAGCCACCAGCCTTATCTCCCTGAGTAGCAGTGGAGTAGGTTGAAGATTGAAGATCTTATCTCCCTAAGCAGTAGTGGAGTAGATTAAAGACGGTGAATCTTATCTTTCCGAGATAGTAGGAAGCAGATTTAAGCCACCAGTCCTATCTCCCTAAGCAGTAGTGGAGTAGGTTAAAGATTGCAGATCTTATCTCCCTAAGCAGTAGTGGAGCAGATCGAAGACGGTGAATCTTATCTTCCCGAGATAGTAGGAAGCAGATTTAAGCCACCTATCCTATCTCCTTGAGCAGCAGTGGAGTAGGTTGAAGATTGCAGATCTTATCTTCCTAAGCAGTAGTGGAGCAGATCAAAGATGGTGAATCTTATCTTCCCAAGGTAGTAGGGAAACAGATTTAAACCACTAGCCTTATCTCCCTGAGCAGCAGTGGAGTAGGTCGAAGATTGTAGATCTTACCTTCCTGTATTGGCATTAATGCAGATCGAAAGCGCCAGCCTTATCTCCCTGAACAATGGTGGAGTAGGTTGAAGATTACAGATCCTATGTCCCTAAACAGTAGTGGAGTAGATCGAAGACGGCGAATCTTATTTTCCCAAGGTAGTAGGGAAGCAGATTTAAGCCACTAGCCTTATCTCCCTGAGAAAAAGTGAAGTAGGTCGAAAATTTTAGATCTTGTCTTCTTGTACTGGCAGTGAAGCAGATCGAAAGCACCAGCCTTATCTCCTTGAGCAGCAGTGGAGTAGGTTGAAGATTGCAGATCCTGTCTCCCTAAGCAGTAGTGGAGCAGATCGAAGACGATGAATCTTATCTTCCCAAGATAGTCGGGAAGCAGATTTAAGCCACAAGTCTTATCTCTCTAAAGTTGCAGTGGAGCAGACTGAAGATAGCGAATCTTATTTCCCTGATGTTGCAGTGGAACAGATTGAAGCTATATAGTGCTGATCTTATCTCTCTGAAGTTGTAGAAGAGCAGATCATATCAAACCTTATCCTTCTGAGGTTGCAGTGGGTCATGTTGAAATTGAAAACCTTATCTGCCTGAAGTTACAGTGGAACAGGTTGAAGATACCAATCTTATCTCCCTAAAGTTGCAGCGGAGCATATTGAAGCTAATCCAATTTCCTTAAAGTTGCAGTGGAGCGGATTAAAATGATTAATCTTATCTCTCTAAAGTTGCAGTCGAGCAGATTCAAGTTAATTCTATCTCCTTGAAGTTACAGTGGAGCGGATTAAAACGATGGATCTTATCTCTCTGAAGTTGCAGTAGAGCAGATCGAGTGGAGTCTTATCTCCCTGAAGTTGCAATGTAGCAAATTAAAATGATGGATCTTATCTATCTGAAGTTCCAGTAGAGCAGATCGCATCAGACTTTATTTTCTTAAAGACGCAGTAAATCAAGTTGAAGCTACCAAGTCCCATCTTCCTAAAGTTGCAGTGGAGCGGATTAAAATGATGGATATTATCTATCTGAACTTGCAGTAAAGTAGATCGCATCAGACTTTATTTTCTTAAAGATGCAGTAGATCAAGTTGAAGCTACCAAGTCCTATCTCCCTGAAGTTACAGTGGAGCGGATTAAAATGATTGATCTTATCTATCTCAAGTTGCAGTAGGTCGGATTAAATTTACCACAACAAGTCTTATCTCCATGAAGTTGCAGTGGAGCATACTGAACCTACTAATCCTATCTCCCTGAAGTTACAATGGAGTGGATTAAAACGATGAATCATATACCTCTGAAGTTGCAGTAGGTCGAATTAGATCTTATCGTATCAAACCTTATCTCCCTGAAGTCGCAGTGGAGCAGGTTGAAGCAACAAGTCTTATCTCCCTGAAGTTACAGTGGAGCAGACTAAAACCACGAATCTCGTCCCCCTGAAATTGTAGCAAAGTGAATTGAAGCTACAAGTCGTATCTCTCTGAAGTGCAGTGGAGTAGATCGAAGCAATAAGACACAGTGGACTGGAATGAAGCTACTTAAAAACAAGAGGCACCAGAACGAGTCAAGAATCGGCAAGACCGGGAAAAATTGGTCTTTCTTAGTCTTTGCTCTGTTCTCATTACATGACAACGATCAAATAGGGCAGCTGTACAAGCCAATTTTTGCCCGGCCCACCAGAGAATAAAACAAATAAATAATTAATAATCCCAAATCAAAATAACCCAAAAATTAGCCTAGTACCAACACCCTAGCAGCCCAACTAAACTTTTTAGCAAAAAACACCATAAGTGCGCCGCACCTAGGGTCTTCTAGCCTCTGCCGCCCCCTAACCTGTTGCCACCACCGCTGCGCGTCCCATCTGCACCTGCTCTGCCCACCTGCCGCTTCTACCACCGTCTCGTCACCCCACTTGCATGCAGAGAGTGACAAGCAAAAAATATAGATTAAAAACATTGTAAAATGGCTATAAAGCCATAGAAACTTTTGTAATCAGGGGGATTTTTCAAAAGAAAAAAAAGGAACGTTTGAGAAATAAAAACAGAAATAGTTTTTTTTAAAGGTGCTTTTATTATTTTTTTGCTCTTATTTTTTTTTCATCTTTTTTTCTTGTTTCGAAATAACACAAAAGAAAAAGAAGGAGGAGTTTTTACCTCTGTTCGTCGTCGCCGGAGAGGTACGCGGGGCCGAAAGGAGTGCGTCGGAAGAAAAAGGAAACTTTTCATCTTCCATGCCGTGACGGCCATGGCGGCGTTAAGCGGATTCTGGTTTGCCGGAGAAAGCGAGAAAGAAAAGTTTTTTTAAAAAAAACCAAGAACTGAAATGAATTTTTAGAGAAAAATTTGACTTAAATAGGCCCTCAAAACGATGCCGTTTTGGGCATACCTCTCAGGCACCAAAACGACGTCGTTTTGGCCCTGGCCCGAAATCCGACCCACCTGCTCCAGAGAATCCGCGCGTTTTCGACCTTTGGGCTATTTGCGTGCACGGTCGTTCCGCTTTTTCAACGTGTTGCGATTTGGTCCATTTTCTTTCTTTTCTTTTATTTTAATTTAGCCAGATAGTTTTAATTCTGTTTCATTTTAGTCCCACTCAAAGTGATGAGTTTTGGAGGGCACGATATTTGCTATTTTGGTCCCTCCATTTCATTCGCGCACTCAATATAGTCCATTTCCTTTTCTATTTATTTCAAATCTTCCCCAAATTTTCGTCTTTTAGTTCAATTTAGTCCTTTATACTTGCTATTTTTTTATTAATTAATATTAATATTATTACTAATATTACTGCTATTATCATTACATTTCCATTTAGATGTACTTACATAAATAAATATATGCGTCTCATTATATTATCCTTATTATTGTATAATTACTTACATTTTTACATACTTTATAATTTATATGCATATATACATACATACATTTTGATAATATATATATACATATGCACGTACACCTTTTATAACTCATTTATATATATATATATATATATATATATATATATATACATATACATACTTATATTTTATATATATATTTTATAATTTGTTTACATATCTATATATATTTATACACATATTTTATTTTATAAACATATGTATATACATACTATATATATTTTTTATACTTTATAATTTTAATATACATATATACATATACATACTTATATATCTTCTTATATTTTTTTATAATTTTATTCATTTTATTCATTTTCTTATTTATTTACGCTTTCATTATTATTTTAAAAGAATGTTTCATTTTATTTTTATTTTGTATGCTATTGATTTGTCCCTTTATTTATATTATTTTCGTTATTATCGTTCGTATTATTTTTACACTATCGTATTTATTATTGCTTTGTTATGCATAACCACAATGTAATTTGTTTTCGCATTTTTATTACGACATTGTGTTTCATTTTACTCAATATATCAAAATTTATTTTAAATAAATAGCATTTCGTATTTTGAGATTCTGAAAAATCGTACCCTAACTTACGAGGTTTCGGTTTTCTCGATAAATCTAAATACGTGAATCATTTCAAACAAAGTTTTAAATGTTCTTGGGAATTAACAAAAGATCGTGTTCTAACTCACGGGGTATGATCTCTTCTCAAAACCCGAGATAATCAAATATATTTCAAAATAAATAAATTTTCTGGCATTTATTCTTGTATCAAAAATTTGAGACATTGTGTCCTAACTTATAGGATACAATTCTCTTTCTCGATTAACGTGAAGTATGCCCTTTTTCTTTTCAAATATTTTTCGCATTTTGATAAAGGATCGTATTTTTAAAACTCTTTAAAATTTTCAATTTTTGACACCAAAGACACTAAATAACCAAGTAGGTACCAATTTTCGGCGCTACGAGGGTGCTAATCCTTCCTCGTATGTAATCGACTCCCGAACCCATTTTTCTAAATTTCGTGGACTAAAATTATTGTTTTAATAAAATTAAATTGTTTATTAAAAACAACCACTTTTTCGAGGTGACCCGATCACACATCATCAAAAAGGATTGACAGCGACTCCTGTATTCGTTTTCTAATCCAAGACGAACTCGTTTTATCAAAAAAATGGTGTCAACAACGTGGATCCTAGCTTTGAATCGCCGGACGGGGCGAGTCAAAAGCAAGCGCTTTTGGCGTCATTAGCACCGCCCAAAATGGTGCAGTTTTCTAGGGCCTATTTAACTCAAAAAAAATTAAATAAAATTCATTTTTGCTTTCTCTTAAAAAAATTGAAATCCTCCTTTTTTTCTCTGAAACGCGCCCCTGCTCCGGCCGTCGGAGTCGCCGGGCTCTGCCGTGACAGCTACTGATCGCCGGTGACGGTGTCGCCGTCCACAATAGCCTGCAAAATAGAAAAAGAACCTTTTTTATTGTTTTTTACCTTCAGCCTCGATTTAGAACAAAAAAATGCCCTTCAAAATTCAAAAAAAAACAAAGGGAACCCTTCGGTTCCGTCATCGACGGTCGCAACGAAGGTAAAAAAAAACTTATGTTTTTTAGTGTATATGTATATATATGCTATATTTAAAATAAATATGCAAAAAAAGATGAAAATATACCTCTGTTTAAAAAACTGTGGTAATAAGATTTGTAGCCTCTATCTGCTCCACTGCAACTTCAGGGAGATAAGATTTGTAACTTGTAGCTTCAATCTGTTGCACTGCAACTTCAGGGAGATAATATTTGTAACTTGTAGCTTCAATATGTTCCACTGAAACTTCAGGGAAATTAGATTTGTAGCTTTAATTTGTTCTACTGCAACTTCAGGGAGATGAGATTTATAACTTTAATATACTCTACTGTAACTTCAGAGAGATAAGATTCACTATTTTTAATCTACTCCACTGCAACTTCAGGAAGATAAGATTTGTAACTTCAATCTACTACACTGCGACTTCAGGGAGATAATATTGATGTTTTCAATATACTCCACTGCAACTTCAGAGATATAAGATTAGTATATTCAAACTACTCCACTGCAACTTTAGGGAGATAAGATTTGTGTTTTCAATCTACTCCACTACAACTTCAAGGAGATAAGATTAGTATATTCAATCTATTCCAATGCAACTTTAGGGAGATAGGATTTGTGTTTTCAATTTACTCCACTACAACTTCAAGGAGATAAGATTAGCATATTCAATCTATTCCACTGCAACTTTAGGGAGATAAGATTTGTGGCTTTAATCTGTTCTTCTGCAACTTCAGGGAGATAAGATTCGCCATGATGACTTCAATCCGTCCCACTACAACTTCAGGGGTATAGGATTTATGGTTTGTAGCTTTAATCTATTCCACTGCAACTTCAGGGAAATAAGATTCGCTATCTTCAATCTACTCCATTGTAAATTCAGGGAAATAGGATTTATTTCTACTCCAATACAACTTTAGGGAGATAACATTTGTGACTTTAATCTTTTCCGCTGCAACTTCAGGGAGATAAGATTTGTCATGGTGACCTCAATCTGTCCCACTGCAACTTCAGGGGTATAGAATTTATGGTTTCTCTTATCTGTTACACCATTCTCTAGGGAACACGACCTCCAGAATCCATTTCATGGGCCTATTTATGCCAAGTGATTAGGATGTCATGATCAAAATGAATCAAATACTCCTAACTAAATGTGTATGAATGATATTTGTATGGATGTAGAATGTCATTTTTCGAGAATGATCCCCTTTTAATGCTTAAGTTGACATTGTTCGTTGTTCATCAAGGTTCTATTACTGATGTATTACCCTGTCTTCTTGTTTAGCTGATGTTTTTGACAGAGAACCCGAAGAAATAAGCACAGTTTAGACTATTCTTTTCCAAATGTTTCCAACTCTTAAATTTGGTTAGTTCTGACTAGTGTCATGTTTCAGGTCCTCGTACTATTTAGAAAACCTTTCAGAGCAATATGCAGAACTCCTTTTACTTGAATATTGTTAGTCTATTAATCGTTATTTCAATGTAAAATGTTTGAAAAAGATTATAACAATAGAAAATATTAAAATTTATTGAAAGTAAAGCTCGAAATGAATTAATCAGAATATAAAATTTTGCTAAAATACAAAATGAATAAGATGAAGATAGGTGCCCCAGATATCGTAGCACGAGCTTCTCCGCACAAACTTCTCGAGGACCATTTTGAGCTTGATATGTGTTTAGAAGACCTAGAGTACTCTGTTGATGCCCCAAGATGTAGCATCCCTTATTCTTGTTAATTCAAAGAGGATAAGACTACCACATGCCCCATCTTCGATCAAAATTTGAATTACCATTTTCTTGGGTTTTTAACTCAAAACCCCTTTGATCTTAAGGCGCCCTTTTACAGGTTTTCGCCTTGGCCTCACCTTCTTCTTCTTCTTCTTCTTCTTCTTATTCTTTTACGTGAATCTGAATTCACGGGATTAGGTAGGTTTTTTCCATCCATCTCGGTCAAAACTAACGCTTCTCCAGAAAAAACTTTATTTACCACATAGGGTCCTTCCCAGTTTGGCATCCACTTTCCTCTAAAGCCTTTCTATATGGGAAGGATCTTTTTTAATACCAGGTCTCCCACATGGAATTCTCTGGGACGAACATTTTTGTCAAAAGCTCGCATTATTCGTTTTTGGTACATCTGACCTTGACGGATAACTTTCAACCTATTCTCTTGAATCAAGTTCAGCTGATCATATTGGGATTGGATCCATTTTGCTTTATCTAACTTCAACTCTGGCAAAACTCGGAGAGAAGGAATCTTGACTTCAATGGGCAAAATCGCCTCCATTATATAAACCAATGAGAAAAGCGTTGCCCCGGTGGAGGTCCTGACAGACGTTCGATAAGCATAAAGGGCAAATGGTAGTTTCTCATACCAATCTTTATAAGTCTCAGTCATTTTCCCCACTATCTTCTTGATGTTCTTATGGGCTGCCTCAACTGCACCGTTCATTTTTGGGCGATATGGTGATGAGTTGTGGTATTTGATCTTGAACCGACTGCAAACTTCTGATATTGTGTTATTGTTTAAATTCAATACATTGTCAGATATGATCATTTCTGGCATTCCATATCAACATGTGACCTTTTTCTTCAATAATTTACTAACTACCGACTTCGTGACAATGCCGTAAAAAGTGGCCTTTACCTACTTGGTAAAGTAATCGATAACTACAAAGATGAATCGATGCCCATTGGAAGCTTTTAGTGAAATCGGCCTAATGACATCCATGCTCCACATAGATAAAGGCCGTGGATAAGTCATAACATGAAGAGGTGAAGGAGGCACGTGAATCTTGTCTCCATAAATTTGGCACTTTTGACATCTCTTGGCATAGTTGATGGGCATAGTTGATGCAATCTCCTTCTATGGTGGACCAATAATACTTGAATCTCATAATTTTTCTGGTCATTGTAAAACCATTAGCATGTGTTCCACAGACACCCTCATAGATTTCTTCCAAGATCTTCTTAGCCTCAACAACGTCCACATATCTTAGTAGCACATGATCCTTTCTTCTTTTATATAAGACCTTCTATCTAAGACATAATCACTGGCTAGTCTTCTTAACTTCCTTTTATCATTTCCAGTCCCTTGGTTAGGGTATTCGCGGTTCTTCACATATCGCAGTATATTGTGGTACTAAGGGTGATCATCTTTTTCTTCTTCTTCTTCTTCTTCTTCTTCTTCTTCTTTGATGTTGTAGCAATGAGCCGAAGCCTCATAAATACTCATCTGGATAGGTTTTACATCTTCCTATTTGTTCATCTTGACCATGGAAGCTAAAGTAGCTAGGGCATCAACCATTTGATTTTCATCTAGCGGGAGGTAGTAGAAGGTGATGTCATCAAACTCCTTAATTAATTCAAGGACCAGCCTTCTATACTCAATCAACTTGGGATCTCTTGTCTCCCATTCATCCTTCAGTTGATAGATCACTAATGTAGAATCCCCTCATACCTCTAACATTTTGATCTTACGTTCTATAGCTGCACGTATACCCATGATGCATGTTTTGTATTCTGTCATATTATTTGTGCAATCAAAATCCAATTTGCTAGTAAATGGATAATAATCTCTGTTTGGGGATACCAGGACTGCCCTGATTTCGTTACCCATAGTGTTTGGTGCTCCATCAAAATTTAATTTCCAAGGATGTCCTTGTTGAGCATCTTCTTCAGTGGTTGCAACATACATCAGATCTTCATTCGAGAAATCAAAGTTTAAAGGCTCATAATCTTCTAGTGCTTTACTGGCCAGAAAATCTGCTATTGCGTTCTTTTTTATTGCCTTCTAGTTTACATTGACTACATAAAATTTGGAAAGTAGAATTTGTCATCTGGCCATTCTTCCATTCAGAGACGCCGACTCCATCATATACTTTAGGGAGTCTATTTTTGAGTGTAGCTAAGTTGTGTGGTACAACATGTACTATCTTAGTATTTGGGTTGTCCAGATTAAGGTGTAATACAATTTCTTAATCGGCGAGTATCTTGTCTCACATTCGGTGAACTTCTTACTGAGGTAATATATTACTCTTTCTTTTCTCCTTGACTCATCATGTTGGCCAAGCACACATCCCATGGAATTCTCAAGTGCTGCTAAGTACAAGACTAGTGGCTTATCTAGACTAGATGGCATCAGTACTGGGGCATTAGACAAGTAATGTTTGACATTGTCCAAAGTTTTCTAGCACTCCTCGTCCCATACACTTGGATTGTGTTTCTTTAGGAGACAGAATATGAGGTCACATTTCTCAGTTAGTTTTGAAATAAACTGGGCGATGTAATTTAGTCTTCCTAGGAAACCTCAAACTTTTTTTTGAGTCCGCGATGGAGGTAACTCCTGTATAACCTTGACTTTATCCGAGTCGATCTCAATCTCCTTTTCACTAACTATGAATCGTAGCAGTTTGCCGACCTAGCTCCGAAGGTACATTTCGCTAGATTGAGCTTTAGTTAGAATTTTCTCAACCTTAATAACAATATCCTCAGGACTTGTATATGCTCCTTTTCTGTTCTAGATTTTGCGATCATACCATCAATATAAACCTCGATTTCTTTATACATCATATCATAAAATAGGGTTATCATGGCTCTTTGATATGTTACTTCTGCATTTTTCAGTCTAAATGACATCACCTTATAGAAAAATATTCCCCACATGGTCACAAATGTGGTCTTTTCCATGTCTTCAGGATGCATCTTTATCTAGTTGTTTCCAGAGAAGCCATCCATGAAGGAAAACAGTGACTAACCTACTATATCGTCCACTAGGGTATCGATATGGGGTAACGAGAAATTGTCCTTCGAGCTGGCCTTGTTTAAGTCCCTGTAGTCTACACACATTCGTACTTTCTCATCTTTCTTAAGGACGTGGACTATATTGGCTACCTACTCCGAGTATTTAACCACTTGTAAGAAACTAGCGTCAAATTGTTTCTTGACCTCTTCTTTTATTTTCAAGAAGACGTCAAGCATCATCCTTCGGAGCTTCTGTTGAGCTGATTTGCACTTTTCCTTTATGAGAAGTCGGTGTACCACAATATTAGTACTTAGCCTAAGCATATCTTGATACTACCATACGAAGACATCTTTGAATTCTTGGAGTAACTCAAGGAGGTCTCGTTTTGTCTCTGTAGTGATTCAAGCTCCGATACTTACCTCTTTATCTTCTCCTAGGCTTATAATTTCTACTAACTCTTTGTAAGGTAGGATTTGTTTCTCATCTTGTTCAATCGTTCTTAAAAAAATCAAAAGATAGATTACAGTCTTTACCATCTTCAAAATCCTGAAGTTCCTCTAGACACATATCTTGCTCAAAATGAGATTTTGAGTCAGTAGCAGTGTCGTTCATATCATTGATATCCAGAGACCTATTATAGGAATAAATGGAGACCTAAGGAATAAAAGAATTTAAGAATGATTAGTTGTGTAGTATGAGTATGAATGAATGAGATAGTGAAGTGTTTGTCAAATGGGACATAAAATGCATTGTTTTCATTGAAATAAAGATAACAGATATGCGCATTTTTTACAAAAGGATCTCTATTATTCCCAGACTTAGATCAATAGGTATGTTCTAAGTATTACTCTGAAATGGTCCTAAAAACTATGGGGATCTCCTCCACAGTCCAGTTGTTCAAAACACTTCCGAGGATATGAGCATAAATTCCTGATAGGTTTTTCTTTTTTAGTTCCCTCTTCAGATGCACAAACATCTTTCTCTTCCAAACCCTTAATATCTTCAAAGAATTCCAACTCTTTGTTATCCATCAGGCTCTGTACTAGAGTTTTGAACTTGACGCACTTTTAGATTTTATAAAATTTATTGCATGCAATAAAATATAATGTTAATGAATGGAAAATATGCATGCAAAAAGGCGTTGATTCTAGTTCATTTCCATTAGAACAATTTTACTAGAAATCGAGTTTTTTTACATAAAACGGTTACTTCCACTTTATCAAGAAATCCCTTTTCCATGACAAACTCTCTATTTAGCAACCGAACGTGAATCGACAACCTTTTCTATGATAAAAATGTAATTCAATCACAACCAAAACAAGATGACATAAGTCAATACATTTCATACTAAGCTAGAATTCAAAGCAAACAATAAATAATAAATAGAGCACCTATTCGGGTGACCATTAGAGTTTGGTATGGTTCTACCTAGGGTAGGATTTTAGGCTCATTATATGTGGTTCAGTTATAAAGTAAGGGTACCTGAACTGGCAGATTCCTTAATCCTCACTCATTATAGGCTCATACGGACCGAGTTCAGTTCAAGGGAATACATTTTCCTATAGCTATACGGGGATGAAGATCTTACGAAGACATAGGTATGGATGTATCCCGAAAGCAATCCACAATCCAATACAAAGGTGAAGACCTCACGAAGGAATAGCTTCTCACTCCCACTTAAGAAGGGCAAAATAAAAAGATTATACGATGCAATATGCGTAAATATACCAAAAGACTCAAACCAATAAAGCAAACATATCATTACGTAACAAAATGATGAATACCAAAAAAATGACTGATGAAATGCAACGGAAGGATCGTAAATTTAAATCAAATTATCATTTTTTGACAAAAAGACCAAAAGCGATCAATTTGTGGCTTAGCTCTCTTATTTTGTCCCTAGTGGAGTCGCCAAGTTGTCGAAACCTTTTTTTGAAATAGACTTTTTATTTTAAAAAAATGAAAATGGGAGTCGCCATCAATCCCTTTTTTATGATGTGTGATCGGGTCACCTCGTAAATTGATTGCTTTAATAAACGGTTTGATTCATTAAAACGAAGATTTTTGGTCTACAAAATTCAGGAAACGGGTTCAGGAGTCGGTTACGCACGAGGAAGGATTAGCACCCTCATAACGCCCAAAATTGGTACCTAGTTGATTAATTAAAGTCTTAGTGTCGAAAGTTGAAATTTTGAAAAGAGTTTAAAAATAAGATCCCTCTTTGTATCAATGTATTTTTAGTAAAATCTCTTAAATAAATCAAAACGTGTAAAAGGACATCTTATCTCGAAGTAACAAAAAGGCTGTATCCCGTAAGTTAGGATAAGACATCTCGAATCCTCGAAAATAAGCTTTCCCTTTATTTTTATTATTTAATCAAATCTCATGTATTTTAATTTTAAAAGGATATTCGGCCATCTAGGTTCAACGAGAAAATCGAAACCCCTTAACTTAGGGTATGACTTCTCGAATCTCCAAATGCAGAACATTACCTATTTTTTAAAAATTTCCTGTTTTATGTATTGGATAAAAATTAATGCGACACTTAAAATAATATAAATTTAGTTTATTCGGGTATGGTATAAAAAACGGCTAAAAAGTAAGAAAGAAAATGTCATGCTTAGCGAGTAATGATAATGCGACATAAATTTGTAGTAATAATGCCATAATATGCATAATAAAACATAAAATATAACAACAATAATAAATCATGATACTAGTATGCATAATAGAACAATGATAATAATAATAATAATAATAATAATAATAATAATAATAATATATATTATTATTATTATTAAATAAATAATTTTAGAGTTTATAAAAAGTAATAAATAAGTAAGTAAATAAATAAATAATGGAGTAATAATAACAATAATAAAATATAAAATAAAATAAAACTATATAAATATAAAAGAAAATAAAAATGAATAAAAGAATACACAATAAATGGAAATACAAGCCAATTTGAAATACAAAAAATAATAATAATAAAGGGATAATAAGTAAAGAAATAAATAAATAAGTGAATACAAATAAAAGTTTGATTAAAATTGAAAATAAATAAATAAATAAATCAAACAAAATAATAAATGAAACAGTTTAAAATAAAAAAAATTTTGAAGTTAAATAGACTAATGATTGAATTGAAATCGGAATGAAATTAGGGTACAGATTATAAATTATAAAAAAATAATAAAATAGAAATAAGGATAAAAATAAAATGCACGAAAAATAACAGGGGCTAAATGGGAAATTATTCCCTGTCCCCAAAACGACATCGTTCATTTAAGGACTAAAATGAAATAAATTTAAAATTATAGGATACAAATAAAAAACGAAAAAGGACTGGATTAAAAAAACTAAAAAATCGGAAGGGCTAAATGCTTAAATAACCCATACGCTAAGAAACCACGTGGATCCTAGCTTTCAGGTTGGGTCAGACGCGGGTCGCGTCAAAACGAAGCAGTTTTGGCGTCTGTTAGCACCAGCCCAAAATGGTGCAGTTTCGTAGGGCCTATTTAACTCAAAAAAATTTTAAAAAAAAATTCATTTTTGCTTTCTTTTAAAAAAACTAAAATCTTCCTTCCTTTTTTCTCTGAAGCGCGCCCCTACTCCGCCGTGACAGTCGCCAGTCGTCGGCAACGGTACCACCGTCCACGATGGCCTGCAAAATAAAAAGGAACATTTTTTATCGTTTTTTACCTTCAGCCTCGATTTAGAACCAAAATGCCCCAAAAGCCCTCCAAAATTTAGAAAAAACAAAGGGAACCCTTAGGTTCCGTCTTTGGCGATCGCAACGAAGGTAAAAAAGAAACCTTGTGGTTTTGAGTATATATGTATATATATGCTATATTTAAAATAAATATATAGGAAAAAAGACGAAAATATATCTCTGTTTAAAAAACTATGGTATTTTTTTTATTTCTTTCTCTTTCGATTTGCCTTTTTTTTGTCTATTTCTTTGTGTATTCCCCTCCAAAATATTACATGGATTCGTGGCTTTTTATAGCCGATTGATATATGTTTTACATTTTTTTATGCTACTGATTGCCTTTGCCTCTTTTCCGTTTCTTGCGCTGCTTCTACTTTCTTTTATGTCATTTTGCAGACATTGACAAAGGCGGGGAAGAGGCGCCTTTGTCGTTTTGGTGCAAGGTAGCAGAGGATGGGTCAGGCCTCGGGACGAGGCGAGGGCGGCACAATCGAGGGGAGGGGTGCGGCGCTAGAAAGAAGTTAGGGTTTAGGTTTTTCTAAAAAATTTTAAGTGTTTTGGGCCTTTAGACTTTGGGTTAGGTTTAGGTTAATTTTGGGTTTGTAAATTGGGCTTTTTGTGTTTAATGTAATTTGGGCTTGTAACTGTTGTAAATAGACTTTTGATATTTGGACTTTTTTATTTATTTTTTGGTTTTATTATTATTTTTATTCGGTCTTGGGCCCGGCAGAATTGGCCTGTTACAATGTCTTTCATCTTCAAGTCAATGACAAAACCAAATAAATTTAAGTACTCAACTTCAAAAGAGAATATGGAGTCTTGTAGAAGAAAGAGTATAAAACTTTAAAAGAGTACAAGGTTGTAGATGAAAGAGTATTAAACTCTACTTGAAAGTTTGAATTAAAATCTTTCTCTTGAATACTCCAAAGACTTTACTAAGATTTATTTGGCAGAATTAACAAATACTCTTCAGATTCAAGAGTAAAAGGGGATATTAGAGGATTCAACATAAAGTGCATTTGCAGTCAAAAGGAAAGGGAAAATGCAATCTTAGGGCAATAATAAAAAATAAGAGGTAGAAGAAAGAATAATTTTGGAAACAGTGGAAAGAAAGATTAATATTGACCATGTTCACACTGCAAGAAGACTGCACATCTCGAAAAATATTGCTGGTATAGACCAAATATAAGATGCATTTCTATAAAAACAAACTTAGGCCATAAGGAGTAAGTTTGCAATAACCAAAACCACCACCAACAAGATCAACAAGCTAGCAGTTTGTCTATCTCTTCCCTAATGGTTGAGATCCTTTCGGGTCGAAACTTGAGCTTCTTTTGTCCAACCAATGTTGTTTTGGGGTTTATGTTGAGTTAGTGGACAATTTATGTCTATTACTGGCATGCTAGCGGCGAATTAGGCGAAAATGTTGATGTTGTCTCGAAGAAAGACAAATATGAGTTGTTTCCCTAAGGACTGAGTGACTTGCTTATATTAGTTGTGTGCTCAAGATCATGTTGACTAAGTGCAAGTGGCTCTACTTCGTTGGTTAGATGAGTTTTTGGTTAAGCGTGCTCTCAATGGTCAAGATCTTTCAAGATCAGGCTCGTTCAAGGCAAAGTTGACTGGAGGTGTACGTTGATTTAGGTCTGTGGGGTTTTCAAAGCTTGATCTTACGAGATCAATCTAAAAGTGTGGTACAAGTCATTTTGCTCAACAACAATGTAGTCATCGAGGGTCGTTATCTTTGTACAAGGTATAACCATGGGATTTACATTGTCAAATTTAAGAGGACTAGATTTGGCATTAAGTGTGAATGAGTTAGCTACAATGGTGTGATATATGGTCTTTTGTTCAAGTCTGATAGACGGCACCAAATGTTTACCTATATAAGGAGGATAGAGTAGAGATTATTGTTAGGATAATTAAGGCTTCAAAGATAACTAGGTCTAAACTCTTAGTGGGTACAGTACAATTAAACTCAACCAATTCAAGCAAATTAGGTATCAAATTTTGAGAAAAAAGAAGGTTTAAGCATGCTCTCAATCCCCCAATTGTAACCCCTTATAAGAATTGAAAAGTATAATTGGGGTACTCCAATTACACTCAATTTAGTGTAATTGACTAATTATAATGCTTGCCCAAATACAACACACATGTAATTACAAATAATTATAATCGTCCTGTCTTGTCTCAACCATTCCATGCACACGCATCGATTCCTACTTTCCATTATATAACTAGACTTAAGATGGCAATTTGGATAGTGAATTTTGGATCCTTGATCTAGATTTTGTGAATTCAAATAGGTCCCGTTAGATATCCATTATTCAAATCCACTAATAATCCAAATCCCACTTAGATTTAAGGGTTTAAGGTCTAGGGTTTTGAGATTTGAATTTAAGGTTTCAGTATTTATTTATGATTAATTAATTATGTTTAATTAATTATCTCATTTACTATTTGATCAACTTAATTAGTTAAATTACTTTAAATAAAAATTTAATTAATATTTATAAAACTAAAATAAATATTATAGTATGAATTTATTTCATAATGTAGTACATATTATATTATAAAAAATATACATACACATTTAAGGCATATAACATATCAATTGTTATATATGGGCATGCAAATTATGAATATTATAATTTTTATATTATAGTATGCATTCTTTTATTAATGATATGTAA
This sequence comes from Gossypium raimondii, assembly GCF_025698545.1. Lineage (NCBI taxonomy): Eukaryota > Viridiplantae > Streptophyta > Magnoliopsida > Malvales > Malvaceae > Gossypium > Gossypium raimondii. The sequence goes on from NC_068569.1 coordinate 25,511,927, forward strand.
CCTAAACCTTAACTGTAATTAATTGTTAGGTTATAATACATACAATTAACATTATATAATTAAGGTAGATTATTAATGATTAGTAAGACTAAATACAATTATGTTATTATAATGTAATTTTTATATTAATGATAATTGATACATAAGTTTAAACCCTAAATGTGTAACCAACTTTATGGTAGATTATAATAAATACAATTAATTTTGTATAGTTAGGGTGGATTATTAATGATATATAACCCTATCATACAATGATATTATAATGTACATTTCTATATAATGATATGTAAATTTAAACTATAACGACCTAATTTTCAGTAATATCGGAAATGACAGTTTCAGAACCCCATTTTCGTAATCCGAGTCTGTAAATATTAATATTTAATATTTATGAGGCTAGTATAAAAATATATTAAAGTATGGTCTAGTAATTTTGTCGAATTGCTAGTTAATTGAGATACAATGGCTAAATTGTAAAAATTTAATCGTTATAGATTTTTAAATAGCTAAAGGATCAAAGTGATAAATAGACCATTTTAATGTCACCAAACAGTGGTGGATGACTTTAAAACCTACTAACTTTGGTTACTTTGTAATTAGGCCTTAATTAATTAAAGTTAATTTAAGTATAAATAACAAAATTTAAAGTTATCATTTTTTTTCTTTCTTCTCCACCGAGACCACCAAAGAAAACCTACAAAGCTTCAACATATTCTGCCCTTGATTTGGTAAGCTCAATCTAGTCTCTCTTTTTTTGTATTTTTTTTTTTTGTTTCTGAGGTTGTGTGAGCTTGATTTAGCTAGCCCATGTACTAATTTACAACATTTTTAAAGTTTTTGGAAGTTCCCATTAATAATTTGTTGAAGAAATTGGTGTTAAATTGATAAATTTTAAGCTTAGAAGTGAAAAAGAACTAATTTGTAATGTTTAATTGCTAGTTTTTTAACATAAGGACTAAAGTGCATAAATTTTGAAATTGATGTGAAATTTTAGTAATAATAGATCATAGAGGGTCATAGAAGGGTGTGATTGAGATTGTTTCGAAATTGAAGCTCAAAACTGAAAGATATTGTTATTTCGATTTTAGGGGCTAAATTGAATAAAATAAAAAAAATTAGGGGTATTAAAAAATGAAATTAAATTGGTTCATACATGTTATGAGGTGATATTAAAATGTTTGGTATTGATAAATTGAATTGAATCATTGCATAAATTTGATCAAACTGGGAATAATCGAGGAAAAGCTAAAATTGTTGAGTAGCCCTTGAAGTTAATCTCATTTGTTATTTTTGTCAGGTAAGTTCATATGGTATAATAGTGTTTAATTTGTTGTGTATTGATTTGTGGTTATAAATGTGTTTGGTTGTGAAATGATATAAATGTGAGATTTGGACTCAATTGTAAAGGAATGTAAACATGTGTTAAAAATGCCTGGGTGAACTTAGTAAATGTCAGGATCCAATTGACATGTCAATAGGGTATTGTGCACATGCATACGAATTAATTACAGGAGATTATCAAAATCCAACATTTGTTGTGGACTCGAATATACATGTAACATAGATTTAGCTTGGATTGGTAACCTAATGTCGTTTTAAAGGTTTAGCCTAAACGAGTAACCTGATGTGATAGCCCGAAATAGGGCCTAATCGGAATAGTGGTTTCGTAACCACAAATCTGAAGTGAAATAATTTAATTTTATAAATTTTTATTAATTACTAATTGATTGAAATATTGTGTGAAGATATGGATAGGAAATTTTAATGATTTAGTGCCTAATTGAATTTTTAGGACTAAATTGAGAAAAATGCAAAGTGTGTCTAATTAGTGATTTCTTTCAAGAAGAATTCCGGAAGAAGTATGTGAGTTAGCGTTTCATTTATCAAAAGAGAAAAGAGTTTCTTGAATTGAAACAAGGGCGCATGACGGTAGCCGAATATGAACGTGAATTTGTCAAATTAAGCAAGTATGCCCAAGAGTGTGTATCTAATGAAGCTACGTTGTGCAAAAGGTTTGAAGATGGATTAAACAAGGATATTCGATTGCTAGTGGGAATTCTTGAAATTAAAGAGTTAGTGGTACTAGTTGAAAGAGCTATCAAGGCTGAAGAATTGAGCAAAGAGAAAAGAAAGGTGGAAAGTGAAGCAAGAGATGCCAGAAAAAGATCAATGGGCAAGTCATTTCAGTCTCAAGCAAAGAAGTCTAGAGAAATGAATACTCAATCGAATGCTTCTAGTGTGAATTTTCAAAAAGATCAAGGAAGACAATATTCAAGTTCTAAAGCTCAAGCGACTTCAATGGCAAGTGTAGGTAGTGTTAAACTTACTAGACCGGAATGTCAACACTGTGGTAAACGACATTTGGGAGAATGTTATTTAATCAGCCGAGCATGTTTTAAATGTGGATTTCAAGATCATTTTGTGAAAGATTGTCCAGAAAGGGAAGAGATAGAAAAGTTTCAGAATGTGAGATCGAGCAGTGTGACTATTAGAGGAAGACCACTGAGAAATGTGGGGATTGGAACTAGTGGTAGAGGTATAACAAAAGACACTACTGTAAGATTTGAAGCGAGAGCTTAGGCCATTCGAGCTAGAGAGGAAGCATCTTCCCCTGATGTAATCACTGGTATATTTTCTCTTTACGACACTAATGTTCTTACATTGATTAATCCTGGTACTACTCACTCGTATGTATGCATAAATTTAGTGTCTGATGAGAATTTGTGTGTTGAATTGACTGAGTATGTGGTTAAAGTGTCGAATCCTTTAGGCAAGCATGTGATAGTTGATAAAATATGTAAAAATTGTCCTTTGATGATACAAGGTCAGTGTTTCCCTGCCAACTTAATGTTGTTGCCATTTGATGAATTTGATGTTATTTTGGGAATGGATTGGTTGACATTACATAAGGCCAAGATAGATTGCAGTCAGAAAATTCTTGAGTTGAAGTGTATTAGTGGTACAGTTCTTCGGGTTGAAACAGATAAGTCAAATGTGATGCCAATTGTGATTTCTGCCATGTCTGCTCAGAAATGTTTGAAAAATGGTTGTGAAGCATATCTTGCTTATGTGTTGAATACAAAAGTGTCTGAAACAAAGATCGAATCAGTGCCAGTGGTATGTAAATATTCAGATGTGTTCCCAGAAGAGTTGCCAGGTTTGCCTCCGATTAGAGAAGTAGAGTTTGGTATTGAAGTAATTCCAGGTACTGCTCCAATATCGATTGCTCCCTACAGAATGGCACCAACTGAACTAAAAGAATTAAAAGCGCAATTACAAGAGTTGACAGAAAAAGGATTTGTAAGACCAAGTTATTCTCCGTGGGGTGCTCCCGTGCTATTTGTGAAGAAAAAGGATGGGACATTGAGATTGTGTATTGATTATCGTCAACTTAACAAAGTGACAGTAAAGAATATGTATCCATTGCCCCGAATAGATGACTTGTTTGATCAGTTAAAGGATGCCACAGTGTTTTCCAAAATTAATTTGAGATCCGGATATTACCAATTGAGGGTTAAAGAGTCAGATGTGCCAAAAACTGCTTTCAGAACCCGGTATGGTCACTATGAGTTTCTTGTAATGCCTTTTTGGTCTGTCTAATGCTCTAGCTATTTTTATGGATTTGATGAATTGGATTTTTCGGCCTATTTGGATAAATTTTTGGTGGTGTTTATAGATGATATTCTTATTTATTCCCGAAGTGAAGCTGAGCACGCCGAACATTTAAGAATTGTGCTACAGACTCTGCGAGAAAAGAAATTGTTTGCTAAATTTAGCAAAAGTGAATTTTGGCTTAGTGAAGTTGGATTTTTGGGGCATATTGTCTCGGGAGATGGCATTCGAGTGGATCCGAATAAGATATCGGCAATAGTTGAATGGAAGCCTCCAAGAAATGTATCTGAAGTTAGGAGTTTTCTGGGCTTAGCGGGATATTACCGTCGATTTGTAGAAGGTTTTTCGATGACAGCTTCACCGATGACAAAATTTTTGCAAAAAGATGATAAGTTCGAATGGACCGAGGAGTGTCAACAAAGTTTTGTGAAATTAAAGAAGTGTTTAACTGAGGCACCAGTGTTAGTGCAACCTGAGTCAGGAAAGGAATTTGTTGTTTATAGTGATGCATCATTAAATGGGCTCGGATGTGTATTGATACAAGAAGGAAAAGTGATAGCGTATGCTTCTCGACAATTGAAACCGCATGAACGAAATTATCCTACCCATGATTTAGAGTTGGCTGCTATTGTCTTCGCTTTGAAGATTTGGCGTCATTATTTATATGGTGAGAAATGTCGTGTTTTTACAGATCATAAAAGTTTGAAATATGTTATGACACAAAAAGATCTGAATTTGCGGCAACGAAGATGGTTGGAATTGATGAAAGATTATGAACTTGTGATAGATTATCATCCGGGAAAAGCCAATATAGTTGCTGATGCTTTGAGCAGAAAGTCTCTCTTTGCTTTGAGAGCTTTGAATACGAGATTAACATTGACTGAAGATGGATCATTGTTTACAGAGTTACAAGCTAGACCATTGTTTCTTCAAGAAATTTGTGAGGCTCAAAAAGTGGATAATGAATTGCAAAGAAAAAAGACTCAGTGTGCAATAGACGATAATTCTGATTTTCAGATTGATTCAGATGGATGTTTAATGTTTCGTGACAGAATATGTATTCCGAAAAATGTTGATTTAATTCAGAAAATTTTGGAAGAAGCACATGATAGTAGTTTGGCAGTTCACCCCAGTCGTGTAAAAATGTACAATGATTTGAAGAAATTATATTGGTGGCCGGGTATGAAACGGGATATCTCCGAGTATGTGACAAAGTGTTTTGTGTGCCAACAAGTAAAAGCTGAACACCAAGTACCTTCAGGGTTACTTCAGCCTATTATGGTGCCCGAGTGGAAGTGGGATAGAATTACTATGGATTTTGTTTCCGGATTGTCATTGTCACCGAAAAAGAAATACTCAATTTGGGTAATAGTTGATCGATTGACTAAGTCAGCTCATTTCATTCCTGTACGAATGAGTTTTTCACTTGACAAGTTAGTTGAGTTGTATATTGCTGAGATAGTCCGATTACATGGTGTGCCCTATTATATCTGATAGAGATCCACGGTTTACTTCAAGGTTTTGGAAGAAATTACAAGAGGCATTGGGTACTAAATTGAATTTTAGTACAGCATTTCACCCCCAAACCGATGGACAGTCTGAAAGAGTAATTCAAATACTCGAAGACATGTTGAGATGTTGTGTATTGGAATTTGAAGGTAATTGGGAAAGATATTTACCTTTGGTGGAATTTTCTTATAATAATAGTTATCAATCGAGCATAAAAATGGCACCTTATGAAGCGTTGTATGGACGAAAGTGTCGGACTCCATTATATTGGACTGAACTTAATGAAAATTAGTTACATGGAGTCGATTTAGTAAAGGAAACCGAAGAAAAAGTGAAGATAATCCATGATTGTTTGAAAGCTGCATCGAATCGACAGAAGTCGTATGCGGATTTGAAAAGAAAAGAGATTGAGTTTCAAGTGGGTGATAAAGTATTTTTGAAAGTGTCTCCATGGATGAAAATTCTGAGATTTGGCCGTAAAGCTAAATTAAGTCCAAGATTTATTGGTCCGTATGAAGTGATAGAAAGAATTGGTCCAGTGGCTTATCGATTGTCTTTACCACTGGAATTGGAAAGAATTCATAATGTGTTTCATGTTTCTATGTTGAGGCGATATCGATCAGACCCATCGCATGTGATTTCACCGACTGAAGTGGAAATTCGATCGGAGATGACCTACGAAGAAGAGCCGATTCGAATCTTGGCACGAGAAGTGAAACAGTTGAGAAACAAAGAAATTGCTTTAGTGAAAGTGTTATGGCAACGACATGGGATGGAAGAGGCAACATGGGAAACCGATGAGGCTATGAGGAAACAATATCCCAACTTATTCACTGGTAAGATTTTCGGGGACGAAAATCCCTAAGGGGGGAGAATTGTGATAGCCCAAAATAGGGCCTAATCGGAATAGTGGTTTCGTAACCACAAATCCGAAGTGAAATAATTTAATTTTATAAATTTTTATTAATTACTGATTGATTGAAATATTGTGTGAAGATAGGGATGAGAAATTTTAATGATTTAGTGCCTAATTGAATTTTTAGGACTAAATTGAGAAAAATGCAAAGTGTGTCTAATTAGTGATTAAATGACTTAATTGAATTATTGCATGAAATTGGAAGTGTTTATGTGGCAATTAGACCATAAGTTAGTGTTATGGACACAAAAGGGTAATTCTAGAAAAATATCTAAGTAATGGGTTAAGGGCATTTTTGTCAAAAGTGAATAAAAGACAAAATAAAGTGAAAATAAGTGTCCATCTTCTTCAAAATCAGACGTTTGCTGCCAAAAAAAATTCATGTCACCATAGCTAGGGTTCTTGATCTTCCTAAGCTCAATTGTAAGTGATTTCTTGCCCGCTTTTAATTATTTTCGTATTTTTATGCTTATTGATGCTTGAATTTCATGTTTCTACTATTTAATTTAAATGAAATTAAAGTTTAAAATTGACCCATTCATGATATAATTGTAAATTGATTAGTGATGTTAGATAATGAATGTTTGAAGTGTTAATTACAAGTTTTACTAGATGAATTTCAATGAAAATGTTGAAAAAGGGCTAAATTGTGAAAGATGGTAAAGTGTGCATAAAGTTGTGATTTTGTGAAAATTGAGGGTTGTTATGAGCATGAAATATGATTTAGTGAAGTTTGAAATTTAAAAATTTAGTGAATTTTATTTTTACGAGCTTAGGGACAAAAATGGAATTTTTGAAAAGTTTTGGGGAAAAATGGAAATTTGCCAAAATGTTGTGTATGAATTGTATTTGAATGAAATGTTGATAAAATGTATTAAATTGTGTTAATATAGATCAAGAAAGAAGAAATAGTGGAAGTGATCGGGGAAAAGAGAAAGTTATCGACTAAGGGTCTGTTTGATTGCCAGTAAAATATTTTCCGTAAAATGATTTCGGGAAAATGTTTTACTTTTCTATAAAATGATTTCTTGGAAAATATTTTCGGTGTTTGATTGAATCATGTAAAATATTTTCAATTTGGTTGGCGATTTCCTAGAAATATTTTTGAAAAAATTATTTTTACATATATTGATATATATTAATAAATTTTATATTTTAAATTTTTTACATATATTGCAATGATTTATTTATAATAATACTCAATTATTAAGCCACAATATTAATCGTTATAAATTGAAAAAAATTAATATCAAATAAATTATTTGTAATTGTGTTAAAAACAAGTATTGAATAATTAAAAACAAGTTCTTGGAAAATCGATAAATAGAAGTAATTTTCTACCGGAAATGAAGGAAGGAATGAAGGAGGCGATAGAGAGGAGAGCACGGAAAATGTCTTACGGAAATTGAAAGGGTAAGACATTTTCCCTAAAATGTAACCCATTTTCCCTTGTTTTGGAGTTCATTTTCCAAATGGAAAATATTTTCCGCCAATCAAACGCTGGAAAAATTGGAAATGATTTTCCGGAAAATCAATTCCTTCAATCAAACAGACCCTAAATTACAAAAATAGTCGTTTTGCATCCGAGGTAAGTTACGTGTAAATAATAGTTATATTTTTATAAATTGTGAATTATATTTGATATGTGAATTAATATTGAATGTGGAAGGAAAATTGTTCATGAATTATTCAAGTAATAAAGTGTTAAGTGTAAATTCCCGGTTGAACTTAGGAATAGAAGTGGATACAAGTGACATGTCACTAAAGATCAGTGTTACAGTGTTACAGTGAGTCCCGGGTCTTTGGGTGATCTAGCATGTGTTGCGACACTGACGGCTTGTGTGAGCAGGCCCGTGGACATTTCGGTGTTATTGATCGGTGGTAGCTTGGCTACATTTCATGGTAACCGGCTACATATCGATTATGGCACTTATGTGCTAAATCTCTACGTATCATGTATATTCCAGTGTTCAACGGGATTAATAATGAATTAAAGTGAATATGAAATGAAGTGTGTATGCAGGTACAATTGAAAGAATTGAGCATATGTGATAAATGTTAAGTGTGAAAATGTATATGCAAGTGATTAATTGGTAAGATTGTGCATATGTAAGTGATTGAAATTGCTAATAAATGTTTTGATTAGTTATATGTTAAAAGTGTTAATTATTAAATGAGTAATTATTGTTTACATGTAACTTACTAAGCTATTTATAGCTTACACCTTTCTTTCTTTCCTTTGTTTTATAGTGATTTGAGCTTGTTCAAATTGGGAATCGTCGGAGCTCGTATCACACTATCATAACCATCTCGGTATTATGTGTTTTCAAAATGTTTAAACTATGGCATGTATAGAGTCTTAATCATTTTGAGCATGTTCAAATGATATGGCTAAGATTAGCTATTGAAATAGTTAGTGAAAATTATGTTTTGGTGTTATGTATGTTTAAATGGTAACTAATTCAAAGAAGCAGTTTCTTTGACAGCAGCAGTGACGTGAATGTGAAAAATCACCATAAATAGTATAAATGGAATTAGAGAGTAAATGATATATAGAATTAAATCTTATCAAGCCTATTTTTACATAAAAGAAACGGTGTAGGCAAATAAATTTTATATTTTGAGATAATTGAATTTTAGTATGACAGGGTCAGAATGGTTTTTGAAGTCCCCTGTTCTGACTTTAGAAGATAATTATAAATTTCACAGAAAGAATTATAGGTCATAATTAATATGTCTAGATTCCTTAGTTAGTATATTTTCAAAAGAAACAAACGGTAACCATATATGAATTCTGTACAATGAGATAATTGATTTTTAGTGCCAAGAGGTCAAACCTGTTGAGCTGTAAAACAGGGGATATTTTAATGAATAAACTGTACTAATTGGATAAGTCAAAAATTCTGAAAATTTTATGGTAAGTAGGAATATGAGTCTAGTTTCAGGAAAAATTTACGGATTTAAATTTTGAGTCTCGTAACTTGAGTTATAATTAAATTAGTGACAGTCATGCAGGTGGACAGTTTTGTTGTGAACAGTGAATTTAATTTTAAAAGCAAATTTTTATACTCCGAATTGGTAAGTTAAATTGGATGATATCTCGTACTCGATTCCGGTGACGGTCTCGGGTAAGGGGTGTTACACCTGACATGTATATTTTCAAGTTTTATAAGAAATTAAATGTGTCATTATAAAGTTTTATCCTGGACTAGTAACCTGACACGAATATATATTTAGTTCGGACGAGGAACTGATGTGGTCTAGTACCTGTGTATCCGAGTCTATTTACTAGGTTTCATTGAGCGATGTAGATTATATGAAATCAGAAATTGAAATGACATGGAATGAATTCGGTATTCAAATGATGAACTATTTAATGTTGTGAAAGTAAAGTCTATAGAATATATGTGATTACATTACTCTTAATTGGATTGAGATTTTAAACTTGTTACCTATAGTTACATGAATGGCATGATAAATACATGTGTTATACATGGTTCGATGTTGGTAGTATACTTACCTTATTGATTTTTGTGATATGTTATGTTTAGCCAAACTATGTCGACATTTTGGTAGCTTATTGTATTTGATTGTTTGTCAAGGTAAGTTATTTATTTAATGTCTATGAACTTTCCAAGTATTTAATATGATTATCCCGTTATTTCCCTTTCCTTGTAGATTGCCACTTTGCAGAACATGTCAAGCAGATAACTCAAAAGCTCATACTATCCCATTTTTGTATTGGTAGTTTTTTAATCGTTTTAAAGTTTGGTTTTATGGCATGTACGTAGGTGTTATGTATTTGTTAAGCTTGAATGTTGGTATAGTTTTGAAACTTATCTATTGCATTACTTGACAAGCTTAATGCCTGAATGAATGTGTATGTTTTGGTAAACATATTTGAGGTATGTTTATGACCAATGGAAGGGTTATATTTGGATGTAAATAGGTGTGTTTCAGTAAGTTTTGAATAGATAAATGTTTGGCATTTGGCAAATTGTTTGGATTCTATGTCATGGTATTAAAATGATATGTCTATTGCTTGAATAGGTGATATTGGTACGAGACTGAATTTGGTTAATTGCACTTGTTTGAGTATGAATTTAGGATGTTTTGGTGCTGATGAAATTGGTCAGTTATGCACAGAATGATAGATTTTGGTGGAAACTTGAAATAGATACCAATGTTGTGTTTATGTTAAAAAAGGGACTTACTGGACTGTTTCTGGTATCGCCACACCCTAAATATCATGATACCCACTTGTTATATTTTGAAAACTTTGAAATTTGATCCTCGGGTTGGGAAATCTAGTTATTATCTTTACTATCGTGATACCAAACCTTGGATATCGTGATACCCACCTGGCTTATTTTGGAGTTTAACTATTGCTTTCAATATCATGATACCTAGCTAGGGATATCACGGTGCCCACTTAATACATTTTGAAAATTTTTAGTTTAGTCCAAGTTTGACCCTGAGATGGTTTTGAGCTTTCATAAGCTCAATTAAGGCTCAGATTGGATAGTGTAACATTTAATGTATAATTGATTGTAGTTGCTTCGACAAAAAATGTGGTATCCTGTAGCTTGGTTTCGACAATTGGATCGGGCGGGGGCTGTTACATAAACCTTAAACGTGGAACTAACTTTGTGGTAGATTATAACATATAGAATTTTAATTTGTTTGGAATTCTTATATTTAAGGTGTTAGGTATGTTTAAATTGTTGTGAAATTGTTATATTTAATTTGTTGAATTGTTATTTAACTAATTTTGTTAATTATGAATAAATTTCATTTAAAATTAATTCTTTGTTATTAGAATTTTATAGATTTAGATATCCATCTCTTACCTTGCCATATTAAATTGCATTGTGGTATAATTTTCAAGGTATCGCAGGACCTAAGAGATCGAATGAAAGGGTACATAGATCACATTATGTATCATAAAAGATCAAACATGCACCATTTAGATAACGTGTCAATTAATTACAATCTAATCACATTAATCCTAGGTTATGTAAGGTAATAAATTTCTTTCGATATTATTACTAATTTGACCTAATGTATCATAAAAAGATCAAACATGCACCATTTAGATATCATGTCAATTAATTACAATTTTTTTGATTAAATAATTACTTTTATTGCTTCCCTACATTTATAATGCATGAATAGCATGTTCATGATTTTATTTAAATGAATAAACAACCAAGGCACATAACATCGTTAACAAAATTTTAACAATCTAAGCTAAAAGAATGAATCAATCTAACAACAACAGAATTAAGTTACTTTAATTAAATTAAAAGTAGAAAAATATTTAGCAATCATGTTTATCAATTCAGAACAAAATAAAAGTTAAAAGGGAAAGAAACTAGAAGACGAATCCAGTGTTTTTCTGTAACTCAATTTGTGTTCCTTTTCCTCCTTCCTTCTGCTTTGCTCCTTCACACAATTGCCTTCAAAAATGCCGAATTTTATTGCTCAAAAGAACTTCTGAAATGCTCCTCTAAAACTCTTGTGTTGCTCTCTCAAATGGAAAGTGAAAAGATGAAGAATGAGAGAAGAGATGGTGAGTGAGGGATGAGTGAAATGAGTGAATAGAAATAGGCTATTTATACTTGTAGAGGCTGGCTAATTTTAGCGAATGAGAGCCTTGAAAATCTCTTCTCATATGGTCAACCCTTGCTTTAAGAAAAGTGAGTGGATGGCTTTGAAATTCATACTTGATTCATGGGAGAGAAAGCCTGAAAAGAGAAAGGGAGTTGGATGGTCACATGTAGGAAGTTTGTGGTTGATTTTCAATGTTTTACCAAGTCTTGGGTGGCTGATTTGGGCACCTTTATGGATGGTTGGGCCTTCTCCTCCTTAATAGATGGTTTGGGCTCCTATATCCTTAGCAAGGATCCATTTTGCTAACCCAATTCTTGAACTGGGTCAAGTGAATTTCCAAAGTCCAATAATCCTTTAATTGGGCATCCAAAGTTAACCATCAATCAGGCCTTTGCTGCATGGCGTATGCTGTAGAAATGCTATAGCATTGAGCATCAAAAGGTGAGCTTCAAGACTTTATTTTCCTTCAGTGCATCGATCTCAAAAACTACAAAAATCATGTGTTTTAATATATAAAATGATCAATTTAGAAAATTTATCTTAGTATTATTCAACATGACAAATTTATAACAAAAGCTCCAAAATTTGTTATTAAATACTCAAAATCTGCATGAATAACTAATGAAGATAACTCTATTTTCTAGAGTTATTAGTATCCAAAGAGGCCACTGAGAACAGAAAGCCTAGCAACAAAAATGGTTAAAGTATCTAGAAGGTCTCTGTATTATAGGAACTAGATCAAATTAATATCTCTATTATTAAGTGGATAAATTTAGCCCTATACTATTAAAAGGAATAAAATGATTCCAAATTGTAGCATAGCTGACATTTACTATATAAAAATGGTTTGAAAATATTTATTTATTTATTTATTTGCATTTCAATTCCAAATAATAATTTATTTATAAAACCATAAAAACTTTAAAAATATTAACTCCTAAATAGTAAATGGTAACCCTATTTGAATTTAGGCTTATTTGATTTTTTTAATTATACATGAACTAAATTAATCCATTTAACAGTTAGGGAACTAATTTGATAAGATCCCTATAATAGAGGGACCTTTCAAATACATTCACCCAACAAAAAGTAAAACAAATATTTTTAGGATGAGAGATTGTCTCCCCTTTTATTTGAACAACACCTTGTTTGTATAGAATGGACCCAAATAACTCCTACAGCCACAAACAACAGCAATGTAAGAATCAGTCCAAATACGGAAATTCATAATTATATTATTTGTATCAGCCCAAGAGATGAACCCAGAAACACAAATCTATTATCCCCTCCCTTTTTGGACAAAGATTGATCTTTCAAACTACTTTGATCAAATTAGGTTTTGGCTTGTAAATTGCATGGAACTGTCTTTTGCAGTTCTCTTTTTCAACTTCACATGCTATCCGGATTAGAGCAAGGGACTGTACTCTATGTTTTTTGACATATTGGAAAGATTATATTCTCATATTATCAGATGAGACAGAAGTATCATCCATAATTCCTAGTTCTAGAAACAAAGAAAATAAAGGAAAGGAAAACTCTTGGAAGCTGGCTCCGGAGTCCGTTGACTTGTACACTCCAATAAATTCCAAATATCTCATCTGTGTTTGTGTGGCTAACCATAACCTTAATTTGTTCTCTTATCCATCCATTTCCTTTTTCTTTTCTTCCATTTTTTAACTAAATAACATTAAATTAGTTGAGTATTTATTAACATTTGAGTCCGAATCTCACCAATCTCATTTAGTATCCAATTTGTCTATAAGATAGTAGAGAAATAATTGTATGAAACTGGGATACTGTGTCATTTGTATCTCTTTCCAATAATTTAATGTCATTTCAACATTTTCATCCTAAAAAAAATGAAATCCAACATGATATGCTGAAATTACAATAAATTAGTTAAAATGATACAAATGACATGATATTCCAATTTCATGCCATCATTTCTCTAAACATTCCCTAATTTTCAATACAAAAGTCATCTTTCTAATTATAAGATTTCATTGCAGATGGTTTTCCAACCCTGTTTTTATCTTCTTTTCAATCTCAACACCTAAGGATGGGGATATCATATATTTTAGGCCTAATTATGCTACTCTTGGCATATTTGAAATTCAATTCATTTATTCTTTTGGTTTAATAATTAAAGTCCAATCAATAATATTCTCAAACAAATTTCATTTAATTGAATTATATGATAGTTTTAAAATAAAATAATTTAACCATATAATCGTTGTCGAAACCTTTTTTTCTAAATTGAATTTTTACTTTAAAAAACGAATACGGGAGTCACCACCAATCCTTTTTAATTAGGTGTAATTGAATCACCTCAAGGTTTTATCATTTTAATAAAATGTTAGATTTATTAAAATTATTTTCGGTCTACAAAAATCTAGGAAATGGGTTCAGGAGTCGATTACGTATGAGGAAGGATTAGCACCCTCATAACGCCCAAAACTGGTATCTAATTGATTACTTGATGTCTTAGTATCAAGAATTAAAATTCAAAGAAAATAAGATCCCCTTCTTGCATGATTGCAAATTAAATTGAATTTTATGGAAAGAGCCTCTTATATCGAGTCAATCGAGAAAAGGATCATGTCCCGAAAATAAGATTGCTCATTATTGATTTATTATTTAAATCTCATGTGTTTTTAGTTTTTTTAAAAGAGTTGTTCGGTTATTTAGGTTCAAAGAGAAAGTCGAACCCCGTAAGTTAGGGCACAACTTCTCGAATCTCTAAATAAAGAACGCTGCCTCGATTTTAAAATTTTTCTTTTTTATGCATCGAGTAAAAATGAATGTAACGTTTAAAGTGATGTGCATTTAACTTATTTGGGCATAGTATGAAAATGGACAAATATATTTAAACTTGATACATGTTATAGTGATAGCAAAATAATATAAAATAGTCATGTGGGTAAAACATCTATATTAAAATGATAAATGATAAATAAAAGCATAAATACCATAATAATAATGCAACCATAATAATAAATAAAATATTAATTCACAATACTAACAATAATCATATTATTATCATAATACCAAAATAAATAAATAAAAATATGTAATAACCACCTAAAAATGCATTAAAAATCAACAGAATATAAACCACATAAATTTTAAGTGCTAAAATAAATAAATAACAGTAATTAAAGGTGTGAAATTAAATAAATGGATGATTAAATTGAAATATAGATGAAATTTAAAGTATGGATTATATAAAATAAATAAATCAATAAGGCAAAATAAAGGACTAAAATAGAACACGCAAAAAGGAACATGAACCAAATGGGAAATTATTCCCAACCCTAGTAAACACGCAATGACCAGATGACCAAAATAATAAAAAAAAATCCAAAATTAAGTGGTATAATTTTTAAAAAGGAAAAAGACCAGAAGTAGGACTATATTGAAAAATGCCTAAAAGGCGAAAGGACTAAGGTAGCAATTAGACCCTTCCCACAAAAACACGTGGATCCTACGGGATCCGGGTCAGGTCGGCGGGTCAAGCTTTGAAACAGCGCCATTTTGGGACTCCTGAAACCTGGCCAAAACGACGATGTTTGGTGATGCCTATAAATGTCAAAAAATTTTTTTTTTAAAATCATTTCTATTCAGTTTAAAAAAAAACTTAAACTTTCTCTCCTTTTTTTTAAGGGCGTCTCCCTGTCCGGGCAGAGGGCCCCCGGCACTCTGCTATGGCCACGGTCATCAACGACGACAGTCGTCACCTCCGGTGGCCGGAGTCGGAAAAAAATGCTCATTTTAGCCCTCTTGACCCTGATTTGAAGGCAATGCCTTCTAAAAAAAATAGAAAACCTTTCACGCCCAGTTCTGTCGAAGCCCAGGCCAAACCTTAATAGGTTCTGGGGTTTTCGGTGTCGGAGAAGACCTCTGATGACGGAGGGAAGCGAAGCAACACAGGTAAAAAAAAACTTTATTTATTTTTATACTTCTCGAATACTGTTCGAAATAAAAAATAAAAAAAGGATCACCTTCTTTTTTTTCTTTTAACGTTTTTGTTCTTTGTATTGATTTTCTTCTTAAACAGATACATGTGTTGTTATGGATTTTATAACCGAATATATTACATTTTTATTTTCCCTATTTTTTTGCTATTTTTGTTGCTCTTTCTGTCTCTTTTGTTCTTGCAAGTCGCGATGATAGTCAACGATGATAGGGAGTCACACCCTTGCCATTTCGGTGAAACAATGGTAGGGGAGGCAGTCCTCGGGCGACGCATCCGCTGACATGGCCAGGAGTAGCGACACATAGGGGATCTAGGGTTTTTTAGTTTCTGAAAAAAATTTTAAGTTGTGGGCTTTGACTTGTGTAACATTGGGTTTGAGTTTTGTAAATGGACTTTGCTATTGGGCTTTATTATTATTATTTATTTATTTTTATCTGTTTGTCTGGGCCGGATAGAATAGGGCAATTACAATCACCATTAGATGTGTAGAATGTCTAATAAACAAATAAAAATGATGAATATCGAATTGTAAAATTGTTGAACGCTTCAAAATAAATTTACTTTTTACATTATTTTAATGTGACTTTAAATAGTTTTCACGATTTTATGAATTGAAATTCAATATACTAAACAAATTTCCAAGAGGTTTAAATATATGGAAAAGTAGAATTATGATGTCCAAGGAAATTTAATGGAAAAAAGGTTGAGAGGTACGTTTTGAAATGAGTTCAAACAAAAAAAAATTAAGCTAAGCTTTCCACGTGTTGTTTTTTTTTTCTTTCTTTGGGTTCAAATTTGCACAATGTTTTGAGTATTTCTGGTTGAGTGCAGGCCATATTTATCAAATTATCAAATGATATTTCCAAGCTTCCAATCTATAGCGAAGAGACGTCAGCTCGCTTTTGTCATTATCAATGTGAAAGGGTTTGAATTTTCTATATTACCCTTCTCACTCCATCCCAACTTCCTTACAATTTCCTTTCATTTGCTTCTCCCCTTCCTCCATCTACTTTTCTCTTTAAATCTTATCTCTTCTTCTCCTGTTCACCTATATTTATAAGAGTAAGCAAAGCAGAACAGGTGAAGAGGTGTCTACCTAAATTTTGGGTTTTTTAGATTTTTCTAAATAATAATAATTATGGGAAGTGTGTCATCTTGGCCTGAAGGAGTACCGACAAGCAACAAGGAAAGGGTGATAAAAGAACTTGTTAATGGTCAAGAGTGTGCTAAACAGCTTCAGATCCTTCTTCACAATTGGTGTGAAAAAAATGGGCGTCTCTCCGCTGAGGAACTTGTGCACAAGATCTTCGCATCTTTCGACCACGCACTTTCTTTGCTGACTTCTGTTGAATCTGCCGAGGATTCTCAGAATCAGGCAACTTCCTACCATGATTCCCCGTGTTGCAATGGCAGGTCTGAAGATTCCACTAACAGCAGGAAGAAACTTCCTTCTAAGGAAAAGAGAGGATGTTACAAGAGAAGGTAACTAAAACACACACACACAACATGTTAATTGGATGTTCATACATAGATTCTGATGTTAATGGGATGTTTTTGCTTGCAGGAGAGATGAACATGCACGGACAGTAGTTTCTTCAACCGTGGAAGATGGTCATGCATGGAGGAAATATGGACAAAAGCAGATCCTTAATTCTAAGCACCCAAGGTATATTATTCATTTTGCAATTTATCCCAAAAAAAATCTTAAACCCACTATGGCAAGTGCTTAAGTGCTTCAATTATCATGAACAGGAGTTACTTTAGGTGCACTCGTAAGTACGATCAAGGTTGTAAGGCCACTAAACAAGTCCAAAGACTGGAAGATGCTGGCTCCCAAATGTTTCAGACCACTTACATTGGAACCCATACCTGCAGACCAGACTCATTCAAGGCTCCCCAAATCATCATAGATTCTGAACCTCGGGAATCTTACAACAAGTTCAGTTATGGCAGCAGCAACCCCAAAATCCCAACCAAAAAGCTGCATGAAATCACTCCACCTGTAAAGCAGGAAACCAAGGAAGAAACACCAACAACAAGTGGTCTTACAGACATGGATTCTGTTGTGATGTGGAAAGACATAATAGGTGCTGAATACGGGGATGTGGTTTCTAACGTGTATACAAGCACTGAAATCACTTCCCAGAATTTGGAACTGGACCTTGTAATGAAGCCTGTAGAGTTCGAAGACGATTTTCAGTTTGATGAAAGTGAGTTGGTCTAGTCATCATCATATTAACTGTATCTACGATAGTTTGTGATCTGTAATGTGGAATAATAATAATAATAACCATTGAAATCTTCTCCAGGTGTGGAAACCTGTTTTCCTTCGAATTATAGGAGGTACTTGCTAGTCATCATCGTATTGTCCACCGTAATAAATGCATTCGTGGAATTTTTCTTGATTTATTAATGTGAAGCAATAATATCATGGCATCTTTCCAGGAAAAATTGCAGAAGCTTGGCTCGTCTTTGTTATTACTATTATATATCTACAAGATGGGTCCCACCCCCTGCACAAATATGAACTTTCAAACTTCTTGTGGAAAAGAATGTGGGGATGACAATTAAAACAAAACAGCACCGAGGATTACATCTAAAGTAAAAGTAAATAAATTTAGATTTTGATAATTCGAAATTATAAAATATCGTTAGATTATTTAAAAAATTTTATTTAAAATATTGGGATGTTAAGATTTTTTTAAAAGTTTAGCTAGTAAGTTCTAAGCAACTATTCAACAATCGATATGATGGATCAGCAACCATTGATAAGTAGAAGAACATACCTTAAATTCAAGTTGATTTGACTGGAAGATTAGAGAAGAAAGAGATTCATGACATTCAAAGTTGTTTTATAAAAAACATTTGAATTGTAGAAGAGAAAAGGAAGAAGCGCTTTTAATTGGTGCAGACGGTGCGAATGAAGAAGCTCATACAGTAATGATTTTAACAACTTAGTAACTTAAATGAAAACTTTTAAATATTTTAATAACTATTTTGTAATTTTTTAAAATTGATGACCAAAACATAAACTAACTAATAATTTAATGAATAGTTTACCTTAATTGAGAATTAGATACTAATATTTTGTAAAATCAACTGAAGATGTAAAGCTGGGGAGGATTTAGAATAGAACAAGGTTGCAGAATTTTGGTGCACAAACTTGGGGAAAGGGGCATTGAAACAAACTAAAGGTAGGAAAAAGAAAATTATGTAAAGGTTATGAGTCATGAAAGCGACAAATCATCCAATAGAAGCACTCAAATGTTACATCTTGATTACGATTGTTTGTTGACATCATTTTTTTTTGAAAATGGAGTCGACTTGAATTTTAAAAAGGAAAACGAATACGAAGTCGCCACCAATCTTTTTTTTATAAGGTGTGATCGGATCACCTCATAACAAATCATTTTAATAAAAATTTAGATTTACTAAAACGATAATTTTTGGTCTTATAAAATCCGAAAAGCAGTTAAGGAGTTGATTCACATACGAGGAAGGATTGGCACCCTCGACACGCCCAAAATTGGTACCTTGTTGATTAATTAGTGTCTTAATATAAAAAATGTGCAAAGATTTTAAAATACGATCCTTGTATTTAAAAAAACTTGTATAAATCAAATTACCCATTAAGACCCTCTCATTTCGGAGAGATAAAATGTTATACCCAATGAGTTAGGGCATGATATTTCACCTCCTCAAAAATGAGCTTGTCCAAAAAACTCGTGTAATAAAATTTAAAAGGATATTCAATTGTTTAAGTCAGATGAAGAAATCGCAGCACAATACGTTAGGGCACAATTTCTCAAAATTCTTAAACATTGAATATTGCCTTTATTATTTTTTAGAAAAATCCTCATCTCGAGAAAACAACATGTCACATCCAATGCGTTAGGACACAACGTATTGAATTCCCGATAATGAGCTTTTTATTTATGTTTTTTGATTAAAGAGCATTCTTGATTATTTAGATTCAACGAAGAAAATTGGAACTCAATACGTTAGGGCTCAATCCTCTCGAAGATCTCAAATACCGAGTATTGCCTTTATTTTCAAAATTTTCTCTTTTTATGAATTCGGGTAAAAAAATTGATGTAATGTTAAATTTGATGTACTAAATGCCGCATTGATAAATGACAATTATGGATACGACAATGTGAGTATAAATAATACGAGCAATAGCAACAAAATAAAATAAATAAAAGGACAAATCAATATCATGCAAAATAACAAATATATAAGCAAATAAAATTAAAACATTCTTTTAAAATAATAATAATAACGTAAATAAATAATTGAATAAAGAAAATGAATAAAATTATAAAAACATAAAAAGATATATGAGTATGTATATATATGTATATTAAAATTATAAAGTATAAAAAGTATATATATGAGTATGTATTAATGTGTTTATGAAGATGAAAATACATACATAGATATATATATAGATATGTAAACAAATTATAAAATATGTATAAAAAATATATGAGTACGTATATGTACATATATAAGTTATAAAAATATGAATGTATCTATGTATATATAGATTATAAAATGCACGTATGTATATATGTATATATAGATTATAAAAAATATACGTATGTATATATGTATATATAAATTACAATGTATAAAAATATATAAATAAGTATATATAAATCAAAGATACGCATATATATGTATATAATTAAGTCTAAAATTAAAAAGGTATAAATAATAATAAACATGATGATAGCAATAACAATATTAAAAACAATGATAGTAAAAATAATGATAACATTATTGAAATTAATTAGTTTCATAGCAAAAATATAACAAAAAAATGACTAATTTGAACTGGAAACAGAGCTTTGGGGGCAAATCAACAAATAAAATAACAGAAGGGACCTTCATGAACGCGCGCATAATATGGAGGGACTAAAAGAGAAAATTTCCCTTCGCCCCCAAACGACGTCGTTCCAGAAAGGACGAAGTTGAAATCGTAGTAAAATTATGGGGTAAAATTAAAAATTTTAAAAAATACTTAATTGAAAACATTAAAAAGCGGAAGGGATGAAAGCGAAATTATCCCTTCCGCTTAAAAAACACGAGGATCCTACCTGGGTCGGGTCAGTTTCGGGTCGGCCTCCCCAAAACGACGCCCTTTTAGCGCCTGGGGAGGCCAAGTGAAACGGCGTCGTTTCACTAGGCTATTTAAGCCAAAAAACCTTCAAAAATTTTCATTTTTTTCTTCTTTAACGAAAAAACTAAAGAAATGCTCTCACCCCCATTTTTTCTCCGGGCACCGGCCCAAAATCTGGAAAAGGGGCCACCGTGTCAGCCGCCGGTCACCGGCGACGGTGCCGCCGTATGCGGTGGCCAGAAAGGAGGAAAACCTCTGACCTGATCTTTTTAAACCCCCTAAACCCAAATCTAGGTTCAAAATCCCCAAAATATTAACAAAAGCCCCGAAAAACTCAAGAAACCTTTCGATTTCCGGCCACCTATCCTCGGATGTGGCTCCCTCGGTTGTCCCGACGGCGTTAAAAACCCGAACACAGGTGAGTTTCCTCCCTTTTTCTTTTTATTTTATTTCCGTATGTAAAAAAATAAATAAAATAAAATAAAAGTAGACTACAAAACGAAGCAAAAACTAAAATGACAATAGATATAAACCTTTGGGATTTTTCAATTGATTTTTGTTCTCTTAGTATTCGATTGTCCGTGTGTAAAAATTACATGGTTAATGCGGCCTTTTATAACTGATTTACATGCTGTTTGTGTTTGCTTTTGCTTTTGCTTTTGCTTCCGTATCTGTCTCCTTTGTACCCTGTTTGCAGATTTTGACAAGGTCAACGGGCATTGGAGGGATAACCCTGACCATTTTGGTGTAATGTCACGATGCTGTCATGCTTGAACGAAAGTCTTGCCGCAAAGGCACGAAAGGGAAGTGCGGCGCACATGGAACACTAGGGCAATTAGGTTGTGGGCTGAATTGGGTTAGGGTTTTGTTATCTTGGATCGTACTAGGCCTGGCATGTAATTGGTGTTTGTTATTTGAGTTTCAGGCCGAGTATCTGGACTTTATTATTTTTTTATCTATTTTGGGCCTTTAGACCCAGGTCAAAATTGACCTGTTACAACGTTAATTCTTAATGTTGAGCAAAAGGGACAAATCAATGAAGACAATGTTGTTTAGATTGCTGAGAATATCGATGTTGGCTTTAAGGATCTTAGCTAGTTTCTTCCATAAATTTCTTTATCTCCATTACCAATCTTTTGTTTAATCTTATTAAAATTGAAAAAGATAATCTCATCATTTAAATTTATTGAAATTTAGTCCGCATATTCTATAAAAGTTGAAAAGTTAGTCCATTGTTAATAAACACAAACTTGAATTGTTGATTTTTGTTAACTTATTGCGGATATAAATTATTAAACAGCTTGGTTTTTTTTGTAAAATAGAAAAATAAAATTTAAAATTAGACCCTTGATTATTAGGTTTCCTAACTTGAACTCCCGAGCTGAAATCAACAATTGATTGCACCCATTAATGCACCGGAATGTTGTCAGGGTTTTAGCTTGAATTCAATGTCAAAAATGGTGGCTAATTTATGCACCAATTTCAGAAAGAATTATTGTTCTTTTACAAATTGTCAAAGTAAATTGCTTAAAGCCATGAGACATACCATTTTTCAGAGTGAATTAGTTAGTGGTGGTTAATTTGACATCAATGGTTTAACAGTTTTTGGGTATTTTTCGGATGCCACTAGTAAGTTTTTTGAATTATGTTTAGAGTGTTAAAACACTTGTAGTTTTCACCGTTTTATTATAATGAATTTTTTTTTGTTACTGTTTATAGAGGTACTTTAAAGTTAAACCACGAAAATATTTTTGTCTCCTAATTTATTTATTTATTTTTTGCATATTATTTCTTGTGGTATATGTCTTATTCATTCTCAATAAATTAAGTTGTGGTTGTATTGACATACTTAGTCCAATCCATTCCAAACAAATTGATATCAAAGCTCTGTTTCAACTGCTTTTGTAGTCTTTGCAAAGTGGTTATGCTTGTGATCTTTTTTTGTTACTTCTGTTGTTACTTAAAATGTTGATATCGCTGCAAGTGTATTATCGACTAAATACGTAGTCGAGAAATTGACCAGTAAAAATAGTTTCGTATGCATCAAGATGCAGGCAATGTTGGTTCAACAAGGATTGCTTAAGATGTTTGGTAGAGACAATTACCAAACACGCTTTCGCAAGAGCAAAAAGACGAGAAACTGAAGAAAGCACACAATGATATTCTATTATGCCTAAGCGATGAAGTATTACGAGAGGTAGCCGAAGAGACCGTTGCATCTGGTTTGTGGCTCCAATTAGAAAGCAAATACATGACGAAGTTATTGACAAACTATGTCTACCTGAACAACATCGTTACATCTTAAAGATGGAGGAAGGTATGCCTATTTCAAACACTTTGACACTTTCAACTCTATTATTATGGATCTCAATGATATCAATATTAAAATCGACGATGAAGATCAAGCATTGATTGTTTTGTGTTCTTTACCTTGCCCATATAAGAACTTCATTGACACTAAGTTGTATAGTCATGATGATGTTTCTCTTGAGGAGGTGAAAAATGCCTTATGCTCTAATGAGTTGAGAAAGAAATTCATTTGTAAGGTAGGTGAACACAATCAAGGTTATGGTTTGATTGCTCGAGGGAGATCCAAATCAAGAGGAGGACAATCAAGCAAAACTCATCCCAGATCGTAGTTCAAGAAAAGAATATAATGTTATTACTATAAGAAGTTTGGGAACATAAAGAAAGATTGTCCACAAATGAATGATAAAGCATAATTGCTTGAGTAGTAGAATGGTTGTGCAAATGTGATTGATGTAGAAACTTCAAATGATGTCGGGTTTACTTTGGCAGTATCCGATTCTTGCACTGGTAAGAGGCGAATTCTTGATATGGCTGCTACATTTTACATTAACACCTTCAAAGATTTCTTTCAACATATAAGAGGTGTTCTAGTTTAGTGCTAATGAGAGATGACCTCGCATGCTAAGTTGTGGGGATTGGCACAATTCATATAAATTTGTTTGACGGCATTTCAAAACCTTGTCAAATGTTCCATACATTCCAGAAATAAAGAAACACTTGATTTCCTTTAAGTACTTTGGACAAAAAAAGGCTTTAGATACTCCAGTGAAGGTGAAGTGCTGAAAGTATTCTCGGGCGCTATGGTTGTAATGCATGAGCATTTAGAGTGGGGCCTTTACGCTTTGGATGGTTCAATGGCTATGGAGCTGCATCAGTGTCATCATCAACTGATCTAGATTCTAACATCACTAAATTATGACATATACGACTTGGGCATATGAATGATAGAAATCGATATCTCTTAACCGATCAATTTGTGAAGTACTTTTATTTCTATATTACTGTAATATTAAACTATTAAAGAATCCTCCATTATTATTGTATTTTGAGCACATGTACTTTTTATCTAAATAGAGGGGCAACCATTATGGTACAAATGGAAATTCAAATTCAGAAAAATCTGTGAAAAACTGACAAATGGGACGTGCTATAGATTTTAGTCACAACAGTGAGTGGCAAAGTCAATTTAAATTTCCGTCGACCTGTTACAAAATTCCACAAGAGGTCGAAGCCCATCAGAAATGTCCTGGCCCAGTTTTGCCTTCATTAAGTTTGGAGAATGGAGAAATGAAGGATGATGCGGCAGAGCATGGTGAAACCGCGAAGCACAGAATCTAACCTCTTTGAACATCGACTGAATGTACTAACTGAAGAATTATATAATAGGGTTCTATTTTTATTTTATTATTTTAAATAACAATAATAAAAGAAAATATTGGCAGATCGAATCGAATTGGAAGTTGGAACCTCCTCCTTCTTCTTCATCTTTTTGTCCATCTCTCTATTCACAGATCATCGAAGAAAAAAGATGTTGAAATTCCTGAAAGGAGTGGTAGGCGGATCTGGAGCAGGGCTCAAGGATCTACCTTACAACATTGGAGATCCTTACCCTTCTGCTTGGGGCTCTTGGTCTCACTTTCGCGGCACCTCCAAGGCACTACTACTTCCCCACTATTTCCATCCCTTTTTAATCTCTTCCTTCAGCTCTCATAAACCTTTCGATCTCTTTCTTTTCTTTCTTTAATCTTTTCAGGACGATGGATCTCCGGTTTCTATATTTTCTCTTTCCGGAAGTAATCCGCAGGACGGCCATTTAGCTGCTGGTCGAAATGGTGTCAAGCGTCTTCGAACTGTAACTACTTCATCTTGCTCCTTGCCTTTCTATTCCAATTGCTTCCTCTGTGTTCTGTCTCGTTATGGCTTTTGCTAGAATAACCCAATCTCTAGAATTGCATATTACTGTTAATTTCCTATACTTGTTTCCTGTACAACTCAATTCCTGCGTGTTCTGATCCGAAAAGATTAGATATTTACTTGTTATTTCTTCAGAACTTATTTTCTTTCTGTGTGAAAGATACCCTTTTTGCTTCTTTTCTTTCTCTTGCGTTTTAGAAGATGAAACTGGAGTCTCAATTGTGTTTGTATAGTCTCTAGATTCTGAACTTCGGAATGAGTTTCTCTGCTTCTTTTTGCAGGTGAGGCATCCGAATATCTTGTCATTTCTTCATAGTACTGAGGTTGAATCTTTTGATGGTTCTAGTTCGAAAGTTACAATCTATATTGTCACGGAGCCTGTTATGCCATTATCAGAGAAGATCAAGGAACTCGGTTTAGAAGGTACACAAAGGTATATTCTCTTAACTGTGCTAAGTCTCTTGCTTGTGTTTGTTATTTTGCTTTTCCTGATTCCCAGAATGAATATACATTTAGTTTCTTATATTGGAATTAAATTATGCTTTATTGGAAATTTTATTTTGCCATCATACATAGAATATGATGAACTTAATTTGTTGTTTAAAGCCATAATAATTTTAGATTGTGATTTCTTTTGTTGGTAGGGATGAATATTATGCTTGGGGGCTCCACCAAATTGCTAAAGCTGTGAGCTTTTTAAATAACGACTGCAAACTTGTAAGTATTTGGAACTCTTCCAATTACATCTTTATTCATTGAAATTCTAAAAATTTGTAGTCATGCAAAAACCTGTTTGCCAAGGTAATTAAAGGATTTTCTTCTTGTACTTGAATTAGTCATGATTGAGTGAGAGCGATTAGCAGTTCTTATCTTAGGGGAATTGCACTACATTCAATTGAATGCATGTTAATTACTAAATGTGATTCTGCGATTTCTTTATTTTTAACCCACTGTTATCTCTTTCAAGATCACTCTTTTCACTAGCTTTGGATGGTACAGGTTCATGGCAATGTTTGCTTGTCAAGTGTTGTTGTAACGCAGACCTTGGACTGGAAGCTATATGCTTTTGATGTTCTATCAGAATATGATGGGGCCAATGCAACTGCTACAGGACCGATGCTGGTAATGCTTGTGTTTGGATGTGAGCAAGTGTTTTCAACTATTTTGAATCTCATTATAACGTATATACTATTTAATCTTCAAATCCAAGTAGGTATTTATGGAATGAAGTCTACATATTTTCTTAAAGAAGAGCAAGGTTATTTTTTTCTGAATGGATCATTAGAGATGCAACCCATAAAGTAACTGAGAGGCCATATAAATGAAGTTGTTTCTCATTCAATTTTGACATTGGAATTAACTTTCCATATTAAATTCAGGATCCTTTCAATCTATGTATTTTTCTGCATCTAATTACATAGGTGAAATGCTTTATTCAATTGTTGTATAATTTTTTATCATGCATTTTCTATATTATATATTTTCATTTTTCCATCATATGCTACTATGCTATGGAATCCTTTCTGCAGACCATCTCTCTTTCTTTGTCTTCTCTCTCATCTTTTTAGGATTCTCAAGATCAACTTTTCATTCTTTGTTGTCAAGATTGCCTGTGGATAATTGAATTTAATCCGTTGTTTCCATCAGCAATATGAATGGCTTGTTGGATCGCAATACAAGCCAACAGAGCTGGCAAAGTGCGACTGGGCCACAATCAGAAAATCTCCACCATGGGCTATTGATTCTTGGGGTTTGGGTAAGTTTGCAATTTTTTCTTTTGATATACTGGTGTAATAAGTTAGGTAGGTTGATGAGTAAACAGCTAATTTGTGCTAATTCTTTGAGCATCCAGTTCTTTTCACATTGATCTTTTAGGTGTTTTTACATCATGAAGTTTCATCAGGACAAGAGTGTGTTTCCTTGCATGGGTTTGGAGTTGATACTGACTATTTTTCATCTCTGTTAGATGCTAGTGTTGACTGAGAGTGATGCAGGAGTAGAGAGTACATAGCTTTTGATGTTCATTTGGCTATGCTTCTAGTGGGCATTCATTTGTTTGAGCTTATAAGTTTAGATTTGTTTCAAAATTTGAAAAACCTTCTCAGCTGTTGTTTATGCGCTCTGTGTGTTACAATGACATTCAGAAAAATTGTATTGACTTATGCATGTATCTAAAGCAGACTAGTGAAATGAAAGATAACAACCATGACATATCTGTGATTTGGTTCACTTTCAGTTCTTTATCTGATATTTTTGTTTCTTTCTTTTTCCTGTCTGATCTGCTAGCAATATGAACAATTTTTTTAAAAAATTTGGTAGGATGTCTTATTTACGAGATTTTCTCTGGCATGAAGTTGGGAAAAACTGAGGAGCTGCGCAACACTGCCTCTATTCCAAAGGTTTGTAGTTACATTACTATTGCTATTCGAAATGAGTGTAGCGTATTTCAAATTTATAGTTATTATTGGTGGTCGCATTCCTCAGTTAGCAATAGCACTTATATGTGCTTTTGCTTTGATCCTTTGCAAGGTTCGTTTTAGTACTTATCTACCTAATTTCTTGTCTCTCAGTCTCTGCTTCCAGATTATCAGCGGCTCTTGAGCTCCATGCCTTCTCGCAGGTTGAATACATCAAAGCTTATAGAAAATAGTGGTAAGTGCCCTTTGCTTTGTGTCCTTGTAGTTTTGCCAAAAGGGTGAGACATCCAGCAAAGCAGTCTGCTTTATAAGCTTGAGATTTTTATCTTCAATCTTGGACCAACTAACCTAATTAATGACCTCTTTGGAGTGGCACGGACCACATAGTAAATTAGTCAAGCTGTTTTCGTGGATATGTTGTCTTCATTCTATTATTTCTTGGTTGTGGACTCTATATTTTAGGATCAATTCTACCTCTGAACAACAGTTGAAACATTTTATGTACATATAGTCCTTTTTGTTTGGTTATTACTACTTTATGGGAAGCATTGGGAGATTAAAGAGGAAAATAGTTCTGAACTCATCCCCTATTGGGGGATGATTTGAGATGATGAAGAGAGATGGTACACTCTTGTAATTTCTTGAAAGTGAAGTTATGCTGAAAGCTTTAGGCTTAGAAACAGCAATCTCACTGTTCCTCGTAATTGTAATAAATTTTCCTTTATCAGAAGGTTTGATCTGGAACTCTCTGTTCTATATGGTGCTTCTCTTTGGTTCTTCTGAAGTCTGCTTTGTGAAATTGATGCCTTTTGTGTGTGATCTTTTTGCATATGTTTCCACCCATGGTGCATTTGTTTTGAAAATTCCTTCTTCTCCATCAAGTTTTTGCTTTCGGCTAATACCACATTCTAAAATACTTTTATTGCCAGAATATTTCCAAAATAAGTTGGTGGACACCATACATTTCATGGAAATTCTTAGTTTGAAAGACAGTGTTGAGAAGGATACTTTCTTTCGTAAGCTTCCTAATTTAGCAGAGCAGCTTCCTCGCCCAATTGTGTTGAAGAAGGTGCAACCTTTGGAACTTAAGTGTGATAAGTTAACTAAGACAAATCATCCATGGTTTCAACAGCCAATTTATGATTTCATAACTTGCTTTGCAGTTACTTCCTTTGTTAGCCTCTGCCCTTGAATTTGGTTCAGCTGCTGCCCCTGCTTTGACTGCACTGTTGAAAATGGGTTCTTGGCTTTCTGCTGAAGAATTTAGTCTGAAGGTCATACAACTGTTTATTTCTTGTTTACTTTAGACATATGATTTTATGTTTGATTTAAATATAAAATCCAACTCTGTTTAAACATGTAATTTCTGCTCTATTACTTTTGGCTGACTGGATAATATCTTGGCTTCTCTGGTGTAGGTACTGCCTACAATTGTGAAGCTCTTTGCTTCTAATGACCGAGCTGTCCGAGTTGCTCTTCTACAGCATATTGATCAATTCGGTGAATCTTTATCTGCTCAAGTTGTTGATGAGCAAGTATGCAATCCATGGCACATATGTTACTCCCTCATTCGAGCAGATTTTAGTTGCTTATTTCAAACTCCTGATAATATTGCAAATTAATAACTGTTGGTTTAAAATTTTACAACTAGGTCTACCCCCATGTTGCTACTGGATTTGCAGACACGTCTGCGTTTCTCCGAGAATTGACTCTCAAGTCCATGCTTATATTGGCTCCTAAGGTATGTTCAAATCCATCCAGCTGAGCCTTGAAAGCAGGGAATTCTACTTTGGCTCATCATCTATCTCTTAGTCATTTCTCTTTGAAGAGAGTATAATGTTACCAGTCATGTTGGTGACTTATTCAAGTTACTTTGCTAATCTTACAAGCTTGAAATGTTCGAGGAACCAGTAAAATTTATAAACTTTTCTTTACTTGACTTTAGTCAAAAGATGTTGGAACTAGGAGACAATGTAAAGATGGATTTCATTAACTAATTGTGATCCATTGAGTTTGGGAACATATTCCCTAGCGACCACTGCTAAATGTTAGGATCTTCAGATGGGTACCAATAAGATAAATTGAGTTTGGGAACATATTCCCTGTTATATGCCAATCGTCTTAGGTTTTGTGTAAGTTCTTGTGTGTGAAGTTCAATTGCTTGTTATGTTGTTTCAAGTACAATGGAGGAGGAAGAAGTACTGAAAAAAGGAAAAAGAAAATCAACGAACTCGAGTTTGAGTTTGTTATGAGCTTGTGATTTTAATTTCCGTGCTGCTATATTATCTCCATGATCTTACAATCTTGCTTCGTTGTATATTTTCTTTAAGCTTCGTGATATATTACTATTTTTATGTAAAAATGTTATTTGAGTCTGTTCTAAGTTTTGCTGTCTCATCTCCATTGCAGCTTTCACAACGTACTTTGTCAGGCTCATTACTGAAGTATCTTTCCAAGTTACAGGTGTGCATCATATTGTGTTGTAGTATTATTCTATGTTCTTTTTCTGGTTAGTTTATATGAGTTTCATCGCCATCATTTTGCAAGGGAAATATTAGAAAAACAGAACAACCACAAGTTTCTTTTTTTATAACCTTAGACCTGCATGACCAGTTTATAATAAAATCATTATTATATTTACATCAAGTTGAACCTGCAAATTCATAAATTATAATAAACTGTTAATTTATTGCACATCTAACTAAAGATTATACTAAATTTATTTTGCAAATTTTAATTTTATGGATTTAAATATCATTTTGATTAAATTATTTTCTTCATATATTTCTGATAGTTAATAACAAAGGAATGTTTTGTTGTCTATAACACTTATCTAGATTGCGTTGAAAATATTAAAGAAAAGAAATAGGTATGGGTCCAACACCCAACTGCCATGCATTGGTTTGGTTTGCACCTAACAAACAGAAGGCCATGCCATGGTGGAGATTGTCTTAATTGACAGTGAAGTATATTATCTAACTGGATAAAAAGGTTAACTGGGTTCAGCTTAAAATATTAGTGTTGGAGTTGTGTCTAATTTCCCATATGAAAATCACCAATAGATTACTATTATGAGAATGGTAAGTTTCTCTTTTAATTTGTTTGATGATTTTTTCTGTTTTAAAGTCATGTTCTTATGTACGTTTTGGCAATGTTGTGCAGGTTGATGAAGAACCTGCAATTAGAACAAATACCACCATATTATTGGGAAACATTGCAAGCTACCTAAATGAAGGGGTTAGTTGATTCTTGGCTAATCGTTCTTGAATATTTTAAATTACCTGCTCCTTGTTAAAGTTCAATTAATTGTGTCCCGTTAAAAATTGTCATATATTGCTCCAAAATTGTAGACACGGAAGAGAGTTTTGATCAATGCATTTACGGTCCGTGCATTGCGTGATACTTTCTCTCCTGCCCGAGGAGCAGGTATACATGTTTATGGCTAGTTTCTGATACTCTTGGTTTTTTAAATGTGCTTTCTTAGATTTTTAAAGCATTCGTGTTCTTGTTTTTATGTTGTCATCAAACTAACATGAAATTATGTTGTGGCAGGAGTTATGGCTTTATGTGCCACTAGTTCTTATTATGACATGACTGAGATTGCTACCCGGATTCTTCCAAATATTGTTGTACTTATCATTGATCCTGACAGGTTATGTTATTCTTGATTAGTTTATTTCTTGTCAGCTTTTTATTATTATTCATCAGTGTACATGAAGAATGTACTCTCTTGCCTTTTAAACAGTGATGTACGGTCAAAGGCATTTCAAGCAGTTGATCAATTTTTACAGATAGTGAAGCAGTATAATGAGAAGGTGAGCTATAAGATGCCTTTGCATCTCCATTTCTTTTCATTGAACTTAGGCAAATGCAAACTTACTATAGTTTCAGTGCTATCAAGCAGACAATTAAATGCTATTTCTTATTATCTCTAACTTTCTCTTATTTTCTTGATCAGCATTCTGATGCATCAAGTATAAATTTTCCATCCTTAATGAAACACTTTGTAGCTCATATTTTGTTGATTTTAAGCAGTAAATCATGTTATGAACCAAGGCTAAAACTTCTTAATAATGTTTGTAGCTCTTGGTTCTGCAACTGTTGATGTGGTTTCATCCATTTGCTGTTAACCAGTGTATGGCTATTAGACATTTCAAGCATTCAAGCAATATATAACTAATTATGTGTTCTTTTCGATTCAAAATATATCTTGCTGCTTTTATGTGTTTATCTCTCATTGTTATATATTCTTTGTCTTAAGTTCTGGTGAGGATGTTTTGATTCAGCGAATAGTGAAGGCATATCAAACATTGTGGTATTATTATTAGTATTATCTGGATCAAACTATAGTTTTTATACAAGCGTAAAAATTTTGAAATTTAAATATTCAAGGTATGTTCTAAGAAATTTTGCTATCATCTATAGTATAGTATTTTCTTATGCCAATGTTTTTGTGCTTTGTTCTTTACAGGGTAATGCTGAAGATACTTCTGGTGCTGGAAGTTTAGGGATTTCATCAATGCCTGGAAATGCTAGTTTACTGGGGTAAGTTGAGAATTTTTGCTGTAGGAGGGCCATATTGATTGTTACCATACAACAAGATGGTTCACATGGAATCAATGACCTTGAAAACTTGTGTGTTAGAATTTGTTTTCTTGTAAGGTGCATTAATTTTTAAGCAGCTAGCTTAAATAGTTAAATGATTTATAAAGGCATGTCCAGAATTTTTTTATAGCCACTTGATGGATAATGTCAGTTCTCTTTTCCCAGGATGTAATTTTGGTTTTTGACTGGTAAAATTCTAACCTTGCAGATGGGCCATGAGTTCCTTAACTCTTAAAGGCAAAGCTTCTGATCAAGCTCCAGTTGCTACCGCAAATTCTGTCACACCTGCAACTACCACAGCCTCTACAGCCAGCTTAGGTATTTCTTGCAATTATGTGACTTATAAAATTTGGTACCTATTATTTTGGAAATAAGTTAATATTATGCTGCACCTTTGGTCTTCACTTTTGTCTGATTATATTTTTGTGTTCATTCAATAATTCCATCTCTAATGTTGTTTTTCTATGACAATCTTAGGACTAATAGAAACTCCAAGTACAGCACCAGTCCACCGAGTAAGTTCCAGTACAGATTTTGCAGATCAACTGATGCCTCCGTCTCCTACTTCAACCGATGGATGGGGAGAAATTGAAAATGGCATTCATGAAGAACATGACAGTGACAAAGATGGATGGGATGATATTGAACCCCTTGACGAGCCAAAGCCTTCTCCAGCCTTGGCAAATATTCAGGCAGCTCAGAAGCGTCCTGTTTCACAACCAGTTTCACAGCCTAAACCACAAGGTAGTATTCTCCATTCAATTCTGGAATGTGGGAATTAAACCTCTAGTCTTAATGTTTATGGTCCAAGATGGGAAAATATGCGATGCATTTAAATTTTTCTATATGCATGAACAGTCATTGTAAACATGTTAAAACTAGTTGAATAAGGATGTGAATAACCATAGATGATCTAGATTTGCCCTTAAATCTCTGGCCAAAAAACAAAAAAATAGTTGCCCTTAATCAGAAATTTGTCATTATTTAAAGTTTTCTTCAATGAGTGCCCCAAGGGCTCTCATTAAAATTACTGTATGTAATATTATCTTATCTTATCCCATGCATTGGAAACAATGAACAAAGTTATCAACTATTAATACATATTTACTACAAATAATATATTAGCTAAACTTAAAGCTTGCCCTAAGAGCATTTGTTAGAACTCTTATTTACATGTAGTTGAAACTGGAAATGCCTTAAAAATTTATCAGCAATCAGTTCTGAGGGATATTGGTCATTAAGTCATTAGATATGCTTGTTTAATGAGATATTTGTGAAAATTTGAAGATTTACATTTCGGGTGGATGGTTTTTTTTGTTTCTATGCTTTAGCTTCAACAAGTTTGAGACCAAAAAGCACAGTGAAGGCAGCTAAAGATGAAGACGATGATTTGTGGGGTTCTATAGCAGCTCCTCCTCCAAAATCTGCTTCTAGACCATTGAATGTAAAAACAGCTGGAGCAGTTGATGATGATGATCCCTGGGCAGCTATTGCTGCTCCCCCTCCGACAACCAAGGCAAAACCTTTATCGGCGGGAAGAGGCAGAGGAAATAGAGCAGCTGCTCCGAAATTGGGTGCACAGAGGATAAATCGGACATCCTCAACTGGGATGTAAAATACGAAGGAACAGAACGCAAATGGAGGAGAAAAATATCAGGTTTTGTACACTTTCTCTATCTGGACTGGCTTAACATTAAAATTTCATGAAAGTCTTTGTTGTCTGCCAAGTACTATCTGATACGGTGTTTCTTTTCCTCTTGGTATATTATTTGATTTGTAAGCATTCTTTCGTACAAGATGTTGCCTGCTGCCTTCTTGTTCCACAGTTACTATAAAGAGACTGGTGTGCAGTTTTGATCATGTAATTGTATTTTGTGTAGGGAGCACTATAAACCAAATTTAGATGTATTCCTTTGAAAGAATAATAAAAAAGTTCAGTGCTATAATCAGAGTTTGATTTTATATACTACCGGTATGAGAAAAAAAATATAGAAGATCGTAATGAGGAATAATGTGAAGTAGCTGAGTCGGTCCAAATCCAAGTCCAAGCGAGCAACATGAGCATCTCTTCAACATGGTTTACACCAATCAAAAATGTTTCTTAGTGTTTTGGTTCAACGGAATTCACAGTTTTATTCTCGGTTAAAATATAGCTTTTGATTCAGCTCATTGGAATTCACAGTTTTGGTTGTAGATGATGTGAACACTTGTATCTCAAGATCAATTCTAATACACAGTTGATGTGTGGATTTGCGGATATACTTTATGATCATGATGTTATCTACCCTGATTTTAAAGTTGATCGAGGATATCTGATTCAGTAATGCTGTACCTTAAGCTTGACTATTTTGCGTTGGCATTGAATTTTTTCTCTCTTGATATTAACGCACTATACGGTAACACGTGGTAGGGAGTGAAAACGCTGTTGTGGAAATAGAGAAATGGTATTAAGACTTAATACGCACTTTGATGTATAGTAATTTCATGTGTTTAGCATCATCTGACATAAAGGAAGAGGTGAATCCCTCCCTTTCTTAAACAGGTTATAACTTTCTCTACAGACCAGCTCGAACTAGCAAGTACGCCTTCTTTCTTTCTTTCACTTCATTATATTTATGTTTATGTATATATCTGTGGCATAAATAAAATAAGCTACAAAAACTAGTTACATGAGATGGGAAGATTACACCACATAAACCATGCCAACCTCTAATAAAGATATTGGAGGCACCTTGAGTGCAACATCTGGTCCGCGGCAATTCCTTCTCAAGAAATTGTACCCAAAATTAATGGCCAATCTCTTTAAAATAGAAGATCCTTGCTTTGCTTCTACATGTGTGTGTCCTAGTATGAATGCAGTCCCTGCTTCTTGGGCTGTCATCAGATCCCTCAGCTCTTCTTCCAACTGAACATACATTTTGGTTTGCCCATCAGATTCAGAGTCATCATCATCAATCGCAAATCTAACTCTTCTTTCAACAGCTCCCGCACCCACAGCCTGCATCTCAATCACATCCGTCACACTCTCTACTGTTGAGAATCCAATAGATACACTTGCTGGTTCCACACTTTCCTCAATTCCATAACCTGGTGTGCCAGAAAATGTTACTGTCCCTATTACTGCTAATCTACGTTCACTTGATGATTCATTAGAGTGGGAAGCATCATCTTCAGCGTAAGGACTAGTGTGCTGGCTCCGATGCCAATCATAGCGGATGAAATCAGCCAGTCTGGCAACTAGCTCCGTTTCAAAAGAATCAATATCCTGGTGTACATCTCGGTATCCATAACGAACAATGCACCTATAAGACCTATGAGCAGCAGGACCAACACGGCCCACTAGATAACGCTCAGCTGGGGGTACAAAAGGGACAGGTACAGACTTTACACACACAAAGACGAGGATACGGTGGTAGGCTGGAAGGTTAGTGACAAAACGAGAAAAGTTAGCTGGGATGCCTGAGGTGAGATCTGTAAAAACTAAGCCAATACCGGGTACTCGAGCAACTCCTAGGCTTGGACCCAATGCTAATAGCCATTCTAGTGACACCTTATTGTGGAGATCAAATTCATATTTCTTAATGGTGGCATAATGCCATACAAACATGATTGTCATGAGGAAAAGGGCCAACAGAATAGGAAGCCAAGCACCTTCTGTGAACTTGGTGAGTGAAGCTGAGAAGTAAAGCAACTCAATAGAACCAAAGAAAAGAAGAAAGGAAAGAGCTACAGCGGGAGGCTTGTTCCAACAGAGGATAATAACGAGGGACATGAGGCATGTTGTCACCAGCATCACAGTCATCACTGCCAACCCTGATACCAATAAGAGCAGAACTTTAATAATGCATCAAACTTCTTTGTTTCATCTAACATAAAAGAAGGATCTAATTCCTCAAACCCTTTCCTGCTGAAGTTTAGTTTATAGGTAGAGGCCAGTTGAAAAATCTTCCAAAAGAATAAGAAAATGGAAATTCGTATTATGTTAGAGAATTATTATCTGCAATGCATGAAGTTTTAAGTGTTCAAACTTACCTGATGCATTCCCCATGTGTTTTGTGTCTCTAAATCCAATAGTCACAGTGATGCAAAGGATCATGAGCACCCAATTTATTTCAGGGATATAAATCTGGCCATGTATCTTGTCGGAGGTGTGAATAACCTTCACTCTAGGAAAACAGCTAAGTGATTGGCTCTGATTGATGATCGAGAATGTTCCACTAATGATTGCTTGGCTTCCCACAACAGAAGCCAGAATCGCTATTACTAACACTGGCCATCTCACACTTTCTGTATACACACACACACACAAAAAGAGTGATGCAGTCAAGTTTATTTGTCTACAACCATGAATTCAGATATGTACCCAACAGAGAGCTGCAACCCTTTTAAGCTGGGGAGACATGATAAACTAAGATGGTGTTATCCTGCCGACACGTCAGTCAATCTTTCAGACTATTTCTTAGCTCTTGGAGTAAAAGGGAGGTCAATGATTAGACTTGAAATTTACATTTCCTATTTCATCAGTCAACTTCCTACCATTTTTTGTTGGTTTTGTAAACAGATGATGGGAGTATACCTGGAACCGAGACATAGAAACTGATGTGGTAACTCGTATGATGATGTTGAGACAAATAAGCAGCTTGACCCATATATGCCAATATAAGAGCCGGATAAACCAGAAAGGTGAAAGCAGTCTGCAGCAAGGCAAAGGTTAAATTTCAATTTAGTAGGCGACTTTGAACTCAACTTGAATCAGTAACCATCAAATCAAAATTTACAAGGTATTAGTGTTGAGTTACCTGAATTGCAGCATAAGAGAAGTGACCAAGATCAGCAAACATTGCCTCCGAGCCTGCATGGATAATCAGGTATACTATTGGCAATCATTGGTTGTAAGTTGTCACAATGAAGTTAAGCTATGGCATTAGTTATCGATATATCTCTAGTTTCAACAAATTTCAGATGGTATTCTGATGACTTTGCTTGAAGACTGAAAAATAAAAAGATACAGGACATAATTCTTGTTATTTGGATATAACAGCAGATAGTATAATGGGGCCTTGCAAATCAGATCATGCTGAGATGTTTAGCTTGAATGATAGGATCCATGGCCAGCCTTGAGTTTCGCGTGAGTATAATTTTTGAATTTTACTAAGGAAACGGATATTCATTTGCAGGGTTAACTGTATGATTACTCGGAAAAGGTTTCTCCATTTTGCCAACATAATCTAATAATGTCAAATAACGAGCTTCTTGTAACTGTGAACCAACCTTAAACATGGGCAAATTTTAACTTATGTCCCATGCATGGATTACTTTGAGCTAAGGAAATTACATTGAACCTATCAAAGGCAAAGTGGCCAAGGACATAATGAGGATGAAATTTTACCATATTTATCTGTATTTAAACTCACCTGTTATGCAGAGAAGTATGCCTCCCAAAGACATCCATCCACCTTTCTTTGTCTTCTTCAAGAATTTGAACATGTAATATGGAGAAAGAGCTTTATAGACATGTGGGTTCCAGTGGATCATATTGTATAAGCCAAGGGCACTGATACAAAGTAGCCATGTTAACACTACGGGAGCAAATAAAAATCCGACCCGGTGCGTACCGTAGTGTTGAAGTGCAAAAAGACACACCAAAATGAAGCAAGTGATTGGAATAACTGCATCTGCAAAAGAGATAGCATGAATGTCAGATAAAGGGGCAGAATATAGATAACTTGAAAAAAAAACACAGGAATGTAATATATGGAAGGCCAACAGGACCCAAGGATGGAAGAAAATAGAAGACTGAAAAATGCAGTTTATTGTTTAAAAGCCAAGTCTGAAATTAAATTCCATGCAAACCAGTGTGGAAAGCATCTTTCGTATAAGTGCAATATATTGTATGCTCATGCATGAAGCTGCAAAAAAGATATCAAATCCACCATTCCAGTGAAAAGAAAAGAGGGTAAATGTCTCCTTACCTGGAAAAGAATTTACCAAGAGAGTAATGTTTTATTTCCCCTTAAGGTATTGCAAATTATATACAAAAATGCGATCAAATAGAAAATTTTCTTCAAAAATCTCATAACTTCAGTATTTTCTTTGTTCTCTCATTATTTCAGAAACAGTTAAAACCAAATTCATCATTCACCTTCCCATCAAACAGAAAAGAAGAGAGGACCAGATTAGACTAAAAGAAAGGACAGGTTACTGTTGAATGTTCCCTGCAGGACAACTGGATTTTATTCACCAGCTAGATGCGAACTTTAATCAGGTAAGTGTTTAATCAGTTAATATGAAAAAAGGTTTGGCCCCATTATAGCATCAGAGGCTTCAATGCTATTTACATATGAGAAGATCCAGAATAGTAAGCTCAGGAGCTTACACTGGTGATGCTCCTTGGACATGGATAACTCGAGGCCAGAGACAGCAGAGAAAACTACATATCGAAGTATATATTAATTAGTCGGTGACTAAAAAAAATTAGTTGCAAATTTAACCAACCAACTGCTAGGAGGTTTACCTGAAATTGCTGGAGTGAGAACGCCATCTCCAATCACCATACAAGTACCTAGGAGAACCAAGATTAATAAAGCAGTGTGCAAGACCTTATGCTTCTCAAGGTACACTTTTACTCTTGAGCTGCTCCTTTTCTCTGGAGGGTGCTCAAGTTTATATGTAGAGACTGCTTCATCAGCAACCTGTCTGTTGGGCAGAAGACTGACATTTGCGTGTCGGCAAATCAGAGAATACAGTGCAAAAGTCCCGCCTGCAATCAATAAAAGGTTTCAGTTTAATGGCTAAATGATATGGACGAGACAATTGCTTAAATGCTTACCCTCTCCGTTGTCATCCGCTCGAAGAACCACAAACACGTACTTGAATAAGGGGACTAAAGTAAGAGTCCAGAAAACAAAGGATAGAACACCAAAGATCTCTTCATTTGACTCTGAGTGTTGAATGTCTTCAGCAAATGTGCTCTTGTAGACATAAAGAGGGGAAGTACTCAGATCCCCATAAACCACACCTAGACTTTGGTATGCGAAAAGCAATGCCGTCTTCCAAGAACCCTTCTGCAACACAATTCCAGAATAAGCTACTCTCCTACCAACCGATAACAGCATAATTCCTTCAACCAAATAATCTAATCCTACTTATTTTCCTAAATACAAAATCTAAATCACCAATAACTTAAAATAGTTTATGGATGTATATGCACTTTACGCTATCAGATTGAAAGTTAAATGCAAAAACCTTTGAAGCATCCGAGAACTTGCTATACTCAAGATCCATGATAATTATACTTCGATTTTCAGCCAGAGTTTCTTGCCAGTGAACCCAATTTAGCTGCTGATAAACATTGAAACAATATGCCAAACATAAGTGGCACAATCCAACACCGGGAATTTGGAAGAAATAATTTTAAACAAGAAAAAAAAGAAGAGAACTTTCAAGATGAAATTTCCAAGGACATCCAGGCTATCCCTCCATTACACACCCGCAAATAGAGGAGATAAAAAGCATGTCTCATTCACCCACATGGCTTCCATACCTCTATAACATCCTCCACCCAAACTCTTTGAAAGCTATGCGCATCTTAATCAAATTCTCACGGAAAGTAAGAAAACAAGAAGCCAAGTGATACCCAGACTCCAATTAATAGAAAATTTATGGAATCTTAAACAGGATTGAAGCTCAGCTACGCTATAATTATACAGACAGAATTCTTAAATGCTCAAGGGCCCTCATTTCTTTTACATAATATTATTTTTATGGTTGATGAAAAGTGGAAGAAACTGATACTTCATCCTTCCTCAATTTTTAATCCAAAAAAAAAACCAAACTTTGAACCCTCTTACAGAATTAACCCATATGGACAAAGAAGCAGAAGATAAAAACAATCAGAAAAAATCAATATAAGTGTAATACATATATATTTATAATATAAAAGCAAATGTAATAGTTTCCAACCAATGTTTTGTGCAGGCTAAGAAAGAGAACAAAATAAGAGAATCATGTGATGCAACTACAGTTGCATTTAGAAGAGAATGATATATCACCACCAACAGCCAAATACAATGAATTAACTTATACCCCACAAGACCACACCTTTCTCTGTCTCAGATTTCTAACTGAAGCTTAGTAAAACCTTTCATTTTCTTTTGCTTGATAAAGCTCGGAAAGTTTTTTTTTTTTTTAATTTTGAAGTAAAGGAAAGGTAAAGTTGCTCTTATATTATTAATTTCTTTAATAATGGAGTTTGTTTGGTAGTAACTCAGAAACAAATGAAAGGAGACAAGGCAAAACCAATTTACCCCTCTCCATTAGACCATTCAGAAATCAGAACTGTTAACAGAACCTATTTATTGTAAATGAAGACTATATGAACATAAAATGGGCAGCCCCATGTGCTGCAGATAATCCCCATGAGATGAATCCAAATGCACTTTTGTCTTTTTAGATTAAAAAAAACCCGGCATTTTGATTACATCGTCCCTCGTCCTTGTTACTGTGTCTATCATTGTTATTTATTTCATCAATATTAAACTTCATTCTGGAAACAGCTGTAGCACCCGTAGATGATTGATAGATAGATAGATAGATAGATAGATAGACCAAACCCATTAAAGTTACAAACCTTGCTGAAAAAACCATCCCCTTTAACCTTTTACTCAAGTAAATAGATATAGAGAAACTTACCCGAGTCTTTTCTTCTGGCAAATTTCAATGGCCACCAAGTGGAAACCTCGTTGCATTTAGCTCTAGACTCTACACAAGCTTGGAACTTCCATTTATGGTAGCTGATGTGTGCAAAACTATAAGCATGTGAAAGGATCTGAGTTTTTTGAGATGAAATGATGCTCTTTTGGATGGATTTGAAGATCAAATGAACACAGACTTGAAGGTTTCAACCGACAATACGAACATTGTTCAGTAAAACAGAATCAAAATTGGATTAGAGAACGTGGAGAGAAGCAATAGACAATTTGATTCCATGAAAATGGATTGATGGAGCATGATTTTTTTAATGAAGAAATAATATAAGGAGATTATCATGAGCGGGAATATTGGCAAGCTTGTCCAATATAGCCTTTAGACTTTGGTCCTTTCATGTAATGTAACTTATGTTCATCACTTTAAACGTAAACTTGTCGTTCCACATTTCGAGGTTGATTATATTCGCTAAAAATGTGAAAATTGGTGAATTGATTCTTAATTTGATTTACATCAAAGTTGTAAATTTAAGTATGTTGAAGCGCATTATAAATAGGAAGCAACAAAAATTTGAAGATTAAAATATATTTTAAGTAATTTTTTAGAATTGATGATCAAATTAATTATGTCAGTTAAAACTCATTTTATTATTATTTTATTCATTAATATTCAATACAATAATTTTCATCATGTGTAATATTCATGTAGAACTCATCTATTAAATGTGAAAATCAATTTGTGAATGGTGATTGAATATGTATTAAATATTAATTAATCAAAAATAATGGAGTGAGCCAAACCCTAGTTCATAGGGTTTGATTAAATAAATTATTAAAATAGTCATAAAATATATATATATTAAAAAATTTTAGTTCAATCAGTTTGTATCAATTCGTGAGTCAATTGGTTTGATGCTACTTTCTGGACCAATATCCTAATCGGTTCAATTCAGTTCAAACAATCATGATTCTAACTATATACACATTGTACGTTTAGAATTTAATCTTTTTTTTTTCAATAAATTAATTTCTATTTTTTAATTTAAAAATCTATTTTCAAATTATATATAACTACGTAACATTTTAATTGAATAGTTAATAATATTAATTATTTTAATTATTTAATAATATTATAAAACATAGAAACTAAATTATGTTAGAAATTAATTTTCAACTATAAATCTTAAATTTAAGCGTATTAAAATCAAAATTACAAATTAACTATTTTTATAAAATGAAGAAAGAAAAAAAAGAAAAGTATGGTGTGTCTGCAACGTGTTAGCGTTAGAAAAGTTATTTACTTTCCTTTTATATTCTCAAATTTAAAAATATATAATAAATGTTTGTCATGTGTGAATATAAGAGTTTTTTATTGGAATATATTAAAAAAATTAAATACAAAAATAGGTTGTCAGATAGATTAATTACCGAAATGATATTTTTTTAATGGCACCTATCTGACAGGCGCCAATGAATTTTTTATATTAATTTTTTTGTTTAAATAAAATATTATTTTTTATTATTAAAAATATTTAAATATAAATATAAGTAAAAATACAGTCAACGGATTAAAATACGAGTAAAAAAAGGGTCAACAGGTCGCGCCTGTCAGATAGGCGCCATTAATTGCGCCTGGCAAGTAGGCGCCAATGCCCATGCTGTTGCCTTTGTCCCTTCCACCATGGTGTTGTCTATTCCACCAGGCGATTGTCCTTTCAATGGGAAAAAATTACAAATGGGGGACCTTATAAGTATGGTCCCCCAAACCCCATGTATCAACTGAAAAAAAGAAAGAAAAGAGGGGAAGGAGAAGAAGAAAGAAAGAAAGAAGGTAATATATTATTTTAGTAAATAATTTTGTTTATAATTTAAAGAGTTTAATTAAGATATTGTGATTTTTTTGTTATTAATTATTAATTATTAATTATTAATTATTTATGTTTAGTGGTTATAGTTTTGGATTAGTATTTTGTATGAATGTAAATTTTTTTGCTTTTTATAATTGTTTTAAAATTAATTTGTTAGTAATTTAGGATTATGTTATAAATTTTTGTGTTTTTAATTATTTTAAAATTAATTTATTAGTAATTTAAATTTGTAAGACTTCAATATCATATTCGAAATTTAAATTTGTTTAATCTTTTATCTTTTATTATGAAATTATAAATCCGCTAAGGGATTAATAACATTTGATCTATTTAAGAACATAAATAATAAAGATGGATGGGTGTAAAACTAGTTTTATCTATGCTAAAGATAAGAGGATTTAAAGTACTAAAGTGAGATTTACCTTGGAATTTTTGCTATAAATGAAAATTTTTTGTTAAAAAGAACACGAAATTTATCAGTTGACACCTTCACAATCTCTTAATTATGAATTTCATCTCTTACTTTACAAAATTAATTTATTAGTAATTTAGGATTAAATTATAAATTGTTCATTTAGTTTAGTATTTGGTGAGTTTAACATATAAGTTTATAAAAAATTAAAAATCATTTCATTAAAAGTTTAATCATAACTGACTCTTTTAATCATATAGTTGTTTGTTAACTCATTTAATTTTTATATAATGTAATTTTATATAATATAATTTTATTTGATTTTTATTTATTTAACATTTTTATTGATTTATTAAAATGTTGATTAAATTTGTTGTTATATAATTTTATAGGTTGTTTGAACATAAACTACTTAGGTATGTATCTATTTCTATTTTTATTTTTTTAATTCGTATGTTTTTAAGATAGTTTATATTAATTTTAATTATATTATTGTTGTAATCTGACATAAATTTTTTTAGATTATATTGTTCTAACCATTTGTTTTCGTAGATGGAGTACTAATCCGGGTATCGGGAGGTCATACACAGTTTCGATATACCGTCTAATGATTGAGAATCATGCTGGAGAGGGGGTAAGTTTTTCCAATATAAACTTAATTTTATTATTTTATCTCACTCGACCCGCGTTAATATAACAATGTTATTAACTGTGCAGTTCATTTGGATGTTGTATTCTGTTTCAGAAATTATGGCAAATATCCCCTCATCTGTCCACGTGAACCTATGGTGCATTAGTGCACCCGTTATCAATTTTCAAGTAGTGGAGTAGTATCATGGCAATCGAGTACTCCGGCAATTCGGTTGCATACAGTATATCCC
Organism: Gossypium raimondii; assembly: GCF_025698545.1. NCBI lineage: Eukaryota > Viridiplantae > Streptophyta > Magnoliopsida > Malvales > Malvaceae > Gossypium > Gossypium raimondii. The sequence continues at coordinate 25,555,790 of NC_068569.1, forward strand.
GACACTGCCAGTACAATTGGGGGAGATCCATGGGATGAACAAGAGGGGGATGTATGGACATGATTAGGGAGAAGTGCATGAAGAATATATTACGATGTGGAACAACCGGTTGGGGAGGGCACCTCAGATGGATCGTGCTTTGGATTTGCAGCCCTCGTTAGAGTACATACAGTGATACTGTGATATAGGGAAACCAATTCTGTTTGGTGGGCGGTCGATGGTAGTCCCTCCGCATACGACACGAATTGGGCAACCCTTTCTAGATCCGCATCATGCACCAGACCAAAAGCCAGAGTCGGAGCCAGAGCTAGAGTCGGAGCTGGAGGCAGAGACAGAACTACATTCTAGGGATAGTTCTTATCATCCAGATTTAGAGGCGATGACTATTTCGCAGGCTCGTATCCACCGCCGTGCTCCACTCCTCTAGGCTCAAGTTCATCGATGGCATTTGAGACATATGATTTTTCATCTATGTTTCTCACACCTCTACATACGGATGATGAGAACGTTGATCACCGTAATTTCCCGCAACGTGAACGTCGAGCTCCACAAAAATATACCCCTAGATACACACCATCAAACCATCAATTTTAGGGGGTTTTGTAATATAGATAACTTCATATTTATGTAATGAATTTTTTTGGCATTTTATTTATCAATTTAATTTTTTTTGCTATTGCAATTTAAATAGTCAACTTTGTATTTATATAATGACTTTTTTGCCGTTTTTCTAAATAAAATTTTATGGTTTTTTTATTTTATTTTGCAATTTCAAATTAGATTAACTTCAACAAATTGTAGACAAATTTGTGATTCAATCCTCTCAACATGTAATAAACTACATCTCAATTTCTACCTGATTGAGACGATTGTCCAACATGGTAGTTTCAGAGCGGGCATTTACTCCGATTATGACCGGCTAATTTGCATACGCCACACAGCTTCCCGTCGGATTTCTCTCTAATGTCCATTTCGTTATGGATTCTGGATGATTGCGGACGACCTTTCGGGTTTCTACGCAACCTTTTGTCTGGGACAAGTTCGAAGGTCGTCGGAGGTACCTCCCAAGTAGATAGGTCAGGAAGCACGAGGAACTCGTTTTCCCATACACGCAACGTGCGTTCGATGGTGTACACTTCATCGATGAATTGTTCTATATTGAGCCTAACTTTAGCACAAGCTGCCACAACATGTGCACATAGATAATGAAGTGTTTGAAACCTACTGCAGTCGCATCGTCTGTTTCGGATATCAACTCCGTAGGACCTAGGTGGTATACTAGGTCGACGACCGATGGTCTCTGTAACTCGAAACGTTTCATTACGTCGTGAATATACTTCTACTATCATCAACTTCGCCATCCAACGGTTTGCAACCATTGCATCCCTAACATCTTCGACAAAGACGTGTCCCGCCTCTATCTGGTTGACTTGTTGCTGACTCATTCTTGGAATCAAGGTAGCCAACCTGAAGAATGTAGCCGAGAAGATAGATGAAATCGGAAGATGTCATGTTTTTAATAACACAGCGTTGATCTCCTCCACCAAGTTTGTGGTCATTTGACCATAACGAAAGCCCTCTTCAAAATTTTGAACCCATTGCCACGGCTCCATGGTACCCAACCACTATGGAAAAGATGTGTTGGTTTGACCCTCCATGTCACTCTCAAGTTGGGCCATTCTTTGGCAAAAAATGTGTGGCTCTAACTCGTGCGCTGCATATGTATTAAGAAAATATAAGTTACAGTATTGCTCTAAAACATTAAAACTTATATTGAAAAGATAAGGTAATTTTTTACCCATTCTTACAACTTGTATCTTCCAGTCTGTATTCTTATAATCTTGTTGGCAGTTAGCCGCGATGTGCCGGATGCAGTAAACAGATCTCCATGGTACACTGGAACGCCTAATGGCTGCAATTAATCATTTCCCTCTATCAGAGATGATGCAAATATTATCGTTGCTAATAACATACCTCCGCAGGTTGGTAAGGAAGAACTCTCACAATTCCATGTTCTTTTTATTGACGATGGCAAATGCTATCGGGAGCACGTTCCTGTTGCTGTCTTGAGCAACCGCAAGAAGTAGGATCTGTGTGTATTTTCCATATAGCTAGGTTCCATCTACTTGCACAAACGGTTTGCAGTGGGGAAATGCACACACACATGGATCAAACGTCCAGAACATCTGATGAAAAATTCTTTTTCTCGATTGCAGTTGGTCATCCAGCCCGTAATAAGGTCATGTCTGCAACTCAATGACAGTCCCCGGCACGTGTTCCCTCATAGCGGCTATCCATCCCTGTAACTAATTGTACGATGCATCGAAATCCCCATACAGTTGCTCCATTGCCATCTGTTTAGCTATCTATGCCTTCCGATATGATACTCGATACTGGAATCGTGCTTGTATTTCGACAATCAATACCGAAACTTTAATAGTCGGCATGTCTTTCACCATTGGCATGATGCACGTACAGATAGTTTTAGAGTCAAGTTTTCGATGATCTTCTGTCATACTTGTTGAAGTGAATGTGTGAGGCTTAACAAATTTTCGTATCTCTCACATCTGCGACTTCTAGATAAATGCAGCTCGTATCTACCAATTGCAGCCTTCTGTCAACCTCCAACACTCTCCAATATATAATGTTGGTTTAGACACGATGACTTTGTAGTCTACTGATATATTCATGTTATACCGCTTAATGGAAAATCTGCATTCTTCCTTACTTTCGAATCTCTGGCCCACGAACAACTCATTTGGATCAAAATATACGGTCATCCAGTGAGCATGTAGTATTTCAGGGTACTCTGGAAACTCAGCTACCCATGCCGTATCGGGATCTATCCAAGACACGTGTGCCCCAGGATTATTGTGTATCACAATACCACGAATCTGGTTTTTGACTGAAGACGCATTAACGTTTCTATCACCATTCACGCCTTCGTCGTCAATGTCATTCGGGACCTCGTCCACGTCGGGATCACTCTCACTATCAACTTCGTGATCAACATGATCACTACTATAGTATACATCATCACCAACCACATCAATCTCGGGTGCAGCATTAAGATCAATATCGATCTCGTGTATAGTTGCTTGACTATCAACATATGATACCGGAACCACCATACACGACTCTTGAACTCTATCTTCTTCACCTAATGGAGTGGGATCTTCAGTTGCCTCCACACTAGCTAACTCAGTAAATAACTGAATCGGTGCATTTTGGTTGCTCCGAGTCCCACAATAAAGAGCGACCATTGTCTCCACGTCTTCATCCTCTACAAGTTTCATTTCAGTAAATTTTATTGGATCCTTCGAAACTGGAAACTTGTAGAAAATTTTTGATATCCTTCTCCCACAACGTCTATAAATTTTTTCACTAATTTTTTCCTTCATATCATCAAATGAGATATTTCTATTAAATCTTATTGCTACTTGTTTCCGACATTCAAATATACATCCCACGGTTGTTGTCAAAATTTCTCCATCGAAATAAACGCATACAAAAAACTGATTCTCCATCTTCAATACTAGATCTGTTAAAAAAATTCAAAATTCTTAAAACAGTTTCGAAATGCAAAAAAATTACATAAAAATTTTAATGCAAAATTTTTCATTCAGAAGCTAACAAAACTAATAACCTAACTGTAATACCCAATTTTGCTCCGGGCCCATTAAAATAATAAAAATCAGAAAATAATAAAAGCTCAATGTCAGATAGTCCATTCACATACTCCAATATAGATTACAAACCCAAAATATCAGGCCCAACTAAATTTAACCTAACCCAAATGCCTAAACCCTAGCCCACTAGCCCGAAACAAATCAGCAACAGCAATTCCCAGTGCCGCAAGCACCAAGCCTTCCCTCCGCGCGTGCACTACCTCCAAGCCTGTACCTGCACAGCAAAGATGGAAACAAACAGTATAGGCAGAATAGCAAGAAAATCAGAAAAATCAGCGAGCAAATGAGGCGTTTTAAATTAGAAGATTCTTACCTTTTTCTTTTTCCATAGTCTGCTATAAATAGCAGACTCAAATCTGTAAAAATGGGGGGGATCAAGATTTTTGAAAGAAAATCAATAGAAAGAACAGTTTCTAAAGGTTTTTATTTGTCTTTTCGATTTCTTCTTTTTTCAACATTAGCTTGTTATACTTCTCGTTTGTAAAAGAGAAAATAAAGAAAAAGAAAAATACAGAGACAAAAATCAATAGGAGAGCAAATCGATTGTTCGTTTTTTAAGGTGATCATTGGAGTTTTTTTTTAGATTTTTCTTCTTTTTTCTGATTTGGTTGTTATATTGCGAAAAATAAAAAAGAAAGGGATTGGCTTACCCTTGCCCTCGAGTCTGTAAAGAGGGGTTTAAAAACCAACTCGACGTGCCTCCGGTGTGCCTCCGGTCACCGATCGCGGTCAACTCGCGACGAAAGGGTGGTGAAACGGTGGCAGCAGAAGCGGGGTATAAAAACCCTAGCAAACAAACAAAAAGGGTTTTTTTTATTTTTTTAAGCTGTAAATAACGTTTTTTTGCAAAAATTGGGGCTTAAATAGGGACATCGAAACGACGCCGTTTTACCCAGGCATGACCCACGCGATGACCCAACCCGAAGGGGAGGATCCGTGCACTCTGGCTAAAGGGAAAATTTGTGCAATTAGTCCCTCCCTTTTTGCAATACACTTCAATTAAACCTGTTTTATTTTTTTAAAAGGGGCCGCACATTTTATTTTTGTTTCAATTTGATCCCTCGCTGCGCAGCGTTTTGGAAGGAGGGGATGATTTCCCTTTTGATTCTCTACTGATACCAGTGCATTCAATTTAGTCCTTTGGACTTTACTTATTTGCGGATTTGCCCCAGATTTTTTACTTGCAGCTCAATTTAATCCCTTTTTTTATATTTTTATTCTTAAAAATGTAATTATTATTATTTTTATCTTTATAATTTTCATATGTGATTTTTTTATCTATATATACACGTATATTTATATCTATTCTTTTAACTAATATTTTTTCATATTTATATATATACATATATTTTTTTAATGTAGATATTATTTTACATATATACATATTTTTTTAATGAATGTTCTTTTATATTTATATATATATATATACGTATGTATATTTATCTATTTATGATTTATTTATTTTCAAAATGTTTAATTACTTATTTATATTTTTAGCACATATGTTATAATATTTTCTTTATTTTCATAAAAGCACTATATATATTTTGTTATAAATTCTATAGTCCAAATTTTATATGTAAACACATGCGTATGTCATTTAATTTCATGTATATATGCTGTATTTTTTAGTTTTTTATTTATTTCCTTCTTTTGTTTTATCGATTTTTGTCTTTATTTATATTTTAAAAGCACGTCTTTTTCATTTTTGCTCATTTATTTGATGCTTTGTATGTCATTGATTTATTTTTATTTTTATTTATTTATTTATTAATCTATATTATTTCTATGCCATGGTTGTATTTATTATTGCATTTTACTCTTAATGTAGCATCACATCATTTTTTTACGATTTTAAGATTTTCCAAATTGAGATAACACTCGTATTTAGGATTTTCAAGGAAATTGAGCTCTAACGTATTGGGTTCCGATTTTCTTCGTTAAATCCAACGATCGAGAGTTGCTCATTAATCAAAAATAATAATAAAATGAAATGCTTGTTGTCGGGAATTTAATATGTTGTATCCTAACGTATTGGATGTGACGTATTGATTTCTCGAGACAAATTTTTTTTTTAAAAATAATAATAATAACAAAGGAAATATTCTAAGTTTAGGATTCTGAGGAATTGTGCCCTAACGTATTGGGCCGCGATTTCTTAAATCTTAAACAAATAAATATTCTTTTAAATTTTTTATTACACGAGTATTCTGGCCTAATTCATTATGGAGGAAATTAGAGTGTCGTGCCCTAACGCATTGGGTGTGGCCTTTTCTTTCTCTGAAATGATAAGGGTCTTAATACGTAACGTTTTTAAGTTTTTGCTAAGGATTATATTTTTTAAACTTTCGACATTAAGACATTAATTAATTAACTAGGTACCAATATTTGGGCGTAATGAGGATGCTAATCCTTCCTCATAAGTAACCGACTCCTGGATCCGTTTTTCTAAAATTCGTAGACCAAAGTCGTTTTTAGGTGACCCAATCACACCTTAATAAAGATTGGTGGCGACTCCCAATTTTTTCAATTTTTTATCGAAAACCAATTTTTGCTTTTTAAAAAAGGGTCGACAACTAAATTTTTTGTTTTTCAGAAAAATGGTTTCGACAGCTTGGCGACTCCACTGGGGACTTTTTAAAAAAAAAATTTTGAGAGTCGAGCCGCAAAGTTGGTTAATTTTTGTCTTATAGTCGAAAAATGAAACTTGTTTTAAAAAGCCTGTTGCATTCATTATTTCTTGTTTAATGTATTTAAGTACTGTTTGCACTACACATTACATGGGTTGAATGATTTTACCCTTTAAGTGGGAGCGAGAAACTAGTCCTTCGTGAGGTTTTCACCTCCGTGCAGGGTAGTGGATCGCTTCCGGGATACATCCGTACATATGTCTTCGTGAGATTTTCATCTCCGTGCAGCCATAGGGAAATGTATTCCCCTGAACTGAACTCGGTCCCTATGAACCTATAATGGGTGAGGATTGAGGAATTTGCTGGTTCGGGTACCTTTACTTTAGAACCGAACCGCATATAATGAGCCTTAGGAGCTTACCTTAGGTAGCACCGCACTAAACCCTGGTAGATATCCAAATAGATGTTTTACTATTTCTTGATTATTTTCTATGTTTATATATGTTACTCACCTTTTGTGTTTTATTTTGATTGCATGACATAGCATTTCATTTCATCATAAAAAAAGGTGTTGATTCACGTTCAGTTGTTAAATAGAGAGCTTGTCATAAGAAAATGAGTTTCTTGATAAAGTGGATGATAATATGGTTGTCCGAATATGGTCCAAGAACACATTATAAGAGAAGGATGATAATTTAATTGAGGACTACACAACTATGGCTCTGTTGCCCAAGGTTTCAAGATGGCAAAGATTATTCGAGGGCTGCTGAACTTTCTCAAAGAGAAGCCAACGAGCCTCACGAGGGTGAGTAAGCAACAAGTTACGGCCTGGATCGAGCAAAAAGGAGCTAGAAGATACGCTTTTTAAAGAGTTCGTGAGATTTATCTTAACGCTCAAATGAAGAAGAAGATCGAATATCTCCGCCTATGAGGGCAAGGCCGTATAAATATCCATTTTATGTAAAGAGATTTGTTTTCTAGTAAAGTTTTCTAAATGGAATTGAATCAGAATCAACATCTCTTTATGCATTCATTGCATGCATTCGCATTGCATGACATCATAAACATTAAAGTCCACTACAAGTTTCTAATTAATATAAATCATTCCTCAGTTAATCTGGAAACCAACCATCCTACTAAACACCATTACGGTACTCGATCAAAAACTAAGGACATGGATCAAAGGATGGAAAGACTAGAACAGTTCCAAAAGGAAACGCAGGAGTAACTTCAACAACAAATGAATGAGCAATAAAAAATGATAGACAAAATGATAGAATCTAAAGGGAGTATGATGGCTCAGTTAACTCAATGGTTGAACAAGGGAATTGATAAAGGAAAAGGCTTTGTGCTCAATGTTGAAGAAAGAGACAATGAGGGACCTGTCTATCCTCTAGGCTTTACCCCTCAACAAGTTGAGGTACATCCGTGCAAGTCCTCTGTCACCATCAAGCCTCAGCAGTTTCAGGCCGATGATGTAACACCAATGAACTTTCAAGCTAGATCAGGCTCTAACCCTGGAGACAACCTTGAAAATCCCGCTATCCCTGACTTCGATGAGACAGTTGAGAAAATGAATGGTGAATTGCCGAAATAGCTTGAAGAAAAGTACAAATGGTTGGAGGAAAAACTTAGAGCGATGGAAAGTACTGGGAGCTACCATGGAATTGACGCTAAAGAATTGAGCTTGGTTCCGGATTTAGTACTCCCTTATAAATTCAAAATACCTGAGTTTGAGAAGTACAATGGAGCTAGTAGCCCCGAAGCTCATGTTACTATGTTCTGCAGACGGATGGCTGGGTATGTTAATAATGACCAACTGCTGATACATTGTTTCCAAGATAGCCTCACAGGGGCAGCATCCAAGTGGTACAATCAATTGAGCCGTACCCAGATTAATTCATGGAGAGATCTAGCACAGGCATTCTTAAAACAGTATAGCCATGTGACTGACATGGTACCTGATAGAATTACTCTTCAGAACATGGAGAAGAAGCCTAGTGAAAGTTTCAGGCAATACGCACAGAGATGGAGGGAGGTTTCCGTCCAAGTTCAGCCATCTCTTCTAGAAAGAGAGATGACGATGCTTTTCGTTAATACATTGAAGGCCCCATTCATCACACATATGTTAGGGAATGCAACAAAAAGCTTTTCTGACATAATTATGAATGGTGAAATGATTGAAAGCGCCATAAGGAGAGGAAAGATTGATGCTGGAGGAAATAATAGAAGGCAAGCCTCAAAAGAAAAGGAAAATGAGGTGAACAGCGTGAATACGTACGACAAATCGATTGCTAATCAACAGAGTTCATCAAGACAAGAATTAGGTGTGAAGCCAGGTACTGAAAAGCTCCAGTTCACGCCAATTCCAATGTCGTACAAAGAGTTGTATTAAAGCTTATTCAATGCGCATGTTGTTTCTCCTTTACATGTGAAGCCTCCACAGCCCCCATATCCCAAATGGTATTATGCAAGTGCACAATATGATTATCATGCAGGAATTAAGGGGCATTCTATAGAAAATTGCATTACCTTTAAAAAACTGGTTGAAAGGCTTATCAGTATGGGCGTTGTCAAATTTGGCGATTCATCCAGTGCAAAAAATTTGCTACCCAATCACATTTGATAATGGGGGTGAATGGGATGTATGAAGAAATGTTGAGAGGCGTTCACATCAATGTCATTTTTTAAGACAATTTATAAGGGTCCTTGAAGATATTCGCCCTTATCAACTTAGAAGTGTTCTAAGTAATTGAACTGCGAAAGAAATCTATGTAGTTTTTTAGAGCTTATTTAGAGTAATGGTCAAAACAATTTTGTTGTTTTTAGCCTAAAAATGATAAAAATTCCTTTGCGAAATAGGCTCATGTCTGAACGTCATTATTCTAATAAAATACATCTTTGCATTCATTTTTGAGCCAATATATTTTATTCTTTTTAAATAATTATTCTTTCATTCTTTTGGATTTTCTTCCACATTCATAATTATATTGTATAAATAATCATTCTTAAATTCGTACATTCTTTGTATATTCTTTTGTACTTACTATAGGTCCCTGGATATCAACGACATGAGTAACGCTGCTACAGACTCAGAATCTCCTTTTGAGCGAGACATGTGTTTAGAGGGATCTCATGACTTTGAAGATGACATAGATTGTAGCCTATTTCCGGACCTGTTAAGGATGGTAGAACAAGTCGAGAAATGGATTTTACCCTACAAAGAATCATTGGGATACATGACTTCTCCTTATGTGGGGCATGAAGGTCATTTGGTCAATCTAGCCAAAAGAGTCTGACGATCATTGATTCATCTTTATGGTCGTCAATTACTTTACTAAAAGGGTGGAAGCTGCTTCATATGTTAATGTCACAAAGTCGACAGTTAGCAAATTCGTGAAGAATCAGTATGGATCGCCAAAAGGATCATATCTGACAATGTACTAAATTTGAACAACAGCACAATATCAAAAGTTTGCAGTCTGTTCATGATTAATGTCATATTGCCAAAAAGGGGATGACAAAAAAAAATTTACCGGGGCAATGTCTTTCTCTTGGGTCCATCACGGTTTTGCCTATTGAAGACAAGATTCTTTCTCTCTGAGTTTTTTGGATCTAATTCTAATTGAAGAGGAATGTTCAAAGTTATCCATCATGGTCGAATGTGCCAAAAGTAAATGATGCAAGCTCATAAAAAGGTCCGCTTTAGAGAATTCCTCGAGAGGGACCTGGTATTGAAAAAGACCCTTCCCATGCAAAAAGAACTTTATCCAAAGCTGGGAAAGACCTTATGTAGAAGGCCTTATTTAGAAAAGTGTCAATTTTGATCAGAAGGGATAACAAGGGCATGCCTAATCCTATGAGTTCAGATTCAATCAAAAAATATTTCAAAATAATAACAAAGAAAAAGAAAAAGAAAACAAAGAAAAAGAATAGGCCAAGGTGAAAATCCGCACAGGACGCCTTGAGACCAAAGGTGGATTTGAGTTGAAAACCCGGAAAGGGCGGCTCAAATATTGATCAGAATAGGGCATGAGGTGATCAAAGCAACTTAAATTTTGATCAGATTGGGGCATATGATGATATTGCTATACTTGAACCAATAGGAAAGGGTAGGCGACATCTTGGGGCATCGACAAAGTGCTGTAGATCTCCTAAACTCATGTCAAACTCAGAATGGTCTTCAGAAAGTTTGTACAGAGAAGCTCAAGCTGCGATATCTGGGGCACACAATTTTTATACTATTTATATTGAATTTGTTGTTCTTGGAATACTTCATTCCTTTCCAAGATACACATTCCCAATCAAATTCTTTGTTATCTTTCTTTACTATTTTTGATAATTTATTCCTTTCGAGCTATGCCCAGAACTAACTTTATTCTTATCCATTGTTATGACCTTTTTGTAAGCATGCTGCATTGGAATAATGATTAATAGACTAATAAAACTTTCACAATTGAGGTTTTGCATATTACTCTAGAAGTTTCTAAATAATACAGGAACCTGAAACAGGACTATTATTTAGAAAACACCAAGTTTAAAGGCTGGAAATCTGAGAAGGAAGAGTCTAAATTAAGACTTTCTCTTTGGATTTTGTTGTCAAAAACATTGATTGAACAACATAACAAGATGTCAGTTTGGTGACAAAGCCTAAATCAACAAGCAAGTAATGATCACCAGGCAATAGAAAGAGGTTACATCAGGGAAGAGAGCCTTTATTTGCGCATGAGCCTTTGGTACGACACCCTAGGAATGGTGTAAGAGACTAGAAAGATTTAGATCATGTATCCTTGAATTGTGATAGGAGAGGATTGAAGAAAAGCCATGTACTCTTGGGTTACAGTGGGAGAACGATGGTATGATTTTTTGCACCCCAATGGATTAAACTTGGAGGTTCACACTGGTGGGCAACCTGGCTAATGTTTCTTCAGAAAAGCCAGTCAAGAAAGAAGGCGTTGTAGCACGTCAGTCACAAAGCCTTAATAAACTTCGAGTAATGACAACCTAAGCGAGATCATTCTTGGAAAAATAAAATTTTGCATTCATGCAAACACCATTCACACATGTCTAGTTAGGAGCATTTGATGCATTTTGATCATGCCATCCTAATCATTAGGCATAATTGGGTTCATTATACAGGTCATGTTCCCCAGAGAACAGATTAGTGAAAATAGCAGATCTTACCTTCCTGCATCGATAACGAAGCAGATCGAAAACAAAGCCTTGCATTCATCGGTTGTAGTGGAGCAGGTTAAAGATAATAGATCTTGCCTTCCTGTATTGACAGCGAAGCAGATCGAATATGTCAGATTTTACCTCCCTGTGGTTACAGTGGAGTACATTAATTCTACTTCCCTGGACAACAGTGGAATAGATTGAATATTTCAGATCTTATCTCCCTAAGCAGTAGTGAAGATCGAAGATGGCAGATTTTACCTCCCCGTGGTTATAGTAGAGTACATTGAAGCCAGTAATTCTACTTCCCTGGACAACAGTGGAATAGATTGAAGATTTCAGATCTTATATCCCTAAGCAGTAGTGGAGCAAATCGAAGATGGTAAATTTTACCTCCTTGTGGTTATAGTGGAGTACATTGAAGCCAGTAATTCTACTTCCCTGGACAACAGTGGAATAGATTGAAGATTTCAGATCTTATCTCCCTAAGCAGTAGTGGAGCAGATCGAAGATGGCGGATTTTCCCTGGACAACAGTGGAATAGATTGAAGATTTCAAATCTTATCTCGCTAAGCAGTAGTGGAGCAGATCGAAGATGGCAGATTTTACCTCCCTGTGGTTATAGTGGAGTACATTGAAGCCAATAATTCTACTTTCCTAGTCAACAGTGGAATAGATTGAAGATTTAAGATCTTATCTCCCTAAGCAGTAGTGGAGCAGATCGAGGATGACGGATTTTACCTCCCTGTGGTTACAGTGGAGTACATTGAAGCCAGTAATTCTACTTCCCTGGGCAACAGAGGAATAGATTGAAGATTTCAGATCTTATCTCCCTAAGTAGTAGTGGAGTAGATCAAAGATGGTGGATTTTACCTCACTGTGGTTACAGTAGAGTTCATTGAAGCCAGTAAACCTATCTCTCTGGTCAGCAGTGGAATAGGTTGAAGATTGTAAGTCTTATCTCCCTGCAGTTGCAGTGGAGTGGATCGAAGCACTAATTCCTATACCTCTGAAGATGCAGTGGGTTGGAATGAAGCTACTTGAAGAATAGGAGCACCAAGGTCTAGCATGACTGAGCAAAATTGGTCATTTCAAAGTCTTTGCTCCGTTCCTGTTACACGACAACGAGCAAAGAGGGGCAGCTGTAATACCCAATTTTGCTCCTGGCCCATTAAAATAATAAAAATCAGAAAATAATAAAAGCTCAATGTCAGATAGTCCATTCATATAGTCCAATATAGATTACAAACCTAAAATATCAGGCCCAACTAAATTTAACCTAACCCAAATGCCTAAACCCTAGCCCACTAGCCCGAAACAAATCAGCAATAGCAATTTCCAGTGCCGCAAGCAGCCAAGCCTTCCATCCGCGCGTGCTGCACCACCGCGCGCGTGCACTACCTCCAAGCTTGTACCTGCACAGCAAAGATGGAAACAAACAGTATAGGCAGAATAGCAAGAAAATCGGAAAAATCAGCGAGCAAATGAGGCGTTTTAAATTAGAAGATTCTTACCTTTTTCTTTTTCCATAGTCTGCTATAAAGAGCAGACTCAAATCTGTAAAAATGGGGGGGGATCAAGATTTTTGAAAGAAAAGCAATAGAAAGAACAGTTTCTAAAGGTTTTTATTTGTCTTTTCGATTTCTTCTTTTTTCAACATTAGTTTGTTATACTTCTCGTTTGTAAAAGAGAAAATAAAGAAAAAGAAAAATACAGAGACAAAAATCAATAGAGAGCAAATCGATTGTTCGTTTTTTAAGGTGATCATTGGAGTTTTTTTTTTAGATTTTTCTTCTTTTTTTTTCTGATTTGGTTGTTATATTGCGAAAAATAAAAAAGAAAGGGATTGGCTTACCCTTGCCCTCGAGTCTGCAAAGAGGGGTTTAAAAACCAACTCGACGTGCCTCCAATGTGCCTCCGGTCACCGATCGCGGTGAACTCGCGACGAAAAGGTGGTGAAACGGTGGCGGCAGAAGCGGGGTATAAAAACCCTAGCAGACAGACAAAAATGGTTTTGTTTTGTTTTTTTTAAGCTGCAAATGACGTTTTTTTTTTGCAAAAATGGGGGCTTAAATAGGGACATCAAAACGGCGCCGTTTTACCCAGGCATGACCCGCGCGGTGACCCAACCCAGAGGGGAGGATCCGTACACTCTGGCTAAAGGGAAAATTTGCGCAATTAGTCCCTCCCTTTTTACAATGCACTTCAATTAAACCTGTTTTATTTTTTTAAAAGGGGCCGCACATTTTATTTTTGTTTCAATGTGATCCCTCGCTGCGCAGCGTTTTGGAAGGAGGGGATGATTTCCCTTTTGATTCTCTACTGATACCAGTGCATTCAATTTAGTCCTTTGGACTTTACTTATTTGCAGATTTGCCCCAGATTTTTTACTTGCAGCTCAATTTAATCCCTTTTTTTATATTTTTATTCTTAATAATGTAATTATTATTATTTTTATCTTTATAATTTTCATATGTGATTTTTTTATCTATATATACACGTATATTTATATCTATTCTTTTAACTTAAATTTTTAATATTTATATATATACATATATTTTTTAATGTAGATATTATTTTACATATATACATATTTTTTAATGAATGTTTTTTAATGAATGTTCTTTTATATATATATATATATATATATATATATAGTATGTATATTTATTTATTATTTATTTTCAAAATGTTTAATTACTTATTTATATTTTTAACACATGTGTTATAATATTTTCTTTATTTTCATAAAAGCATTATATATTTTGTTATAAATTCTATAGTCCAAATTTTATATGTAAACACATGCGTATGTCATTTAATTTCATGTATATATGTTGTATTTTTTTAGTTTTTTATTTATTTCCTCTTTTGTTTTATCGATTTTTGTCTTCATTTATATTTTAAAAGCACATCTTTTTCATTTTGCTCATTTATTTGATGCTTTGTATGTCATTGATTTATTTTTATTTATTTATTTATTAATCTATATTATTTCTATGCCATGGTTGTATTTATTATTGCATTTTACTCTTAATGTAGCATCACATCATTTTTTTTACACGATTTTAAGATTTTCCAAATTGAGATAACACTCGTATTTAGGATTTTCAAGGAAATTGAGCTCTAACGTATTGGGTTCCGATTTTCTTCGTTAAATCCAACGATCGAGAGTTGCTCATTAATCAAAAATAATAATAAAATGAAATGCTTGTTGTCGGGAATTTAATATGTTGTATCCTAACGTATTGGATGTGACGTATTGATTTCTCGAGACAAATTTTTTTTAAAAAAATAATAATAATAACAAAGGAAATATTCTAAGTTTAGGATTCTGAGGAATTGTGCCCTAACGTATTGGGCCGCGATTTCTTAAATCTTAAACAAATGAATATTCTTTTAAATTTTTTATTACACGAGTATTCTGGCCTAATTCATTATGGAGGAAATTAGAGTGTCGTGCCCTAACGCATTGGGTGTGGCCTTTTCTTTCTCTGAAATGATAAGGGTCTTAATACGTAACGTTTTTAAGTTTTTGCTAAGGATTATATTTTTTAAACTTTCGACATTAAGACATTAATTAATTAACTAGGTACCAATATTTGGGCGTAATGAGGGTGCTAATCCTTCCTCATACATAACCGACTCCTGGATCCGTTTTTCTAAAATTCGTAGACCAAAGTCGTTTTTAGGTGACCCAATCACACCTTAATAAAGATTGGTGGCGACTCCCAATTTTTTCAATTTTTATCGAAAACCAATTTTTGCTTTTTAAAAAAGGGTCGACAACTAAATTTTTTGTTTTTCAAAAAATGGTTTCGACACTAACAAAATAACTTTCAAATAATAAAATTACTAACAAGACTCTACATTCTATTTAAAAAGAAATAAACCAAAATACCTTATCATTCTTCTTGTTTTCCTTTCTTTTTTTTCTTCTCCCTATCTTCTTATTTCCGTTCTGCTAAATTTTGTGTATGTTCCTCTACTAAAATTTATGTCTGTGCTCATTTGATTTTCGGGAGTATATATAGGGAAAAAATAAGTAGTAGCTAGTCGTGCCTGTCAGATAGGCTCCACCATTGGCGCCTCCGAGATAGGCGCAACTAGTCACGCCTCGTATCTATACCCGGGTCATATACTGATTCGAGAAAAAAATTAATAATATTTTATTAAAAGAAAAAAATTAATATAAAAAATTCATTGGCGCCTGTCAAATAGGCGTGATTAAAAAAAAGAAAATTTTAATATAAAAACTTCATTGGCGCCTGTCAGATATGCGCCATTAAAAAACATACTATTTCGGTAATTAATTTATCTGACAACCTATTTCGGTATTTAATTTTTTAATTTATTTCGGTAAAAAACCCGTGAATATAACGTAGATTTTTCTTTTATATGTAGGTATATAAATTATTAGCATCTTAACCAAATGAAAAGAAAGAAGAAGCTTATTTTATCATTCTTGATTTCCACTTCTAGAAGTTTCAAGTAGTATTATTTTGGTGGTGTATGGCCTTCCGGAGCTTAATGGAATTCACAATAATATAAAATTCAAGCATTAAGAAACCCATAGTATATAAAACTTTTCAAGTAGGAAAATGAAATAAATGAGATAAATTTAAATCACTAGAGTTAAATAAAATAGTAAAAGTTTTTTCTATTTTAATTAGTGGTCGGGATTTAATTTTTATTATGAATATAAAATAATTTTAAAACTCATAATTAATATCTACTTTTTAATTGTAAAAATTTTAATTATTAAGCGTTTCGATAAATACATTGAAAAGTAAAAAATATATAAATTTGCATCAGATTTAATCTGCACCCAAAAAGGGAAAAAGTAACATTGACAAGTGTGTAACTCTAATTCCGTACTGTGACAGTAGAGTTGGATACATTGTGATATGATATGTACAACATTAATTATGACGGATTTGAAGCCGGTGAAGGAAGCTTTCCCGTTGGGAGTTAGACAGCTTTGGCCCTTTGGGGTAGCTTTAGACCTAAACAAGGGGATAGCCCAACTCCAATTTGTCCAATGTGCACCAAAATAGAGATCAAAATAATTGATCAATGGTGGCATTTATTGGTAGGTGAAGTGTAGTCTTCGATTTATCTTATTCTTTCATCTGTCAATGGAAATTATTTGTTAATAATAATGTAAAAGCAACCCTATACCAAGCGTGAAATAGACCTATTTATGGATCAGTTTATTCGTCTAAACTTGAAAGTTTGTTTAAAATTTGAGAGAGTTTGGATAAAAATAATAAACCTGAAAAATAGATTTGGACAAAATAAAATTAGGCTCGTTTAAAATATAGGTCGAATTCGGGTTGAACATTCAAGGCTTGAGTCTGGGCGGCCAGACCCGTTTTTAAATTTATAATATTTTATATTATGTTATTCTTATATATTATGTAATTTAAAACACATTAAAAAAATAAATCTAAACTAAATATATCATACTACTCTAATGTAAACATTAACTTAATATTAAGATGACTATATAAAAATTTTCAATAAATAAAAAATATAATAAAATTATTAAATATTAAATTAATATAATATATATATTTTTTTAAAAATTTAAAAGATAATATGGACAGGCCTAAAATGGGTTTGGGGTAGTCTTTTACAAATATGGGTAAGTTTGAGCAAAAATTTAAACTTATATTTCAGGTCAGGTCGAGCTTGACAAATATAAAGTATATTAATATCATGCTTAGGCCCAACTTGACCCGACACATGAGTACCTCTAGTGTGGAGCTATGAACATGGACTTAATTTTCCCTAAAATGAAATAGTTATATGCTATTAGTCATTGTACCTTAAAAGTTAAAAATTCAATTATCTCACTTTCTAGTTCTTGGTAAGTTTTATTAAAATTTGTTAATTTAACTTATTTGTTTTGTATCAGTAGCCTAATAAAATAGTGAATTAAATATATGGTTGATCTGTTTTGTGAAAACTAACAACAAATTTAATTGAGACGGAGTATGATTACCAACCATTGAAGAGTCAATATGATGACAAAATGCATTATATGAAATTGGTTTCACATATGAACAAAAACTTATCACTTTTCCCTATTACCATATAAACCTAAACAGTTGATGTCCAATTATTACTTCAAAGCTATAGTTGGAACTGTTTTTTTTTTTCTTGTACGTAAGCTGGAATTGACTGTTGCAACCCAAAAAGGGATGGCTCATATGCTTGCTGCCATCAAATTAATCTTCCCTACAAGCAATGCAACTTGTTTTAATATCAACCATCTTTGTTTAGATGAGGTAAAAACCAAGAGTTCCATTTTTGGTGCATGGAAGAAACACTAAACGTGATGTGGGGTGTAGATTACCAGTCAGCTGAAAACTGGAACAAGAAGTGAGCCTAACCCCACCCTGTCCCTGCCTATTACAGGCAACATCAAGCAGCCTGGAATTGTTGGTGTGGGACTCCAAACTTTGGCTCAAATATCTCAAACATCTGTGTGTTGTTTGGGCAAATTTGTAGGCATTTGGACAGTTGAAATTGCAGGATGAAAAGAAAATATGAACCCAAAATTAAAAGCATTGTCCAGATCTGAGCATCAAGCCCAAACTTCATTACAAGGAATTGGAAAATGGAAAGTTACCATCCATACGTGCATGTGTCATGGATCGCAAATCAAAACTTGTGATCATTACATACAGAATGTCTTATGGAGGTCAACTGATTGAATGAAGCTCATTTTACTTGAATTGATTCGATTTGTGAAATACATAGAGAAACTCATTTACTTGAAGTTTTGGTGGGCCAACAAAACAAGAATTACGAGGGCAATTATTGTAAATCCTAAGCGATAAATATGTATAGAGTTTAAATTTCTTACTCTCATTTTGTAGATATGCACAAATTTCAACCGTTGATGTTATTTGATCTGTATCATTGGATCTAAGAGAACTCAACTATAAATAAATGTCTTCCTCTTATTTGTAATCTCACTCAATTGTAAACCTTAAAAGTAATAGAATACTTTTGAGAGCATTTACTCAAACATTTGGTATGCGTTACTTTTCTTGTGGCTTTTCTATTTTTTTGTTATTCTTTTCTTTTTCGAGTTTATTTCGATATATTAGATAATTTCTACAAAAATTTCTCATTTTTTAAGAGTTAAGCTGACTTAGACAATTTTAAATCTAAAAAATTACTTAAAACCACACAAATTGCTAAAAAAAAAATCTTATCCGTGAGACATGAATAATCATAGCATTAGGAATATTTTCGTATCTTCTGCCTATAAAGAAAAATATGTTTTGAGAAGAAAGCTCAGTATGTTGTTTTCCAAGTTTGACATACATACATACATACATTGAACCTGCCGGATTAATTAAAAAATCCAGTGAGCCGTCCGGCAAAATTTTTTTATTGACACCGGCTAGACTTTCTTGAATAATTTTAAATATTAAATCATATTTAACTTGAATTTGGATCCCAAGCCTTTTTTCTTTTAACTAGGCAATTATTGATTCTTTCATTGTTTTTTACTAAAATGCTTTTTTTCCCTTAAAACATTAATTTATTTTAATATTTTATGATAAAAAATTACTAAGTAATATAAGTTGACTTGCATGCTTTTTATATAAAAATTTATATTGAAAGGTCAAAATTAGAATAATTAAAAGTAGTAAGAAAATAATTAATATGCTTCACTTAAGATACTTGGATTAGTGAAAATTTTGGTGCATTAAATATTAAATAAGAATAAAGATTTTGAAAATTAAATAAAATTGTGATTAAATGTGTTAATATTGTCTTAGAATATGTTGCTTTTGTAGTTAAATATATACTTTAATATATTGTATGATATTCATAATAATGCCTAAACTTCACTTTGAACTCAAACTATTTATATACTCTCTTTTTCTTTTTTTTCCTTTTGCCTCACTTTATTTAAATTATCTCTCGCCACTTAGTTCACTCTATCTTCTCATAATGATTTTAAAAATCGGTTATCACATGGAACCAATAAAAATGTGTCATGTGGCACATCCAACCAAATAGAATATACCACATGACAATAGGTTTAAAAAATTTTAAAAATATTTAAAAATTAAATATTTTAAAAAATACCTTGACTTTGACGGACAATTGAATAACATTAACCACCTTTTACCGGCATTGACCACCACTAGCCAATCGTTGACTGCTGTTTTCTTTTGATTTTTAAATATTTTCAAATTTTCATACTTTTTTAAATATATATTTACATTTTAAAATATTAATTTTTTTCTAAAATTTATATATTTTGATTTTTTAGTTTTTCAATTTTAAATTAAACTTTTCAGTTTCTAGACATTAGGCTTTTTATAAGTAAACTTTTCTATTTTTTTGAATTTTATTCATTTTTACAATTTTAGAATTTAGAATTTCTCGAAAAAACAATTACTACAAAATTTCTAGAATATACATTTTAAAATTTTGAAGGTTTTTTTTGAAAATTTCTTAAATTTAAATAATTTTTGTTTGTTTTTTATTTTTTAAATTTACATATTATTATGAATTTTTAAAATTGATATTTATATATTTTAGAATTTTAAAATTTTATTCTTAATTATTTATATATTATATGTTTTTTAAAATTTTTCAATCAATTTAATATAGATGATATTAAAAATAAAAGAAGATTGACCACGTGTTAGTTTTTCTCTTTTTTTTAACGTCGTGGACTAATTTGGGTAATGGAGAATAATTTAAATACCAAAGTGAGACGAAAAAAATTTAGGTACTAAAATGAAAAAACAAGTATAGTTCAAAGCCTAAACTGAGTATAAGCCCCATAATAAATATGAAAATGAATAGTTTCTATCTTTATTAAAATTTTATTTTATATATTTATATAAAATATAAAAATCCAATTTAATTTTCTCCATTAACTATCAATTATTTTTAATCAATATAATACATGTAGATACAAATTGTACATGTATAATTCAAGGGTCAAATGTAAAACCAATTATAATATTATTTTTAAAAATTTTGAATATTGGAAATAGTATTTTTAAATACCTAAAATGTTTATTTTATTGTAAAAATAGATATTACAATTTTTATAAAAATATAAATTTGTAAGTAACTAAATTAAAATGAAAATATAAATTTAAAAATAAAGTAGATTATTATTAAATGTTACAAATATTGGTAATAAATAATAAAACTCATATTATTTTAATATTAATAGTGGTTATGTGTCAAACAATTAGGATATCCACTTGTCATAGTTTTATACCTCCACGTAAGATTGTTTCCTTAAATGTTATGTACTAAAAATAATAAATTTTATAAATATTGATAATTAATAATAAAACCCATTCATTATTTTAATATTAATAGTGATAATGTGTCAAACGATTAGGGTATCCTTGTCACAATTTAAATCTCCACGTAGGATTATTTCTTTTAAGTATTGTGTGTCTTGTAATATATATGATACTAGGCATTTTCATAAATCTGCTAAATCAAAGCTTGACTAAATTTAAAACATTAATTTATATTAATGTTTAAATATTTTACAATTAAATTTAAAATAAAAATAAAATTTATTTAATTTAGGTCCAAGGCCCTTGTGGGCAAATAAATTATTTAATTTTATCATCCATTATTTTAGAAGAAAATAGTTGATGGGAGTCTATTATTAGTTAAAGTATTAAAATTTATTAAAATTAACTTTTAAAGTTTATGCCAATTTTAGTATATTTTCATTTCAATTTTATATTAGCGTAAAAAGATGTCAATAATTTTTAAAATTATAGAGATTAAATGTATAATAAAAATTATGAAAATCATTTTAAAAACTATATAAATCAATATGCACCACTTATAATATATATATTATATTTAATTATTGGAGATGGAAGACTTAAACACAGTCAATTTCATACGATTATAATTAAATATGATGATTAGTATTACTTGATTTCAACAATTTATGACACTTATCAAGTTTTTTATATTTTATATTATTAAATTACATTGTTACATTTAATATATATTGTAACAGTCTAATTTTAAGTGGTGTCGAAAACAGTGATTCGAGACCACTAAATTCGACAAGTGAGCTCATAAATTTTATTATATAGTGTTTATGAGTCGGTTGTGAATTTAGGAAGGCTTATGAATTAGTGAATTATGCTTCAGAAATATTTGTTAGATTAATTGGTTTTGAAAATGAGGTATCGAGACCTCGATTTTATAAACCGAGCTGTAAATATTTTTATAAATATTTACGAAGTGCCATTAATGTAGTATTAAAGTTTCGTTAGAAAATTTTATCATTTCGATAGTTAATTAATTAAAAATAACTAAATTGAAAAAGGTGCAAAACATGCTAAAGTGATTAAATAGCATAAATGGTAAACAAAGGAGGACTTAAGGAGAAATTATGCCTAAAATAAAGGCATGAGGCGGCATAAGCAGAAAAGAAAACAAAAATCATGTGATTAAAGGGAAAAATTGTAATTTTTTGTGAAATTAACTTAAATAATTTGAAATCTAAACATTTCTAGGCTATTCTTCTTCTAATTTTCACTCCAAAAACGTTATTGAAGGTCCTCTAAGCTGGTTTTTTTTTTTTTTGCATCATGTGATTTCAATTCTTGCTCTTTTCTTGTAATTTTATGTTTTTGAGACTTTTACAATTAGGTCCAACTATCTATTTCATTAGTTTTTGATATTATGGGTAATTTTGAAAGTTACCATTGATTAGTGCTGGATTTTTATGATGAATTAACATGGATTTGAAGTTTTAATTTTGTTATATGAAGATTTTATCAAGTAATTTCAATAGAAATTGATTTTAGGACCAAGTTGTGAAAAGATTAAATATTAGGGTTTGGTATTAAAGCCTGTTTATTAAGGGCTGTGTAATAGCTTATAATATTTAGATAAAGTGTTAATTGAGAAAAAATTATCTCATTTGATGAGTTAATTGGTGAGGGACTAAATTGAAAAAACTGTAAAAGTTGGGGTAATTGTGTAATTTCGAAATTTGAAGGTTATAAATTGTAAAGTGGACTGAAATTGAAATATATGCTAATGAATGCAAAATTTTACATTCTAGATCAAGAGCTCGTAGATCAACGAGAAAAAAGGAAATTAGCCGAGTAGTCTCTAAACTATTACCAATTTTACAATCCAACCCAGAAGTTCATATGGTTAAAATTTCATGATTATTTTTTAATTTAGGAATGATATAATATATTTATTCATATTTTTTGTTGAAATTAAGATTATTGTAAAAGTATGAAAATTGAATTGAATGTTTAAAACAAGTAGAACGCAGGATTAAGTACGATCGTTCTGTGGTAAAGAATGAATTTGACGGATAAGACAATGGTTGGACCATGGCAATGTTTAAATGTAAGACCATAACTAGGCTATGACATTTTAATGAAAAGACCATAACTGGGTTATGACACCTAGAACGTAAGACCATGGTTGGATTATGACAGTATAAATACATGTGTAAGACCATAGTTGGGCTATGACATTCTGATGATAAGACCATAATTGGGTTATGGCACTACAAATGTAAGACCATGGCAGGGCCATGGCAATGCATGTGTAAGACCATAATTGGACTATGGCACAAAAAGAACGATGTACTCATATCCGTAAGCTGTTCTTCGATTCAGTAAGAAATGCTAAGAGACTTATGTGATTGAATTGAAAGATTTATAAATTATTATTGATATTGATCTGAAGAAAGTGTGTTTATTGATTATATTGTATTTGAGAGGGAAACTGTATGGTTTATTTACAATTTAATTTATTATATTATATTAAGTTCGGTAAGATCAATGTTTAACCTATTGAACTTGCTAAGCTTCATTAAGCTTACTCGTGTTGTTTAATGTTCTTGTAGATTAATGTGTAGTCAGAAGATCGGATCAACACATCAAGCTACACTATCCAGTTTATTCCAGTAGTTTTTGCAATGTAAATGTATAGGGTTGGTTTGGCAATGAAATAGTTTGAATTGTGGTTGTGAATATTAAATGTTTGTATGCATGTAATTAGTAGTATAATTTTATAAATCAATGAAATGAGTTATATAGGTAGGTATAAGTAAATGAAATATTTGTGATGTTATGTCATGTTAAGAACATGTTTTAGCTTGTATTGATTGCTTGGTTGGGATATATTGGTATATGTGAATGTTGAGTACAGGTTAATGTCAAAATGGGTGAGAAAAGTGGCCTTAAAATGACCTATTTTTGTTCACACGGGTAGAGACACGGGCATGTGTCCCCTACTTCTAAGAAAATTTTTGAAATTTTGGGAAAAATTTCCTGAGTACCCGGTTTAGGCCCGATTTACTTCTAACGTGAATATTGGGCCTCGAAGGTCCATCTAAGGGACAATATGAGTGTTATATAATTGGTTCTTAATATGTGTAACAAAAGTTGAGAAATGTCCGTATTTAATTCATAAAGTTCTGTAATGCTCTGTAATCGTGTTCCGGTAACAAATAAGGGTTAGAAGTGTTATATTTATTGGTATCAGAGCTTCGGTTTAGTCGATTCTCGAAACGATAGTAATGTGTAAAGTGTCTAGAAATACATGCAATATAAATCTGTGTCAGTGTTATGTGTATGATCCGATCTAACTCTTGTTTTTCTTATAGATTGTAAAGATGTCAGATAAATCTGAACATGCTGAACATGATGAGGTCAATAGTAGAGTACAGACATCTGAGCACGAGACAAGTAGTACGTCCCAATTTTTCCGGTTCAAGAACAAGAACTTAAAATATGTTCTTTGGGTTTATGAATCAATGGTTTAATAAATTTTTCCAAGAAAGAAATCAGGCTCAACAACCTCCTCTCCCTACTGCACCGTCTGAAGTGCCTTCGATAACACCTCCACCTCCTCTAGTGATTGAATCCAGTAAACTACTCCGATAAAAAAACTTAGAAAATATGGGGCCGAATAATTTCGAGGTAGGTCAAATGATGATCCTATCAAAGTGGAGTACTAGCTTCAGAACACAATAAGAGTTTTTGAGGAATTAGCTTGTTCTTCTGAAGATTATCTAAGATGTACTGTGTCACTACTAAAAGAAGAAGCTTATAATTGGTGGATGACTATAGTGGCCGTGGTGCCGAAAGAGAAAATCACTTGGAAATTCTTCTAGAGTGAGTTTAAAAAGAAATATGTTGGCAAGAGATATTTTGATAAAAAGATAGAATTTCTTGATTTACAATAAGGAAATCGGTCAATAGCTGAATACAAGAGGGAATTTGTGTACCTTAGCAGATATGCCCGATAAATTGTACCAACCGAAGAAGAAATATGTATTCGGTTTGAGGAAGGACTAAATGATGAAATTAGAATGATAATTGGGGCATAGAAATACGAGAATTTGTCATTTTGTCAAATCGTGCTCAGAAATCGGAAGAGGTATATAATAGAAAAAGGCAGAGAGACAAAAGGAATAAATAATCTTACAAGAGAAGTTTCTCCAAGTAATTTCCAACAATTCCAGCTAAAAAGTCTAGAGATGATTTTAGTCGAGTCACTCCGATGCTGGAACGATCAAATAAGAATAAGGCGACTTAACAAGATTACGGGATGACTATTAGACCTACGACTAGTGTGGGTAGTGTGCAAAATGTTCCTAAGCCCAAATGTAAATATTGTGGGAAAAATCACTTCGGTGAATGTAAAGGCTAGGCAGGAACTTGTTATAAATGTGGAGCCATCGATCATTTTATTCGAGATTGCCCTTAGTTGCAAAGAGAGAAAGAAGAGCAAAAAGAGAAACAGATGGCCACTTCCCAAAGAAGTAAACATTCGAGCCGAAACAATGCTGCTGGGACTACTCGTTCAGGTATGAGAGATTCTACTGCCCGGTTAGAGGCCAGGGCACCTGCACGTACTTATGCTATCCAAGTGAGGGAGGAAGCTATGGCTCCAGACGTAATAGCTAGTACATTCTATCTTTTTGATACTATTGTGCATGCATTGATTGACCTTGGATCCACGCATTCTTATATTTGTACTGCATTAGTAAGAGAAAAGCAAATGCCTGTTGAGTTTACTGATTATGATATTCAAGTCACTAATCCATTAGGTCAAAGTGTGATAGTTAATTTAATGTGTCGAAATTGTGCACTGAAAGTAAAAGGCTATGAATTCCCTACTGATTTGATGTTGCTACCCTTTCGAGAATTTAATGTTATTTTGGAAATGAATTGGTAGACAAAGCATGATGCTGTAGTAAATTGTAAAGAAAAACGGATTGATCTGAAATGTCAGACAGGTGAAATGATTACTGTTGAGTTTGAGAATCCGAAGGAAATTGTAAGAATTATTTCAGCTTTTTCAGCTCAGAAACTAATGCGGAAAGGTAATGAGGCACTTTTAGCCTACATTCTTGATACCCGGGATTCTAAATCAAAGCTAGAACAGTTACCAGTTGTTAATGAGTTTGCTGATGTGTTTCTTGAGGAGTTGTCGGGTTTACCACCTGATCGTGAAGTTGAATTTGTAATTGATGTAATTCTAGGAACAGCACCGATATCGATAACACCATACCATATGGCACTAGCTGAGTTAAATGAGTTAAAGACACAATTGCAAGAGTTATTGGACAAAGGGTTCATCAGACCGAGTATGTCTCCTTGGGGTGCACCTGTCTTATTTGTGAAAAAAAATGGTTCTTTGAGACTGTGTATAGACTACAGACAGTTGAATAAGGTTACAATTAAAAAAAATATCCTTTGCCTCGTATTGACGATTTGTTTGACCAATTGAAAAGTGCTACAGTATTTTCGAAGTTAGAACTTAGATCCGGGTATTATCAGTTGAAGGTTAAAGAGTGTGATGTGTCGAAAACTACTTTCAGAACTCGGTATGGTCACTATGAGTTTCTGGTAATGCCATTTGGTTTAACCAATGCTCCTGCTACTTTCATAGATTTAATTAATCAGATTTTTCAACCTTATCTGGATAGATTTGTGGTTGTATTTATTGATGATATACTAATCTATTCCAAGAAAAAAACCAAGCATGCACAATACTTGAGAATTGTACTACAGACCTTGAGAGATAAACAGTTGTATGCAAAGTTCAGTAATTGTGAATTCTGGCTTCATAAGGTCGAATTTTTGGGTCATATTGTATCAGCCGAAGGGATTCGAGTGAACCCGAGTAAAGTATCTGCAGTGGTGAATTGGAAAAATCCAAATAATATAACAAAAGAGCGAAGTTTTTTGGGTTTAGCAGGATATTACCGCCGATTTGTCAAGAAATTTTCGACAATTACTTTACCGATGACTTGATTACGACAGAAATACGTAAAATATGTTTGGTCTGATGAGTGTCAACAGAGTTTTGATCAGTTGAAGAAAATGCTAACAGAAGCTTTGGTCTTGACTCAGCCAAAATCGGATGTAACGTATGTTGTTTACAGTGATGCGTCTTTAAATGGATTGGGCCGTATACTGATGCAGTCGGGAAAAGTAGTGGCCTATGCTTCTCAACAGTTAAAACCGCATGAGAAGAATTGTCCTACACATGATCTTGAGTTGGCTGCAATTGTGTTTTCTTTGAAAATTTAGAGAAACTAATACGACGAGAAATGTTATGTGTTTACGGATCACAAAAGTTTGAAATACTTGATGACTCAGAAAGAGTTGAATTTGAGACAAAAATGGTGGTTAGAGATACTAAAAGATTATGACCTGGTTATTGACTACCACCCGAGGAAGGCTAATGTGGTTGTAAATGCACTTAGTTGAAAGTCGTCATTGTTTGCACTTCGAGTGATGAGCGCTCAGTTGTCTCTTAATAAAGACGGTTCTGTATTAGCAGAATTGAGAATGAAACCTATGTTCCTTCAACGAATTCGGGAGTTGCAAGATAATGATCTAAAATTGGTGTTGAAACGACAAATGGTTCGGGACCAGTTTAGTTCAGAGTATACCATTGATGATAATGGTATGTTGCGTTATCGCAATAGAATTTATGTTCCGAATAATTCAGATTTGAAAAATGACATTCTTTCTGAAGCTCACAGTAGCATGTATTCCATTCATTCGGTTAGTACAAAAATGTATTGTGGTTTGAAAAGAATGTATTGGTGGCCAGGTATGAAACGGGAGATTTGTGAGTTTATGGCAAAGTGTTTGATTTGTCAACAAGTCAAAGCAGAACATCAGGTACCAACGGGTTTGTTACAACCTGTCATGATACCTGAGTGGAAATGGGAGCATGTCACAATGGATTTTTTTTTCTGGATTACCTGTGACTCCGAGAAAGAAAGATTCAATCTGGGTGATTGTTGATAGATTGACTAAATAGGCACATTTTATCCCAGTCAGAATAGACTTTTCGCTTGAGAAGTTAGCAGAATTGTATATATCAAAGATTGTGAAGTTACATGAGGTTTCCACATCCGTTATTTCAGATCGAGATCCGAGGTTTACATTGAGATTTTGGAGTAAATTGCAAGAAGCTCTAGGTACAAAGCTAAATTTTAGCACTGCGTTTCATCCTTAGACTGACGAGAAGTTAGAACTACTGATTCAAATTTTGGAAGACATGTTAAAGTGTTGTATACTCGAGTTTGGAGGTAACTGGGAAAGGTATTTATTGTTAGCTAAATTTGCATATAACAATAGTTATCAATTCGGTATAAAAATGGTACCATTTGAAGCTCTTTATGGAAGAAAATGTAAGACTCCGTTGAATTAGTTTGAATTGAGTGAATCCAAGCTAGTGGGAGTCGACTTAATCCGAAAAAATGATGATAAAGTTTGAATCATCTAGGACAGTTTGAAGGCTACTTCTGACCGTTAGAAATCATATGCAGACTTGAAAATAAGAGATATAGAATTTGCGATTGGTGATCGAATGTTTTTAAAAGTCTCTCATTGAAAGAAAGTACTACGATTCGGTAGGAAAAGGAAACTGAGTCCAAGATTTATTGGACCGTATGAAGTTATTGAAAGAATTGGCTCTGTAGCTTATAGATTAGCTTTGCCTCCAGAACTTGAAAAAATTCATAACGTGTTTCACATATCGATGTTGAGACAATATAGATCAAATCCTTCACATGTGATTTCTCATAGTGAAATTGAGCTACAACCGGATATGACGTAATCGGAAGAACCGATAACAATTTTGGCTTGAGGAGGCTACTTGGGAAACAGAAGAATCGATGAGATCACAGTATCCGAACTTATTCTCAGGTAACAAATTTCGAGGAAGAAATTTCCTAAAGGGGGAGAGTTTTAACAGCCCAATTTTCAGTGGTTCGAGACCACTAAATCTGATAAATGAGCTTGTAAAATTTATTATATAGTGTTTATGAGTCAATTGTGAATTTAGGAAGGCTTTATGAATTAGTGAATTATGCTTTAGAAATATTTGTTTGATTAATTGGTTTTGAAAACGAGGTATCAAGACCTCGGTTTTATAAACTGAGATGTAAATATTTTATAAATATTTACGGAGTGTCATTAAGGTATTATTAAAGTTTTGTTAAAAATTTTATCGTTTCGATAGTTAATTAATTAAAAATAACTAAATTGAAAAAGGTGCAAAACTTGCTAAAATGATTAAATAGCATAAATGGTAAACAAAGGAGGACTTAAGGAGAAATTATTCCTAAAATAAAGGCATGAGACGGCATAAGCAGAAAAGAAAACAAAAATCATGTGATTAATGGGCAAAATTGTAATTTTTGTGAAATTAACTTAAATAAATTGAATTCTAAACTTTTCTAGGCTATTCTTCTTCTAATTTTCACTCCAAAAACGTTATTGAAGGTCCTCTAAGCTGGTATTTTATATTTTTGCATCATGTGATTTCAATTCTTGCTCTTTTCTTGTAATTTTTATGTTTTTGAGACTTTTACAATTAGGTCCAACTATCTATTTCATTAGTTTTTATATTATGGGTAATTTTGAAAGTTACCATTGATTAGTGCTGGATTTTTATGATGAATTAACATGGATTTGAAGTTTTAATTTTGTTATATGAAGATTTTATCAATTAATTTCAATAGAAATTGATTTTAGGACCAAGTTGTGAAAAGATTAAATATTAGGGTTTGGTATTAAATCCTGTTTATTAAGGGTTGTGTAATAACTTATAATATTTAGATAAAGTGTTAATTGAGAAAAATTATCTCATTTGATGAGTTAATTGGTGAGGGACTAAATTGAAAAAATTGTAAAAGTTGGGGTAATTGTGTAATTTCGAATTTTAAAGGGTATAAATTGTAAAGTGGACTGAAATTGAAATATATGCTAATGAATGAAAAATTTTACATTCTAGATCAAGAGCTCGTAGATCAACGAGAAAAAGGGAAATTAGCCGAGTAGTCTCTAAACTATTACCAATTTTACAATCCAACCCAGAAGTTCATATGGTTAAACTTTCATGATTATTTGTTAATTTAGGAATGATATAATATATTTATTCATATTTTTTTGTTAAAAATTAAGATTATTGTAAAAGTATGAAAATTGAATTGAATGTTTAAAACGAGTAGAACACAGGATTGAGAACGATCGTTTCATGGCAAAAAATGAATTTGACAGATAAGATCATGGTTGGACCCTGGCAATGTTTAAATGTAAGACTATAGCTGGGCTATGACATTTTAATGAAAATACTATAACTGGGTTACGACACCTTAAACGTAAAACCATGGTTGGACGATGGCAGTATAAATACATGTGTAAGACCATAGGTGGGCTATGACATTCTGATGATAAGACCATAACTGGGTTATGGCACTACAAATGTAAGACCATGGCAGGGCCATGGCAATGCATGTGTAAGACCATAATTGGACTATGGCACAAAAAGAACGATGTACTCATATCCGCAAGTCGTTCTTCGGTTCAGTAAGAAATGGTAAGAGACTTATGTGATTGAATTGAAAGATTTATAAATTAATATTGATATTGATCTGAAGAAAGTGTGTTTATTGATTATATTGTATTTATTGATTATATTGTATTTGTTAGGGAAAAATGTATGATTTATTTATAATTTAATTTATTATATTATATTAAGTTCGGTGAGATCAATGTTTAACCTGTTGAACTTACTAAGCTTCATTAAGCTTACTCGTGTTGTTTAATGTTATTGTAAATTGACGTGTAGTCAGAAGATCAGATCAACACATCAAGCTACACTATCCAGTTTATTCCGGTAGTTTTTGCAATGTAAATTTTGGTTTATATGACATGTATAGGGTTGGTTTGACAATGAAATAGTTTGAATTGTGGTTGTGAATATTAAATGTTTGTATGCATGTAATTAATAGTATAATTTTATAAATCAATGAAATGAGTTAAATAGGTAGGTATAAGTAAATGAAATATTTGTGGTGTTATGTCATGTTGAGAACATATTTTAGCTTGTATTGATTGCTTGGTTGAGATATATTGGTATATGTGAATGTTAAGTACATGTTAATGTCAAAATGGGTGAGAAAAGTGGCCTTAAAATGACCTATTTTCGTTCACACGGGCAGGGACAAGGGCATGTGTCCCCTGCTTCTAAGAAAATTTTTGAAATTTTGGTAAAAATTTCCTGAGTACCCGGTTTAGTCCCGATTCACTTCTAAGGTGAATATTGGGCCTCGAAGGTTCATCTAAGGGGCAACATGAGTGTTATATAATTGGTTCTTAATATGTGTAACAAAAGTTGGGAAATGTTCGTATTTAATTCGTAAAGTTCGGTAATGTTCTGTAACCCTATTCTGGTAACGGATGAGGGTTAGGGGTGTTACATATATTATTAATCTTGAGCTTAATTATTGAGCTAAGTTTAAGATTAAGTACAAAATTTGATACATAAACTTAATTTAACTCAAATATCGATTATATCTTGAGCCGAACTCGAGCTTGAAAACAGATGTTCGTTGAAGCTTAACCCGAGCATTGAGTTTCGAAGTTCGAGTCAAACTCAAGTTTAATAGTATTCGAGCTTAGCTCGATTCAATTACACCCCTAATTGAAGGCACAACTCAAGACACTTTTTAATTTAATTAAACTCAATAAACTCTAATTTATCATTGTTTATTTTATAAAAAAAAAAGTTAAATCATTTACTTCAATCTATCAAAATTTAATCATCAACCTTTATAAAAATTAAAAAGTTAAATCAATTAATTAACACGGTTAAAGTTAATGTTAAATTGTTATCTTCAAAATTAACAATTGAATAATTTATATATAAAAATTAAAAATATAATAATACTAATTATTTTCCATCAAAATTTAAACTTATATCATTTATTTGTCTGACCAAAATTCCGCTCAAAACAAATGTCCACCTTGTATTACCAGTGTTTTTTTTTTTGAACTTTTATATTACCATTGTTTTACAGTACTGTTTTTAATACTTAATAAATTTTAAGTTGGTTTTGAGGAAAAACATAATATTCCAATTTTATAAAAAATTATTTTATCTCTTCACGGTTGCTTTTAGCCCTTAAATTTATATTATTTATCAAATTATCTAAAATGAATGAAAAGTTAACACTGTTAGTTAACTTTGCTAACGTTTATTCACGTGACAGTCCATATGTATGCCACATTGGCAACTAATTAATTTTTTTTAAAATTAAAAAATTATCTTAAAAATATATTAAAAATATATCTTTTAATAATTTTTATTTTTAATTTTTAAAAATTAAAAATTAATTAATTGTTGACATGACAATCCTCGTATATGCCACATCAACAAAGTTAACAAACGTTAACTTTTCCTTCCATTTTGGAGTAATTTGACAAACAATACAACTTCAAAGGCTAAAAAAGGTGAAAAATTAAATAAATGACTAAAATGATTTTTTTTTAATTGAAGGACCAAATTAGTCATTACGCAAAAAAAACCCCATTTTGTTTACCCATTTTTTATTAGTCCCTTTCATAATTTACAATAAATGTTGTAAATTTTTGAACAATCTCATTATAAGTTCTGACTATATTTGTTCTTTTTGACATAATATCTAGAACTACCCATAATCCTTCTGTAACAAGCAATCTCATGAAAGCTAACTTTAAACATATTATACATTTTTTTACATAAATTCAACTTAAACAAAGTTCATAAAGTTATCAACTTAGTTCATTTTTACTAAAATCTATGTGACAAGCCTATATACATGCCATATTATTAACAAAATGTAAAACCATACTCTTATCCAAGCCCTGTGATGTGATGAGACGAGTAAGTCTTGGACCATTTCTAGCTTCTCTTTTCAACTTCAACCTACGTGTTAAAAAAAACGCGTTAAGCTAAAATAGCTTAGTAAGTATTGCAAGAATTTAATTGGAAACCACATATCATATTACAATTTAATATGAGTTAAATATAAAATTGGTATCCAAACTTGTCAACTTCTCTCAAATTGGTACTTATGGTTCTTTTATCCCAGATTGGTACCCGATTTTTTTCTATCCACTATATTGATACCTGAGGCTAACGACACTAATTTTTTATGACATGACAACTTTGGCCAATCGCACACTGTCATGTGTCATGTGTCACCCTCTTTGACCCCTGGTGTGAAAAAAAAAGGATTAAAATTATTTTTCTAAGATTAATTAACATCATTTATTAAAATAAAATCAAAATCAAAATCCTTTAAATTCTTTTCCATCAGTTAGTGAAAAGTTTCCTTCTGAAGAAACCTTTCTAATTACCAAACATTTTCATCCTTCAACATCAAAAGCCATCTTTGATTCTTTATTTTATTCATATTGAATCTTTTCACTAGACGTTTCCATCCTTCAACATTTTGTAAAAACCCTTTCGATTATCAAACGTTTTCATCATCTCAGCCATATGAGAAACCCTTTTAATTATCCAGCCATTTGAAAAATTGTTCATAATCTCATTGAAAGAAGCCTTGCTTCATCATCGAATACTCAACCTTTCATCTCAGTGAAGTGGTATTCGAATCAAGATTACCCTAGCTTTATCATCGATTACTGGTATTTTACTCAGCCTTTTTGTGCTCAACTCTTGGCAATAACTCAGATATCTCCTCCATTAATCCCTAAAATACTAATCGATGAAACTAGAGTAATCTTGATTCAAATACTAATTCGCTAAAATGAAAAGTTGAGTAATTGATATCATAAAATGTAATATATCTTAAAAGAACATATTGATATCATATTAATGATTATTGTGTAAACATGATTCATTATTAAGCAGAATGGATATATGAATTATCAAGTTACACATGGTTGGTTAATTAATTAATTGGTGAGACTGGGTTCAACTTACATTATTTTAAATATCAATTCGTATGGTTCAGCATCAACAGGCTCACCACCCTACTTTTTCCATTAGTAAGCAGTTTTGTTGAAGTAATCTGCAGAATATACAAATGCGATTGCAGATAGAATGGGTAAACTAGTTGATAATGGTCACCATAGTCTGCTGGTTTTTGACCTGCCTGTCTGTCTCCTTTGGAAGTATCAGTCGTTTTGAGTAGACCAGTTTATGGCATTTTCCCCATTCAAATATATATAATATGGTCTGACATGAAAAGAAATACTAATAAAATAATTAAAATGACATAATAAATTAAAACATAAATACAACATACATAAAATATAAAAACTCAGCACTTTCCTCCCCACATGCCTCATCTCATGTGTTTTCTATTTCTTCAATAATAATGCCTTCCCTCAATTTGTCTTCTCTTAAGTGTGAAATTCATGTATCATATAATTGATTAAGAATTCATGCACAGCCACCTCATACATTCCCTTCTTTTAAGTGTGAAATTCATGTATCATATCACTTATTTTTATCATGTTTTTTATCCTTTGTTTTATGGTATTGATTCTGTCAAAGTAATACTTTTCAATCCAAATTGATTTTGGGAAAAGCTATTTTATGTGAAATTTTAAAATTGTTATAGGGATGGTAATCAAATTAATCATTCTATTATTAAATGGATCCATTTAGTCTTTGTCTTATTAACAAGAACCGAATAAGGTTAAAGTGGAACAGAGTTAATATTTACTATATAAAAAATATCATTTATTGTTTAATCGAGTTAATATATGTAAAGTATTTATGGTTTTAATCAATAATGGTGATAACAATTCTTAAAAATTTACACCGCATTTTAATCATAATAAATTATTTGGACTAACTAATGGCATTATAAGAATGAGATGTTAAATTATGTCAATATTGAAGTATAAAGATTCAAGTTCAAATTTGAGTGAAATATGGAGATCAAGATTGAAATTTAATTTTTCTAATCTAATCTCAAAAATTAAAGGGATTAAAGATGAAATTTGACCATAAACTATTCATGTAAAAGAAGAAAAAGAAAAGGAGAGCTTTCATGAAAGTTCTTCATTGTTGTATAAATCTGTAATCACGTATAGATGCTTAATTTGAAAAGGAAACACAACATTTTCGTTTAATAAAATGTTCATAAAACATATATGAAATATTTTACCTTAATTTATTTAGGAATGTGAATATTGATATAAATGAATATTAATTTAGAACTGCTCGTTTTTTGTACTTGTATATTAAATTAGGAATTCAACATTTCTAAAAGTCATCGATTAATTAGCTTGACTGACATTAGTATTGTTGTCAGTGCAAGAGTACATGGGTTCAAGTCTTCTATTTAAGGGTTGAGGGGGGATTATGAATAGTTTTAAGCATTGTATCAAAAAGTCAAATTTCTTTATTAAAAATATATGTCAAATAATCAAAATGAATAAGAAAAAATTTCTAAAGTCAAATTTCATTATTAAAAATATATGTCAAATAATCAAAATGATTAAGTATGTAATATTTTAATAAATGAATTATTACCCACAAGTGAGTCGGGATTGATGTCACTTATTTTTAAGATGTAATAAAATAATAATTAAATAAAACACTTGACATTTTCCTAAATTCACTTCTAAAATATTCTTTAATAAATTACTACTATTATAGTAAAAAAAAGAAAGAGTTTAACCATTTCTTATTAGAGTTGATGATTTTCAATTTTGAATCGTTCACATCACTCAAAATAAAAGAATTATTAAACAAACATTAGCGATTAGTTCGTAATCGAACAAAGTATGAAATCATTAAATTTGATGAGGTGTCGGGTTATAATTTATTTTTAAAAGATAGTATCATATTATTTAAAATTTAAAATTTTACAGATTTACAAGAAAACCTTGCTATTGTATATATATTAAATTATTTAAAAATATTTGAAAATTATATTTTATAATATTAAATATCACTTGAATTAAATGTGGGGTAAGGCAAGTTAAAAGAAGGAAGAGGAGGTCGGGTAACGTGGGAAACAAGTTTGTATTCAACGCCTAACTGACTATAGGAACTCCAATTGTGGACCGATTTTCTTTACATTCTCAAACCCCCACGAGTTTCTCACTTTTTTTCTCTACTTATTAATTTTAGAGATTCGTTTTTCTTTTAACAATGGTAGATTTTATTTTTATATATATATTTTTATATAATATTTAGAATTATTCATTATCCCTTTTTAATTCATAAATAGGAAGATAAATGTACTTTACGTATTCGATTCTACGTTCTCTTGTATTCACAATAATACTCATATCAATCGAATTAAAACTCAATCGTCCGAATTTATTGTCAAAATTAATACAAATACAAATTAATTCAAATCAAAATAATTTAAGCGATCCATATAAAATGGAGGTAAGATAATAAAAGATGTAGATTAGAAAAAATAAATGTGTAAAATGACCCGATTGACAACGCCACTGCCCATATACCCGCAATTAGGAGGGGGGGTATTAGTCTAAGACCTGTAACTTTCTTTGTTTGACTATTGTCCCATTTACCCCTTGTCGTGTTTACTTCAAATACTAATAATATTATTGACCAACTTCTTCTTAATCGAATAATTTTTAACAATAATGTATTTTCATGACTTAAATGTGAAAATAAAAAAAAAATCCCATGTGATGATGAAGGTGTTCACTATTTCAAATATGATTTGGATTCGAGTTGTGCTAGTTGCATTAGTTGTTCGAGTTTACCATATCATTATAATTTACTAAAAAAACTAATTAAAACAAATAATTATACAAATTTATCAAAATAATTATAAAAAGTTACAGAAAATTTTACATGAAAATGATTAAAATTTATCAAAATATTTAAAAGTCATAATTATTATTATTATTTTGAAGGTTTGGAGTTGTTGGTGTGAAACGGGAAATTATACAAATATAAAAATTGAATTTGGCTTTCAAAATTTAAAAAGAAATGAGTATTTTATAATAATCCTGTTTAAACCTAAAAATAATAAACGTAAGATATAGAGTCACCAGTTTCAGACGTGACTAATACTGAAAGAAGCCATAATCTATTCATTTATGTGAAAAATGAAATCATAAACCATAAATTCAAACCTAAATCTCGAATAAAAAAAAGGGTAAGTGAAATTAATTAAGAAGAATATTATTAAGTCAATGTAGTAGCGTGTGTAATCAGCGCGTGAAGTTGCATTTTTCTTACAGTTTCATGACTTTAAACCCCCCCCCCCCCAACTGGACTTCGTCAACTCCACACACCACACAGACAACGATTTCCTTTCCCCCTCTCTATTTATATAAATAAAATTATAATCCTCTTCTTCATCCAAACCTCACAAATCCTCCTTCTAAAACCCATTAATGGCGGCCTCCATCAGAACCCACAATTCTCACCTCATCACATCCGTCTTCTTCTTCTTCATCTTGTTATCTAATTCATCACTTTCTTCGGCTAGGCTTCTTTCAGCTACACAACCCACCTTGAACCTTGCTCTTCCTTCCGACAAACCCCACCAGGCTCTGCCATGTGACCATATGGTTCCATTCAAGAACTTCCATGTCGGGGTTATGAGGAGGTCTCCATCTCAAAAACCTGCCGGCAAGTATGGACCCTCGTTCCTCACCATGCTTCCCAAGGGCGGACATGTACCGTCGTCTGGACCTAGCAAAGGAAGCAACGACATCAAGACCTAGTTCAACCATGGCAGATCGATTCACAACCAAAGCTTCGGTGTCCCACATGCTCTCTCCTATAATATTAGTTATTTTGATTTTTTTTTCCTTTCTGGTTTCTGGTTGCTGAGTTTTCGGATAAGTTAGCGTCTATACTACAGTGAGAAATTTGTATATAATGATTACAGAATTATAGGGTCTAACATACGAGTTTCTTTATCGATTATTCTACCCATTTCTAATGAATTCTCAGC
Organism: Gossypium raimondii; assembly: GCF_025698545.1. Lineage (NCBI taxonomy): Eukaryota > Viridiplantae > Streptophyta > Magnoliopsida > Malvales > Malvaceae > Gossypium > Gossypium raimondii. Next base: position 25,593,568 of record NC_068569.1, read on the forward strand.
ATTGTAAATTGTATAATCAGAGGAACTTTCACACACGAAATTCAACCTCGAATCTGATACCAATTAGCTTAAAATATAACTTATTGGCTAATATTTATATCTCAAATTAAATCAACAATGGGGTCATCAAATGTTAATAAAGATAATTTTTGTCAACTATAATTGAAATCCATATGCTGACCAAAATACAAATAGTGGTGATATTTTACTCAATAGCTCCCCTTTATCAATTACTCATGCCATTTCTTATGGTTGAACAGATCAAAAAGAAAAAGAAAAACATAAAAGCAATTAAATTCCAACTACCTTTAAATTAGATCATTTAAAATGGATCAAACTTTATTTTGACCTATAGGGAAAAAAAATCTTGTATCCGCTCTATTATTTTGTGTCAATAGAATTAGGTAGATGGTTTGACTGGCAAGTGGTCCAATTTACTAGTTGAGTTGAGTGGCAATTTCAAGTAAAATCACTCAACTCCGCCCGTGATTTCTACAGGCTAATACCGTCTCCATGTGGACTCATCATATGCCTACAACAGTTTTATTGTACAATGATATTGATTTGGTTGGGTTGGATTTGATTTTTGATTTGATTTATTTATTTTGAATTTCTACACTTATTTTAATAAAATGAAATTTACTTTAAATCATTTGAATATTATGTGATTAAATTTTAAAATTTTTTTCATAAATATTGTAATACCCAATTTTAACCCGGGCCTAAATAAACAAAGGTGTCCAGTCCATTTAAAATCTTAATTTACGTGGCCCAATTACAAATGTTACAAGCCCAAATTGCTAACCCTATTCTGCTAGTCCAAAATACAAAACAGAGGCAGAAAGAAACCCTAGCAGCTAGCAGCAAAATCAGCAGCCACACCCCACACACGTCGCAATAACCGTCGCACGTTCTCCTTCCACGCCGCGCACAATGCCCGTACCTGCAACAAAAAGAACCACGAGCACCAAGCAAGAGAAAAAACCAAAAATATAGCAATTTGTAAAGATATTTGGCTATAAAAAGCCAATTGATTTATGTAATGGGGTTAGCAAATTTTGTACTAAAAAACTGAGAAAGAAAATACCAGAGGAAAAAAAGAACGTTTTTGAAGGTGGTACATTTGGGTCTTTTCCTTTTGTTATCTTTACTGTTTTTACTTTATTTTTGCTTTTCTTTCATTTTTTAAAAAAGATAATAAAGAAAGGGAGTAGAGAGAACTTACCGACGCGATGTTGTTGGAGAACTCCTTTGCTTCGACGCCATCGGAGCGGAGAAGGTGCTGGAAGGGCAGGGGGAGCATTGCGGCGCATCTCTGAAATGGAGGAGAGAAAATGATTTTTAGGGTTTAAAATTGGTTTTATACAGCCCAAAACGGCGCCGTATTAGTGACCCGTGTGACCCGACCCAAAACCCAATCAGATCCGCGTGTTTTAAGTTGATGGGTTATTTATAGTTTAGGCCCCTTTATATTTTATGGTTTTAAAAATTACTTTTTCGTATTTTGAAATTTTCCCATGAAATACTATTAATGTTTTAATTTAATCCAATAGTGTGCAGTGTTTTAGGGCGGGTTGGAAAATTTCTCTTTTGGTCCCTTATCGATTGCACCTGTTTTAGTTTACTCCTTTTCTTGTTTTTATTTTCAAAATTCGGCTCTCAACTTCTGTTTGACATTTTAATTTAGTCCTTAAATTTATTTATTTATTTTTTATTAGCTTATTTTTATTATGTTGTTTTTATTGTTTATTATTATAATTATTATTATATTATTCTTATATATACATGCGCATATATATGTTAAATATATATATGTATATTTTAAGCGTTTTTTAACTATATACATATATTATATACATATTTTATTATTATTTTATTTTCATAGCTTTATATATATGTATATACGTTTATAGTTTATAGTACTTAAACATCTTTCATATTTTATAATCTATATATATATATATGTTTATATATCCTTTGTTATATATGTGTATTTTACATTATTCAAATTATTATAAATATATTTTCCACGTTTTTCTTATACATACATATACATATATATTTATATTTATATAATTTACAAATATATATTTATATTTTTTTCTTTTTTTCGTAAATGCATGCATGTATTTTATAAATATTTTCTTATTGTTTTATTTTCATGACTTTTGTATTCATATATATATGCACTAACATTTTATAATACATATGCATTTTTTATATTTTATATCCATACATATTTTCAAAATTTACTTACTTATCATTTATATATATATATATATATATATATATATATATATATATATATATATACTTTGTAAATACATATACACACATAATTTAAATTAAGATATTTGTTACATTTTAACACATTTTTCAAATACATTTTGATTTTGTCAAAACGTTAAAATCATTTTTTATGATTCAAAGGTTTTCAAAAATAAAAACGATATTCAAAGTTAGGGATTTTCGAGGAAAATTGAGCCCTAACGTATTAGGTTCCGATTTTCTTTGTTAATTCCAAATAACCGAGAATATTCGTTATTTAAAATATATAAGTAAAAATCATTTTTGGGAACTTAGTTTGTTATGTCCTAACGTATTGGGCATGGCATAATTGCTTCCTCGAAATGAAATTTACTTATAAAGCAAAAGTGATATTCAAAGTTCGAGGATTTTTGAGAAATTGTACCCTAACGTATTGGGTCTCAATTTCTTCGTATGACTTGAATAACTGATTATCCTTTTCAGATTTCAACATTTGATTTTAAAAAAAAACCATTTTGACTCTCGACATTAAGACATCAAATAATCAATTTGGTACCGATTTTGGGCGTTGCAAGGGTGCTAACCCTTCCTCGTGCGTAACTGACTCCCGAACCCGTTTTCTTAAATTTCGTAGACCAGAATCGTTTTTAAGGTGAGCTGATCACACCTTAATAAAGGATCGGTGGCGACTCCAGTTTTTGTTTTTAAAGTCGATAACTTATTTTTGTTTTCAAAAAATTGGTTTCGACAGCTTGGCGACTCCACTGGGGACAAGAGAGTCGAGCCATAAATTGATTATTTGGTGTCTTTTTGTTGAAAATTAAAGTATTTGTTTTTAAAATCATAATTTCCCTTTGCATTCATTGGTTCTCATTGTTTGCTTGTCTGGCTTAAGTTTTGTTATCTTATTTGCATTTTGCATTGCATGGACGATTTTACCCCTCTAAGTGAGAGTGAGAAGCTACTCCTTCGTGAGGTTTTCACCTCCGTGCAGGATAGTGGATCACTTTCGGGATACATCCGTACTTATGTCTTCGTGAGATTTTCATCTCCGTGCAGCCATAGGGAAATGTATTCCCCTGAACCGAACTCGGTCCATATGAGCCTATGATGGGTGAGGATAGAGGAATTTGCTGGTTCGGGTACCTTTGCCCTAGAAGCTAAACCTCATATAGTGAACTTTAGGAACTTACCCTAGGTAGAATTATACCAAACCCTAGTAGTTACCCAAGTAGGTATTTCATTATTTTTTGTTTGTTTTTATACCTGATACTGACTTGTTGTGTTTTGTTTTGACTGCATGACATTTTGATTGCATTACATTTTCATCTTAGAAAAGAGATGTTGATTCAAATTCGATTACTGACTTAGAAAGCTTGTCATGGAATACGAATTTCTTGATAAAATGGAAGATAATACAGTTGCCCGAATATATCCTGAGAAACACGATAAGGGCGATGGAAGAGTTCATGACTTTACTTTGTGGCTCGAGGATTCAAGCTGATTATTCGAGAGCTGTCAACATTCCAAATTCCTTAAAGAAGCTGATAAGCCTTACGAGGATGGGCAGACGATGGATTGCAACCAATATCAAGCAAAATGAGCTAGTAGTGCTGTTCATTGGAAATTTGCGAGATTTATCTTAAACATCTAGATGAAGTAAGAGGTCGATGTTTCTTGGAGTATGAGGGCGAAGCCGTATATGCATCCGTTTTATGTAAAGAAGTTTGTCTTCTAGTGAAGTTTTCTAAATGGAATTGAATCAGAATCAACGTCTCTTTATGCATTCATTTCATGCATTCGCATTACATGACATCACATGCATTAAAATCCATTGAAAAAGCCTAATCAATTAAAATTATTCCTCAGTTAACCTGGAAACCAGCCAGCCAACTCAGCACCATTACGGTACAAGAGCGAAATTAAAAAATATGGACCAAAGGTTGGAAAAGCTCGAAGGGTTCCAAAAAGAAATGCAAGATCAGCTTCAGCAGCAAATGAAGGAACAACTCGAGAAGATTCAACAAAGTTTGATGAATAAAATGGAGGAATCACAAGGAAGTATGATGACAAAGTTAACGCGATTGTTGACTGAAGGAAAGGATAAGAGAAAGAGCCCTGTAACAAATATGGAAGAGGAAGGCGACGATGGACTCCAGTATCCTCCAGGCTTCACTCCTCTACATGTGCAGCACCAAGCGGAAGTGTACCCGCGTAAATCTTCTGTTACGATTAGGCCTCAGCAATTTCAAGCCGATGCTTCAAGATCGATAAATTTTCAGGCCGGATCAGGCTCCAGTCCTGAGAATAATACTGCCAATCCTATTATTCCTGATTTCGATGAAGCAGTTGAAAAAGAGAAAACAAAAGAGGAATTACCAAAGCAATTCAAAGAAAGATGGAAGTGGATTGAGGAGAAATTCAAAGCGATGGAGACTACTGAAGGATGTCATGGGGTGGATGCTAAGGATTTAAGTTTGGTACCGGATTTAGTGCTTTCGTACAAGTTTAAAATGCCGGATTTCGAGAAGTATAATGAGACCACTTGCCCTGAAGCCCACATTACTATGTTTTGTAGGCGAATGACTGGGTATGTCAATAACGACCAGTTATTGATACACTGTTTTCAGGATAGCCTCGCGGGGGCAGCGTCTAAATGGTATAATCAATTAAGCCGTGCTAAGATTAACTCTTGGAGGGATTTAGCACAGGCTTTTATGAAGCAGTATGGGCATATGGCGGAAATGGTTCCTGATAGGATCACTTTACAGAACATGGAGAAAAAGTCGAATGAAGGTTTTAGACAATACACTCAGAGGTGGAGGGAGGTGGCAGTGCAGGTCCAGCCACCGCTCCTTGAAAGAGATATGACGATGCTTTTTGTAAATACGCTAAAGGCCCCTTTCATCACACACATACTAGGCAGTGCCACGAAAAATTTTGCTGATATAGTCATGAGTGGTGAGATGATTGAGAGTGCTATTAGGAGTGGAAAGATTGATGCTGGAGGAAATAACAGAAGGCAAGCCCCAAAGGAAAAAGAAGATGAGGTGAACATCGTGAATACGTACAGCAAATCGATTACGGTGAATTAGCCAAGAAAGGTGGTTGCTAATCAGCAGGGTTCATCAAGACAAGAATCAGGTGTGAAGCAAGGTACTGAGAAACTCCAGTTCACGCCAATTCCAATGTCGTATAAGGAGCTGTATCAAAGCTTATTCGATGCGCACGTTGTTTCCCCTTTCTACTCAAAGCCCCCACAGCCTCCGTACCCTAAATGGTACGATGCAAGTGCATAATGCGATTATCATGCATTAATTACAGGGCATTCTATAGAAAATTGCATTGCCTTTAAAAAAGTGGTTAAAAGGCTTATCAGTATGGGCGTTGTCAAATTTGACGATTCATCTAGTGCAGAAAATCCGCTACTTAATCACATTTGATAATGGGGTAAATGTGATGCATGAAGAAGTGGTAGGAAACGTTCACATCAATGCCATACATGGAGACACAACTAAAGAAGAGACCTTGTTAGATATTCACCTTTGTAAATTTGGGAGTGTTTTAATTAATTGGACTGCAAAAGAAATCTCTGTGGTATTTAGAACTTACTTAGAGTAATGTTCAAAACACACTTGTTGCTTTTAGCCTAGAGGCAATGAGAATCCCATTGTGAAATAGGCTCATGTTTGAACGTCATTATTCTATGAATACATCTTTACATTCATTTTTGAGCCAATATTTTTTCATTCTTTTCGAATAATTCTAAATTCTTTCATTCTTTTGGATTTTCTTCCACATTATTCATTCATTCATAATTATATTGTACAAATAGTTCTTCATAAATTTATACATTCTTTTGTATATTCTTTGGTATTTATTATGGGCCCCCATATATCAATGTCATGAGTGATATTGCTACAAATTTAGAATCTCCTTTTTGAGCGTGACATGTGTTAGAGAGATCTCATGACTTTGAAGATGACATAGATCGTAGCCTATTTCCAGACTTGTTGAGGATGGTAGAGCAAGAAGAGAACAAATTTTACCTCTTGAAAAGACAATAGAGATTGTGACTTTAAGAGAACATGCATAACCGGAGAAACGAAGCAAGACCTTGTTAAGTTACTTCAAGAGTTCAAAGATGTCTTCGTATGGTTATACCAGGATATGCCCAGGTTAAGCACTGATATTGTAATCTGAGCAATAGCACGTTAAAAATTCGCAGTATGTTCAAGATTCACATCATGAACGATGCAGTTAGAATTCTTTACCGGGGCAATACCTTCTTCTCTGACTTATTCCGTTGAAGTTAAGTTGTCATTTTTCCGTATTTTTGTTGGATTTCATCCTAATTGAAGAGGAAAATCTAAAATTTTCTCGTCATAGTTTCGCCCCAAAAGGCTCTATGAGAGAAACCTGATACCAAAGAAGATCTTTCACATACAAAATGAAAGTGAAAGATCTTATGGGGAAGACCTTATCTGGAATAATATTGATTCTGATCGAAAAGGATGACCTGGACTTGCCTAATCCTATGAGTGCAGATTCAATTAAAAAAAAACAAAGACAAAAACAAAAAACAAAAAAAAAACAAAAAAAACAAAAAAAGAGAAAAAACAAAAAAGAGAACAAAAAAGAACAAAAGAACAAAAAAACAAAAAGAAACAAAAAAACCTCTACCGAGGCAATGTCTTTCTCTTTAGCTTATCACGGTTTTTCCATTGAAGTTAAAATTCTTTCTCTTCGGGTATTGGCTGAGCTGAAGTAGGATGAAGATCCAATCTTGATAAGATCAGTTGAACTTAATTGAAGGAAATTGGCTAAAAGTTATTCGTCACGGTCAGATGTACCAAAAATAGATAATGCGAGATTACAACAAAAAGGTTATTCCTAGAGAATTCCACGAAGGAGACCTGGTATTGAAAAAGATCTTTCCTCTACAAAAGGATGTTAGAGAAAAATGAGTGCCAAATTGGGAAAGTCCTTATGTTGTAAAGAAGATCTGTTCCGGGAGCACTGATATTGGGTGAGATGGATAGTACAAAACTTGTCTAATCCTGTAAACTCAGATTCAGTCAAGAAATACTTCGCTTAAAGAAGGAGAGGATCAAGGTAAAAACCTGCAAAGGGCACTTTTAGTCACAAAAAAAAAAGAAAAAAAAGATGTGAAAAATAAAAAATGAAAAATGGAAAAAGTAAAAGTGGAGAGGCTAAGGTGAAAACCCGCAAAGGGCGCCTTAGACCAAAGGGGATTTGAGTTGAAAACTCGAAAAGGGCGGCTCAAATATTGGTCAAAATGGGCATGAGGTAATCAGAGCAGCTCAAATGTTGATTAGAATGGGACATGCTGTGATCTTGATATGCCTTAGTCAGCAGGAAAGGGCACGCGACATCTTGGGGCATCGACAGAGTAATGTAGATCTCCTAAACACATGTCAAACTCAAAATGGTCTTCAAGAAGTTTGTACAGAGAAGTTCAAGCTGCGACATCTGGGGCACCTCGTCTCCATACTATTTATTTTGAATTTGTTATTCTTGGAATACTTCATTCTTTTCCAAGATACGCATTCCCAATCAATTTCTTTGTTATCTTTCTTTACTATTTTTGATAATATATTCATTTCGAGCTATGCTCAAAGCTAATTTTATTCTTATCCATTGTTATGAGCTTTTTGCAAGCATGTTGCATTGGAATAATGATTAATGGACTAATAAAACTTTCACAAGGGAAGTTTTGCATATTACTCTAGAAGTTTCTAAACAATATAGGAGCTTGAAACAGGACTGTTGTTTAGAACGCACCAGGTTTAAAGGTTGGAAATCTGAGAAGGAAAAGTCTAAATTAGGACTTTCTTTTTGATTTTGTTGTCAAAAACATTGATTGAACAAAGTGACAAGATGTCGTGTTGGTGACAAAGCGTCAATGAACAAGCAAGCAATGATTACCTTGCAATAAGAAGAGGTTTTCTCGGGGAAAGAAATTCTTCATTTGTGCACAGGCATTTGGTATGACACCTTGAGAATGGTATAAAGGACCAAAGTGCTTCACATTTGCGATAAGAGAAGATTGAGAGGCCAGATTATTTCTACCCTTGGGTTACAGTGGGAGAAAGATGGTACCAATGTTGCATCCCAGTAGTTTGAACTTTGAAGTTTACAGTGGGGGCAATCTGATCAAGTGTTTCTTTGGAGAGGCTAACCAAGCAAGAAGACGTTGTGGCGCGTCAGTGGTAGAATCTTAATAAACTTTGAGTAATGACGACCTAAGCGGGATCATTCTCGGAAAAAATAATATTCCACATTCATTCAAATGTCATTCATACACGTCTAGTTAGGAGCAATTGATTCATTCTGATCATGACATCCTAATCCTTAGGCATAATTAGGTTCATTATACAGGTCATGTTCTTCAGAGAACTGATCGGCGAAACCACCAGCCTTGCCTCCCTGGGTTTGTAGCGGAGCAGACTGAATATAGCAGATCTTGCCTTCCTGTACTGACAGCGAAGCAGATCAAAGACACCAGCCTTGCCTCCCTAGGTTTGCAGCGGAGCAGATTGAATATAGCAGATCTTGCCTTCCTGTACTGACAGCGAAGCAGATCAAAGACACTAGCCTTGCCTCCCTGGGTTGCAGCGGAGCAGACTGAATATAGCAGATCTTGCCTTCTTGTACTGACAACGAAGCAGATCGAAGACACCAGCCTTGCCTCCCTGGGTTTGCAGCGGAGGAGACTGAATATGGAAGATCTTGCCTTCCTGTACTGACAGAGAAGCATATCGAAGATACCAGCCTTGTCTCCCTGGGCAGTAGTGGAGTAGGTTAAAAATAGCAGATCTTGCCTTCCTGTACTGACAGAGAAGTAGATCGAAGAGACCAGCCTTGTCTCCTTGGGCAGTTGAGTAGATCAAGGATGGTGGATTTTACCTCCTCGTGGTTATAGTGGAGTACATTGAAGCCAGTAATTCTATCTCCCTGGGCAGCAGTGGAATAGATTGAAGATTTCAGATATTGCCTTCCTGCATAGACAGTGAAGCAGATCGAAGATGGCAGATTTTACCTCCCTGTGGTTACGGTGGAGTACATTGAAGCTATAATTCTATCTCCCTGGTTGGCAGTGGAATAGATTGAATATTTCAGATCTTATCTCCCTAGGCATTAGTGGAGCTGATCGAAGATGGCAGATTTTACCTCCCTGTGGTTACAGTGGAGTACATTGAAGCCGTAATTCTATCTCCCTGGTCAACAGTGGAATCGATCGAAGAATAGCAGATCTTATCTCCCTAAGCAGTAGTGGAGTAGACTGATGACGGCGGATCTTGTTTCCTCGACATTGTAATTGGATAAATTGAAGAAAATAATCCTATTTCCCTAAAGTTACAGTGGAGCGGATTAACACCACAGATCTTATCTCTATGAATTGCAAAGGAACAGGTCGCGTCAACTTTCAGTGGAATAAATTGAAGCTACAAGTAATATCTCCCTGAAGTTGCAATGGAGTAGACTAAAGATAGCAAATTTTGTTCTTTTGAGAAGTTACAGGGTACAAGTCCTATCTCCTTGATGTTGCAGTGGAGTGGATTAAAGCACCGATTCCTATACCTCTGAAGACGCAGAAGGTTAGACTGAGGCTACTTGAAGAAGAAGAGCGCTAAGGTCCAGCATGACCGGGAAAAATTGGCCATTTTAAAGTCTTTGCTCCGTTCCCATTATACGACAACGAGCAAAGAGGGCAGCTGTAATACCCAATTTTAGCCCGGGCCTAAATAAACAAAGGTGCCCGATCCATTTAAAATCTTAATTTACGTGGCCCAATTACAAATGTTACAAGCCCAAATTGCTAACCCTATTCTGCTAGTCCAAAATACAAAATAGAGGCGAAAAGAAACCCTAGCAACTAGCAAGAAAATCAGCACCACACCCCACACACGTCGCAATAACCGTCAGACGTTCTCCTTCCACGCCACACAATGCCCGTACACAACAAAAAGAACCACGAAGCACAAGCAAGAGAAAAACCAAAAATATAGCAATTTGTAAAGATATTTGGCTATAAAAGCCAATTGATTTATGTAATAGGGGTTAGCAAATTTTGTACTAAAAAGCGAGAAAGAAAATACCGGAGGAAAAAAGAACGTTTTTGAAGGTGGTACATTTGGGTCTTTTCCTTTTGTTATCTTTACTGTTTTTACTTTATTTTTGCTTTTCTTTCATTTAAAAAAAGATAATAAAGAAAGGGAGTAGAGAGAACTTCTTGACGCGATGTTGTTGGAGAACTCCTTTGCTTGACGCCATCGGAGCGGAGAAGGTCTTTGGAAGGGCGGGGGAGCATTGCAAGCGCATCTCGAAATGGAGGAGAAAATGATTTTAGGGTTTAAAATTTGGTTTTTATACAGCCCAAAACGGTGCCGTATTAGTGACCCGTGTGACCCGACCCAAAACCCAATCAGATCCGCGTGTTTTAAGTTGATGGGTTATTTATAGTTTAGGCCCCTTTATATTTTATGGTTTTAAAAATTACTTTTTCTTATTTTGAAAATTTCCCATGAAATACTATTAATGTTTTAATTTAATCCAATAGTGTGTAGTGTTTTAGGGCGGGTTGGAAAATTTCTCTTTTGGTCCCTTATCTATTGCACCTGTTTTAGTTTACTCCTTTTCTTGTTTTTATTTTCAAAATTCGCTTTCAACTTCATTTGACATTTTAATTTAGTCCTTAAATTTATTTATTTATTTTTATTAGCTTATTTTTATTATGTTGTTTTTATTGTTTATTATTATAATTATTATTATATTATTCTTATATATACATGCGCATATATATGTTAAATATATATATGTATATTTTAAGCGTTTTTAACTATATACATATATTATATACATATTTTATTATTATTTTATTTTCATAGCTTTATATATATGTATATACGTTTATAGTTTATAGTACTTATACATCTTTCATATTTTATAATCTATATATATATATATATATATATATATATTTATATATCCTTTGTTATATATGTGTATTTTACATTATTCAAATTATTATAAATATATTTTCCACGTTTTTCTTATACATACATATACATATATATATATATATTTATATTTATATAATTTACAAATATATATTTATATTTTTTTCTTTTTTTTCGTAAATGCATGCATGTATTTTATAAATATTTTCTTATTGTTTTATTTTCATGACTTTTGTATTCATATATATATGCACTAACATTTTATAATACATATGCATTTTTTATATTTTATATCCATACATATTTTCAAAATTTACTTATCATTTATATATATATATATATATATACTTTGTAAATACATATACACACATAATTTAAATTAAGATATTTGTTACATTTTAACACATTTTTCAAATACATTTTGATTTTGTCAAAACGTTAAAATCATTTTTATGATTCAAAGGTTTTCAAAAATAAAAACGATATTCAAAGTTAGAGATTTTCGAGGAAAATTGAGCCCTAACGTATTGGGTTCCGATTTTCTTTGTTAATTCCAAATAACCGAGAATATTCGTTATTTAAAATATATAAGTAAAAATCATTTTTGGGAACTTAGTTTGTTATGTTCTAACGTATTGGGCATGGCATAATTGCTTCCTCGAAATGAAGATTTACTTATAAAGCAAAAGTGATATTCAAAGTTCGAGGATTTTGAGAAATTGTACCCTAACGTATTGGGTCTCAATTTCTTCAGATGACTTGAATAATTGATTATCCTTTTCGATTTCAACATTTGATTTTAAAAAACCTTTTGACTCTCGACATTAAGACATCAAATAATCAATTTGGTACCGATTTTGGGCGTTATGAGGTGCTAACCCTTCCTCGTATGTGAATCGACTCCGAACCCGTTTTCTTAAATTTCAGAGACCGAATCGTTTTAAGGTGAGCCGATCACACCTTAATAAAAGATCGGTGGCGACTCAGCTTTTTGTTTTTAAAGTCGATAACTTATTTTTGTTTTCAAAAATTGGTTTCGATAAATATTTAAAAAATAAATATTCAAGAACTTTTCATTCGTTTCACTATTTTAAACATAAAATATTTATTTTTATATCATAGAAAAATAAAAAATAATTATATATTAAATAAAAATAAAATTGATTCAATTTCGAGTAATTACGATTTTTAAATTTACATTCCATAAATTATTCAAACACCTCAATTCGAGTTAATTGTCATTTTTCTTACTTAGCCCTATCTCCAACATTGCAACATATTTTATGGATAGAAAGTATTTTCTTGTTTCATAATGAAACAAGGTAATATTGGTAAAATATTTAGAAGTACAAAATTAGTTGAAAGTAACAAATGAACTAATATATCAATATTCGATATAATAAAATTTGTGATAGTTAATGCATTATATTTTTGTTAGCCTCAAAAATATTCTTAACTTTTAAAAGTTAATATCATATTGAGATTTTGAACGAGTAAAAATTGATACCTATTTATTACATTATTATATTGGGTAAGAAATTTGTATTGAAAAATTCACCTACCTTTTCCTCTACTCTATTGGAACTTCTACGCGTTTATTAATATTGTGGAGTTACATGCGAGAGTAAACTAAAAGTTTACTACTCCAAATATTTTAATTGTTTGGCATGATTAGTTAAACCATCTTAATCAATAATGTTGTGAAAAGATTTGAGTATTTACATGAATATCTATAAATAACTAGTATGTTCTTGACTTTAAAGAATTCTAATGTGCTGAGTGTCCTTAAAGAATATAGATTATTAGAACCTTATTAGTTAGCTAAAATTGATATTAAATAATAAGGGGTGGCTGACAAGAGCAAAGGCCCATTGGGCTACTCTCTTTGACCTGATAACATGGCCACTATGGAAGAATATGAACTTATTCTTTTTCAAGGCTTAGCATGGGCATAATAACAGAAACCATTAATATATTAGTAAGTTGGGCAAGACAATACATTGATATCCAAACGTGGGTATTGTCTAAAAGTTCCAATGGAGAGTCAAGACAATTATTAGGAGAAGTATTAGGTTAAGTAGGATTAGGGTTCTTTAATGTAGTTAGTCTTTTTCACACAAACACAAAAAATATTAAATTTATTGCATTTTTTAAATGAATATGGGTTCATTTATCCACCAAGTGGATGTTTTGATATAATTCTAGTAGATACATCTACAAAACTAATCATATATGAGTTATCAACTTACAATTTGTCGTTTGTAAGTAATGTAAGATGCAGATATCTTAGATAGATATGTGTTACTTTGAACTTACTCTAGTTGTGTTTTATTTAAATTTCATTTATTTTAATTATTTTAGTTTCTTTGTAATTTAAATTAGCTAGGATATCTCTTCATTGGTTGTTTGTTGAGATTTTTATGTATATGGACGAGGTATCTTTCTTTGTAAATACCTCATCTTGAATGAATAAACTTAAGTATTCATTTCATATATTTATTCATTCTTTTTATGGTATTAGAGCTACTCTTGGAAGGGTATAGGATGGTGACACAAGATGCTCAATTTTATGTGTTTGCAAATAATTTATAAGCTTTAATATTCTTTTCCAAAATCTATATGAAGAGAAAGAATTTATGTTTGGAACTTACACTCAAGCAACAGATGAAGTGTTTTAAAATATGTTGGACTTCATCTTTTATCTTTAAAGTGTGTAACCATATGTATTTTGAAAATTTAGCAACAAAAAAAAACATAATATCATTTTTATCAGTATATATAATTGGTGACGACCCCGAGAAAAATAACTTCAAAAAATTTTGTACTATGTAAAGTGGGCGGCAGAACACCCTTTGGGAAATTATGTATACCGCCCACCCTAATGCCAAGTAGACCTTAGTGGGCCTTTCATGTATTGGTACAATTATATTATCTATTTGGCTTTTAAATCAACATATATAATTTAATCAACCAACTAACTTATTTTCTATTCCAATAGATTAATTAATTAATTAAAATAAATTTAATTCATTCATTTAATCAAATTATTTTCTCAAACTTTATTCTAATTGCATTAAAGTCATTACAAATTTATTGTACCAAAATTTACGGGTAGATAAATTTAATTGTCTTGTTCATTAAAACTGCAATGATTAATTAAATTAATTCACATTTCGAACTTCAATTATTTAATGAATCAAATAATAATTTGAAGAAAATAATGTAACCTAAACTCTTGTTCATAGCAAGAAAACACATTCACTGAAAATAGTGATGCATGCGATCTATTTCTCAAATTCTTCATTTTCATTTATTCACTGTATTGGTTCAAATGCAAATTGTCAAGATTCGTATTGAGCTAGTAGGAGAGACCGATTGGACATATATAATTAAGGTTCAATAATTTGTAATTAAGTATTATCTGGAATGATTGGGCGTAAAGTGTCTGTAGGTGGCTTTTTAAGTCTGCCATCAAATCCTAGGGCTCAACTCTGGACAGGCGGTGGAAACTACCAAGTTGGAGTACGATAGGGGTAGAGGGAATTTCCAATGGAGCAGTGAAATGCGTAGAGATCAAAAAGAACACCAACAGCGAAAGCACTCTGTTGGGCCGACACCGACACTAATACTGATAGACGAAAGCTAGGGGAGCGAATGAGTTCCGACTCTTCGTCTATTAATTACAATATTATTTAATCACGAAGTCAATCCACTTGAAGTATCATGACTGAACTCTCTTCATTATATACCATTATGAAAGTAACTTATTAAGCGTCCGTCTAATAATTTTGTCATATGTGTGTTATCCTCATATGATAACCACTATATCTTCCTTCATGAAAAACTCAATTGCTAACTAATAGTAATTAAATCATTCATTCTAGACAGATAACATGTGATCACGTTACTCTTCTATCTATCATGTAATGCTTATAAGAGGATACCATTTACCATTTATTAGGCTATGAATTCCACTACTGTAAGCAAAGTCATGCAATGTAGAAGTCATATACCCAACGTACCAACTTTTATCTTTATTGCCAATTGAACTCAAGCATTTGTACATAAAGCATATGCGTAACGCATGTATAGTCAGTCACTTACTTAGGATTAAGGTAAGTCATATTATGAATTTTACAAGTGAACAAATCCGTAGATGGATTTAGGATTTATTCCACTTGGATATTATCTGATGTATTGCTAGTCTAGACAATTATACCTATGTTTCTATATTTTGAGAGTTACTACTCCGATACCTAGTACAAGGTATCTCCCCAATTGAACTTGATAAATGACATAATAGTTATTGAATAGACAAGGATCCGTCTTGCTCAAAGCATAAGTATATTTCAAAAAAAAATTTTTACTATAAATATCACAAATCGATTCGATTTTCAAAATTTTATTTTTCTATTATACTAAAAAATCATTTTTAAACCAAAATTTTCCAAACATAGATTCTTCACACTTAATTCTTGCTAATACATGATCCACCACAACTTCCCATGCAAAATTGTCACCTTAATTCCATCCTTTAAACGATTTAGCTCCTCTAGAATATTCACTCTCTCAATCATCCAAGAATTAATCCTGGAATAGTTAGTGGAAATTCATAGCTAAGAACATGATTGTCCACTTAATTTAAGTTTTGGTCTATTTGCTTGTAAGGGCCTTGGTCATTTATTCACTTAACCCTTTTGGTTTCCACTAATTAAATTCTAAATCTCCACATTGGACATGTTACTTTGCGAACTTCTACAAAATAATCCATAGACCATTTTAAAAATAGTTCATTTACGATGCCATATTTAAGGATGCAATTGGATGAAGCAACGCGGATTTTTCTCACCCTGTCCCCGCCTTGAAGCTTGACCAATTCTCCCTGAACCTAAAATTTAATAGGAGATCCGACTTTGACTCCAACTTTGACTCGATCAACTCAAATTTAATTTAATTGTTTTATTTTGAAACAAATGATGTTAATTGTTTTTTTAGACTTAAAACTTAATATATTTATTTACTGAAAGCAAAACAAGGGCCCTATTTGGCAATTGGCTGATAGCCAATTGCAATGATTGGTTTGACCAACTGATTCTATTAACAGTTTATTTAAAAGTGTTTGGTAAAACTTAGCTGATAGCTGAAAGCTGATATGTGTAAAATGACAAATAATAGCATGACAAATTTTGTTGTTAATTATTTATTTGTTTATAATACTTTAGTCTTTATTGTGTGAAATTATTGAAATAAAACACTATTACCAAAGAATTGAAACATCCTTTATGGAAATTAATTAGTGAATATTTTAAAATTTAAATAAACAAATTTCTTAAGGTCCTTTTTGCAAATATTAACCTTGTGGAAATTGATAAATATTAATAGTGTATCCATATAATTGTAAACTATATTCTTAGTGATAATTATGTCATGTTCTTAGTATGTAAATTAGTAATAATTATGTCACACTTTGAATAAATTTGTCGAGTAGCATGTTTCAATTAATATAAAGTTGCATAAAAATCATTTTACACAAGTAAATTGAAAATAAATTAAGCATACATAAATATTCAAGAAATAGATACATATCCAAACAAATAAAAACAAATATTTAAGAAACACAACGTTGTCGTTTAGCTGCCATCAAACTGGTAGTGATGTTATTATGAACTTTTGTCATTTCATTAGTACTCATATGCTCAACTTCTTGAGCGGAAATGTATTCGGTATCCGAAAATGCTTCTTGAGGAATAAAATTCGAATTTGCATCTATGACCGTAAATGTTGGGTCAAGAACTTTACTTAATTTGATGTAGTTATGTAATGCAAATGTAGCACAAGTTATCCTATTTTGATATTGAGACAAATATATTGGCATTTTCGCTAAAACCTTCCACTGCGCCTTTAAAATGCCAAATGCCCTCTCAATATAACTTCTATAAGGATGAATGGGCTCGATTGAAAATTTCTCGTGACAATGTTGATTTTTGTAGATTTACGATGGATTTTGTTTTTGTTTTTTTGAGATTTACTTTGGACTTTGGAGGTGAAAGAGAGTAATTTTTGAGCAAGCATGATCAGATGTCATTCAACATATCTCATTCCCAATCAGCTGTTGAGAAAAGCTGTCCAACCCAGCATTTTTTGTTTTGGAGGTTTTAACTTAATAAGTTCTTACAGACCTTTATTCACCAAATACTATAATTGGAGAGTTTGACTACCTAATTCTCCATTTGTGTCTAAATCATCTAAAAAAGGCCCAAAGCTCTATTTACGGAACACCTACAATATATATCAAGAGCATTTTTTATAAATATCTTGAGGTGGAACAGATTTACCTCAAACCCAATTCGACCTGCTTCAAACTTGATTTTCCAAAAAAATCCGACCCTAATGAATCAAACCCGGTCGGCACCGGTTGATATTGGTTTTATTTTTTTCCACCCTAGCCATATTCAATAAAAATAATAAATAATTTCTGAGAATTATAATGTTAAAATTTTGGAGTGTTTCATACAACTTGATATAATATTGCACGAAATATGTGACATGAAGATAATTTTATGGCTTAGCTGAAAGAATGAGATATTAAAAGAAGTTGAACGAAAGTTATTTTTCCCAAGTTTTTCTTCATGCATAATTTCTAGAAGAATAATGATATAGATGTTCAAAAATTCGTTCTAATGAGATTAGTATATAAAATTAGAATCCGGATATTAAGTGATGTTATTACGAAGAGAGTAAAAATATGTTACGCTTTTAATAATACAGTAATATTAATATTATGCACTCTTTTTATCTCATTGGAATTTACTTGGTAAATATTTTATCAATATGTATATTTTAATTATAGATATGTTATGAGATAAATTATTTTATTATTCATAATATTTTCTTTAATACTTAGTATCACTTACTATTTTAAATTAATAAATTTAATTATTATTTGATTTTAGATATTATGTCAAAAGTAATGTAATGATTGCTTGTAGTTGAACTTGTGATTCAAATTATCTTATCTAATTACTTAATATATATTTTTTCGTTACTTTTAAAATGTTATTTTATGCTCTCAATTAATTTTCAAAATTAATAAATTAAATATATTTTATTAAAAATCCTATTGGAAGGCAGGGAAGTAAGTAATTGATGATGATATTGATATGGTCTGCAACGTCTAGCAATGTTGATGGAAGCCGGCGTGGCAGTGGCACTTATCCCATGTAATGTAGGGATTTAATTAAAAGAATCATTCCTGCCCAACATTTTCCCGCCATGCTCTCTCTCAATCCTAAAACCCTATCCCCTTCCCCCTTCAATCTCAGGTCCTTTCTAATCCCCAAAAAACCCTCAATCTCTTCTCCATCCTTATGCGTTAACTCCACAACTTGCTGTCAACCCAATCAAATTACCGAAAGGGGTATCCTTTTCGACACCGGCGACACCTTTTTCCGCCACGAAAGCGCCACCGGCCGAGACCTCGGGGTCCTTTCAGCTGCACTCTACAAGCAATCCAAAGGCCAATTAAGAGTCCTCGATGCAATGTGCGGCTGCGGAATCCGGTCACTTCGCTACCTCGTCGAATCCAAAGCCGATTTCGTGTTAGCCAACGACGCAAACGAGAGCCACAGGAGGGTTATTTTGGATAATTTAGCACAAGTCGAGAGGTTGGAAGGGGAAAAAAAGAGATGGGTAGTGACGCATTGCGAAGCTAATCGGATTTTAACGGATTGTTATTTGCAAAGGGATTATTTTGATTATATTGACTTAGATTCGTTTGGGAGTGATTCGTCTTTCTTTTTAAGGGCTGCGTTTAGCAGTTTGAAACTTGATGGATTGGTTTATGTTACTTCTACTGATGGGTATTCATCAGGCGGTCACCGCCCTTTTCAGTGAGTTTTCTTTTTTTAACCTCCATTGTTTTTTCTCTTGCAATTTTGGTTGCCACTTTTCAATTTCAAACAATATAACTAATAATTAAAGTTTTGGTCTGTCATGGCATTTCGGTTGCTACTGTCTCTCGTCTTGTCTTGATTGGTTTTATTTCTGCTATTGCTATAGCAGAACCAAATTGAATAGTTTCATTTCATGGTTTGCTCCAATGGGTTTTTGCAACTGCTGATGTCCTAGCATATTAAGAGTTGTCTGTGGACTCATGCTAATGGTTCTTTTTAATGAATTATTTTTCGATTCAGTGCCCTGTTCTCACTGATTTTGCAAATATGAGTTTCGATAGCTGCTTAAATAGTGATGTATAATAGTCTTTCAAGCCCTTATGTGCTCCCTAATGAATCGGATTAGGAATCATCGGTAACCATGACATTGGATACTTTCTGTTTTAATTGTCTCTGATGAGTTAATTATTTCTGTTTATGGGTGTATATATTAGTTCATTATCAGCATTTGGAGCATATGTTCGTCCAATGCCGTATGCAAACGAGCTTGGTTTGCGAATCCTTATAGGTGGTGCTGTGAGGGAGGCTTCTGTTCTAGGCTATCGTGTTACCCCACTTTTTTCATACTACTCTTACCATGGACCTGTTTTCAGAGTCTTGCTCCGAATGAATCGAGGGAAGCTACCTGAGAAGAGGTGATATATATATATATATAAAATCTGTACCTTTTTAGCCGTCTTTTAGTACTTATTTGATGTTTTCATATTAATGATAGGGATTATGGTTTCATCTGCTACTGCAACCGCTGTGGAAATTCTCAAGCAGTTTCATGGGATGAACTTGGTCAAATCAGATGTCCTTGCAATAACTCAACAAAAGTATAATTTCGTTTCATGATGTGTGTGCATTTAACTTTGGTTTTGTGCTTTCCTTTATTTTTTCTGTTTTTATTCCAAGTCATGAAAGCTTCCCTTGCACTCTGCAATGTCAAAAACTGCTTATTCTGTACCTACGTTAAGCATTGTTTCTGCTTTTTCAACTGGAGGGGATACAGGCTTATGCTAAATTTGCTGTCAATTTTTACAGGATGCTGCATCACTTGTTGTATCAGGCCCTTTGTGGACAGGACCTCTTCATAGTGGTGCTTATATCATGGAAATGTTAAATTTGGCTGAGCAGTGGGGGTGGGTGGGCAAAGATGCAGGGACTGGTCTAGAAAAGCTGCTGAAACGGATGTTGGAAGAAAGTGACCCCAGATTACCATTTGGATATATCAAACTGGATGAGGTCCCTCCCATGGTTTTTCCCCCAAAAGCATTTGCTCTTATACTTGAATTGCCTGATGTTAGGTAATGATTTTCGCTTCAACTTTATCAGGTGGCTAGTCGTGCACAAACAAATACTCCTTCCATAAGTACTATCATGAGCAGCCTTCACAAGGTATTCTACTTCTATGTTCTTCTCTGTTCACAAGCATTCGAACTGCAATTACGTAGAAAAGGATGTGTTTTGCTCTTGTAGACATAAGAATATCATGGGACCTAGAATGACTTGCTTTAAGACAAGGAGGGTTTAGCAGAAAAAAAGAATAAAAACAAGAAAGAAATCAGGATAAAGATAGGGTTAGTTTGTGTCATGGCTCAAAACCAGCAATGAAGTGACTGTGTTTATGTTGCAGGAGGGGTATGCAGCAAGTAGATCACACATTGCCCACAATGCGATCAAGACAGATTGTCCAATGGCAGGATGCATCAGGATTGCCAAGAAAATACACGGGTGCTAAGAATTACAAGCTTTGAAGGCATTAATCTTAAGCTTGTAACAGCTAGGGAACAGAAGCTACTCCCTGTTGCCCTACCAGCTGTTATACTCATTTGACGAAGAAAAGCACATTGCAACTCAGCTCTGAACAACCAGACATTTGTAGTCAGATGGATAGAGTTGTTCTAGCTTGTTTGAGTCTTGGAACAGATTTTGCCACTCGCTTGGTTAGAGATGGGATTCGAGTATGTACAAGTAATGCAGAGTTGGGGGTACTCGAGTTTGAGTTGGCAACCAATCACACCGGGATCTGTTGAATCTAAAGATTCAAGCTAACCTTAAATTGTTTGGATCAAGAATATATCACATCTGACCAACTTTTGCGCGTTCTATGTCAGAATGAAAGCCTTTATAAAGCGTTAAAGAATTCCAGTCTGATGCCCTTTGATTCCTACACTACATTTTGAAATAAAATTATATAATACCATTTTACTTGCACGGCCTTACTTGAAAACCCCCATTCAAGAGCGAGGTTCATTTTGGATAATCATATGCAACTAAACAGAAATTATGAAGTTCCAAGTTCCAACAAGTATTCTCAACCACTCAATACTTTCCAGATTTAACAAAGTATCGAACTTTAAAACAATAAAAAAAACTCCCTACATGATCCAAGTTCTCAAAATCCAAGCAACCATATCTCAAAGCAAAAAACGAAATACAAATTCATCTTAAACTTCAAAAGCCTTATGCACGAGCAGGAGCCGCTACACCAGGACGAGGAGCCTGACCAGGCTGACCAGGCTTTGGCATATCATCCTGAAAAGATTTGAAATCAGACAATTAACGAAAGCTTCTGAAAGAAGAGGAAAAAGAAATTGGACATACATTTCAACAACCCTGAGACCATCAACTATACATTGTGTAGTGCAATTAAATTTTTCTTAGCAAATACATTATTCTTTATTATTGAAAAAATATTCCACAGCGAATTAAGTATGCTACACCCAAATGACTGCTAAAATCCCAACAACTATAGCTACCTGTGTAACCCGCCATGCATAATCTATTGGAAACTATCTTATGATGATCAGCGTGCCACCAAAATGGCAACTGATAAAGTGATTTGGATGGATTTTTAACATGAGGGAACAGTCAATCCCAAAAGCAAATAAAATTTCAGCAAAAGGTGCCAGACCACTCCCTTGAAATATGCAAAGGATGGATCACAATCAGAAAAAGTAGGGATCTCTAAGTTTCAGGTGTAGCTAAATTCTACAATCCCTTTGGTCTCTATGAGCTCCAGTCCACATAAATTATCTTAATTCTAAGGAATTTTCCATCCTGTAATGATCAATATGCCACCAAAAAAGGCCACTGACAAAGTGATTTAGATGGATATTGAATTTAAGGGACTTCTTCATCCCTTAAGCACTTAGAGAGTTCTGCAAAAGGGGCAGACATGAGTCCCTAAAGAATAGTATCTTTATAAACATAGCAGATAGAATCATTCTAATGATAGTTGATGACAAAAATCAGCAAAGTCAAAGTTCTACCAGTCCCGTGGATGACTTCCATATATCAGTTATTTTAGATTCAGAGGCATTTTCCATCCCAAAATGATCATAAGCAACCAAATAAGGCAGATGGCTATTAGGTATTAGGGACTAATTCATCCCTAAAGCCATGGAAACTTCTGCTCAAAAGGCAGACTAGCAGCCCCTGAAGATTTTCCAAAAGACCCTTTTCTCATTCTATATAATTCATAGGTTACAAAATCTATAAGGAGTTTATTAGCTCAAATTCCATTAACAACCTTACACTAATGATAACCAACCCAAGCAAGGTGAGAGGAACCACATTCCATTCACATAACAAAATAGATCATTGACAGTGAAAAGCATGATATCAGGGATTATAAGATGTACCCTGCGTCTAATGAAGCGCTGAGGCGGGTCACGTTTCCTCCTGTCAGTGCGGGATCGGACCCTCACAACGTGGGAATGGATCGCACATGAAACACAGTATTGCATCTTCACATACAGCTTGGGCAGAGTGTACGCTACATAACATCAACCAAATGATGAATCCAAAAATAAACAATAAAATCAGAAATTTTGGTTTTATAAGAGGCATTAAATGAGGAATTACTGTCATAGACGCAGGCTTCCTGGACATCCCTGACAGCAGCTTGCTCCACGATGTTCCTCACAAGAAACCTCTTGATTGACTTATCCTTTACCCATTCGAAACAAAAGGGAAAAGAATAAGAAAACAATATATGTGTGAAATGAATCATAATAAAAACCCAAAGACCCAGGTAAGAAAACCATATGTGAAGTACCTTAGGGCAACATTTACCGCAGTTAGAGCAGCGGATGAACTTGACATGGCCACGGCCATGTTTGTTTCGGCCACCATTCCTACGCTTGAATGTCTACAAAGCAATAAAGATCCAATCAGAGTGATCAAATTAGTGAAAAAATATTAAATTTTGATAAAGGCCCAGAAGCAAACAATAAAGATGAAATGAAGAACAGACCATGGCTAGAGGGTTGAAGTGTTTTTTGGAGGCTCTTTGCTTCTGCTCGCTAACAACTAGGGTTTTGGCTTGTAAAAAAAGGGCAAGTTTGGGGGGAAAATGATGTTTTTATATCACGGCGAGTTTGTCTTGTGAAGCCCTAATTTTTTACTTATACAAAAAAAGGGAAAAATTACAAGTTTAGTCACTATTATATGGTTTGAATTACATTTTGGTCACTAAATTCTAAAAAAAGTTATTATGAGATCACTAATGTTATTAATTTGTTATGTTATGGCCACTGAGACATTAACAGTATAACGGTGAGCTAACGTGATCCTTAATAGTATTTTCTTAATTTTTTTCCACCCTTTTCAAGTGAGACCTCTCTCTCTCCTTCTTCTCCTTATCCTTTCCATGGTCTCTTTCTTCAAAAATTTTCCTACACTTTTCTTCCATTGCAAGATATTGGTATTATTTTCATCACGAAATATGATCAATACCAACACATTTTTTATTATTATCTTTATCAACTTCCATAGGAAATAATGACAATATTTGGTAATCGAAAAAGAGTGAAAAATGAAGTGAGAACAAAATAGAAAGAAAAAAAAAGTTCAGAAGGGAAGGTGAAAAAAAAAACATTGTTAAAGGCCACATGAACTTCTTGTTACACCGTTAATGGCAGGTAATAGCTTAGTGACTATAACATAATAAATTGATAACGCTAGAAATTAAATAATAATTTTTAAAATTTATTGATCAAATCGTAATTTGAACCATATATAAGCTGCTAAACTTGTAATTTACTCTTTAAAAATTGTATAGTACCTCAAATTTTTGAGTTATTTATGTTATTTTTCTTTTCTTTTCATGGTTCAATCAATTTTTTATATAAATATTGTTGTTTTAAGATTATTTATTAAAATACACTTTTTAATAAAAATATAAATTTTAATTTTGATATGTGTAAAGATCAGGTCAAATATATTGATTTGAGATTGATTGCTCATAAGTCCAATTACTTGAATTTAATACAATAGATTTTAACATTCGTGAGTGTCGAGTTTCCTTTAAATTAAATTTGAATGATTGTGCATACACATCTTACAAATACTCTCCTCCCTTTTAATTTTTACACTAAAATCCAACCCTAAGTTCCTTCTCTCCTCTCCTAAGCACTCTAACTGTCAAATTCTCTTTCCTAATTTGAAGTTCTATCCATTGTAAAATGGGTCTATTAAGGCTATAGGATCACAAATTAGCATATTGCATAAGCATGGTAAAATCTTCTGTCATGAGATTTTGTTATTATTAAAATTTAATATTATTTTTTATATTGCAATAAATAAAAATTAATTATTAATTATTTTCTCAATTATTAACAAGATAAAAAATAAATTATTTGATCTCGAATAATCTAAGTTTTTTTTAATAACATCAGATTGGGCTTTTATTAATAAAACAAAATTACAAAAACTGAACACTTATAATTCTAAGAAAACGGCCCAAAGCAGATGGCCAAAGGTAAAATAAAATCTAAATAATTTAAAAGTAACTTCTAGAATCAGCATTTATTGCACCGATTCCTTGCCCAATCAGAAATTGTAGAAATCTGCCCTCTCTTCTTCCCATCATTTCATTTTCAATTTGACGATTTCCTTCTTCCAAACTTTTCCTTTCGAACCGTTCCATTTTCTTTTTGTTTTGAAATTTTCTTCCTTCCGTTCTTCCTCTCCTGACGCTTTCTAGTCTGGTTCACATAGCCTATCATTTCTTCTTTGTTCTTCGGCGTACTCAGGGACCTCCATTTCCAGGTATACCTCCACTTTTCTTCTTAGGGTTTCTGTTGCAAGAATATGTGCTAAATTATTTGCGTGCCTTGGTGTGTGTTGGAAGCTGATGTTCTTAAACTCACTTAATTTCTATTGAATATCGTGAATATATGCCCCTATCAGTGATGATCTTGCCCTTTTGTATTGCATTTTTTAATTTCTGTAAGAGAATCTCCTTCAAAGATAACAGACTGCCATCTCTTATCTGCTCCTATATGAACTGTTGCCCGGCAAGCTACTGCTTTCGCAGCAAATGCAGAGTGATGCCGTTGTGGATCTTTGAATAAGATAACAGAACTCTACCTTCATCATCTCTGGCCACAATACCTGAGGCTGAGTATTTCTGGCTTTCTTTGTATACTCCGTCGAAGTTTATCTTTATGAAATCGCGATGTGGGTGCCTCCATCTCTTGTTTTCTATAACTGTTGTTGATTTACTTTTTCCAAGACTAGTTAATTCAGTAATGTAGTTGTTGGTGAAATTTGTAATTTCTTTTCCATTACTGACTTTTCCTTCGTGTATTCTTTTATTTCGGTCTCCTCATATGGCCCAAAGTGCGCAGCAGAATAAACAACTTTGCCAAGGGTTGAGCTATTCTAACACCCAGGTTAGCCACTGTACGAAGTCCGTGCTCTGGTCCATAATAATATTCTGAAATGATAATGCTCTCCATACTTCTGTTGTAACAGGGCATTCTCGAAATAGGTGGTCCATTGTTTCAGCTCTTTCACCACATCTGGGGCAGTTTGTGTTTGCTGATAATTTCCTGTGTTGTAAATTCACTTTTGTAGGCAAAAAGTTCCATGATAGTCTCCATATTGTAATCTTTATCTTTGTTGGTAAATTCAGGCTCCAAAGTTTTTTGTAGAATTTCCTGTAGTTGGTTTGTAAAGCATAAGCTCTAGGATTTTCATCCGAATTCTGTAATAGTTTATAGGCACTTCGGACCGTGAATTCACCCGATGATTCTCCTCCCCAAATAAGGAAATCCTCATGAGGAGTACGTGCCAGAGGGATTCGAAGAATTCTTGCAGCCTCTTCTTCTGTGAAGGTATTGTTAATCAGCTCCCTCTTCCAAAGCCTTTTATTACTATCAATTAACTCCTTAACTTTAAGATCACACATTGAAGTAATCATTGTTGATAATCTAAAATTTACTGCATCTAGGATCCAAGCATCATCATTAACTGAAATAGTAGTGCCCGTACCAACCCTCCAGCATAAACCTTTTGCCAGTAAAGCCTTTGCTGCCCAAATACTTTTCCACACATAAGGACAAGAATTTCCAAGACGGGATTTAAAAAATGATCATTTGGAAAGTGTTTCACTTTAAAAACTTGCGTAACAAGAGCATTCTGATTATTGATAATTTTCCATCCTTGTTTAGCTAGTAAGGATAAATTGAATTGAGCCATATCTCTAAAACCCATGCCTCCCTCCTCTTTAGAGCTGCACAAAGCTTTCCATTGACACCAATGAATCCCTTTCTTCCTTTGGCCTTTTTGCCACAAGATTCTAGCAAACAAATTTTCAAACTCCCCACAAAAAGATTTTGGTAGAAGGAAGCATGCCATAGCGTAGGCTGGTATTGCTTGAAGTACTGATTTTATGAAAACCTCCTTACCTCATTGTGAAAGAAATCGTGTACTCCAATTCTCGATCCTCTGCTTAATCTTGTCCTTGAGATTCTGGAAAGATTCCTTCTTTTTCCGTCCTACCACATTGGGAAGTCCTAGATATTTTTCCATATTTGTTGATCGCCTTATTCCCATTTCAATTGAGATAGTTGCTTTGTCCCCTTCCACTATATTAGTGCTGAAGAAAATCGTGGACTTATTGAAATTTACGCATTGACCTGAACACTTCTTATATTCCTTCAAAATATCTTTTAAGATCTTTGCTCTATTCTTTGTAGCTTCACTAAACAGAATACAATCATCCGTAAATAGTAAATGTGAGATCGTCGGGCCCTTCTACTAGCCTTAACTCCTTTTATCAAACCCTCTATTGTTGATGTCCTAAGTAAGGACGAAAGTCCCTTACTACAAATTAAAAAAAGAAAAGGGCTAAGTGGATCACCTTGTCGAAGTCCTCTGGTGGGTTTGAAAACATCACCTTTCCTTCCATTGATGTTAACTGTGTAAGAGACTGTAGAGACACATCTCAGAATTAATGACACCCATTCTTCTGCAAAACCCATACGTAACATTACTTCCTTCAAGAATGTCTACTCAACTCTATCATAGGCTTTACTGATGTCTAACTTGATTTCCACGTATCCTTTTTTCCCCGTTCGTTTTTTACGAAGTGTATGAAGAATTTCATAAGCAATCAACACATTATCAGAAATTAATCTTCCCGGGATGAATGCACTTTGAGCATTGTTAATACATCTGTCAATAAATTCCTGTAGACGATTAGCAATAGTTTTGGCAATAATTTTATAAATAACTGTGCATAGACTAATAGGCCTAAAGTTGACAAGATTTGTGGGATTTGGAGTATTCGGAATAAGTACAATCTTGGTAAGATTGGAGTCTTCAAAATTTTGACCATCATTTAGAACTCCCAAACAAAAGGTTTCAACATCTTTCCCCACAATATGCCAGTATTTTTGAAAGAAAAGTACCGGAAAGCCATCATAGCTTGGTGCTTTTGTGGGTCCCATTTTTGTTACTGCCCGAAAAATCTCTTCTGCCGTATATTTTGCCAGTAGGTTTCTGTTGATATCTGGAGAAATGCTATTCTTGATACCTGACAGAAGATGAGAAAGATTTCCTACCCCATTAGATAAAAAAAGATTTTGGAAGTATTTTGTGGCAGTCTCATTAATTTCTAATTCTTCAAATATCTTCTTTCCATCATTTGTGACCAGCCTGTTTATTGTGTTGATTCGTTTCCGCATTGAGGCATGCTTATGGAAAAATGCCATATTCTTATCCCCTAGTTGGAGCCAATTTACTCTTGCTCTTTGTTCCCAGTACATTTCATCTTTATCAATCTCCAGATTTAAATGGATTCTCGTATTAATTATATGTGCCATTGTATCCTCATCTCTCTCTTTCTCCATTAAAATTTTTAACTCCTTTGTGAACTTATTCGTCAGCTCCTTTTGGGCCTTCTGTATTGATTTTGCCCATCTTGACAGACTGGTCTGTAATCTTTCAAGCTTTTCAACAATAGATCCATTTGACGACTTCCATGAATTCTTAATCTCCTCTTCAATTGACTCATTTGCAGTCCACCATGCCTCAAACTTAAATCTTGGGGTTCTTTTGAAGTTATCAACATTATTTGTACTAATGAAGAGAGGGCAATGATCGAAAAGTGAAGATGTTAAATGGTGTATATTGCCTATTGGGAACAACTTCATCCATTCTTCATTTGCAACACCCCTATCCAATCTTTCTCTAATATTTGTACTCGGTAGATTCTCTCTCTCCCAAGTGTACCATGCTCTCGTATATCCCACATAAATGAGTTGACATTCTTCCAATACCTCCCGGAATGCTTCCATCCGTTTCTCCTCCCTCGGCTGACCTCCATTCTTTTTAAAAGAATACATTATTTCATTGAAATCGCTACTAACAAGCCACAGATAGTTTTGTTCCTATCCTAAAAATCTTAGTAAATTCCATGAGGCAGTTTTATTCTGAATATAAGGTGACCCATAAAATCCTGTGAATCTCCATTCTTTACTAACATCGTCTTCTTTGATCAACACATCAATATGATTATTTGAGAAAGTTTTAAGACTAACCTGGGTTTCCTCTTTCCATGCTAGGCAGATCCCTCATTTCGTACCTTCTACTCCTACATCAAAACCATTCACAAAACCACACTGTCTCCTAATTATCTCCATACGTCTTTCATTAACTTTAGTCTCCATGAGGAAGACTATTTGGGGCTTATTTTGCTTCAGTAAAAACTGAAGCCTTCATACTGCCCGTGGATTCCCCAATCCACGAACATTCCAGCATATAATTTTCATTGTGTCCGGTCGGCGTGCCTATTGGTAGCCGCCGATCTATTTTGGGTGGGGTTCTCTCTCATTAAATTTGTTTCAGCCTCGTTTATTAAAATTTGACCTTCACATTGCCTCCTCTTTGCTGCTCATTCCCGTGTCTCTTTTATGTTGTAATCCTCATATTCAATCTCTGTCAATTTCCTTTCCTGTAATTTACTTTCTGTGCCATGATAATTCAACACTTCAACTGGTTCAACTATTTTCCAACTGGATTTCCTGGCTGGCTTTTTTGAGTCTTCGACTGTGATGCCTTTCTCTGACTTATTCCAGTCTACTTCACCCATATTTTGCGTTCTTGTCTCTTTTGTTGTTATTTTTACCCATGAATCCTCTTGCACTTCTTGGATCATACCACTACTTTTACCACTCGGTAAGTACATCTCTTGGTCCTCCTTACCACCTCCTGTATACGAACACTGTGGTTGTAGTTTTCTTGTTAAAGCGTTAAATTTCAGGCTCTCCCTGCCAACCAAATTTAGTTCTGCTTTCAGTGCTAAAGAGAAAGGTGGGTTTTCTCTAATTCTATCTTTTTCTGCAGGTTGTATTACTGTGCATTCCTGGAGATCATGCCCCAGCTTTCCACAGCCAAAACAGAATTTCGGTAGCTTTTCGTACTTAAAAGGAATCCAATATCTATTCCCATTGTCTCTTAAAACAAATATACCCCTAGGAAGGGGTTTTTGTACGTTTAATTTAATTCTAAGGCGACCAGAACTCACCATTGATTTCAGATCTGAGAATGCCTCCAAAAGTAACCCCTATGGCATGCAAGAGATCTTTTTTTGTCAAATTCTGGTAAGCACGATCCAATCTTGATCCAGAACAGGGATGAAACAAGTCTGATCTGATCTCTTTCCACTAGATTAGTCAATCGATCAAAGATAATTAGATTATTCCTAAACAACCATGGCTGACCCTCCATAACAGTTTCTAAATCTCCCTCTAATTCAAACACAATCATAAAAAGGTTTTGCCCTACCGATTGGATCTCAAATTTCCTCTTAGTTTTCCAAATACTTTTCATCTGCGCTTTGAAACTATCCGGATTGTAGGATTTCTCTGTCCAAATAGTACAGATTAGAGTCAATTTCTCGTTTGGTTCCACCATCGAGCTTTTGACTGATAGTTGTATAAGCTCTTCCACCAATAAGGAGACTTCATCTCCCCAAACCCGTCGTTGCCACCACTTTCCGTCATCCCAAGCTGCAGCAGCCACTGTTTTTGCTAGGATACTAGGGATAGCACTCTTGGCTTCTAGGGTTCTCCACTTGAATAATCTAAGTTTTAAAATCCTCAAATATGATTGAATTATAGATTAGTTAAAAACATCAGATTTAAACAAGTATCTTAGGTACCTCACTTTCAGTGCTTGGGAAAGTTGCTTGTTGCCTTAGTTAAACGATAGAAGTTAAAGATCCGTACTTTTTATTTTCCTTGCAGTAAAGTGACTTTAACATTGAAAAATGTAACTCTACTCACATGTTTTCCTTGCCTTTGATCTATAGGCAGTACTATCCACATTATCGAGTACAAAACCTTAAAATAAGAAAGATGTGGAAGGGTGTTGAGTGAAGTTTACATAGTAGGAAACACTAATTGAGGAGACATTAGTTACCGATACAAATGGCAAAGACCTCGATCGATAGGCCAAAGCTTACATACCATACATAATCAAAGGAATGCTAATGCTTTACATGTTTGGCTATTTTATGCATTATATATACCCATTTACTGACAAACTTCCATTTAACTAGGACATTCAATTAGGGGTTTGCAATTATGGCTTTTCTCTACTAGGTGATTTATAAGACAACGTAGATAGAGATCGATGAAATTTACTATTGATGTCTACTGGTATATGATGCAGATACTATTTGTAAAACTATAATGTCCCTTTATCAACAATGTAAAACTATAACCATAATTGATATATTAGAACACACTAAATTATAAATATTTATAATAAGTCCTACATTTAATATTTGAATAGATTTGGACTACCTTGGATCATACAAGATTTGATGAGAAATCATTCTACATGCATATGAATAAGTAATTTATTTGTATAATTGTATTTAATTAATATAATTATTATCATAAATGAATATAATTATATTTATTATAATTGTTTGTTGTAATAATCA